>NC_045766.1:99282624-99907624 GCF_008692025.1 Phocoena sinus | reverse complement strand
ACTCTTTCTGGAACTTTTATTTAATGAATCTTCCTTTCTTTAATCACTTCTGCCTCCAATTCCCTCTGAGGCCAGTTTAATCTTTCAAGAGCAGAACTCTTAGCTATAATCTTTCTCACCACTGCCGGCTCAGTTGAATGTGAAATCCACAGCTTAACATGTAGGATTCTCCACATTACGACCTCAGCCCACCTCCTCAAACATATTTGTTAATTGCTGTCCTACGTGTACAGAGTTAGGGTAAAACTGGCCATTTTATTGTTAAACAGTGTCTTTATTTTTGTATTTTCATCTCTTTGCTTGTGTTGTTATTACTGGCTGTCCTTTTCTTAATCCTGACCCATAATGTCTTCCTTGGAGATACCATCCATACACCAAGATCGCCTCAAATGTCTCCTGACTCCCCAACAACATAGAGATTCCTCTGAAATCTTGCAGGAGTTTTCCTAAATTCTACTTCAGGGATTTATAGTTTATTATATTTTCAACATCAGATTATATTTTAATAAATTCTCCCCAATTACATACCCTCTGCAGGGTATACATATTGCTTTAAACTTAGAGGGTATTTAATAAGCATTTCTTAAATTTTATTCATTCATATAGGTGTTTGGTGAGTTACAGGTTTCATAACGATAACAGGCAGTGGAAATCAGAGCAAATAAATTTACAGTGTCTGGCTGGCTTTAAGGAGGAATGGAAAATGTCTGAGGCTGATAATGAGGAGTGTGTGGACTGAAGTATAAAAGACTAAAAGTGATTGTTATTGCCTGGGATCATTATGACTCTGCCAGTTAAGTTTTCTGCAGAAGGGAACGAAGCTTTCACTAGCATCAGTGAGCACCATTGTGTGAAACAAATTAGCTAGAAAGTAGTAGGTAAAAGAACTTCATATCAGAAGTTGAAATGGTATTATCTTTTGGTGATTAATGATTTCTTTGAAAGTGTATTTTTAACTATTCAATACAAATTGCAGTGTCTGTCTATACAAAGCAAGCTTGCAAGGCAGTCTGACAAATACACTTGGTTTCGATTTAAAAGACAAGCACGTGACTAGATTTCTGCACACCTATGAAAATATGAGGAATTATCTCTTCTATTTAGATTAGGCTTGTCTTCTACAGGACCTCTGTGTTTCTTTAATATTGAATTTGGGTGATTGTTTTGTTATAGAAAGCAATTACTCTCCCAAAGGAAGTTCTTAATTTAATGGAACAAGCATTTAGTAATACCATCTGTTGTTATTATGTGCAAATATATAAGTACTGCTATGAAGGACACTAGATGTGGCTCTTAGTCTTGAACAATTACACTCTAAACTATTAGTTTTACTTTTAAGAAACCTTTATAATTAAAAAGAAATATGATAATAATTAACAAAACATCTATCCTTTCACTCTTTGTAGTTAGAATAGAAAAGCATGTACTTTTTTTCCTTTTTTTTTGTTATTAGTCATATAGTGATTTAATTATCTTTTTCCTTTTCATCAAAGAGTCAAACTGGTGGATATTGGTTTCTGTGGGTGGACAAACTCTGCCTGTCTTCTTTTATATCCTGAGTACATTATCACGTTAGTTTTGGCAAGTCAAATTAGAATACAAATTAAAAGAGTTTTCTCATAATCTAAAAATCTGTATTTGTTCACATTTGGCAGATATTTTAGAATCATTGTTTTTAAAGAATAACTGGAAGAATATTGAATTAGAACACAGTGTTAGGGCTGCCATGCACAGTTGTTCAGGCTGCAGGCTGCATAATTCCATGGGTTCCATAATACCTTTGTAATTTTGACATAACAAATGGCCTCTAAATCAGAGCAGATTATCATAAAAAGTTTTTTTTTCTTGTTCATGTTATGTGACCACTGCTGATCAGCTGCTCTTCTGCATGTCATCTTCATGCAGGTCCTAGGCTGAAGATACATCTTCTATTATGAATTTCTAGTTATAATGAAAAGGAGGAAAGCACAGTGAAGCACACCCAGGCTCTAAGACTTCCACCCAGAAATAATATAGGAATTTTGGCTTATATTTTTTTGGACAAAGTAATTTAAATGACCACAGGTCACCAAGCCATAGATGTATAATCTTGTTACAAGATAAGGCAGGGAATTTTGGAGAACAGTAATATAATCTACCAGAGGCACCATTCATATGAATGAATAATGAAGCCTCTATGAATTCTGTTTCACTTAGACTCTGAATTTTTATGTTTGGATTCTCCCTATACATTCATTTTAGTTAAATTTCTTTAAAAATTTGCTATGTTTTGAGATATGGATATTCAGATTTTAAAATTTTATTTAAAAATAATATTTATCCAAATTAACTAGAGAATTGACTTAGACATATCATTAATTTTGAAGTTCAAAACCCTGAATATTAATAATGAAGCTAGCCAACTAACTCTCTCTGCTTTAAGTTACAAGGTGTCATAAATGACTACTTTTGTTCTTTTTTATGTTATTAGACTTTAAAGAATAGTGTTCATTAAGATGCTTTTCCTGACCAGCCTAATTTATACAAGTCATTTTAGTATATAATCTGTTTAAAATCAACAGTATTATTCATTAATAATTAATGGATAGTAAGTTTCAAAATCTATCATATATTGAGGCCAGAAGGCTCCTTAAAAAAGACATAGCTCATAACTTTCATTATTAGTTCCATAGCATCAGTTTCAATGCAGTGAAGCTTTAATTACTTATTTCATTACTACACAAATTAAGATTTTAGACTTTTTCTCTCTCCTTGATTTCAGAAATAGCAATATTTAAATAATAGTTGGAGGTTATAATAGAATTCCATTTTGGATGGACTTAGTCATGAAAATCCAATTTAGATTTTATTTTTAAAGTCAAGTCTATTAATGCCATCTTTTTCACATGATGACATTGTCCTTAAAATAATCAGTTCTATTTATAGTGTTGCTATGGAATTTGAAATATCAATTGATATAAAGCTACCATGAGATATATATTATATTATTTTTATTATGACTCAAAATACTGTGTTTGTCAATCCTGACATCTACCTTTTCATTTTCTTTTTTAATATTTTTTTAATATATTTATTTATTTTTGGCTGCATTGGGTCTTCATTACTGCATGCAGGCTTTCTTTTTAGTTGCGGTGAGCAGGGGCTACTCTTCGTTGCGGTGCACGGGCTTCTCATTTCGGTGGCTTCTTTTGTTACAGAGCATGGGCTCTAGGTGCCCGGGCTTCAGTAGTTGTGGCGTGTGGGCTTCAGTAGTTGTGGCTGGTGGGCTCTAGAGCGCAGGCTCAGTAGTTGTGGAACTCGGCCTTGGTTGCTCCTTGGCATGTGGGATCTTCCCAGATCAGGGCTCGAACCCGTGTCCGCTGCACTGGTAGGCAGATTCTCAACCACTGTGCCACCAGGGAAGCCCTACCTTTTCATTTTTAATCAAAGATTTTAACTCCACTGTTCTTTATTCTAAAGCACTCCTTTTCTCTAGTGTACATGGGGTGACCTCTTACATTGGTGTCAGCATATTATATATAGCAGCATTTATGTGCCAAATAGGATACTGCTTTACACTCTCTAAAAATGTCCTACATTCGGGTTTTCCTCCAGCATTGAAAAAGGTTGTTATTTCTTCATTTGAGCTCCAGATAAAGTTGTTTGCTGATGTTTAGTGGCCAACATGGGGTGAAATATGCACACCTTCAAGCGCTCAAATCACATTCAGTGTGGAATTACATTTTCTAAGGCTAGATGTATGAGAGATACGTGGTAGCTTTGCTAATAAGACACACGGATGCAATAGCAGGTTCTCTTCTATTTCATGTTCAAACTAGAATACTCATTCATTTAGTGCATTGGCTAGTAGAATCACCTTCAATGTTTACATAATCTGCCTTCTCTTCTTTCCCCACTTTCTCTTCCTACCTCTCTTCCCCTCCCCATCTAGTTTAAATATCATTAGTATCTTGTATGTATAATGTGATTCCGTTGTATACATCTTTAGACGGTTATTATGGCCTCTCTGAGAGACTCATTCTCTGACACATCTTCCCATTTCATTTTCAGGTGTATAAGATCAGTGTCCAATTAATATAAGTGCACAGATACATATTAGACACTAGTGCTTCATAAAATGCAACCATTTAATTATCTTAATCTCAATTAATCTCTTTAATTCTCTTATCTTCATGCTTTCCCTCATTTAACCTCACCTTAGACCTTTAATTTGAATAAGTGAATTGACTTTCCCGTACTAAAAGTAAAGTTTGTAGAGATTTTAACTCTATGTGTATTTACCTAAAGTGCAGAGTGTAGACATGAATGGGGAGGCTGTAAAAGACCCAAGGTTGAAGAAAAATGAAGGCAGGAGTTCCTTGTAAGCACTTGCTGAATACCCTCAGCAAAGTCAAAATAAGTGAGAGAGCCTATGTGGGATGGAGCTGGGGAGGGGAACAGTTTTATTGCTGAAGGCAGTGAGCAAGTGAAAGTAGTTATCATTAATGCAACTTCTTTTGTACTCACAGTTGAACCGAGAAAGTCAAATTATGTAGGCTGAGGGGCCACTCTTATAAAGCTTCTTTAACACCTCAGGTGTAATTGGCACAAATAAGCGCTAAGTGAAGCTATAATCATAAAGTTGCTAACATAAAAGTTTGTGCTGAAAAGAGAGTAGGAGAAATTGGACCAGGTCTGAAAGCAGGTGAGAGAAATAAATTCCAAGGAATGACACCTAGGCACTCTGCATATTGCTGATTCGAGGGCCTGAGAGCCCTTTTTTTTTTTCTTGAGAATAGTGCAAAAAGTAGTAATAAACTCGCTATTAGGTATAGAAACTAACCAGGAAAGAATTCTGTCTTAGGTAGAGGAAAAGATACTAGAACACAGAAAGTTAGTTCCAGCTGCAGGTTTATAAGAGATAGAAGGCATTGATTTCACGCGGTATGGAGACAAAAAAAAATGTTAAATTTTTTAACATTTGTAAAACATCTGTTGCATGAATAAATGCATGAATGTCAAAAAATTAAGTACAGACATTCATTCCAAAGCCATAGAGGTAAATTATCTACTATCCGAGGAACGAAAGATGAGAGAAGTAGGTAAAGCTTGATTGTTTTTCAATCATGGAAGCAATACCTAGGAAGATTAATGTGTAGGAGAGTGATTATCAGTGTGTAGAATCTGGGAGAGAAAAAGGTGTCCAGGAATCCAGGCAGCCATGTTTGTAAGAAGTAAGAGATAATGAAGGTAGAAAAAACAGGAATGGAAAGGAAGACAGACATGAAGAAGATATTATAACAATAGAGCCAATAGGTCTTTGAACTGGTTTGATATGATGTGTGGGTGAATTTAGAACCATAGCTAACTCCAAGATCCAAGCATTAGTGACAGTGAGAATGGTAGCTCTGTTATTATAACTATGGCAAACTAGAGAAGGAACAGATTTAGCTAGACAGGCACGTAGTTAATGAGGGAGGAAAAATGATCAGTTCAGTTTGGGACATAATGAGTTTAAATATCCATCAAGTAAGATGGCTAGAAGATAATTTGTAACAGGGCTGTGTAATCTGAAAGGCCAAAACCATGGAAATTACCAAGAAGCAACTCTGGAGGAAAAAGAATGTTGGACACGGACATGAGAAAACCTTGGTGGGTAGTACAGATTAAAATTAAGGAGTGTTTATAGAAGACCAAGACAGCTGTACTATTATACAAATCAAAGCAGAAAATCAAGAAGGAAGCACATTTCAACATTGCCTAATGCGATGCAGAATTGAGAAAGGCAACAGGTGACTTGTTCACTGGCAACCTGAAATGGTAGGAGTGGAGTCAGGTTGTAATGGACTAAGAGGGAGGTGGGTGCTGGCGTGAACACAGCATGTATAAATTGCTGGTTTTAAAGTTTGCTGTGAGACAGTGGTTTGACCGAGTGTGTAGTGAGCTAAATGGGATATAAGGTACAAGAAATGTGAAATATGCAGGAGTACGAACTACATCTTAGCTATATTGTATATCCTGGGGAGCTTTGCACAGTTCTTGGCACAGGGAAGTCTCTTAATAATTGTTGAATTAATGAATAAATGAGCAAGAAAACCAGCTGGAAACTTATTTACTTTCTTGTCCAGAATCCTGAAACCCGTGTCCTTGCAACTGTTTCAGGAACAGATAGCTTAAGTAGATCTAATTGCACTGTGATTTTTATTCATTCTAAACTCCCTGACTAGTACTTATATATGGAGGAAACATGAATTGCTGAGACACAACTTTAAGCAAATAAAAATCAGTCATATCGTTAAACACAATGCCGAATAGTTTTCTTCCAAACTATTGGACTGAATTAGATTCATTTTTAAGTATTGCTTCTTAGCCATGAATATGAATCTCTGTAGATTTGTATACATCTGCTTTGATCATAGCATTCCAAAAATGTAATGTCCTAAAATAAAGGAATTGCTCTAAAACTTAAAGATGTACTTACTGTTGTACTACCTATCAATAGCTCAACTGGCTTCCTTTGAATAATAGCATGATCAATCCACTGCCCTATTGCTCAAATGACTGGTTACATAGTACAACCAAACTGTTGTAGTTTCAGGGAGTCAAGAACATTTACATTTGTACTGAGCAAATAGCATGCTATTCATGACTTTGAGCTTGGGTAACTGATTATCTGAAAAGTGATTCATGATCAGCAACAACATAATTATTTCATAAGCCTACAGATTTCCATAGGATATGATTTTTGAGTCTAACTTGCTAGATTTTGTCATTTTCTGTTACTTCTCATGCCATATACTGTATAAATATATTGAGCTTGTTTTGAAATATCTTAGAAGTTTTTACTAGACCTAGACTTAAATTTTGAGAAGTTAAATAACTTGCTAGTTGTAATAAATGTAAATGTAAAATGCAGTAAACTACTTTTGAAATGTATTAAAACTTAAATGTCAAAAGTGACATGCTAGCAAATTCTAGAAATATGATTTATATTAAATGTTTTAAAATATTATCTTCAAGGTATTTAAACAAACATTAGCATATTAGTTTGGTCAAGCTGCCATAACAAAGTGCCACAGACTGGGTGGTTTATACAACAGAAATTTATCTAATCACAATTCTGGAGGCTAGAAGTCCGAGATCAAGGTGTATGCAGGTTTGGTTTCTTCTGTGACCTCTCTCCTTGGCTTGCCGATGGCTCTCTCCTCCGTGTGTCCTCACTTGGCCTTTTCTCTGTGCAGCCCTGGTGTCTCTCTGTATGTCTTAATCTCCCTTTATAAAGACATCAATTAGATGGATTAGGGCCTACCTCATTTTAAATTAATCATTTCTTTAAAGGTCCTATTTCCAAATATAGTTACATTCTGAGATACTGGGGGTTAGGGCTTCAAAACATGAATTTGGGGGGGAAACAGTTCAGTCCATAACAATGAGCTAAAGTATTGGTAGATTTTTCTGTTCATCTAGAAAACTTCCTAAGTTTCAGACAAATGTGGAAAAATATGAAATATATATCTAGTAAGTCCATTGTGGACAGCAAACAAAGAGCCCAGTGCATTGTAGTGATTGAAGGATTAGACTTGTAATCAGATAATTTGGATTCTAGTACCCCAATATACCAGGATATCAGAGTGGAATGATTTTTGGAAAAACAAATTGAATTAGTATTGTGTCAGGAAACAGAACATTGGCTATAGTCTCAATTCTGCAAGTATTCCCAGCAAGTTTCCTCTTATATTTATCATTGTGAAATGATCAGTCTACTTCTTATTCAGGTAAATATAGTCTATAATTCAAAGCAGAAGTGAAAATAAAAGTTTATTATTCTAAATTTGTAGGTTTGTAATTATTAACCATCCTGCCAAATTCACATATAATGCATTTAAATGAAAACATGTAATATGTGTATCTTTTATAAGCCTTTTACTTTCCTTTGTGTTGGAGGCATTCCTAGTATGCAAAATAAATCATGCAAGTACCATAATTGCTGTTTTAAAATTCTATCTATAAATTTGAAGTTATCTAAAATAATCTATTAGAATATGTGGTAAACTTATTTTGAAGTACCAGTAGTAGACACACAGTGTTTGCTGGGAATGGGAAAATTGGATTTTTGGCATGGACGTCAAATCTGTTTAAGCTAACTAAAGCTTTCTCTCTTGAGTGTCACCTCTATTTGGATGGCTCCAATGCACAGTGGCCACCACAGAGGCTTGACTGTGCTTTTGACCCTGACCTCTGAACATAGTGATTCATTAAGGATCAGGTATAGCTGGACCAATTAGAACACATCTCTAAACTGAAACTTGGAGTGGATAAATGTGACAGCCAAGAGTTGTGGAAGATAAGTCATGCTGGTGGCCATAACCCAGAGAAAAGGCCCACACACCTCTGCCTTAAAAGTTCCCAGTATGTGCCCTGGCTCCCACACTTCTGGAGGCTGGATAAGATGTCCCAGTGGTTTTGTAAAAAATTGCACATCACATTTATTCCTTTCATTTTGCTAGTTTGGCTTAGATTGCCGACAACTAAAATAACATGTGTCTATATATGTGTTTTATATATATATATATATGTGTTATATATGTGTGTATATATGCATAAATATGTGTATATATGTGTTATTTATATATAACATGTGTTATATATAAATAACACATGTGTTATTTTATATATATATTTCTAATATATTCTCATAAAGCAACAATTTTAAATTGTCCTGAGGCAAGTAATTGTTCCCCACTGAAATTCCCTCAGAATATTGACTTTCTTCCCCAATGTATCTTTTTTTTTTTTTTTTTTTTTTTTTGCGGTATGCGGGCCTCTCACTGTTGTGGCCTCTCCCATTGCGGAGCACAGGCTCCGGACGCGCAGGCCCAGCGGCCATGGCTCACGGGCCCAGCCGCTCCGTGGCATGCGGGATCCTCCCGGACCGGGGCACGAACCGGTATCCCCTGCATCGGCAGGCGGACTCTCAACCACTGCGCCACCAGGGAAGCCCCCAATGTATCTTTATAATTTTACATTATAAAGTTGCTTATCTAAAGAGGAACATTACTAGAAATAAATTTAAGAAATACACAGGATTGTCAATCATGCATTGACAGTTTTTATAAATGGGTTATTACTAATTGGCTATTCAGAAGCTATACATTTTTTTATTGTTAGCTTATCATGATTTCTCTACTGAGACATAAGGAGCACTTTGCCATTATGGAGAATTAATGAAGTTGAGCTAAAAACACCTTAATCTTGTCAGAAACATCAAAAAACCAGTCTAGTTCCAACTAACCCTGATGATTTTGTGCAGAAGAAAGTAGCTTCAGGAAGTCTTTTCCAGAAGAAAGTACTTTTTTGAAAGTTGGCATTTTCTTCACTGATGTTTTCAAAAAATGTGACTTCCACATAAAAGACAGGACTGTAGATATAATTCATTCTCTTTTAAATAAATAGGCATGAATTATGTGAATGATAAACATAAGGCTACAGCCTTTGATTTGCTGAAAAGTGAGTGGCTGCCTGGGACCCTATAGCCAGAGGAAATAAAGATGAAAATTTATAATAAAAATGTTTAAACATGGCTAATTTTCCCCTTTGTTTCTTATGAGAGAAGTATATGTATATTTTAAACCTATTTTATGTTTTTCACTTGGGGTTTACATTATTTTCAATGTTATTTGAAAATGCTTATTTTTAAGGCTCAACAGAAAGTGATAGTGTTCATCTCATTTAATTGGTTAGCTTAATTTTATTTAGTAGCACTTTGCGCTCAAAATTCATAAAGGGTTTTCACATATATACCTCTTTAAATTTCACATGTGACCAGAGTAGTATGTTATCCCCATTTTCAGATGAGAAGATGTAACCAAGCAAAGTCAATGTTTCCAAAAATCATTGCTCTCTCTGACTCAGGTTTAAATAAAAATTAAATCCAATTCCATAAACCTGACCAAGGAGGTGAAAGACTTATATGCTGGGAACTATAAAACATTGATAAAGGAAACTGAAGATAATTCAAAGAAATGGAAATATATTCAATGCTTTTGGATTGGAAGAATTAACATTGTTAAAATGGCAATCTACAGCTTTAATGTGATCCCTATCAAATTATCCATGACATTTTTCATAGAACTAGAACAAATAAGCCTAAAATTTACATGGAACCATAAAAGACCAAGAATTGCCAAAGCAATCCTAAGGAAAAAGAACAATACTGGAGGCATAACCCTGCCAGACATCAGACAATCTACAAAGCTACAGTAATCAAAACAGCATGGTATTGGCACAAAAACAGACATATGGATCAATGGAACAGATTGGAGAGCCAAGAAATAAACCCACACACCTATGGTCAATTAATCTTCAACAAAGAAGGCAAGAATATACAATGGAGAAAAGACAGTCTGTTCAGCAAGCGGTGTTGGGAAAGCTGGACAGCTGCATGTAAATCAGTGAAATTAGAACACACCCTCACACCATACACAAAGATAAATTCAAAATGGCTTAAAGACTTAAATTTAAGACATGGTACCATAAAACTCCTAGAAGAGAACATAGGCAAAAATTCTCTGACATAAATCATAGCAATGTTTTCTTAGGTCAATTATTATGTATATTCTGTCTGATTCTTTTCCATAGTAGGTTATTACAAGGTATTCAGTATAGTTCCCTGTGAAATACAGTAGGTCCTTGTTGTTTACCTACTTTCTATATAGTAATGTGTATATGTTAATCCCAAACTCCTAAAAAAAAAAGAAATAATGCCATTTGCAGTAGCATGGATGGGCCTAGAGATTATCATATTAAGTGTAGTAAAGTCAGACAAAGACAAATCATATGATACCACTTGTATGTGGAATCTAAAATATGACACAAATGAACTCATTTACGAAACAAATAGACTCACAGACATAGAGAACAAACTTATGGTTACCTAAGGGGAAAGGGGGTGGGGGAGGGATAACTTAGGAGTTTGGGATTAGCGGATACAAACTACTATATGTAGAATGGATAAACAACAAGGTCCTACTGTATAGCACAGGGAACTATATTCAATATCCTATAATAAATTATAATGGGAAGGAATATGAAAAAATATATATATATATATAACTGAATCACTTTGCTGTACACCAGAAACTAACACAACATTGTTTTCAACTGTACTTCAATAAAGTTAAATAAATAAATAAATCCAATTCCATAACTTGGAAAAATATTGATTATCACAAGAAATCAATTAAATACAAATTAAAACAATGATATACAACTTTGATAAATTATTAAGTAATATGAAAATATTAATACTCAAGGATAGTAAGTAGCAAGAAAATCATTCCTTTCATATAAACCTATTAGAAT
Organism: Phocoena sinus; assembly: GCF_008692025.1. Classification (NCBI taxonomy): domain Eukaryota; kingdom Metazoa; phylum Chordata; class Mammalia; order Artiodactyla; family Phocoenidae; genus Phocoena; species Phocoena sinus. Next base: position 99,896,284 of record NC_045766.1, on the reverse strand, counting down.
TGGTAACACCATTCTGCTAGCAATTTAGCAATATTTTGAAAAGCAATATAATTGCTTACTATTACTCAATAGTCCCATTAGGAATTTATCCTGAGAAAATAATCCTGAATCAACATTAGCTGTTGTCCAACAAAATTATTTATTTTTGTTAAAACTGTAAGACAATACAATATAGCTAATTAAATTACTATACATCATATATTTAAAACGCTATGCAATTATTAAAATGATTATGTAGAAACCTACTTAAGAACCTGGAAAGATGCTCATATTTTATTAGATGAAAAGAATGATTTTTAATAGAGTGTGTATATATGTATATACACACATACCCATATGTATAGTATGTGTGTATATACATATGTGTATATATATACATGTATATGTATAAACACACATATATTCACAAATAAAATTGTATATCCATAGAAAAATCATTTCAGGGATATATATCATATACTAGCAGATGTTTTCTCTAGTCTGATTGAGGACAGTTTTTTGCTTATCTGTACATTTTCTGCAGTGAACATGAATCTCCTTTGTATTACAACCATAAAATTGACTTTAATTATTTCACTTATCTATAAATATAGTTATTTTTATTTACTATTTCCTTTGAATGCTGTGAAGAGTGATGAGTTAATGGCTGTAGAGCATTTCTGAATATGTAGAACAGGAATAAAAGTCAACATCAGTAATTAGTATGACTTCTTCTACAATTCGAGCATTGTAATAGATTAAACAGAAATGAGATTACACTAAATTATGCTATTTTCCAGCTGTATTTTGTATGCTGACTGTATTTTATGAGTTAGAATAGTCTCATAACCCTAAGTCAGCATCTTTTAGATACTCATTTTGAGGCTAAAGTCAGGGAATATCACAAAAGTTAATAATATTCTTTAAAAATTCGTGTAAAAATATGTAAGTTATTCTAGATAGGATTTTATTTTGTCAATATCTTTTATCTTCTTTAATTAAATTTAAAGTAATGGCCTCACTTTATAGTATTAAAGATGTTAGTCATTATTGACAGTTTTTATTGTGTATATGGTGTGCACACACATGGACTTGTGTGTTTGCCTGGCCATAACTTCAGGTAAGATTCTGTCATGTCAGTATTGCAAATTTGTTCAGACTCCAAACCTTCCTTTTTCATTAAATTAACCAATCAATGTCCAAGGTGATCAATAGATTCTATAGCAGCTGACATGCTTTCAGCAGCAGTTTAGTAACAGGATTTTCTCACTTCCATGTTCCAGTTTAAATTGAATCAACTGTTTTTCTCAATATAATGGCCTCACTGTTTGAAGATTTTTAAAAGTATCATTAGAGAAATAATATGTTATGTAGGTCAATAGTTTTATAGATAGAATTATAAAAATATATACCTGAAGTAATTTTCTGTGTCATTATTTTAGAATATAGAAATATGCCTTTGCCATGGTATTTTATTTTACAAACCACCCCTAATATTTTTTTAATATCCTGAGATTAACAGTATCATTCTTAAGGGAGAAAAAATAAAGAAGAAATTATCACAGTTTATTTTAAAGCAGGCAATGGCAATTAATACCATGTGGTATGTTTTCAAAATTATGAGACTGTCTTTGCTTCTTAGGTTCTATACCCTGGAAATAACTTCCCAGTCTACTGTTTCCATAGCCCATGGTTTCACCCTCTGGGAGGGTTTTCCTTTTCCAAGATGTTCCTTAGCCACCCGAAAGCAGGTGTTTAAAAATATGCCTTCCTCAGGAGCTAAGCAGACCTCTCAGCCTGTTTCCTTTCTATGTAATTTTGGGTCCATTGGTTGTCTTTAAGTTTTTAACTCTTTTGATCCAGACTAATAGCTTTCATGTACAGCCCACAACTTTCAAAAACTTCGTTGTCTTTTTAATCCCTTAACTCTAATCTGCTCCATGTGCTAACTCATAAATCTTGTTGAGATAATGCCTCTCTCTCAACTTAATTACCAGTATCTAGACCTTATCAGGCTTTTCTTTTCTTTTTAAATCAGGGAGAGCCATGGCTTTATTATGTAAATCCAACTAAAAAGATTTACTGGCTGCCAAATTAATCAATTCAAAAGTTTTAATAAAGCTTGTGGTAGCCTAGCTAGCCCTTGAGTTAGTATATCAGCCTTTGCCCTCAAAACATTTCTCCATGAGTGGAGATGAGAAACAGTCGATTCCTTTAATCCTACAAGACCTCAATCTTGAGGATATCTGCATTCACTTTCATTTCTCTTTGCAAAAAAGCCGTTTGTGTGTGTGTGTGTGTGTGTGTGTGTGTGTGTGTGTGTGCATGAGCTCATCTCTTCTTGTAACTTTGTCGAATATAGCCAATAGCATTCGACACAGTAATAACATTCAATTTCCCAGTCTTTTTATCTTAAACCACAAGCTGTTTTGGTGTGTTATCAATTTACCCAGTGTTTCACCACTGTATAATATGGATTGCCATCTTTCTAGCTCAACAACTATTCTCTAACCTGGCCTAGGAGATAATATCATATGTTTTAGGGTTTTCTTGTTGTTGTTTTTTATGGCAATGCTGTATTTTCATAGCCAATTTATGTAATAAGTCTTCTACCTCAACTAGATTTTATTGTGATAACAAATGACCCAAAATCTTAGTGGTGGCTTAAAACAACATAATTTTACCTCTTGTTTACATTATATGTTAGCTGTGGAACTTAGTCTTGTGCTTCTTCTTCATTCTGTAATATAACCTGAAGGTTCAGCCCTTTTCTAAGATTTGTTGTTGTGAGGCAGAGGGAAAAGAGAAATTGTAGAATGAGGTGACAGCTCTTGAAACTTCTTAGAAATGGCGTATGTTTTCTGTCCTCAGTATATTGGCAAGACACAGGATCAAGACTAATGTCAATGCGTAGATAGGGTGGGGAGGTACAATCCTCTTATAGTCCTCTTATGGGCAGTAAATGATTAGAAATAATTGCACAATCATCTACACTCTCCCCAGATATCAAGAGAATGCAAATTAAGAGAGAGATACCATTTTGCACACATCTGATTGGAAAAAAATCCAGAATGTTGATTATGCCAAGTATATTTGAAGACATAGGAAAATAGGAACTGTCATTCACTGCTGTTGAAACTATAAATTGATTTAATCACTTTAGAGAAAAATTTGGTAACATCTAGTAAAGCTGAAGAATATATAATCTATGATCCAGAAATTCCACATTTTTCCAGAAAAATTTTCCTAGATGTGTACCTGATATAGCATGTGCAAAGAGGTTTATCATGGCATTATTTTTAAAAACAAATAGTTTTAAGCAACTTAACGTAGAAATTAAGCAATACAGAACCAGCAATATAGAAACCAGCAATATTGAAATGGATAAACTATAGTATTTTCATATAATGGAATGCAAAACATCACTTGCAATGAACAAACTACATTTGCATAAATCAGCATGGATAACTCTTAAGAACACTATTGTGGGGAAGAAAACAAACTTCATGGTGAAGTTACCTGCCACCATGACGTTATTACAATTCTATTTTGCTGAGTATGATGCTGGAAAGTGTTCTACAGGATGTCTATAAAGTCTGGAGACATGTAAATATAACACCATCAAGGACAGCTTCTATCTGTAAAAAATAAATAATATTATCTATGTTTTCAGACTTTATGGACACTGTGGTATGAGATGTGCCAACAGGTATGACTGAAGATCATCAGTATCACAAAGTGCTTTTCAAAAGCTTGTTTTAAATTGTTTAAGAACTACACCTTAGGAAACAAAAACATGCTTTCAGAATGCAGAATCAAACAGGTCCTAGGAAATTTAGGTCAGGTCGAGTGTTGTTGCCTAAAATAATATTATTGTTACTATGTAGGACAGCGAGTAGTGAGATTAAAAACAATCCTACTGTAGTTTTTTTTTTTTTTTTGCGGTACTCGGGCCTCTCACTGTTGTGGCCTCTCCCGTTGCGGAGCACAGGCTCCGGACGCACAGGCTTACCGGCCATGGCTCACGGGCCCAGCAGCTCCGTGGCATGTGGGATCTTCCCAGACCAGTGCACGAACCCGCGTCCCCTGCATCGGCAGGCGGACTCTCAACAACTGTGCCACCAGGGAAGCCCCTACTGTAGTTTTTAAAGTCATTTTCTCCAAACAAAATTATAATGCTTTTTTAATGCTTTGAGCATTTCCATGTCATGATTTAGGCCAGAAATGGGTAAGGTGAGGTAGAATAGAATTCTATCTCTTTAGAAGGATGAATGTAGCCTCAGAAATGTTCTATATCTCTCTCCCTACTTTTCATCACAGGTCCTTAACTTTTAGCCTATATATCCTCTCCAGTTTGGAGATTGGAAGTTATTATAGTTCCAACCAAGAGAAGCTTCGAACTATCATAGGTCCATTTTTCTCCATTTCAAATTTTAGGCCATTGTGTGGTCTATACTTAGTTCAGAAACTTTAGCTTCTATCAAATAAACCATTTTTACTCTTACAGTACAAAAGCTCTCCAATATTTTAAAGATACTAGTGAATTTGCTGAAAATTTCATGTGCTATTCTAAGAGTTCAGGGTTTCACATTCTAGCAGAGCTTCCTTCACTGTTGGTGATAGTGTATGTGTAATGGATGAGGACCTGATTACACCTGAATAGATGTACGAGAATCCCTCATAAGTTGACCCAAGAGCTACCTAGAAGCTGATACTTAGGAGAGGTAATGGGCATGGTCAGTAGATACTGCCTATGAGGGTTTGAGTAATTTGAATATCCCTAGAGTCTAAGTGAGGACAAAATACAATTCTGAAAGGAACAGTATACAACAGCCAAATCTATACTTGTAGCAGATGCTATATTGTCCCAGTCTTTTCTCTTTTACCACTTTAGAATCCACTGGTCCCTTGAGGCTAGATTTTACTTTGTGGGGAATTAATGTGCCCAGGAGCAGGCCTCAATGAATGACTGATGAGAATTGGTATATTAATATCCCAACTTTCCCCACTCTCCTTAGGTGGGATAATTTTGAGGTGTGTGTGCTATTCTGGCCTTCATGGTTTCCCCAGCTGGATTAAACTCCAGTCACCCAGGTTGGTGTCTGGCTTAAAACATCGTTATGTGCTGCCTTCACCTCTTATTTCATTTTTCCCCATATTACATCAGACCTCCTTCCCTTTCCAAATAAACAATTTTTACTGAATTCTTGTTTCAGAGTCAGTATCTCAAGGAACCCACATTAAGATACTATCGTTGCCTTCTTTATTCTTTATTCAGCTTTCTAAAACAGTTTTAAAGGATTTGATTGCAGTCCAAAGGGAAACAAAGGAACTCTTCAGCTAAAAGACACCTTTAAGGTATCCTAGTTTCTGAAAACATTGCTGAAGATGTAGGGAATCATACCAAAAGAAAGATCTGTCTGTGAGTGTTTAAATTCCACTGGTGCTATCATTTATATCTGACATACCTTTGATTCTGGATTCAGCTTAGCTGCTAGCTCTCATCTGCCTGCTATTCCAACTTCCAGCTTCTGAATTCTACCCCAATAACTACTGAACTCCCTAGCCTTGGCTCCGCTTTTGCCAAGTCTGCACAGGATATGACATAAATAGCACTCTGGATTGCTCAGCAGCAATGTAAGAGGACCTAAGGGGATAGGGTTAAACTAGTAAGCACTTTGCTGTGGCCCATTTAATTCTTGAGATATTCATTTGGCTGAAGGAACCAAGACCAAAGTTTACATAAGGATAAAAAGCAAAGTTAATAGAATGGAGATTTTTTTTACCATTATTTATTTTCTTTGCCCCATGAAATTCTTGAAATAGCAAAGCTATTTATGATGAAAAAAATCATTAAAGCAAGTACTTAACATTGAAAGTGACAGTATCTGAACATGTTTTATAGGAGTGAAATCAAAATTAGGGAAACAAGATAGTTTTCACTGGCTTGAAAGTTGGTATATATATATATATATATATATATATATATATATATATATATATATATATGTAATTTTATCCCACTTGAATGGTGACTGTGGTTCAGAAGGGTCAGGCATTTATTCAGCCTGCTCTCACTGCTGCTTTCTCTCCAGCTGGCCAGGCAAGTCTACTGCTCTTGCTTCCTGAAGGTGTTTGCTTAATTACAGTTGAGCAGAGTTCACTGGCCAAGCAAAACACCCACAGTCTTTGAGGTACCGGGATTGTTGGTGCAGGCAGATATGAGACAAGGAGGAAGTTAGAGAAGAGGGTTCTCCCAGCTCCTTTCACCTTAGGCTGTGACAAGCATCTTGTCTGAAAAGAATAGTGCAATAATGAATTTGATTTTTTTTTTGATTATTGTTAAATCCTTGAGCCATGACTGAAGGCTATGGCTGCTTTTGCATAGAGTGGGACCTGAGTGGGGGTGGTGAAACTAAGCAAGGCAGTTATCTAGATGCTGTCGTTCTTACTTGCATTCGTAAATGTAGAGATGGGTTTATGGGGAGCACACATCTCATGTCATGGCACTTGTCAGTCTGGCTGTACATTAGAAGAGCCTTGGGAACATTGGGGAGACACCCCGTCCACCACCACCACCAGGATTCTGATTTAATTGGCCTGGGGTGTGACCAGGGCATCAGTCGTTTTCAGAGTTCCTTAGGTGATTCTAATCTGCCTCTGCGGTTGAGAACTACCTGTGAGAAGATTGGATTCAGAGCAAGACAATCCGAGTTCTAATCCTGGCTTTGCCACCTTTGTCAGACTTAACGTCTGTGGAATTATATGACTTCTTCAAACAACTAATGTTTAATTTCAGATATTGATACATATTTTTAAATGTAAGAATATAAATATGAACCTGATCATTGTCTCTGACCTCAATGAATTCATTAGCTAGTGCAAGGGGCTGGAGATGACCACAAGTTTACTTTAATAAAGAGCTTTATTGATATAAACAAATCATGGAGAACAATGGCAGCAAGCATTTGCCTTTTTTTTTAAACATCTTTATTGGAGTATAATTGCTTTATAATGGTGTGTTAATTTCTGCTTTATAACAAAGTGAATCAGCTATACATATACATATATCCCCATATCTCCTCCCTCTTGCATCTCCCTCCCACCCTCCCTATCCCACCCCTCTAGGTGGTCACAAAGCACCAAGCTGATCTCCCTGTGCTATGTGTAGAAAAATCTCAGTCTCATTAAGAAACTATGATATGAGCTCAATCTCAAATAAGGGTATTCTAGGCTAAGGAGCAGCATTTACAAAGGCTCTGGAGAATGCAGAGTATGTTTGGGGGAAAAAAAGTAGTTTAGGAGCTGTGTTGATTGACAGTAGGTAAGAAGTTATGAAGCCTTCCCAGGACCAGACTGTGAAGGGTCTCAATACCAGGTGCTCACTCAAGTATAAGAGGAATTCCTTAATAGAAATTTGATAGCAATGTCAAAAAATATTGTGTTTTACATTTTGAGAAATATGTCCCAGTTGCCCTCTAGGCTCCTACCTGAGTCCGTGCTACAGAGAGGTTTTAATTGGCAAAACCAGGAATCAAACTCTATAAGCAGAATCCATGAGGTCTTAACCATAGCACCATATTGCCTCAGGCTTCTCATGTATATTTTAATGAGATAAATCCTCTCTACCTTATAAACTATCTGTGATTGATTGACTGAAATGGGGCATGTATGATGTTTCACCACATGCCTGGTACATATTATATGCTCAGTAGGTTATAAATTTCTGTCCTATGGTGCTTTCAATCTGGCAGCCTCTATACCTGTGTGTCCTCTAGCAATGCAAACATGCACACTCAGCATTTTTACCTGTACTGCCTAGTTACACACTGACTGTCTCAATTACCCATATCATTAGTATAATTTTTCAGTCCTCTCATCCAATTTAATTCAGTAGCTATTTACTGAAAGCATATCAGTGCTCAGCAGACCATGTAGGAGGCCCTGTGTTAGGTGTAAGAGGATACAAAGATGAATATGGCATACTCTTTGCACTTCAGGAGCCTGTGATCCAAAGGTTGAAATAGGTATATTCATAAATATCGAATACAAGGCTAGTGTGGACATAGCTTTGATTGCATGCCAGAGGCAGAGATAGGGCAGATGTGAAAATCTGACAGTTCTGTGCAGTTTATTTTTAATTAGGCTGAAGTATAGTGGCTGGTTTAAGTTGGAAACATTTTGAAAAAGGCCTAAGGTACTTTGGTTCAGAAATTACACATGAATTATAATCAAATTGCATCTTAGGAAGTAGAGAAAACCTCTCATTTCTGATTGCTCAGTTTGTGGATTTTAGCTAGTTTTCAATCACCAAGCAAACAAAAGCTAATTTATCAGTTGGACAATTGTACTGCATTTCAACATGAGTGTATCTAAGATATCAAGATGTATTTTATGGAATTTGGTAAATTAAAATTTCGTTTCCTCCAATAAATTATCAAGCAGTAACCCTTGTCAGTTTTTCTAAAGTCTCTTAAATCACTGAAGTAGTTTACTCAATAAATACATCTATAAATCTGACAACACTGAAAAATTGTCTTGGGGTATCTTTTTATTAGCATTGGTCTTGTTTATTTCTTCAGTATTAAATATTTTATTAAATATTTAGATTCTTTTTCATAGTTACAGTCAATATAGGAAAATTGAAAGTTACCTGAAGCCTAAAATCTATTAATACTTTTTACAAAAGTCGAATCCTTAATTGGGATACTCTTATCCTCTCTAAAATTTATGTAAGTTACCTGATTTACATTAGCTTATCCTCTAGAGAAAATAAAATGTACAACCAGTGGGGCATGATTTATTATTAAAGAAAAGTAAACATGTTAAAAATATTATTATTTAATTAGGTAATATACTTGAAAGGAAAACCCCCAGCAAGCGAATATTAAGTTCTCTTTAGTAAATTAATAACCTTTTTTTTCTAAAGAAACAGATTTATCTTCTCTATATAACACTAGGATATTGTAATTAAACTGCTTGCATCCTTCATCATACTGCACTGCCTCAGTGTTCTCATCTGTAAGGCAATAATACATATTGAGTAGAGTTAAATCTGGCTTCCAATCTTAATTAAGAAAGTGCTGTTATAAGCAGCAACACATAGCTCTTACATTTCCCAATAACTGATACCCAGTGAAGACATAAATTCCTCGCTGCCTGAGTTAATGCTGGCACATAGGCACATAAGGACCAGAATCTTCATCACTAGCTCATAATTTTTGATTGCTCATTGTTGCCAAGGTACTCTAACTAGGCACTCTAATGCATACACACATAACCAGACATGCTGACGTTGTTGCTTTTACATCTGAGGGTTCCACATGAGCAAAAGATAAAGCTTCAAGGAGATGACAGAGTAATAGAGAAAATTGCATTTTATGAAGTAAGGAAAATAACTGAAAGGCTAGAGACATAAATGAATGTTTCCCCTCAGATAGAACTGTTATATACTCTTTATGCTAGAAACTCCTTTATAATATTCAAAAAATAGTCTCTCTTTCTATGAACAAAGATCATGTTTGGTATAGAACTAAGAGAGAACTGTTGAAATTGGGAAAACTCTGAAGAAGTTTGAGGTCCAAGCTCTAGTAGGGGCATCTTGAGGGTATATTGGAGAATGAATATTAAGGAACATATCTTCTATAGTGAATAGTGATAACAATTTACTGATAATTGAGCTGAAAGATAGTTGAACATATATTGACCATAAGAGTCATAGTCCCTCATTCAACAAATACTTGAGTAAACTCCTATTGCCGAGTTCTATTCTAGGTGCAAGAGATAAGTCATAAATAAGAATGATGTTTCCTACTCTCAATAATAGCAATAAAAATTAAACTAATAAATGAGCAAAATAAATTCAAATTGTAATAATATTATGAAGAAAATAAGAACATGTGGTAAGAGAGAGACTGGTTAGAGGATCAGGCCTAAAGCACAAATATCTTGGGCGCATTCCAGAAGAAACAACAAGGCCAGTATGACTGGAAAAAAATGAGGGTGGAGAGAGGGACTGAAAAGTGTAGGAGGGGCCAGATCTTATACAACCACCCTTTAGGCTCTGTAAGGAATTTGATTTTATTAAAAATATAATTCTAGCAATTAGAGAGGTTAAGCAGTAAAGATACTTTAGAGTCTCTGCTTTTAAATGCTGACCTAGCTTTTTAAAGATCACTCTGATCAAAACTATGTTGTAAGGTGGTGCATGCAAAAGTTGAGTCATTGGAATAACTCAAGCAAAAGATGATGGTGATGTGGACTTGGGTGTTAGCAGTGGAGAGGGACATATTTAACATCTATTTTGGAGTTGGAGCCATAGGAATAAAGTGATTTGCCTGCTGGAGGCAAAGTTAGGAGACCTCATAAGACTGTTGACATTTATACAGATTGTTTGTAAGACTGGAGAAGTTGCCACGAAACAAAGTATGGTACCCAAGTTTGAACAAAACGATAGTGTCCCTGCTCCAGGATACTACAGGTGGCTCTGATTATGAGACTTCAAGGAGAAGGAAAGAGATTAAAGTCCAGAAAAAGCTACTGAAATGTTTAAGGGGTAGAGACCTAAGGAATGATTGTGTTGTGGAGGAAAAATGGCAAACTAGGGATTTGGAAGGCTTGAATTCTAAATCCAGCTCTCTTACTACCCCAATGTGTAATTCTGAGGAATGAGCTTTATCTTTCTAAAGTTCTGTCTCCCCCTTTGTAAAAGAGGAGTGCTGTTTAAAAATGTACTATTTTGTACTAAGATACCCTGGAGAACAAAGGGAGCTAAAGGTTTTTCCACACCACATGTCATCTATGAGGAGATTTTACTTCTGCAGAGCACAGCTGCCCATCCCAGGCTCCTTCTGCTTGGGCTCCCATGGCTTCCTGCATACTGGACAGGGTGACTGTATGGCATAGATTGTGATCCAGGGATTTTCTTTTTTTCTGTACAAATTTGTTTTTAAAAAAAACTCTTTGGGCTTCCCTGGGGCGCAGTGGTTGAGAGTCCGCCTGCCGATGCAGGGGACGCGGGTTCGTGCCCCAGTCCGGGAGGATCCTACATGCCACGGAGCGGCTGGGCCCATGAGCCATGGCCGCTGAGCCTGTGCGTCCGGAGCCTGTGCTCCGCAACGGGAGAGGCCACAACAGTGAGAGGCCCGCGTACCGCAAAAAAAAAAAAAAAAAAAATTGAATTACAGAAAAAAAAAGGATCATCTCTGTAATCACTAACGCCTTAAACATTTCATAATCTCTCCTAGTGTTTGGCTTTGGAAAAATGATTTGAGAGAGGCATGATAAAAGTGTATACAACTGTGTGTTATAAATTTTTTTCACTAAATGACAGAATATTTTAAACCTTGAAAAGAGTCTAGAATGTTGAAAAGAGTAAATTTTATCCATATGAAAAGTAATACAGTTTTATTTAAGAAATAGTGAAATTATGAAATATTTGCCTAAGTATTAGATAGCTATAATTCTCCAAATAGTACGATTTCTTAGGTTTTAGGCTTCAAAAATGTAAAGTACATCACTTAGTTAGATAATATCATGTTTTTGTTTCCCCAAGAAAAGTTGACTTTATTTATTTTAGATAATATCATGTTTAAGGGAATCATTACATAGCACCTACCATGGGCCAGATACTAAGTGCTTTAGAAATAGTAACTCAATTAATTCTCAAGATTCCTCTACAAGCTAAGTGCTGTTTTTGCAACTATTTCATAGATGAGAAAATGAGATACAGAGAAATTAACTAACTTTTCTGAGGTCACAAAGTTAATAAGTGGGTGGATCAAGATTTGAATCCAGGGTGTCTGACACTAGGATCTCTGCCCATAAATGCTGCATTATATCCTAGCATGGTAAAGGAAGACCTTTATTCTTTCTTTAAGAATTTAACATAGCGAAATAACTCCTGGATTCCTATGATAAAGTATTCTCCATCATGATGAGAAAAAGAAAAGACACTCAAATCCCATAGGAAGGAACTGTGAAGAAATAAAAACCATTTATAAAGTAAAGACTTTTTGTGCACTCAGCAGAGTTGATTGAATGAACTGAATAAACAATCGTATGTTTGTTGAGGTAATCCAGTCTGGAATACGATTCAAGAGGATTCACTTGCAAGAGGAATGTTTTCCCTACTGATCTTTAAGATGAACTGATTGGAAGATATGATCTTCCTACAGGATAGGAAGAGAAGGGGAGAAATGTTTGGTGGATATGTTAAAGATCTATCTAACAGGCTTAGATTTTTCTTAAAAGTACACATAAAAATTGGGCAATTACATATAATTGTTATACATCTTGCACTTACATCAATCAATAAATAATGTTACAACAAAATTAAATTCACTTGTCTCAAGCAACAACTTTTATTCCACTGAGTTAGAAAATGTGTAAAGACTTCTTTCTCCTTGTTTTCTTTAATGTTGTTTCATTTGTTTCGCTTTATTATGAGGGAACATAAAAGTTAAAAAATACTGAGTATAAATAGTTGGATACTGTCAGACATTGCAAAACTTAAACATGTTTGTTAAATTCTCAAGTGCTTTTGATATGTAAGAATATATTTTATTAAGTGTAATTATAGTATTGTACTATGCATTTTTAATTCTGTTTGTCGGAAAATGGCAATTCATTTATGATATACATGACTGGGATATTTGGTTTAACCACTACAGCTGATTTCCTGACTATTTTGGGAATAGGAGTTTCTTTCTTGGGCATTGTAAATTTTTGTGGAATGACTGACCTTAAAACTTATGGATCTAGTCTTTATCCATTGCTTATAATGAGGTAGGAAACAACTAAACACATTATATAAATTATATTGCACATCATCCCAACAGTTAGGTCTGTTCTCATCTCCGTTTTACAGATGAGTAAATTCAGACTTACAATGGTTAAATAACTTACCTAAGGCAATATATTTCAAGCAATAGGATTTGAATATAAGATTTCTATGGCAAAAGCCCCAAATTTTATCCACAATGATAGTCAACATCATTAAGTGTATTAAATATATTTAATAAATATGTTTAAATTGTACTTAATCTCTACGTTGTTCTTTGGCCACACTATTTTTTTTTTTTTTTTTTTGCGATATGCGGGCCTCTTACTGTTGTGGCCTCTCCCACCGCGGAGCACAGGCTCCAGACGCGCAGGCTCAGCGGCCATGGCTCATGGGCCCAGCCGCTCCACGGCATGTGGGATCCTCCCGGACCAGGGCACGAACCCGCGTCCCCTGCATCGGCAGGCGGACTCTCAACCACTGCACCACCAGGGAAGCCCCACACTATTTTTAAAATCATTTCTCTTCACAATATCACGCTTTCCTCTTTTCACTGCTGCCACCCATGTTTAGTAGTTAAATATTTCTTAGTCTCCCACCTGGTCCTCTCACTTCCTGTCTCACATTGCTTTAATACATTTGGTGCACTGTCAGAAGACTCCAGTTTAAATAAACTTGTGTTCCTTTGTTCAAATACTTCTGTGTCCTTTAGTGTTAATATAAACTTCTTTAAACTGTCATGTAAGACTTTTGATAACCATTCCCCATTAACTACTTTATATCTCTCTTCTTTCCACTGTCAATTCTTCATTTTATCCAATTTGGCTTCCTCTCCATATTTAGGAACTTGTGATACTCATTTTCATTTCCAGATCTTTTTTCTTTCATTCTTCATCTTAGTCTACCTTTCCATAGAAAATGTCCTTAATGCCACATCTCTAGGCCAGTTTTAGCTACTCCACCTGACATTAATGTGTTTCCTCTTGAAACTCGAGGCATTTATTATCTGTACCATTCATGATGTATTTAATCACATAGTGTCTAATATTATCATATAACTTGAAGTGTATACTCATAACCTCTTCAGAGACTGGGTTTTCTACAACCTGTACTCCTGACTTTTCTGTTATATGCTGAGTGAGTAGTACCTGTAGTCAGTTATACACTTACCAGAGTTGCTCCACTTGAGAATAATCAAAGGTGATTGTACTTGAAAATTCAGTATCAGCTAAATGATTTTTGCAATAGCACTGTTATTTTTATATTAATTCTCCTGTTTGTAAAGGTGCAATAAAGGAAAATTACATATACATTCAAATTAAAATGTTCAGTCAAACATGGAAGCTGAGTATCGCAGGCTTCAAAATAAAAGCACATATTAAAATTTAGGATTAATTTTCTAAATAGTGCTAAATATGCTATTTCTTTGAAAACAGATATAATAAAGTATTATGTTAAAATCAGGTATCTTTTGCAAGTATTCCTGCCGCTTTAAAGAAGCTGTATCAGTATACTTATAATTTAGTAATATTAACTGAATATTAAAATTCTGGTTTTATAAGTCAAAGAATATCAAAGGCCACTGATTTAATCAGTTGTTTATTTAACAAATATTTATTGAGCACCTAATATGTACTAAGCACTGTATTAGAGGATGAGAATTTTAACAGATATATTTTCTTCTCACAAGTACTCACACATTTTTGAATTGGTCATAGAACCATCAAACCACTGCAAAACAATCAAATACCTGCTATAATGGAGGCACGTGCAATATGCACTTGGAAAAGAGAGGAGAGACAAATTGGTGTATGTTGATAATGCAATCAACAATAGCTCCTTTGACCTTAGTATCTAGAGAATGTCCCAGTTTAAGAAAATCTGATATGCAAATGTATAAAGTAGATTAATTAGAGTTTGGAGTTGCATAAAGGAAGGTCTGCTAAGAATTGCTGCACTGTGTTTAAAATATTTATACATACATATACAGAAGATTTACACAAAAAGATTTATACAAATCTACTACACAAAATTTTGTAGATACACAGCTTCTGGTTACTGGGATTTATAGCTCTGTAATAGAAAATTGCCTGTGTGGTTCCTGGTTTTTCAATAGAAACACTTATTACGGGTTCATGAAATGCTATAACTGGTTTTACAGAGGAACGCCTGCTTGTCATGAAAATTGGATTGTCCAGGCACCAGTTTACAGATGATCTGCCTGGGTATAAATAGTCATTGGGAAATTCAGGCTCTGGCCAACAGCATTAATATATGGAATGGTTCTACATGTGTGGAACTAGATATGAGCCAAATCAAGAGGCCATATTCTGATCAGACACATCACATCTGTAAAACCTGCATGTCCTAGTTTCTGCTGATCACACAGCCATATAGAGCTGTTGCAAGCATTGCATTGGACGTTATGAATCTTGAGTGTCTGCTGTTGCTGCATACAACATTTCACCCTTGAATGTGCCGTTGTGATCCATAAGCATCTGTCATATCCAAACCATGCTGGATCAATGTAGGTACTCCACTTGTACTAGACAGAAGATGCTGTTTCATTGTAATTCAATTCAGTATGTACAGAACATTTCAATGAAATGTAAACCAAGGTTTTGGTAAGTTATTTTAAAATATTAATAGAAAGGTGATAAATAAACTACTGTTTAGTACATCATTGGTTGTTATTCAACGTACAAACATGGAAATAGAGGCAGAGATCAAGATCACAGAGTGGGAAGAACCTGAGCTCACCTCCCCCCACAAACATCAAAACTACAACTATATATAGAGCAACTATTACCAAACCAGGTTCGTTTTGACCAGTGCACAGCAAGCCAAAATGCTGGGACAATGAGGTTTGCCCCAAAAAGAGTGTTTGTTCTCAAGACAGCCAAGTGAGGAGATGGGAGAACTGGTCTCAAATCCACCTTCCTGAAGGGAAGGGGCTCAAGGTATATGGGATAAAGAATAAAGAAGCGGAACTTCCCTGGTGGTCCAGTGGTTGGGACTTTGCCTTCCAGTACTGGGGGTGTGGGTTCGATCCCTGGTCAGGAGCTAAGATCCCACATGCCTCGTGACCAAAAAACCAAAACACCAAAACATAGACAGAAGCAATATTGTAACAAATTCAATAAAGACTTAAAAAAAAAAGTCCACATTAAGAAAAAATCTTAAAAAAAAAAAAGAATAAAGAAGCTAGGAGGTCTGAGGCATGGGAAATGTGGGGAAAGGTGTTTGAAAAAAAGTGTGATAATCACTGTTCTGTGCAGGCATAGCTAAGCCCCAGGCCTCTGCATATTCAAAAGAATACTCATGCATGCCCAGTTGAAGGGTTGGTGGTCGTATCCAGTCTTAACCAGCTCAGGCTGAACTAGACACAGTGGACTCCAAGTTCCTGGAAAACAACTTAGGCAAACATCTTATAGTTTATGCTGTGTCACTTGGAGGATTTGCACATCTTTTGTAGCAACAATTAAAATGCTTGATTACTGAAGTGGGTTACAGGTGAAATGAATTTAACTAATGATCACCGATGGTTTTATGACTCTCACTGAGAATAACCTGAAGATTAGCAGAACAGCTCTTCTACAACCAAGGCTGTAAAGAAAAAAAACACACAGAGTCTAGTAGAAGGGACTGGGAAGCCATCTAGTGGAGGCCTGCACCCCTAGTGGGTGACGGAGAAGAGGAGGGGGATATCACAGGTTCAGGGATTCATCCTCCCTAGGGGGCAAGGGTTTTGAGCCACACATTAGGGGCCCCAGCCCTGGGGTTCAAGTCCCCTTAACTGGTTTGAAAACCAATGGGGCTTACTGGAGGGCAGTAAGAAACCAAGACTCTGCTCTTGAAGAGCACATGCACAGGCTTCGTTGCTCCCAGTCCCAGTACAGAGGCAGCAAATTGAGAACTGCCTGGTGCTCTGGCCAGCCTGCAAAGACCACCCCAGCATGCCCCCCCAGCTCTTTATCCAGCCCCTTCTGCCAAAGCATCACTCCCACCTAAGGCGAAGACTGCCATTACCCATATATATGCACACACCACAGAAGGAGCTGAGCTAGTTCATAAGTGTAGCCTCAGGCACTGACCACACCCCTAACCAAGGTGGAGACTGCTGTCACCTAGGGGAGAAGCCCAACTTCTTCAGGCCTCCTGCTCCAGCCCCTCAGGCCCGCTGCCCCACCCTTGATAGGGCAACCACCACCACTGAGCCTAGGAAAATCCCAGTCTAGCACTAGCCCCAGCTTTAGCCACTTTGACTCCAGCCCTTCTCAGCATGGCAGTGGCTGCCAGTGCACTCTGGGAGAAAATTCAGCCTGTGCTCACTTCAGATGCAGCTCTTCTATCAAAGGCACTGGGCACACACAGACAGAGAAATATTTTTCAAACGAAAGAAGATAAAACACCAGGAAAAAGCCCTAATGGAAAAGAGATAAATAATTTACCTGATAAAGAGTTCAAAATAATAATAATGAAAATGCTAACAACTCAGGAAAAGACTAGATGAACAGACTAAGACATTCAACAAAGAACTAGAAAATATAAAAAAGAACCAGTCAGGGCTAAAGAATACAGTAAGTGAAATGAAAAATATACTAGAAGGAATTAACAGCATATTGGGTGATACAGAAGGCATAAGTGATCTGGAAGATAGAATAGTAGAAATCACTCAATCAGAACAGCAAAAAGAAAAAAAAATTAATGAGGATAGCTTAAGGGGCCTCTGGGACAACATCAGGCTTACTAACATTCACATTGTAGGGGTCCCAGAAGGAGAATAGTGAGAGAAAAAGGTAGAAAATGTATTTGATAAAAACATGGCTGAACACTTCCCTAACTTGAAGAAGGAAACAGATATCCAGGTACAGGAAGTACAGAGAGTCCCAAATAAGATGAATTCAAAGAGAACCACAGCAAAACATATCATAATTAAAATGGAAAAGTTAAACATAAAGATATACTTTATCTGACAGAGTAGACTTTAAAACAAACTCTGTAATAAAAGACAAAAAAAAGCACTATATAATGATAAAGGGGTCAATATGATAAAAGGATATAATATTCTAAACATATATGTACCTAATATATGAGCACCTAAATATAGAAAGCAAATATTAACAGACATAGAGGGAGAAATTGACAGTAATACAATAATAGTAGGGAACTTTAACACCCCACTTATGTCAATGGATAGATCATCCAGAGAATCAGTAAGGAAATAGTGACCTTAAGTGACACATTAGGTTAGTAGATACCTACAGGACATTCCATCCAAAAATAGCAGAGTAAACATTCTTTTCCAGTGAATATGGAACATTTTCCAGGATAGATCACATGCTAGGTGACAAAACAATGCTCAACAAATTAACAGTATAGAAAATATATCAAGCATCTTTTCAGGCCACGAAGGTATGAAACTAGAAATCAATTACAAGTAGAAAAAACAGAAACATGTAGAGACTAAACAATTTGCTACTAAAAGAACAGTGGGTCAACAAAAAAATCAAAGAGGAAATCAGAAGATACCTTGAGACAAATCAAAATAAAATGCAGCTTTCCAAAATCTATGGAATGCAGCGAAAGCAGTTCTAAGAAGGAAGTTTATAGTGATACAGGCCTACCTCAAAAAATAAGAAAAAGCTCAAATGAAAAACATAAATTACTATCTAAAAGAATTAGATAAAGAACAAACAAAGCCCAAAGTCAGCAAAAGGAAGGAAATAATAAAGGTCAGAGTGGAAATTATTTTTTGAGTGGAAATAAATAAAATAGAGACAAAAACACAGTAGAGAAGATCAATGAAACCAAAAACTGTTTGTTTTAAAATATAAATAAAATTGATAAACCTTTATCCAGGATCATGAAGGAAAAAAAGAGATAGGAAGTTAGAAATGAAACAGGAGGAATTACAACCAATATTGCAGAAATACAATTATAAAAGAGTATTACAAACAGTTATACACCAAAAAATTGGACAACCTAGAGGAAATGGATAAATTCCTAGAAACATACAGTCTTCCAAGACTGAATCAGAAAAAACTACAAATTTGAACAGATTGATTACTAGTATTGCAAGTGAATCAGTAATCAAAAAACTCCCTACAAACAAATTCCAGGACCTCATGAGTTCACAGGGGAGTTCTACAAAATATTTAAAGAACAGTTAATACCTATCCTTGTCAAGGTATTCCAAAATATTGAAGTCATTTCACAAGGCCACCACTACCCTGACACCAAAACCAGACAAATACACTTCAAAAACAGAAAATTACAGGCCACTATCCTTGATGAACACAGATGCAAAAATCCTCAATAAAATATTAGTAAACTGAATTCAACAACACATAAAAAGAATTATACACCATGATCAAGTGGGATTTATCGCAGAGGTGCAAGCATAGTTCCATATACACAAATCAGCATGATATGCCACATTAACAGAATGAAGAGTAAAAATCACATGATCATCTCAATAGATGCAGAAAAATCATTTAATAAAATTCAGTATCCATTCATGGTAAAAATCCTCAACAAACTTGGTATAGAGGTAACATATCTGAACATCATAAAGGCCATTTATGGAAAACCTACAGCTAACATCACACCAAAGAGTGAAAAGCTGAAAGATTTTCCTCTAAGATCACAAACAAGACAAGGATGCCCACTCTCACCATTTCTATTGAACATAGTGTTTGAAATTTTAGCAACAGCAATCAGAGAGAAAGAGAGAGATAGAGGAAGGAAGGAAGAAAGGAAAGAAAGAAAGAAAGAAGAAATAAAAGGTATCCAAATTAGAAGGGAAGAAGTAAAATTGTCACTATTTGTGGATGACATGATACCATATATAGAAAACTCTAAAGACTCCACCAAAACACTATTAGAACTAATTAGTGAATTCTGTAAAGTTGCAGCATACAAAATTAATATACAGAAGTCTGTTGCATTTCTACATACTAAAAATGAACTATTTAAAAGAGAAATCAAGAAAACAATCCCATTTACAACTCATCAAAAAGAATAAAATACCTAGGAATAAATTTAACCAAGGAGGTGAAAGACCTTTACTCTGAAAACTAGAAGACATTGATGAAGAAAACTGAAGACAACACAAGTAAATGGAAAGATATGCCATGTTCGTGGATTGGAAAAATTAGTATTCTTAAAATATCCATATCACCTAAAGCAATCTAGAGATTTAATGTAATTCTTATCAAAATACCCATGACATTTTTCAGACCACTAAAACAAAGAATGCTAAGGTTTGTACAGAACTGCAAAGGACACCAAATAGCCAAAGCAGTCTGGAGAAAAAAAGAACAAAACTGGAGGTATTACCCACCCAGATTTCAGACTGTCTGACAAAGCTACAGTAGTCAAAACAACATGGTACTAACAGAGAAACAGACCCATAGCTCAACGGAACAGAATAGAGAGCCCAGAAATAAACCCATGCACCTATAGTCATTTAATCTATGACAATGGAGGCAAGTATATACAATGGGGGAAAAGACAG
Source organism: Phocoena sinus (assembly GCF_008692025.1). NCBI lineage: Eukaryota > Metazoa > Chordata > Mammalia > Artiodactyla > Phocoenidae > Phocoena > Phocoena sinus. Next base: position 99,876,005 of record NC_045766.1, on the reverse strand, counting down.
TCTTTTCAATAAGTGATGTTGGGAAAACTGAATAGCTACATATATAAGAATGAAATTAGAACATTTTCTCACACCATATACAAAATTAAACTCAAAATGGATTAAAGACCTGAATGTGATACTGAAGCCATAAAACTCCTAAAAGAAAACACATGCAGTATGCTCTTTGGCATTGGTCTAAGCAACATTTTTTTTTCTTGGATCTGTCTTCTTAGGCAAAAGAAACAGAAGCAAAAATAAACAAATGGGACCTAATCAAACTAGGAAGCTTTTTCTTTTTCCTTTGTCATCTTTACTGGAGTATAATTGCTTTACAATGGTGTTTTAGTTTCTGCTTTATAACAAAGTGAATCAGCTTTACATATACATATATCCCTATATCTCTTTCCTCTTGCATCTCCCTCCCTCCCATTCTCCCTATCCCACCCCTCTAGGTGATTACAAAGCACTGAGCTGATCTCTCTGTGCTATGCGGCTGCTTCCCACTAGCTATCTATTTTACATATGGTAGTGTATATATGTCCATGCCACTGTCTCACTTTGCCCCAGCTTACCCTTCACCCTCCTAATGTCCTCAAGTCCATTCTCTAGTAGCTCTGCATCTTTATTCCCGTCTTGACGCTAGGTTCTTCATGACCTTTTTTTTTTTTTTTTTTTTTAGATTCCATATATATGTGTTAGCATATGGTATTTGTTTTTCTCTTTCTATCTTACTCCACTCTATATGACAGACTCTAGGTCCATCCACCTCACTACAAATAACTCAATTTCGTTTCCTTTTATGGCTGAGTAATATTCCATTGTATATATGTGCCACATCTTCTTTATCCATTCATCTGTCGTTGGACACATAGGTTGTTTCTATGTCCTGGCTATTGTAAGTAGAGCTGCAATGAACATTGTGGTACATGACTCTTTTTGAATTATGGTTTTCTCAGGGTATATGCCCAGTAGTGGGATTGCTGGGTCATATGGTAGTTCTATTTTTAGTTTTCTAAGGAACATCCATACTGTTTGCCATAGTGGCAGTATCAATTTACATTCCCACCAACAGTGCAAGAGGGCTCACTTTTCTCCACACCCTGTCCAACATTTATTGTTTGTAGATTTTTGATGATGGCCATTCTGATTGGTGTGAGATGATATCTCATTGTAGTTTTGATTTGCATTTCTCTAATGATTAATGATGTTGAACATTCTTTCATGTGTTGGAAATCTGTATATCTTCTTTGGAGAAATGTCTATTTAGGTCTTCTGCCCATTTTTGGATTGGGCTGTTTGGTTTTTTGAATTTGAGCTGCATGAGCTGCTTGTAAATTTTGGAGTTTAATCCTTTGTCAGTTGCTTCATTTGCAAGTAGTTTCTACCATTCTGAGGGTTGTCTTTTCGTCTTTTTTATGGTATCCTTTGCTGTGCTAAAGCTTTTGAGTTTCAATAGGTCCCATTTGTTTATTTTTATTTTTATTTCCAGTTCTTTGGGAAGTGGGTCAAAAAGGATCTTACTGTGATTTATGTCATAGAGTGTTCTGCCTATGTTTTCCCCTAAGAGTTTTATAGTGTCTGGCCTTATATTTAGGTCTTTAATCCATTTTGAGTTTATTTTTTTGTATGATGTTAGGGAGTGTTCTAATTTCATTCTTTTATGTGTAGCTGTCCAGTTTTCCCAACACCACTTATTGAAGAAGCTGTCTTTTCTCCATTGTATATTCTTGCCTCCTTTATCAAAGATAAGTTGACCATAGGTGCGTGGGTTTATCTCTGGGCTTTCTATCCTGTTCCATTGATCTATATTTCTGTTTTTGTGCCAGTACCATACCGTCTTGATTATTGTAGCTTTGTAGTATGGTCTGAATTCATGGAGCCTGATTCCTCCAACTCCATTTTTCTTTCTCAAGATTGCTTTGGCTATTTGGGGTCTTCTGTGTTTCCATACAAATTGTGAAATATTTTGTTCTAGTTCTGTGGAAAATGCCAGTAGTAGTTTGATAGGGATTGCATTGAATCTGTAGATTGCTTTCTGTAGTAGTATAATCATTTTCACGATGTCGATTCTTCCAATCCAAGAACATGGTATATCTCTCCATCTATTTGTATCATCTTTAATTTCTTTCATCAGTGTCTTATAGTTTTCTGCACACAGGTCTTTTGTCTCCTTAGGTAGGTTTATTCCTAGGTATTTTATTCTTTTTGTTGCAATGGTAAATGGGAGTGTTTTCTTAATTTCACTTTCAGATTTTTCATCATTAGTGTATAGGAATGCAAGAGATTTCTGTGCATTGATTTTGTATCCTGCTGCTTTACCAAATTCACTGATTAGCTCTAGTAGCTTTCTGGTAATATTTTTAGGATTCCCTATGTATAGTATCTTGTCATCAGCAAAGGGTAGGATTGTATTGCTATAAACTTCCCTCTTGGAACTGCTTTTGCTACAACCCATAGGTTTTGGGTCGTTGTGTTTTCATTGTCATTTGTTTCTAGGTATTTTTTGATTTTCTCTTTGATTTCTTCAGTGATCTCCTGGTTATTAAGTAGTGTATTGTTTAGCCTCCATGTGTTTGTATTTTTTACAGATTTTTTTCCTGTAATTGATATCTATTCTCAAAGCGTTGTGGTCAGAAAAGACACTTGATACAACTTTTCTTAAATTTTCTTAAATTTACCAAGGCTTGATTTGTGACCCAAGATATGATCTATCCTGGAGAATGTTCCATGAGCAGTTGAGAAGAAACTGTATTCTATTGTTTTTGGGTGGAATGTCCTATAAATATCAATTAAATCCATCTTGTTTAATGTATCATTTAAAGCTTGTGTTTCCTTATTTATTTTCATTTTGGATGATCTGTCCATTGGTGAAAGTGGGGTGTTAAAGTCCCCTACTATGATTGTGTTACTGTCAATTTCCCGTTATGGCTGTTAGCATTTGCCTTATGTATTGAGGTGCTCCTATGTTGGATACATAAATATTTACAATTGTTACATCTTCTTCTTGGATTAATCCCTTGATCATTATGTAGTGTCCTTCTTTGTCTCTTATAATAGTCTTTGTTTTAAAGTCTATTTTGTCTGATATGAGAATTGCTACTCGAGCTTTCCTTTCATTTCCATTTGCGTGGAATATCTTTTTCCATTCCCTCACTTTCAGTCTGTATGTGTCCCTAGGTCTGAAGTGGGTCTCTTGTAGACAGCATATATATGGGTCTTGTTTTTGTATCCATTCAGCCAGTCTGTGTTTTTTGATTGGAGCATTTTTTCCATTTACATTTATGGTAATTATCAATATGTATGTTCCTATTACCATTTTCTTAATTGTTTCGGGTTTGTTTTTGTAGCTCTTTTCCTTCTCTTGTGCTTCCTGCCTAGAGAAGTTCCTTTAGCACTTGTTTTAAAGCTGGTTTGGTGGTGCTGAATTCTCTTAGCTTTTGCTTGTCTGTAAAGGTTTATTATTTCTCTGTCAAACCTTAATGAGATCCTTGCTGGGTAGAGTAATCTTGGTTGTAGGTTTTTCCCTTTCATCACTTTAAATATGTCCTGCTACTCTGTTGTGGCTTGCAGAGTTTCTGCTTAAAGATCAGCTGTTAACCTTATGGGGATTCCCTTGTATGTTATTTGTTGTCTTTCCCTCAGTGCTTTTAATGTTTTTTCTTTGTATTTAATTTTTGATAGTTTGATTAATATGTGTCTTGGCATGTCTATCCTTGGATTTATCCTGTATGGGACTCTCTGTGCTTCCTGGACTTGATTATTTCCTTTCCCATATTAGGGAAGTTTTCAACTATAATCTCTTCAAATATTTTCTCAGTCCCTTTTGTTTTTCTCTTCTTCCTCTGGAACCCCTATAATTTGAATGTTGGTGTGTTTAATGTTGTCCCAGAGGTCTCTGAGACTCTCCTCAATTCTTCTCATTCTTTTTTCTTTATTCTGATCTGCAGTAGTTATTTCCACTATTTTATCTTCCAGGTCACTTATCCATTCTTCTGCCTCAGTTATTCTGCTATTCAAACTAAGAAGCTTTTGTAAAGTGAAGGAAACCATCAACAAAATAAAAAGACAACATACTGAATGAGAGAAGATATTTGCAAATATGTCTGTTAAGGGGTTAATATACAAAATATATACAAAATGTGTACTACTCAAAAACCCAGTTGAAAAATAGGCAGAGGACCTAAATAGACATTTTTCCAAAGAAGGCATACAGATGGCCAACAGGCACATGAAGAGATGCTCAACATCATTAATCATTAGGGAAATGCAAATCAAATCACAATGAGACATCAACTTACACCTGTCAGAATGGCTGTTGTCTAAAAGACAAGAAATAACAAGTGTTGGCAAGGGTATGGAGTACATTGTTTGTGGAAATGTAAATTGGCATAGACACTATGGAATTCCTCAAAAATTAAAAATAGTACTACCATATGGTCCAGTAATTCTAGTCCTTGGTATATATCTGAAGAAAATGTAAACATTAATTTGAAATGATATATCTACCCCAGTATTCATAGCAACATTATTTATGATTGCCAAGATATGGAAGCAACCTAAGTGCCCGTCCATAGGTGAGTGGATAAAGAAGATGTGGTCGATATATATTGGAATATTACTCAGCCATTAAAAAGAATGAAATTTTGCCATTTGCAACAACATGTATGGACCTTGAAAGTATTATGCTTAGTGAAAGAAGTCAGAGATTGAAAGACAAATATTGTATGTTTTCACTTATATGTGGAATCTAAAAAATAAAACCAATAAATGTATATAACAAAACAGAAACACGCTCACAGATACAGAGAACAAACTAGTGGTTACCAGTTGGGGGAGGAAAGGGAGAACAGGAAAAGTAAGGGAAGGGGATTAAGGGGTACAAAATTCTAGGTATAAAATAAAATACAATGATGTAATGTACAGTACAGTCAATATGGCCAATATTTAACTTTATATGGAGTATAATCTATAAAAATATCTAATCACCATGTTGTAAACCTGAAACTAATATGTTTTAAGTGAACTATACTTTGATTAAAAATTTTACAGGGCTTCCCTGGTGGTGCAGTTGTTGAGAGTCCGCCTGCCGATGCAGGGGACACGGGTTCATGCCCCGGTCCGGGAATATCCCACATGCCACGGAGCGGCTAGGCCCGTGAATACATGACAGCAGGACATTCACAATTGTCAGATTAAAGAATGGATTGTAAGTTTCTTGCTAAGCCAGCAGAAGATATGGTTGTCAAACTTTACTGAGGTGTCAGAGTATATGAGACTTTGAGCAGTGATGAGTGAGTTTGGTCAAAATGTTGAAATCATGCACACAAGCCATTTTATGATGAGTCTATTCTTCAATTCTACGTTGGAAGATAAAATGTCTTGCTTACTTTTTCCATAAAATGAGGGGATATATATACATAAAACATTTTTTATGAAGTAAGTGTTGTGGAATACATTTTTATTTCTAATGGTCTGAATAAAATTATATTTATTTTGCTTCTTACACAAAAGAAGAGTTTCTAAGAGAACAAGAAACTATCAGTTAAAGCTATCTCTGTCAATTAAATCCCACAAAAGAGTATTTTTTCATTACAACAGTTATTTATAATCCAAATACCATCACCAGTTGTCCTTTAAAAGTTGTGGTTCAATCCTTCACTGCTCTAGATAACAAAGTAGGCATGCTGTTCCAAATACGATGGGTACCTAACTTACTCTATGGTGAGAACTCAGATTATGGATAGGAATGGAGCTAAGCCTTAATTTTTGGCTCTTCTACCATATGACCTTCAGCAAGTGTTCCAGGTTCTCAGATCTACATAAGAAAGTGCCCCCCAAACTTGGGGGCAGCTTCACTAGGGCCTGGAGAATCTACATCCCAGGTAGCTCACTTACCTGGCTGACAGGGTGGTGATGGCTGTCAGCTGGGAGCTCAGCCACAGCCATGCACCAAAGGCCTAAGTTCTCCACCTGGGCCTCTTCATGGCTGCTTGAGCTTCCCCTTGGCCTGGTGACTAGCTTCTAAAAGTAACCATTCCAAAGGAACTCACTGTAATTACAAACACACCCAGATTAAGAGGAGGGAATATAAACCTGAGCTCTCTATGGGAAAGAGTATCTATGAGACGTAGAAGCCAGTGTAGGGTGGGAAATACTGTTGGAGCCATTTTTGGAAAACGCAATCTGTCATAGAAATTTACTTTATATCGCTTAACTTCAGTTTCCTCATCTTCATAATAATATGCTAGGCACGCTTCTGATCACTTTACATGTATTAATTAATTAAATCCTCACAACAAGCTCTCAGTTAGGTGCACCATTTTACAGATGAGAAAAATGATGCACAGAAAAATAAGTTGCCTGAAGTGAAGGGTTAGTAAAATACAGAAGCAGAGCTCAAAGCCATGTAATCTAGTTCCAAAGGCCATATCCTTTGTAGCTAATTTTTGTAAGAATAACTAAAAAACTGTAGAGAAAGTGCTTTGCACAGCATCTGACTCATTCCGAATGCTCAATGATTATAAATGGTTTTGCTGTAGGTGTTATTACTAATACATAGTACAGTGAATCAAGGGGTGTTTTCTCTTTGGCAATGGTTTTACTTATTCGGAAAAGTAAATTTACTCTGACTTAAGGAATATGCAAAAAAGGAATAATGAAAGACAAAGTTGGAAACTGTCATTACTGGATGTCTAGAAAAAATAGTGAAATAGGAATAAGAATCTCTGATGAGGGCCTCAAAAGTTAAATAGCATCTCATTTCAAAATACCTGAAAATATAATAAACTCAACAAGCACACTTTTTAAAAGGACTGTTAAATAGGAAGGAAGTAGTATTAATGCAGGCTTAAGTTTGGTTGACTAAAATATACCTAGGAGCACCAAAGTTAACAAAAATAGCATTAGGAAATGAATGATAGAACAGTTAAAAAGTGATCTGTATTTTTAGAAAAAAATATGGTAGCTTTTTATGTTGTGCCATTATTATTACCAGATTATATTCAAACTGGTAATAAAAATGAAAAAGGTGTCTAATCCTAAAAACTGCTAATATAAACCTTTGGTCTCCATACCCTATCTTAACCTCAGAATAAAAACACTGACCTTACTCTCACACTAGAGACACCTTTAGAATTTTAATTTTGCATGTCACCAGCCTCAGACTCCTAAAGTATTTCTGACATTATATTCCAAGTAATGCTCTGTTGTTGACACTTGTCCATCTCTCTGATAAAAGCACTTTTTGAAAATTATCTTTAACCTATAAATCATGAATCTGTGAATGAGAAAAAATGGTGGAAGGTAAAACTAAGATCTAGTAGATCCACTTTATGCTTGTTAATGGCAACTTACCTGGGTTTGCCAGTATATATCCCTGTTTATAAGTTTTTGTGTCACATAGTAAGAAAACAAACAAACAAAAAACAGTATATATCTTCTAGGTTGGTGTCCTCTCTTTTACCTAACCAAAAATTTAAAACTGTTTGTCTGAGACCTGGGTGGTAGTCTTTTGGTTCAGTTATCAAAGTCTTTGATATGTTAAATAGAATCAGTTCCAAGGATGTGCAGTTTGGGAGCAAGCCCAGGAGTTTATAAACAAGTGTGTGGAATTGCTTTCCTGAGCTCCTGTCTCTCCATATTCTTCCCAGTACTTTCCGAATCTCTATGACTCCTCTTTAAGGTCCTTTGTCTAGAAAGACAGCTGGGGCTTTATTTGTTCCACTCTGCTGTGCACTTCTGCAACTGGATCTACATCCAGGACCAAGTGAGAGGAGGACAGAGAGAAAAAGAAATGCAGTGGGACTCTACCCTCTCAGAACCACAGCTTCAGTGAAGGAAGAGGAAGTTTTTTATTTCTTGAGAGTTTTGGCTCCTGTGGGCTCCCATTACTGACCACCACCACCAGTCTACCGCATGATTACTTGAGGGTTGGGCATGAGAGAACAGGAGAAAAAAAAAAAGAGAGAGAGAGAGAGAAAGAAAGAAACAAAAAAAGAGAGAAGGGATTTCCACATTCTCTCCTGAGCATTAGGAATTCCATTTCCCACTTCCAGAGCTAAAGTGAGCTAGAGCTCTGACTGTGACCTGGTGGCCATTTCCAGGTTTCCAGTCCATTCAGTCCAGGCTCCAGCCCCAAGCACTGGGGAAAAGAGGAAAGTGGGAGGGAGGGAAGGATGGCAAATTCGTTGCCAGCTAGGTAGTACTACAAATTTTGGTATTTTCCAGTATGCCTGCTTCTACTTACTTTTCAGAGTCCTCAGATAGGGGGTATTGTGCCCAGAGTTAACAGATAAACAGGTGAAAAAGGATGTGGTATTCCATACTTTTCGGAGTCCTTTCCTCTGATTCTTTAGGATGAAAGTCATGTAACCTACAGTATATTTTTGTAGGTAGGTCTGATTTTTTTTTTTTAATTTGCTTATTCAAGAGAAAGTCTACTTTAACATTTCTCTGGTGGAAGTAAGAAATTAGAATTCATAACAGGACACTTTTATATACATTACCTTCATGAGGACTTCATAGTAGCTCCCCTGCAAGGAAAATTAGGTTGAATATTTTGAAGCACAATCCACAGTTTGTTATTAATAAACTTGTATTTGGCCTTGAGATTTTCCTTTGGTAAGTTATTAATAGGTTTTTCTGAAAAAAGAAAATATTTATACTTATTTACCCTTAAGTTTTAGGGTTTTTTCCTTTTTATTTTTCAATTCTCCAATCTTCTCTGCCTTCTCTACTTACATGACAGCACATTTTAATTTCTATAATTGTAGAACAATATCTAGGGAAACAGTAATGATACTGCCTATCCCAGTTTATTAAATTTCCTGAGTTCTAATGTTTTGAGAAATGATGCACATCACATATTTTACTGATAAGTCATTCAGGTTTATCTAAACTTACAGACTGTTGAGCATCTATGAGGGAAAAGCAGACAATTATATTAATATCAGTTCCTGTCAGACAACACACGGTTCAGTATTTCATCAGCTGATGAGAACTGCACAGCCTGATATAACAACTGGGATTTATCATGGTCCTTTGTCTTAAAGTTCTCTGATAATAAAGAGAAACTTAAAAAAACATTGCTAGCAGTATATAGCCTAACAATTCAATTTTTAAAATAAAGTATGTGTAGAACAGGTCACACATTTCTTGATTTTGTTTTAGCAGACATAAATCTGTGTGTGTGTGTGTGTGTGTGTGTGTGTGTGTGTATAAAAATACTTTCCAACTGTATTCCAGTCAATACCCAGAGACTTTAATTTTCTGAGGACAATGAAATTACAAACATTGATAGGGGAAATTATATGGCAAGATATGTACTTCATTAATATTTGTGGTATTTCAATAACTATACTCATGTATGTGCCTTTAATACATGCTTTTCTATAAAAACTACTTTGTACTTTTTAATGTATAACCCATCTTTTATCATTATTTTAGGCAACCACTTAAAGTTCCTCAAATCATAAATGTATTTTTTGAAATAGAAAACTGTTTTAACTTAGATTATTTATTATGTAATTTGATGAAAATATTTATATATTTTACATTTTATAGATCCCCACTACCAAATTACATTGTATTTGTTTTTCTTTTTATTTAATTTTATTTATTTATTATTTTTGGCTGCGTCGTGTCTTCATTCCTGCGTGCGGGCATCTTCTAGTTGTGGCAAGCAGGAGCTACTCTTCGTTGTGGTGCACAGGCTTCTCATTGCGGTGGCTTCTTTTGTTGCGCAGCACGGGCTCTAGGCATGCGGGCTTCAGTAGTTGTGGCATGCGGGCTTCAGTAGTTGTGGCTCGCGGGCTGTAGAGCGCAGGCTTAGTTGCTCCGCGGCATGTGGGATCTTCCCAGACTAGGGCTCAAACCTGTGTCCCCTGCATTGACAGGCAGATTCTTAACCACTGCCCCACCAGAGAAGCCCTGTATTTATTTTTCTAGCATTCTTGCTACTTTTATTATAAGTACATGACACCAGAAAATTTAAAAATCATTTCATATATATCATAAATAATTTGTTTGTAATTTTCTTATTCTCAATTAAATATACTCACTCCAATTATATGATTAGAAATTTAGTAAAGTCTAAAATTCTTTAAACATAGTTGATTGAACATATAGATTTAACTCCATTTCCTCAGGAAACTTCACCAAAATGAGTAAGAGAATATAGAAGGTTTACACTAACAAGGGCAAAGTAAGGGAGAAGAAAATACATCACGTGAGAAAGGTCAACATGTCAACAAAATTGCAGAAAATGAAAATCAAATGAAGAAGTGGCAGCTCACTTAGCAATGGAACTTGGTATGACTGCCTGTAGGAAGAGAAGCTACTTTCACTTTGTACTGTTCTGTTGGGTAAATGCCAAGGAATGGAATTGTCAGAAGATATGTGTATGTTCCTCTATAGTAGATACTGCCAAATAGTCCCCCAAAGTGGTAGCATCACTTTCAACTAAAATGTAGAATCACTGTAGATCTTCTTTATCCATTCATCTGTTGATGCACACAGATTTTTTCCATATCTTGGCTATTGAGAATAATGCTGTAATGGACATGGAAGTGTAGATAACTTTTTCATATCCTGTTTTTATTTCCTTTGGATGTATACCCAGAAACAGATTGCTGGGTTACATGGTAGCTCTATTTTTAATTTTCCGAGGAACATCCATACAGTTTTCCATATTGGCTGCACCAACTTGCATTCCCACAAGCAGTACACAAGGGTTCCCTTTTCTTTACATCCTAGCCATCATGTATCTCTTGTCTTCTTGATAACTGCCATTCTAACACTCGTGAGGTGATATATCCTTGTGGTTTTCATTTACATTTCCCTGATGACTAGTGATATTGAGCATTCATGTACCTGTTGGACATTTGTCTTCTTTAAAGAAATGTCTGTTCAGTTCCTCTATTTTTTATTTAACTGTATGTTTTTGATTGTTGTTGCTGTTGTTGTTATTGAGTTGTGTGAGTTCTTTATATATTTTATATTTATCAGATATATCAGATATATGGTTTGCAAATATTTTGCCCCATTCTATAGGTTGCCTTTTCATTATTTTTATTGTTTTTTGGCTGTGCTGAAGCTCTTTAGTTTTATGTAGTCCCACTGTTTATTTTTGCTTTCGTTGCTGGTGCTTTTGCTGTCATATTCTAAAAAAATCATTGCCAAGACCTATATCAAGGAGCTTTTCCACTATGTTTTCTTCTAGAAGTTTTACAGTTTCAGGTTTTATGTTTAAGTTTCTAATTCATTTTGAGTTAATTTTTGTGAGTGGTGTCTGGTCAAGTCCAAGTTCACTTTTCTGTATGTTGTTATACATCATTTATTGAAGAGACTATCCTTTTGCCATTGAGTATTTTTAGCTCCCTTGACCTATATATTTGATTGTTTATGTAGGAGTTTATTTTGGAGCCCTCTATTCTGTTCTAGTGGCCTATGTGTGTATTTTTATGCTGGTACCATACTGTTTCCATTCATATAACTTTGTAGTATAGTTTGAAATCAGGAAGTGTGATGCCTCTAGCATTGTTATTCTTTCTCAGAATTGCTTTGACTGTTGGGGTCTTTTGTGATTCCATAAATTTTAGGATTGTTTTTTATATTTCTGTGAAAAATGCCATTGGAATTTTGATAGGAATTGCATTGAATCTTTAGTTGCTTTCACATAGTGTGGACATTTTAACAATATTAATTCTTCCAATCCATGAACATGGGGTATCTTTCCATTGTTTTGTATTCTCTTCAATTTCTTTATCAAAATATTGTAGTTTTCTTTGTACAGGTCTTTCACTTCCTTGATTAAATTTATGCCTAAGTATTTTACTGTTTTTTATGCTATTGTGAATGTGACTTTTATGCACGTTATTAGAAAATTGATACAAAAATATATATAACAAAAATGACAAATATAAAATTAATATTGCTAATAAATAGCACTTATATTGGGTTGGCCAAAAATTTCATTCAGGTTTTTCTGTAAGATGTTATGGAAAAACCTGAATGAACTTTTTGGCCAACCCAATAAATTAATAGAAGATAAGCAACCAATAGAAAAAGAACAAAAGATATAAAAGGCAATTCATAGAAAAGTATAAACAAATGACCAATAAAAATAAGAAAAAAAATGTGGAGCGTTAGTGGCAATTAGGAAACTTCAATTAAAGTAATAATATTTAACTCCACATATTGTCAAAAGGTAAAAGAGTGACTAACATTAATTATAGGGATTAGCAGGGTGAAAGATTAGGGTGCTCACTTACATTATTGTGTGTTTTAGAAATGTTTAGGAATGTAACATGGAAATACATGTTAAAACAAATAATAAACATACCCTGGCCCAGAGTGCCTACTCTTGGGAACTGAAATATAAGTATCATCATGGGGATGTTTACTGCAGCATAGTTTATAAAGTATTTCTTCCAACTGGGAGATTGTTGACACATATACTACAAATATATCACAGTGACTTAACTACAACCACTGACCTGGAGAGATTTCCATGTTATAATTGATAATTGATGAAAACAATCTAAAGTTTATTGATATTATCTCAATATTGAAAAATCAATAACATTAAATCCTTCTGTTCATAAATATGTAAACATATATCTACACAGCGGTGTGTCGACATTTTAGGAAAATGATATTTGAAGAGGAAAGAAGGAAGAAAAGGTGGTAATAAGCCAGATTTCTAAATGACATTTTAAAGTAAATGTTCATACAAAAAGAACATACATGTTATGATCTCATATATATATATGTATATATATAGTCATGAATGTTTTGAATATAGAAATATAGAGAAATTGAGAGGTACTAAAATGAAGGTTTAATCTGAAAGTCGATATCTGAATAGCTCCTTCTAAAAGAAAACATTAGAAACCACTGAATCAGATAATATTTTACTTTCCATGTGCAGTATTGATATATGTTGGGAAACATTCTTATTTTGGGTGGTTTGTTTTTTGGAAATGAAGTTCACATACCCTATAAACAGAGAAATAAGGAAGTGGTAGAGAAAGAAGGGATGTACAAGAAGGTAATTTAAAAGTTCTCAAGATGTAGGGACTGATATCCCATTTTTAACAAATACAAACAAAACCTAAAAGTACTAACTAAAAGATATACAGCATGCTCAGTCTATTTACAATTATAGTAATCTCATATTAGACATTAGTGAATTAATCACTTATTTATTCACTCATTCAACTTTTCAGGCATTTATAAAAGCTTAAATATATACTCAAAATATGCTAATGCATTGTAGATGTAAGAATGGTAAGGCCCGTGTCTGGCTTGTGGCAGTTACAAGAAGTTGAGGTGATAACATGATCAAGTAGTTGTATAATATGATTCAGGCTAAAAACAGAAGTGCATGCTGTATACCATTAATGTGTGCTATATAAGAAGAATGTTACTGCCTACAACAGTGGTTTTCTAACATTTTAACAGCATCATCATTAATGTTTAAATGAAATTGTAGACTAAACCCTAATATTAAAATAAGGTAGTAATTTAAGAATCCAAATATATTTTATAAGTTCAAAATTTTAAGGTTTTCAAGGGCAATTTTGAGTTAACAAGCATTTGAAATCAGGGATAGACTTGAGAGTTGCTGCAACAATATCCAATTTGTATTTGTAGTTCAGTAGGCAAAAAAAAAAAAAAAAAATTCACATGGATAGTAATTTTAATTGGAGAGATTTTGTTTCAATTGGAATATTAAAATAATCATTCTTGAGTTGTAGTTGAATCAGTTTCAAGATTTTTACTACCTGCTTCCATCCCTTACTTAGAGTAATGCAACAAGCCAAAAAAAATCTATAAATTTGTAGTGAGATGAATTATGCCATGATCAGAACATGCACTGAGTAGACACGCATTATCTTCTGCAGGAATTTAATTAGCAGAGTACTCACATGCTGTCCAATTCAATAAAACAAATAAGTACCAAGCACCGACTTTATGACAAGCACTGTGCCAAACTGTCCTTGTGGCACTTACAGCCATTAAACAAATAACTGCCAAGGGATTACTAACATGGAAAAGTCACAGGTGCTTAGAGAAACTAGTCTAGGGAGTCAGGTAGAGCTTTCTTTCTTTTTTTTTTTTTTTTTTGCGGTACGCGGGCCTCTCACTGTTGTGGCCTCTCCCGTTGTGGAGCACAGGGTCCGGATGCACAGGCTCAGCGGCCATGGCTCATGGGCCCAGCCGCTCTGCAACATGTGGGATCCTCCCGGACCAGGGCACAAACCCACGTCCCCTACATCGGCAGGTGGACTCCCAACCACTGTGCCACCAGGGAAAACCAGGTAGAGCTTTCTAAAAGAAGTGAGACTTGAAAGTTGACTAGGAGTCAGCAAGATGAGTGGGTCGTAGGGTGGGGATAGAGAGAAGAGATTGTTCAACAGAGGAAAAGGCTCAAAGCAGAACAAAGAGCAGAGTAAACTCAGAAATTAATGGAGTCCCTCAGCAATTCGTTCATTCATTCATTCATTTACCAAATACTCATTGAGGGCCAAGTAATGCCTGATACTGTTCTAGGCCCTGGAAACACTTCAGTAAACAAAACAGACAAAAAAAAAATCTCTACCCTCATAGAGCATACATTTTAAGGGGAAATGGCTTAAAAAATTAAACATATCGAGTGTCAGATGTTGTTAAGTTCTTTGAAGACAGGAATAAGAATGGAGGGTAATATGGATTACTCGGGTAGGATGTAGCAGGAGTTGCAATATAAAAAGGGGAATCGGGGAAGGCTTTATTAATACGGTAATGTTTGAAAAAAGACCTGATGTAAGGGAGGTAGAAAACCATACAGACAGCTGGATAAGAGCAAGTACTAAAGGCCCAATGGCAGGAGAATGCTTTGGATGCCCAAGATTCTGAAGGATACCAGTGTGGCTGGAGCAGACTGCTTGATACAAAAAAAGAGGTAAAAGATGCAAAGCAGGGTCACAGGGAATGGATGGGGAGCAAAATCATGCAATGCGTGGTAGGCAATTAATAGGGCAGTTGGATTTACTCTAGGAGAGTGGAAAGCCATTGGAAGGCCCAGAGCCCAGTGATAAAATGATCTGATGTATTTTCTAAGATCACTGCCTGCTGAGTTGAGAATAGACAGTAGAAGGGCAAAGCCTTAACAGAGGGAGTCTGAGAGGGAAGCAGCTTTATCCGATGTGGTTGGAACTGTAGGCAGGGTGAAGCCATGGGTGAACTGTAGGCAAGCCATGGGTAAACTTGTAATCCAAGGTAAGTATTTTAAACTTTAATGTAAAGATGATGGGAAGTCATCAAAGATTTTTATACAAGGAGATGTAATGAACAGATTTCTGTGTTCAAAACTGCACTATCCAATACGGTAGCCACTAGCCAGCCACATGAGGTTACTGCATGCTTGAAATGTGGCTAGTTTTAATTGGAATGTGCTCTAAATATAAAATATGTATCAGATTTCAAATATTTTTTTTCCTTCCTGAATATATAAGCAGAAGCCTTACTCATAGATTCATTATTGTTAAATTAAGATTCTTGTTTATTTTTACACAGAACATTTTGTGAAAATGTGTTGAGTTAAAATACATAGCTTGTTAAAATATTTTTTAACATAATATTTGTCACTGGAAAATTACACTTCTTTTATTTTGTATAACAGTTTTAATTTAGAAAGTGGCCATCAGTCATTTCTTTGAGACTAGAAACAATTAAACCCCCCACCATTCAGGACCCCGGATGTGTAGCTTATCATAGGATCCTTTTTTGTAGGACTTCCATTCCTATGAAAATGTTCAGTGAAAATGACAACATGGATTTACGTGAATAGAAAATGAGGTTCAGTGAAACATTTGATAGCATAACTTTAGTCACTTACATTTCATTTTCACTATGTTTTGTAAAAATTTAGTCATTAGCCTACAGTTTTCATGATTTTTGTCATATGTGCGTAACAAATATACCTTATTTACTTGATATTTTGTCTACCCACTTTTAAAATTAAATTTTTAAATGAATTTATTTCAATATAATAAATAGAAAATTGTTTGCCACAGAAAAATAAAAAATGATCTTGATAAAAATGAAGCAGTGTTATCAAACTATAGCTATGTCCTGCTACAATCTGAGTCTAAGGCCAGCTCTCATTTTGTTCAAAAAATATTTAGCCTGTAAGGAAGATGTTAAAGATATACCCACACTACCCTGGGACTTTCTCCTTAAATACTCAGAAGAGCTGAGGGAGAAATGGAATGGAAATCAATTTTAAAGGGTGTGATTCAATGTTATTTAATGCCATCTCCCAGAGCTACACAATTGTCTCCCTTAATGTGGGCATTCCCATACATTGGTAAGCACTGTTATTTTGCATATTTTTGTTTCAAGTATGCCTTTTAAAAGTAGCAACCTCAGCTAAAATATGAAGTCCCCATTGGGTAACTTATTTTAAATTACTAATTTCATTCATTAATATTAGCATGTATTGACTTTTCTGTGTATGTGTGAACTGAACTCTGACATCCAAAGTGCGTATAAGTTAAAATATGTTGTACACATACAAATAAAATAAGCGATAATAAAAAATATTATTTTTCCTATGTTCACAGCTTGCAGACCAGGATTCTATAAAGCATTTGCTGGCAACACAAAGTGTTCTAAATGTCCTCCACACAGTTTAACCTACATGGAAGCAACTTCTGTCTGTCAGTGTGAAAAGGGTTACTTTCGAGCTGAACAGGACCCACCTTCCATGGCATGTACCAGTAAGTCTGTCCATTTTTTATTTGAAAATCCTGTTTCCAACCCTTTTGGTCTTTTTATTCTAAATTAAAACAAAAAAAAAGTGACTATGCAAAATCCTATGCCATCTAGGCTATTTGTCTTTGATAATAGTCAAGTAAAAAGTTTCTCTGTCTTTCTTAGCATAATTGCTTTTCAGCTGCTTGCAAAGAATGTATTTATTCCTCAAAAACCACATTGATCACTGACATGCATATACCAACCTGGATTTGGAGACCCTGCAAATTTTTCCTAGGCATAATCTGTCCTTAGGCGGTTAAAGCAGTTTAAGGCTTTTTGAGGCTCTATAAGCAAAACTGTTTTTTGTTTCAACCCTTGAACTTTTGAAGGCACATCAGTTTAGGACCATCAAGTTTGCTGTGTGTGGGAGCTTCAATATGGAACTTTGAAAGTCATTGTGCTATCGTTATATAGAAAAGTTCGAGTTTTCCTTGACATTTGTCTTTAAAGGAAGATATTTTTGAGTTTGTCCACATTTCACTTCTCACTTTCTAATTTTGGGGTTGGAACCAATAGAATATTAAATCTAAATGGGAAGGTCATTTTAATGCATGCACCAGGAATTTTAAATTATTTGTATTCTCCTATTATTAAAATGTCATAAATTATCTGTACACTATAAAAATTAAAGTGAATATATTGATGCATTGCTAAGGTATGCAAAAGTAAAGTGTCACCTCTTAGTTATAAAAGTCTTGTTAAATACATCAATAAGATACAGTGAAAATTTGCCTTCTTGTTGATGATTTGGTGCCAAAATGTTGCTTATCTTATGTAATTCCATACTGGCAAAAATGGATAGAAAATTATGTACTGCCACATATTCCTTAGAGACAGTGGAGATGTTCCATTATTTTAACTGATGCAGTTTATAGATTTGTATACACTACTACAGACTTATAAAATGCAAAATATTTTATAGAATACATTTAATAAAAATACAACACATTCATTAGTAGATGTAATTTTTGTTTTCTGACTCTTAAGTGCTGAGTGACTACTTTCTTCAAAAAATTGTAGCCTGAGAAATTGCTACCTGGATATTATTTTTTTCTAGTAATGCATTCTAAGTTTATAAGTAGGAAAAGCAAAATTCTAAATATAATTTCTCACCTAATTGTGGAAATAGTTTTGAACAGGAAAAGATTTCTATTACTATTTATATGTAATCCTTTTTGCACAATTGCTGTATATTATTATATTATATTGTGGACAACATGCTCCAGCTTAGGTAGATGGTAGTGTTTCCAATGGCTACAGTTGTGCCAGGCAAGAATCCCTGAAAACCTACATCAGAAACTAAATGGACTTCCGAGGAGAGTGATAGAGAAGAATCTGCTCTTTTTATTTTCTTAGAAGGCCATAAATAGACGATTGACAAAATGAAGGAATAAATTGTTTCCCATCAATATAACCCTTCAATGAGGTGACAGAGTAGGTAGTTGGGGAGGTTTAGTTCTTTGGAGTGAGAAACTATTAAGGAAATAAATATGGGATATAATAAGGTCTATGAACCTCAGTCATTGTTGAATCTGATATGTGTACTTATTAGCTTAATATTTTATGTTTCTCGGATTTTCTCTCTTTAAAAAAACTTTTTTATGCTTGGTATTGTAAGTTATGTTTGCAGTTATGCTAGCCTGCTTTAACTGTGCCAAGTGGAAGCAGAGAGGTTTAATTCTGGTCATCGCTGAGCAGAGCTTTAGACAGGGAACAGCATGCTGTATTGCCATAGAGATTAAAAGAGAGAACTCCAAAGGAAGGTGAAAACTTTTGTCAGATCTCCCCTCATCCAGCCACAGGAAAATCCCCTCTCAAGGCTTCTCTCTGCTACTTCCTTGAGAACTTCTTTTCCTTGTTTTAGCAAAAACTTAGCATGGTGTGCTAGTAAGTTCACCATCTTTTAGAGTCAAATTATCTGAGTGTAAACCTTGGCTTTGGTACTTACTAACTATGTAGCCTTGGGCAAATTATTTAACCCTTTAACCTCTGTTGCACCATTCTTAGTGTTAATAACAGTACCTACCTCGTTCTATTGTTACTTATAATGATTAAATAAGTTAGTATTTGAAAAGTGCTAAGAAGAATACCTGGCACATAGCAGCTGCTATATAATTGGTTGATACAGAAAGCTCTTCTCTCACAATTCATTTTGAAATAATATTTGATAAGTTAGTATTCAAGCTGTTAAATACTTTATGTTGATAGTATTATGCTGGGCTCACAGCTTCCATCATCTACATTCCTACAAATTGAAAGAAATAACGTACTGAATTTGTAAGACCTTTTCACAAAATATAGTAAGTCCTCTACCTCTATGCATATCTAAGTAAAGTTTTTTGAATTATACTCTGACTAGATGAGAGACCCTAGCAATTATTATAATATATGCAGAAAAAGCAAGGACCATAAACTCCAAAGCATCATACTTCCTAAAAATTGAAAGATTAGATTGTTAGGGAAGAAAAACCAGGAAAATGCCAAGACAAGAGGTCATTGAACAGTTAGAGTTAAGAGGACCAAGGTAACTTCACCAAGATACAGAACTTTTGAGGCCAAGGATGAAATAAGCAGTCAACCTTTCTGTTTTTCATTAACCATAAACAATAGCCGAATTCTAATAGATTTTTAATAGATGGAAGTTCCCTTAACTTCTAGATCATGTGTCTCTGAATAAGCCATTCTTTATCACCTTTATTCCAATAATATATTATCTAAAGGTCAGAATTTGTGTCAGGTAGACAGTCACATCACTTTCTGCTGTTTTTGACTTAGCATTTGAAGCTATGCTTTCAGAGAATCTTCCAGGCATTTAAAAGGAAGCTTTTTTTTTAAACTTGGTATCAGGGGCAGGGAGATTTTGAATGTTTGGGTTTAAAAGAAAATGGAGGACCAAAATATTGAAAATGACTAACTAAGACATTTGGCTAGTAAATGGCCTAGTAGGGAAAGAGCCCCTAGATAAGTATTGTATGTAATCATATGAGTGATTTGATTCTAGGACCTCAAGAGATCTTTCCCTGCTCCTTAGCACTGTCATCAAAACAACAGCAACCCTTAAGTTTCTGGTACAACAAAGCATGTGACTTCACCATTAAGAGTTTTATAATTTCTTTGCATTTTCACAGTAGAGATAGGTGTTTTTTTAAATTTCATAATCTTGAGACATATATATGATATAATCACATAAATATTTTCATTAAGATTTTATTTTTAGAGCAGTTTTAGGTTAAGAACAAAATTAAGAGAAAGTATAGAAAATTCCCATATACCCCCCTCCTCCCAACTCAGACATGCATAGCCTTCCCATTATCAACATCCTTCACCAGAATTGTGCATTATATTTGATGAACCTGTATTAACACATCATAGTCACCCAAAGTCTATAGTTTACACTAGGGTTCACTATTGGTGTTGTACATTCTTTGGGTTTGGACAAATGTGTCATGACATGTATCAATCATAATAGTATCATACACAGGATTTTCAGTGTCCTAAAATCCTCTGGGCCTATAGTCATCCTTTCCTCCTACCAATTCATGGCAACCACTTAATTTTGTGCTGTATCCATATATATATATATATATATATATATATATATATATATATATGTTATATAATTTGAATCATATAGTAGAAGATTTCAGATTGGCTTCTTTCCCTTAGTAATATGCAGTTAGGATTCTTCCATGTCTTTTCAAGGCTGGATAGCTCATCTATTTTTAGTGCTGAATAATATTTCATTGTCTGGATATACCACAGTTTGTTTATCCATTTACCTATTAAAGGACAGCTTGATTATTTTCCATTTTCAGCAATTATGAATAAACTGCTATAAACATGCATGTGCAGGTTTTTGGATGGACATAAGTTTTCAACTCCTTTGAGTAAATACCTAGGAGTGTGATTGCTGAATCATATGGTAAGAATATGTTTAATTCTGTAAGAAACCACCAAACTGTACTATTCTGCGTTCCTACAGTGAATGAGAGTTCCTGTTGCTACACATCCTCGTCAGCATTTAATGTTATCAGTGTTCTGGATTTTGGTTGTTTCTAATAGGTGTGTAGTGGTACATCATTGTTGTTTCAATTTACATTTTCTTGATGGTGCGATGCGGGGCATCTTTTCATATGCTTATTTGCCATCAGTGTATCTTCTTTGATGAGGTGTACACATAAAGATTTTTAGTTGTTTCAAATGGCTACAGTTTAAGAAAAAGATGTCTCATAATCAAAGCTAATCCCTCAAATATTGGCTGTGGAGGGGTGATCAAATCCTTCCATCTATTGGGCTGGGCTATTACTGTTAACTTCCTCTTTTGATTTTTTGTTTCCACTATTCCTTCCTCACCACCTATAAGTGTACTCAAACTTCTGTCATTAAATAATGTTCCCAGTCCAATAGTTTTTCTCCCAAAACAAGTACCTTGAAAAAGCAGTCTTCATTGGCTATGGCTACTTCTTCACACACTTTTAATTTTCTTTTTACTCTACTACATTCAGATTTTTGCTCTTCACTCTCCTGCAATCATGTTTTTCTTTGTGTGAACTGTGTAAGAAAATAAACTGTTTAAGAAAAATTCATCAATGATCTTATTTGCCGTATTGTGTTAGAAACATTTTTGTCTTGTTATTCATGACATTTAACTCTGTTGATCTCTTCCTTTTTCTTGAAACTATTTGTTCTCTTTTATTCTGAGACTTTGCAATCTCCCCTTTACCCACTTAATTTTCTGAACATCGTGTTTGTTACCGTGGATAATTTCTCTTCTTTTGCTCACCTGTTAAATACTAATTTTTCTCATGCTTCTTTCTTAGCTTTCTTCTCATCACATGTTCTTAATCTCATGGCTTCAACTAGCACCTGTAAATAGATGATGCCTATATTTTTATCCATATCCCAATCTCCTCTCTTAAGGTCCAAAGTCACCTAGCCAACTCATTACGGGATCTGACAACCTGTGTGTCCCACAGAAACCTGCCCACATCTCAAATCTTGTATCATACCATACTCTCCTTTTGTTAATAAACTCATGAACTTCCATGATGCTGTACTTGTTCTCATCCTTAATGCCAGCAGTTTCCTCTACTTGAAGTGCTCTCCCTTTAGGTCCTCTTATGGTTGTTTTCTTTTTGGAAGTCAGGCTCAAATGTCAATTCTTAGGACAGGCATTTCCTGATCACCTGTTCAAAAATAGAATCCCTCCCAGTTACTCTTTTTTATATCATATATTTTATTTTTTATGCATTATGTCACTCTTTGAAATTATCTGATTTATTTTTACACTCACTTCCTTGTTTATTGTCATTCTACCCATAGTAGATTACAAGGGGATCATGAATGTTCTTTCTTTACTGTGTCTCCAGCACTAATAATAGTACCTGGCAAATACTAGGCACAAAATAAATATTCGAAGAATGAAGAAACATATAATTTTAGCTCACCTACAAAAGTCAATTTCATTACTTCCTACCTCAGCCTGCTCATCCATCCCAGCTTGTTTCCTTATCCTGGTGAATCCTCATCTACCCATGCATCCAAGCAAGAGAGCTTAGAATCATTACCCCTGTCCCTACCCTTGACGTGTCCAAGTAGTCACAAGGCTTGTCAGTTTTACTTCTTAGTATTCCTTCTGTCCATTCCTTCATATCAACTCCTGGTCCTTTCCTTTTTTGTTAAGGCCCTCAACTCTTTCTTGGGCTAATTTAATAATATTTTGGCAAGTCTCCTTCATTTAGTCTTCCATCCCTCCAAATATTCCAAACTATTAGAAAATATTATTTTTAAACGAAAACAAAACCTTGATCATATTACCACTTCTTCTGCATAACATCTTTCAAAGCCCAACACCTATTTGCCAAAATTGTAAGAGTCAATCCAAGAACATCCAGAGTCCAGCCCTGGCCTCTTTCTCCATCTCTAATTTTAACTATATTAGGATCTCTCAAACAGTCCTAATATCCAGTTATACCAGCAACATACTTGTAAGTTTGGATCGTCTTGATTTTTAAAACATTGTTTTAAAAATCAAAAATGAATGTTTTTAAAACATTCATTGTGCTTCTCTTACATGAACTGCAAAGTATATTAAAGAAATTAAGAATAAGAAATTTAAAATGAAATGCTGAAGTGTTTTCTCTATTATCTTAATCTACTTCATAAACTCTTAATTTTATTTCTCAGGTGACTCATTAATGTATGTTCTGTGCTTTAAAGAATGAGCTGTGGAGGACACTCCACAATATCATCTCTTGGTCAATTAGGGCTGCCTCTGAGAGCAGTTCAGAGCACAGGAGACCCTGCTGCCTGCCAAGAAGTCTGTTATCAAAATAACTGTCTAAGGCTTTTCTAGGCCAGAAGGGAAAAATGCTCACTAAGGTTGGAGAAACAAAGGACTATAGGAGTTATTAAGAAAGTACTTGTCAAGCAAGAAAGGCAGAGAGCATGAAAGGACTGAGAGAAATGAAGTGAGGGTCTAATATATGGATGCATAAAAAGTTAGACAAATGTAATTCCACAGTCATCGCATTTTCACTTTGATGTTTCTCATGTGTTTAAATCAATAGGAGAATTTTTTTTTAGTTACTGAACAGGTGCTGGAAGATTAACACATTCAACGAACATTTGTGCTGCCTACTTAGAAAAGTTCAAAACATAAAATGCAAATCATATATATGGGTAATTCCTTTGCACATCATTAAGGATTTCACTTTTCTTGGTCATCTAAATATATAGTCAAGTACCTTGAGTAAAACGGTTTCTTCCAATTTCATTCTTAATACAGAGGCAAATACCATGTCTTTTTATCTTTATATTTGGTATACAGTGACAGTGGTTGGAATGAAAGTGTAAAAGTTGAATTTATTTTTGCTCTAAGGTTAACATTGTAAAACATGGCTTCTTTATTTCTGGAATGATTGGCCATTTAAGAAAGTCATTATTCTCTCACTCTTACTTTGAATAGAACAAATATTGTGTTGAGATGCATGAGGAAAGGTGTTCTTCCCCGTTTCATCTGCCCTACTCAGGTCCTTCACTCTGGGTGGGTATAGGATGCTCCTATACAGATACCCCTGGTCTACTTGCTATCTTTTCTTTTTTTGCCCCATCGCTTTCGTTTCGCTTTCGCTTTCTCTTTCTCTATATCTTACTCTCTCTCTCTCTCTCTCTCTCTCTCTCTCTCTCTCTCTCTCTCTCTCTCTCTCTCTATCTCTCTCCCCTAAGCTTCTTGTGCATGGAAAAAAACCATTCTGGTTCCTTGCTTTTCTGTCTCACAACTGAAAAAACAAAAGCACAGCTGATTGCTTAGGTGACTGATTGTAAACACAAGGTAGCAGCCACAATTTTACAGAAGCCAGAATGGGAGATATTGCATAAATGGATTTATTACCTTTAACAGGCTGTGTTATACTCTAGACTTGTTCTCATTATAGAAAATAACTCTAAATATTTACCTTATGTATGGCAGTGGTATATTTTTAAAATTAAAATGATCCTTATATTATAGGATAGATACCTGTATGTAATGAATCCCAGTTTCCCTAATACAGATCACTGATGTAAGATGTCACCTGAGCTTCATGGAGTTTCCTAAACATAAATACTTTAATTTTTATTTCAGGCAAGGCTCTTTTACCAAATTACCTGGGAGAGGTTCCTTCATAGGAAGCGATATTAAGTGGTTATTCTGCTGATGCTGAAGAATTGAATTACCACTTGCTACCAGGGCGAATCTGTTCTTGGCATCTGCAGTTGGAACTCAGAGAGAATTGTCCCATTTAATATCATCTACTTGTACACAACAGACCACTTACCATGACTAATCCATAATTGGAAAAAGAACATTCATAATTATCCCTACAGTGCTATGCCTTTTGAGAAAGATTTATTAATTGGCTTTAATCTATTCATTTATTGCTTTGCTTTTCCCTCCCAAAATATGACAGTGCTTAGTCTCATCATATTTCTCTTATTTCTAATGAGTATTTAATTAAAAATAACTGACTCAGGCACAGAAAGGGCTGTATGTAGGTGTGCAAGATTTTTTTCTTCGTGATATTTAGCAAAATTGGATGATTTTTTACTCAAAATGCCCAAGCGCAGGCTGCTCATGATTTCATTTGTATTTTAGTGTGCTTTTACCGTTTAACTCTTGACCTACACAATTATAGCATATTTCTGTAGTTTTTAGAATTAGTTATTCTATGGGTTTATATTGAAGATATTTTCTGCATCGATGAAAATAGTTGATAACTGTTTTTTTGAATTTTTCCAAGGTAAAATTATGTCCACACTCTATGGCATAGAAATTTGGAGCCACAAATGCTTATTTTTCAAGTTTTAAGTGTCTATGGAACTGTATTTTGAGAAGCTTTTATTCCTTCCCAATGAGATATGGGTGGCTGTCCATTTTGCTATGGGTTTTTATTAGTTAATACCAGTTTTCATAATATAAACATCCCCTTCCACTTCTTATGTGATTTTCAAGTCACATGGTTCTCTCTTGAATCAATAACACTGGATTCTTGCAAAGATTATAACCTTGAACTCTCTGCTCTCCAATATTTTTCAAAATTTGCACTATGTGACAAATAATTCTTGTAGGGTTGCACAAAACTATGCATTCTATTCATCTTAGTTAAAGCACATGCCACCTTTGGATCAAGCTAGACCAGAATAGACCTGTATACAAGAATACATATATTTCAGTGCAATATGTACATTTGGTAAGCACCAGTCAACTTTCTATAAAACGGGGATATAATTAACTACCTTACAGGTTTATTGTGATAATTGAATGAAATAAATCATGTGAAATATTAAGTACACTCCTTAGAACAAAAAAGTGCTAAAAAATTTTGGTTATATATTTTTGAATACATGCCTACAATGTATAAAAGTAGTCAGCTCTGCCTGAGGACAATGGGAAGGTGTCACAAAGGAGGTAAACACCTAAATCAGAACATGAAGGATGAGTAGGAATTTTCCACAGAGCAAAATAAAGTAAGGGAACAGTATGTGCAAAGGCATTGAGATGCAGCAAAAGGGAGAAAGAGGCTAAGGGATGGGCCTAGTTATAAAGACAAATGTAGACGAGGTTGAGAGATTTAGATTTTATTCTGGAAGTGAATGGTATTTAGTCTATTAGATTTCTTTTTCTATTTTTGTTTCCTTTAACTATGAGTCTTAGAAATGAGGGAAAATGTAGCAAGAATTATCTAAGTCTTCATTCACGGTATTATGAAAACACTAATGGACAAGTCTTAATTTTAGACATCAATTTAGTTACTGAAGTAAGTACAATAATATTGAAAAAAATGAGAATATGTAGAATTCAAAGAATTTGAAGTGCACATGTTTCTGTATCTTGAGCAGTATTTATCTTGAAGGTTTAATTTTCAGTTACTCTTCCGTAAATATTTTTAAATGCTTTAAGGTAACATTATTAAAAGAAATCTGTTGTAGGAAGGCAATAAATTGCTCTCTAATTTGTGTGTTTTGAAAATTTGCATTTGACAGTACTCTCTAAGCAAAGCACTATAAAACATTTTCTTATTTATAGGATGAATACATTGTGACAGAAAATGTGATAGAAAAAAAAATCTAAACATAAAAAGACCTAGGTATCATCCTACCACTAATACATTTCATGACCTTGACATAATTACAAAACTTTCCTGGGCCTCATTTCTTTATCTGAATAAATTGATTTAGTTCCTTCTCTGTGGTGAGCTTGAAGCCCCAATTTTATGATTATTCATCATCCATTTCCAAATATACAAACATTTTATGAACAAAACATTGATAGAGCACATAGTGGTTTAGATATGAATACAAAATTTTGTTTACAGGGCTCCTATTGAATACCTTTTTCAAAGATTATATAGGAAGGATATTAGATTAATAAATAATATAGGTAAAGTTAGATAAAGTTAGATAAAGATAGATAAAGTTAAAATTGATAGTGATAGTGCAAAGAATGAAATGACTTTTTGAGTTTTAAATTATGTCTATATGCAGATCTGACAACTGATATTTTTAGTACATTATTAAAGTCTGGAGATATACATTTTCATTTATTCATATAATTTACTCCTTTGCAAAACATTTGCCTAAACATCTCTAGGTGATTTTATATATATATATTCTGATGTTCTCTTTGACATAGGTAAACATAGAACTATTTTTCTCTCATTCGTAAACTCAGATGTAAATAATATGCTTTTTATTAGGAAACTGTACTATAAAGTCTTGGTAGTCATTAAATTAACAAACACATTTAAAAAAAATATTTATTTATTTGGCTGTGCTGAATCGTAGTTGTGGCATGTGGGATCTAGTTCCTGACCAGGGATCAAACCCGGGCCCACTGCATTGGGAGCGTGGATTCTTAGCCACACGACCACCAGGGAAGTCCCCAACAAACACACTTAAATTATTGCCAGGTAGTAAGTTAAGAACTGGAAAATATAGTTTAATAAAGTTTAATAGGCAATAGCCTTTAATGATTTTCAGTTATTTGGATCAAATTTTCATTGTTCTTAAGGTTAAAAAATGCATCTGTAAGCCACAATTAGTTATAGAGTTAATGGGTGAATGAATAGTCACTCTTCAGTTAATATGAAAAAGACCCCTGTTTATTTATGAGTTAATATATTTCTGTAATTATAAGCATAAAATATGAAATCTACAGCAAAGTATGTAGTAACTGAAATGTGACCCCTAAGTTTGCTCTCCTTCAGTGTCAACCTTTATTTAAAGGGTGTTCTGCAGAATGCTAGTATTCCTTCATATACTTCTTAGAAAATAACATTCCATGAATAAACGTTTGGGAAATGTTGGATTCAACAAAGTGAAGCAAATTGTGTTTCTTTTGTTTCAGCGTCAATCTGCCAGAGGAATCTTAATTTGAGCACTGAACTCATTTTTTTTGTGATATCTCATGGGACTAGAGATATTATGTATGATGTATTTTGGGAAATATAGTTCTGTTTAAAACATTTTCCATAAAGAAAAAATTTTAATTAAATTAAAAAAATTGGGGCTTCCCTGGTGGCGCAGTGGCTGGGAGTCCGCCTGCTGATGCAGGGGACATGGGTTCGTGCCCCAGTCTGGGAAGATCCCGCATGCCGTGGAGCGGCTGGGCCCGTGAGCCATGGCCGCTGAGCCTGCGTGTCCGGAGCCTGTGCTCCGCAACGGGAGAGGCCACAACAGTGAGAGGCCCGCGTACCGAAAGAAAAAAATAAAATAAAATTTAAAAAATTGTAGCTCACCTGGCCTCTGCTGCTCTGAGAGGAAGATGGGGACTGCATGGCCAGTTGCTCTTCTGGGGAGGGACAGGACCGCACTGCCACAAGCTTCTCATAAGTTTACTATTAGAGCACTATTTCTTTATTCTTTAAATGTGTAAAGGGGAAATCCAAATTGAAGCCAAAAAAAAAAAACAAAGAAAATTGAAAGTGTTTTTTTAATAGAAATAAAATTGTAGTTTTTATTTAAGTTTATTACATGATGGGCTAGAAAAACAGCTAGCTGCAAATTAAGATAATTGTCCTTTTCTTATGAGGTTGGTTTGGAGGGTGTAGTGTGGAGATAGCTTTTTTCTATGTGAATTACATGTTTCCTTTAAAGAAAAAAAAAATCAACATAAGAAAATCCCTGAGAGTTTTCAGTACAGATGTCTCCAAAAGAGTTATTGCTGCCAAGATTTTTTTTCCCTGTGTGTCATAATCTTTGTATAATTTATAAATGATAACAAAGCAGTCAGGCCACATTCATAAAAGCCTAGTGACACATAATTTAGTTGAATCTGAGGATTAGAATTAATTATCTCTCTTTGTTCTAAGTTCTAAATCTTAGTAAATGATTCATGCATGTCATTACAGCTTAATATTTGCATGAAATCACAGTTTAGCTGGCATAATTTAACAGCAATTAAAAAGCTATTTAATTGTCATGCTAATTGGTCTGAGAGCCCTTGAGGAAGAAGGGTGTCTGCCGTTTTTATTTAAGTATCTCTAGGCGGACAGTCATATACTTGCAGATACCCATAACATAATTGATAACATTCTTCCTGTTCTTGGAAATGTGAGTGAATAATAATTCATGTTTTTCCATTATAAATAAGAGAAAAGAACAACAATATGAATATGTCATTCTGTAGGAAGACATTATTATGATAATGATAATGAATCTTTATCTCCTAGCCATGAGTCTAGGTTGGAGGTAAAGAACTATGCCTATCCCTGTGCTCTAGTTTTTAATCCCTTCCATATTTTCCTTTCTGAAGGTAGACGTTTCTTAACTCTCTGGAACATGAAATGTACATATAGGTGTCTTGAGTCCTACCCATTAGGTTGCTGATATCAGGATCCAGCAAAATGAAAAAGGAAAATGTAACACTTCTTAATATCTCAAAGCCAATACACAATCATATAGATTTAGGAGTGATGTTATGCTACTCTAACAGTATATAACAGATCTTGCTACTGAGTCTTCTGTACTCATTTAGACCATTCCCCACACTGCAGCCAGAATGCTGTTTTTGAAACACATCACTTCTGTAGATAGAATCTGTTAGTTTCTTCCTGTTAAGTATAGAAACATATTCAGACTCATTCCAATGAGCCAGCAGTCTGGCATTATCCAACCCCTTCCTGTTCCTTAAAACTCACTTCTTGCTTCCTCCTTCCGCATTCTAGCCACAGTGATCTTCTGACAGTTCCATGACTATTTTAAAATCTTTTTTGACTAAAGAGCCACACATCTTCTACCTCTAATATTCTTCCCACCCCTCTGAACGTCTTCCACATCACCTCTATGAGGCCTTCTCAGAATGTTTCTCAGGTTATTTCAGCTCCTTTCCTTTTGATTTCTGTAACTGCACTTACTATAATTTGAATTTTATTCTTCTGTTTGTGTGTGTGTATTTGTGTTTATCTAGCCATTCAGCTAAAATGTTAATAACAAGAAAGCAGAAATAACTTTTATCACATTCATGCTGTAAGCCCAAGATCTAGCAGAATATCTGGCACACATAGTAGTCACTAAAAATATATATATTTAATGAATGAATGACCATATCTTGAAATCCAAAAGAAGCTTATATGAAAAATTGAATTTCTTTCTATGGAGAGAATGTCACAGAGAATTCTTTCCCTCCTTCTAAGCAAATTTTCTTGATAGCAGCAATTTAAAGAACTGTTTAGATTTCTCAAAACTAAGCTTTTTAAAATGTGGTAGGAATGTTAATTAGTTATTTATGCAATAAATTATTTTTCAAAATATCTGTCATAAGCACAGTCTCTTACAGAAAGGATTCTGTGGTATTTCACAACATAGTACATAGCACAGTGCCAGGCACCGAGTAGACCTTCAGTTAATATTTGTTCAGTGAATGATATGAAACTGAGGTTTGAAGGACTCGGATAAGTGTAAAAGATTATTGACACAATTTTAAGAAAAGGCTGGAATAGTTAAAGGATATAAATACTCTATGCAGTGTGATCCGTATGGAAAAATAATGAGAAAAAAGAGAGCAGATGCTCATCCACCATCCATGAGAAACATGGTTTGTGCACTCTTGATGACAAATAAGAGGATTGTGTGGGTCTCTTTATAAGCTT
Organism: Phocoena sinus; assembly: GCF_008692025.1. Lineage (NCBI taxonomy): Eukaryota > Metazoa > Chordata > Mammalia > Artiodactyla > Phocoenidae > Phocoena > Phocoena sinus. The sequence continues at coordinate 99,845,595 of NC_045766.1, read as the reverse complement.
CTAAGGACATACTTACTTATGCTTAGTAAAGTTAATCTAAATAAAAGTCTAGGTACCATTTCTTATGTATACCCCCTTTTATCCCTTCCGTATAATGCTTTTGTCCCATGAAATTGGCAGGACCTAGTAAAAGCCTTTATGCTGCCTCCAGTTTCCTTTCCTCTTCCCCTTCTTCCAAACTGTCTGTCCACCCTGAGTTTATGGCCATTTATTCTCAGCCTGTGAGGAAAAGATTCTTAGAGAGATTGTCCAGAAAAATGAATGGGAGTTTTAGTTATACATCAAGCATAGTTTGAGGACTGAAAGACTCAACACAGCATGTTTTATATATGCATGTTACTATTTTTTCAAAATTTTAAAATGATGATGTAATTATTAAGATGTATTTAAAACCATCACATAATTTAAAATAATGTTATATATTTCAGTCAACAAATTTAAAAAGTATAATTACTATCTTTTGGAGATCTGTGGCTTTTGATATTAAATATTGAAATTCATATACCAAAAGTTAAGATATAGACCATCTTCACCCCTAAGACTCCACTCTTAGTAGACTAACTCAGATATTTTTAACCATATTTCTTTATGGTTTCCATCAGAAGAGCTCAAACTAATATAAAAGACAAGCAAGTGTTTATTGATGACGTTTTCAAGTTAGCACCATAATTCATTGTCCTATACATGTACATTTGTTTTTTAATTGCTTTCTCTAGGGCCACCTTCAGCTCCTAGGAATGTGGTTTTTAACATCAATGAAACGGCCCTTATTTTGGAATGGAGCCCACCAAGTGACACAGGAGGGAGAAAAGATCTCACATACAGTGTAATCTGTAAGAAATGTGGCTTAGACACCAGCCAGTGTGAGGACTGTGGTGGAGGACTCCGCTTCATCCCAAGACATACTGGCCTGATCAACAATTCTGTGATAGTACTTGACTTTGTGCCTCACGTGAATTACACCTTTGAAATAGAAGCCATGAATGGAGTTTCTGAGTTGAGTTTTTCTCCCAAGCCATTCACAGCTATTACAGTGACCACGAATCAAGATGGTAAGTTCCACTGTTGTTCTCTCAAAACTTATCTATAATTCCCTTTTGATGCTTAATATCCCTGGTGGACCTATATTCACTGAGGTGCAATTGTACACTCTATACATTACAGGGGTGATTTTCTGGTTGTTGTTCTTATTGTTTCCCAAGGTGCAGAAAGATATTTTTGATATTACTTCTTAGTAGTAATGGTCAATTAGATATAAAGCTTCTCTTTCATATCTATGCATTTATGTTTTTGATATAATCCTATACTAACATATCTTAATGAGCAAGTCCATATTACTTACCAACAAACATCAGACATAAATAAGATGTTGCTACATGAATTGAAATTCAGTTGCCGTACTTATGCAGCCATCTCTTTTCCATGTCAGATAAGCAAATAGTAAGAATTTATGCTAATTATAATTCATATCTATATTGTAAAAACAATGCAGCCAGCAAGCCTAACCCTAATCCACTCCTAAAAGAAACAGCAAAAAATATCCAGAAGTGTGTCTAAATGCTGCTGTTTAGGTGCAGTTTTGTGTAAAAAATAGTTAAACTGTCTTTTTTAAAAACTCCAATTGCCTTCAGCTAAATGGTCCCTTTTAACACTACAGGTTTTTACTGCAATGTAGTTAGGCATGAATAGGCCTGTGATTTTTTAAAATATATATTCTCTTTAATTCCCCCCATAATGTAATTTATCACAAAGCATGACACAGGAAAAGCTTCAAAGATTTAAAAAACTCCCCTTGAGAAGCATTCATAAATTATGTTGATACAGAAGTGATTGTCTTATAGAAGAAAGTATTGTTTTATATGTTTTATACTATTCTTTTACACTATATTTGTTTGCTAGGTCTGCTATAACAAATGCCACAGACTAGGTGGTGTAAACAACAGAAATTTAATTTCTTATTGTTCTAGAGACCAGAAGTCCAAGATTAAGGTATCAGCAGAGTTGATTTCATTCTAAATCCTTTCTCCTTGGATTGTAGATATCCATTTTTCCCTGTGTCTTTGTATGTTCTTTCCTATGTGCATGTCTCTGTCATAATCTCTTCTTGTAAGGATACTATCATGACAGATTAAATCCCACCCATATGACCTCATTTTACCTTGATTTCTTAAGGGACCTATCTCCAAATCCAGTCACATGCTAAATTCAACATATGGATTTTAGGGGATGCAGTTCAGCCCATATCATGCATTAAGGCAGCTATGGTGATATTCAAAGTAGAAATATATATAAGATGTTGGAATACTATTCAGCAATAAAAAGGAACCAACTAGTGATACACACAACTTGCATAAACTTTAAGGGCACTATGCTGAGTGAAAAAAACCAATCTCAAAAGGACACAAACTGTATAATTCACTTACATAACATTCTTGAAATAACATAATTGTAGAGATGGAGAATAGATTCTTGGTGGACAAGGGTTAGGGCTTAGGGAGAGAGGGGTTGGCTATGAAGGGGTAGCAGGAGGGAGCCTTGTAGTAATAATATAGTTATGTATTTTGATTATGGTGGTAGTTACATGAAGTTAGATATGTGATAAATTGCAAAGAGCTACACGCACGACATGCGTGCATGCACACACACACAAGCTCTATGGATTTTCTCAATGTCAGTTTCCTGGTTTTGATGTTGCACTTTAGTTATTGCAAGTAGTTAGCATTGGGGGAGGCTGGGTAAAGGGTGTATGGGACCTTACCATACATTTTTTTTGCAAATATCTGTGAATCTATAATTATTGCAAAATAAAAAGTGAAAAAAACACTGCTAAACCTATAAAGTATACAGGAAGAAACTTAAATATTCTACTAAAAACATATTTGAAGTGGATGTGACTATTTTATTCAAAATAATATATATAAGTTCACTTTGCTGATAATCTTCAGAAATGCATCTAATAAATAAAGCAAAGCCAAATAATACTGTAGAATCACCATTTTTGTATTTACTATATAGTATTCCTCTTCATCTAGCAAACTGCTCCACATCATAGAATTTGCTTTATGATTGTTCAAAATGTAATTCCTGTTTTCTCTTTTTTTTTCTTCTTTCCCATAGTGTCAACAAAATCTTGTCAGATGTGTCTTCAGCATAAAACAGATAGGGTCTTCTGTTTCTCTCTGCATTAGCAGATTATTTCTAAGCCTTTTTTCTGCCACTTGATTAAAAAAACTATAATCCAGTACAACTGTTCTAACTATAGGGTATAAATAATTAGGTTTGGGAATAAAAACAATATATCACTTTAAATAAAATATATATGTAAATATGTTTACATAATTTCATACATGATACACATAGCAGTCTTTCAGGATTAGAAGAGAGTTCATTTAGGCTATTTTTCTAATTTAGCAGAAGGGCAAGATACGAACTATTTCCCACTTTGAAAATGAGAGAATTTATTAAAAGTGTATTGTTATAAGGACAGAAACTATACAAAGCATGAAACAAGATACAATATCCATATATTGAGGCTATGCATTCTGGTAGGGGACAGTATTATTAAATAATCCTCCCCAGTAAATTTATTTTTGAGAAGAATATTGAGAAACAATTATTGTTCATTTAATTCAACTTTGTTTTAGTTATAAATTATAATGAAAAATCAAAATATATTTAAATTTTGCTTGAAAAGTACATCAAGGTCCTAAACTGAGCTAAAATATTGCCACATATATGCTTTATAAAATATTATGACCAGTCTTACACGTATAGGCCACTTATCTCCATGTCATAATTTTAAGAAGCACCAAGAAGGTCTTCTCTTCTTGTGTCTGAAATTCTGATGTTAGAAAATCATACCTTTAAAAATGCAGATATTCCAGTCAAGGGTAACATTATGAAATAATTCAATCTGTGTATGTATCTATTACTCTCTTCATATCAGAAGGGGTCAGATCCTAGTGTTGGGTAAAAGGAGCTTATAGAAACTGGAGTGTCCCAGAACCAGACTTGAGCTATCATCATTGTGTGCCAGCTTTAATAAGATAACAGTGTTACTGTTGCAGATAGAGGGAGGGATTTGCCATCATTCCACTTGGGTATCTTTGGAAATTCTCTTTGAAGTGACTCAAGAGGCACTGTCCAAAGTTACAGGGTAACACATTACAATTTTGTTGGACTGAGGGGACCACAGTAAATTATTTGTCTCATTATCCGTAGGTTACATATCATTGTTTTCACACTAAAATAGAAAAGTGATATGAGCTATTAATAAGCCTTTAATTTATTCAACACATGTATAGTGGTGAGCGAGCTTTTGTGAATTTTACACCCTGGTGGGGAGGCAGATAACAAATAATTTGACAAATACATAATTAGTACTGTGATAAGTCCCACCAAGGAGAAGCTCAGGGTGCTCTGAGAGCATGTATTATTCAGGTCTAGAGGATAAGGGCTGGTTTTCCTGAGGAAGCAGTATTAAATTAAGTTCTGTTCTGAGAGATGAGTAGACTATAAGTAGGCCACGTGAAGCCAGGAGAAGGGAAAGAATGCTGAGTAGAAGGAATCAAGCAAAGGTTGAGCAACTGAGGGATTAGGCCCTGATGACTAATGGACCCAAGAACATCTAACAAGTTGATATATTACAGAGGTACAACAGGATTTGGGGAAGGACCTGAAGATTTAACTAAAATTTGGAGAAATGAGTTGGTGTCTGCAAAATAGCCAAGACAAGTTAGGGGAACAACCATTTAGCAGAAGATGCTGATATATCATCAGGGCCAGAGGTAGGGAAAAAGAAAATCAGCAGAATAATAATATTGTACATGAGGCAACCTCGTACAAATAGGAAATAAAATAATAGAGACTGAAAAATATAGACAGTTGCATTAATTATGATTTTACTATTCTGTGCACAGCGTGGAACGTGAGGATAAAGAGGAAGTTTGCGTCAAATTACCTTTTCTTTCATGTAGTTGATTATATGTATATGTCTTTTCTCATACTTAAGAAATATTAAGGAAACCCCATTAAACAACCTTGACTTAATTGTTTACTGTCTGCTTACAATTACAGAAATGTAAAAAAAAAAAAAAAAGGAAATTTCCAAATCACTTAGACCCACTTAGCAGTAGTTAGGAAAAGCATTCCTTGATTATCCTGATTCTAGTTGGATAAATAAGATTATAGATTTAAGACTGACTCTCATAATTAGAAATCTTTGCAATAAACCTTAATTAACTGACTTCTGCAATCCCTAAAAGCTTTTTTGCAACCTTCTATTTTGATAGCTTATTTAAATGGTCTTTAAAGGTGGTTCATTTAGAGAACAAAACAAGAAAGCAACACCTAGAAAACATTTGATTTTAATCCTCAGTGCATGATAGAAAAACTAAGATGTGTAGTTTAGTAAAAGGAATTATTCAGGTCATAGACAGGAAAGGAAAATGTTAATCATGGATAATCAGCCTGAAACAAATTGTGTTTGTAGATATCCTGACATGTGCAAAAACCTTTAGGGACCATGTTCAATGTGAAAGACATGCTAAGTTACAAACCAATTCTGCTGATATTTACTAAAGGGTCTTTAAAGCAATTATTGTCAGAAGCAGTTTGTCCAGTCCTTCAGCTTCCTAAAATATATATTCAACACTCCTGTCTCTGCCAATGGGTGACTATTCTGTATAGGTCTTGCTTTAGGCTTACATTTTGATTGCAGATTTCATATATTTGCTCAGGTAGCAATAATTAATTGAACTGACATTGAAAATAGATTTAAATCAACAAAAGTCTCCATATATTTATAAACTTGAGATGTCTATTTGATTTACAGTTCACTGCATTCTGAAAATACAGTCTATTTCAAATAGCAACCTTTTGCACGTTGCTAGAGTAGGTAATTAGGGACATTATAAACATTCACTCATCTTTATATCTGTATTTTAATTTATTTTATGTCTGGATATTCCTCATAATTCTCACTGTGTTTTGAAAATTCTTGACAGTGTTTTGAAAATTCTTGACAGTGGATATTCTTTTTTCTAAAATCTGTGCAAGTCTATTCAAAGTATAAAAGTTTTAAATGCTTACTAAAAATATACTGAATATAAGCCAGTGGCATGATAAGTTAAAGAAAAAAAGCAATAACCGTAATTGAAGCTAAGAGTGATGCTATACTATTTGTATTTTACATATTTCTTAAACATAAGAAAATTATATATTCAAAAGCCACAGACACTTTATATTGAAGGATAAAATTTTCCTATCTTCTAGGAAAAGTGTTTTTCTTCTGAAAAGTGCACTGAATATTTTATTTAGGGAAGATAATTGAAATGTCAGTCTAGTTAATCACAACTAAATAACTTTATGGTCCAGCCAAATATTAAATTATGATAGAGTCTGGATGATTGTAAACTTTGTGTTTAGTCCTGGGAAACATCAGATTACTCCCGAGTTTAGTGTCTTTTTGTGGCATGCAACTTTTGAGTAAACGAATGGTATAGAAAAGGCTCTTGACCTTAGCAATGAGTTTCCTGAAGTTGGTAAATGGCTCAGCTCTTGGTCAAGAAGTGTAGAAATTGAACTATTCCCAGTCACTTGTGTACAATAACACACATGGTTCTCTCTCACTGGATCATAATCATATTTTTAATAGTTGCTTTTCTGACCAATGTGAAAGTTTCTTGAGAACAAGGATGTTGTGTTATTTGACTGAACATATCCTCAACCTACATTGACTATAACCTAATAAATCTCTGTTAACTGCATTAACAGATATTGGAGATGGTTTCAGTTAATCTTTCATTCATTAATTTATTTCATTCATTCAAAAATATTTATTGAATATTTACTCTCTGACAGAAACTGTTCAGTGTGCTAGAGATATAGCAATAAAGAAGTACAAACCGTTAATAGTGTCCCTTCGTTCAGGACATTATATTTTAGTGTCAAGAAGGGATATGTCCCATGAAGAAAAACTAAACACAGTAAGAGGTTTGGAAGTGGTGGGGAAGGGGCATTTTGCATAGGAAAACCAAAAACACCTCTTTTGATATAACACCTGAGTGGATCATGAATTGAAGAGAAAACCCTGTGAATATATAAAAGAGTATTCCAGGCAGTGGGAATTAAAAGGGCAAAACCTTAAATTTAACCAGGAATTTGTCTAGAAATTAACTGCAAAGTATTATTGCACATGTATTCTTTAGCATGTACTAAATTTCATGCTCACTAAGTCCTGTGGTACTGTTCTTATAGAATTTTTAATAAAAGATTTTAATCAACACTAAACCATCCTTTAACAGCAATCATGGGGATTTTTTTGGTGATTGTACATTGCTAGAAAAATGTGTTTAATCCTAAACTTGATTTTAAGCAGTTGGCTTTTAGAGTCATCAGCTGTTTCTCTGAGAAATTCTCATTTGTGCATTTTTCAGGAAAGGTGACAAAGTGTTTTCTTTAGCATAAAGTAATAAGATCTTATTGCTATTTTGATGCCTCCACTACCACATTAACAATTTTAATGGCATTTCTCCATATAAATTGAAAAATTAGTAATAGAGGTTGTTTAATAAAATATTTTAAATCCTATAAAAGTAAATCTGGTTAGCAGTGAAGATAAATGCATATGATCACATTTTGCATAATCTATGACTGTCATGATGTAAGGTTCTACTTTATGGTTAAGAACTGTCTAGCACATTGATTGCTCATTTTCAATGCAATTCTTTGTTTTGAAAATGGGCACCAATTTAATTTCCTTAACTAAACTCTGCCTGCATAACTTGACTGATTTGGATAACTGGATTATTGGATTCAAGTGTGGTTGCTCTTAAAAACTAGGTTTTCATTTTGGGGGGATGTTTTCTAAAAGTCCCTTTTACTTCAAAGTAAATATTAATAAAGATTTTTTTTGAATAATGTGAGAATAAAACTAAAAGATTTTCAAGGTTGATAGATTATTCTAATTATTATTTAAAATGTAAAATGTCTTAATAAATAGTTTGTAAAGATTGAAAGCTAATTGCTGACCTTTTAATCAGACTGAAATTCCATATAGCATCTTTAGATTAAGTAGCTTTTTTTTCCTTCCATGTATCCCTCAGCACTTTTCTATTTGGTTTGGATTCTAAAACAGTCAGTTCCAGCTACATAATTTGTGGTGCCCAGTGAAAAATGAAACTGCAGGACCCTTTGTTCAAAAAACAGGAAAAAAAGGGGCCGTTAAAGGTACTAACATATAAAGCCTTTTCCTTCTGCAATTTCTGTCTCTCAACTTGTCATGGTGCTTTTTTAATTGCCATTTAATGTCCTTCTAAGTAAAGTAAAAGTAAATTTCAAATTATTAGCATAAACTTTACCATTCCTCTTTAATTGCTCAATGCTACTTTTAAATGTAAATATAAGAGCATTTAACTCATTTGTGAAATCATCAAAATCACAGTTCTTTTCCTAGAGTCCTGCGCCACTCCCTATCCCCAGTACCCAAGGGTATCTCAAGCAGACCAGAGCAGACAAATGTAAGACAGACTCAGAAAGTTTGGAAAGAGGAAGAGAGGGTGTCCCCAGGCACTGATCCAGTCAAGAGGCCCTCCCTCTGCACAGGGATACTTGTAGGGTGATTGAGGAAACCTCCAGGTTCCCAGGGCTTCCAAACCCACAGTGGAAGGGAAAACCCTAAGGGTCTTTGAATCTCCTTCCCAGAAACTATTGGCTACCTGCATGGAGTGGATGAGAAGCTTGCCCCCACTAAAATGTGGCCTCTGCAGAACAGAGACAGCCAACACACACACACACACACACACACACACACACACACACACTCACTCCTCTACACTCCACTCTCCAGTGCTAGAGAGCCCTACCTAGACCCTTCTGTGCACATGCCCAGATCCCTACTAGAGACAGGAGACAACCCAGAAATGTGGTCCTCCCTCCTCAGAAGTTAATAAAGTCACTTAACCCAGGTGGAGAATGGCAGCAATCCGTGGGCAGTGCAGGGATTGGAAGACTGCTTGGCAGAGAGCAGGGAGGAAGACAGGGAAAACATATCCCCAGGAATGTGGGGAGGGTGGGTGGCCAGAAGCTGGACTTTGCCTAGAGCCGGGGCTTCAAGCTCCCAATGCACACTCCATTGTCCCATCAGACTTCACTTACAAAACATGAGTTAAAGATAAAATTATTAAGAATTTCAAGATGGGGCTTCCCTGGTGGCGCAGTGGTTGAGAGTCCACCTGCTGATGCAGGGGACACGGGTTCGTGCCCTGGTCTGGGAAGATCCCACATGCCGCGGAGCGGCTGGGCCCGTGAGCCATGGCTGCTGGGCCTGCGCGTCTGAAGCCTGTGCTCCGCAACGGGAGAGGACACAGCAGTGAGAGGCCCGCGTACCGCAAAAAGAAAAAAAAAAAAAGAATTTCAAGATGGCATTAGATGAGCATTAAACCCTAAACAGGTTCAGGGAGCCGTGCAACTGCGGCAAGTCACACACTCTTGAAATCGGTCCTGAAAACATTTTATAAAATAGTGATGTCGTTGTTTTTCCCATTTACCTCTATGTGTTAGTCAGCAAACAACTATAGTCAGTAACTATGATGTGCAAAGTACTGTGCTGTATGCCATGTAGTGAAAAATAGATGCATGTTTGAGTGTTTGAGACATGGTGTCTACTACAGAGCAGTCAACAGTCTTTCATTCTTTAAGATTCTTTAGAGCTTAGCTAAATAAAGAAAGACTAATTAAACGTATGATATCTGATTCAATACGCATTTGCAAGAAATGAGTGCCTGAAATATTACTTAGTACACAAGTCCTTAAAATATGTATAAAGTAATAAATGATTAAATAGTGATATGGCAGGTGGTGAATGTTGACATTTCACTTTTCTGTTTTTATGAAAGAGAGACTAGTTGTTTGGCCACGTATTTATTCTGTTATACAGTGAGCAAAGCTTTTACTAATAAAAGATTAAAAACAAAAAAAATGAAAGGTAGTTCCATAATTTGCCTAATGCTCTTCTAATTATTTTGCAATTTTAATAGACCTAAGGGTAGATTTCATAGCTATTGATACCTTTGTTCTCTGCTCTATATTGTTGTATTGAGTCATTTCCAAGGTGTACCCTGAGATAAAAGAGTTTTTTTCCTCAAAATAATTATGACATGACTCATTGAATTATTTGTATTCATGCTTTCAAATTGTTATCCAGCTTACATATTTCTTAAGTAATCTCTCATTAAAGCAAATAAATAATATTCCAAGGGTGATAAATATATCTATAATATGTGAATAGAAATGTACTTTTCATTCCATTTTGTTTTGTCTTTAAAAAGCTTATTTTACTCTTTTGCTGAATCACTAAATCTCTAAGATATGATTACCTTTTACTTTATAATGCCTGTGTGAATTGATGTCCTCTGTTTTTGACTTCCTATTTCAAGGCTGTTTTATATAAATAGTGAATGATTGACTACTTTCTATGAGTTTTAGATTATATATATTTAAAAAAAATTTTATTTATCTATTTATTTATTTTGGCGGCTTTGGGTCTTCGTTGCTGTGTGCGGGCTTTCTCTAGTTGCATTGAACGGGGGCTACTCTTCAGTTGTGTTGCGCGGGCTTCTCATTGCGGTGGCTTCTCTTGTTGCAGAGCACGAGCTCTAGGCGCATGGGCTTTAGTTGTTGTGTCACGCAGGCTCAGTAGTTGTGGCTCGCAGGCTCTAGAGCACAGGCTCAGTAGTTGTGGCACATGGGCTTATTTGCTCCATGGCATTGGGATCTTCCCGGACCAGGGCTCGATCCGTATCCCCTGCATTGGTAGGCAGATTCTTAACCACTGTGCCACCAGGGAAGTCCTTAGATTATATTTTGATAAGTTTTTTTGATAGTTATGTCCTATCTCATAATTTTATGTTTTTAAATGATTTATTACTTTTTATAAAGATAAATGTTGGTGAGTTGTAGATATGAATTGCACATTTAGATTTCTAGAAATTGAGAATAGATTCTTCATTCTATTTTTATGAGAATAAATATTTCATGTGCTGACAGTTTTGAATATTTAAAATGTTCAACTGCTGTCTTTATTTAGCTGTTTTATCCAAAATGTGAGATACTTGTATTAAGAGCAGAACAATTAAACTCTATTTGAAGTTCTACTTAATTATATATTTAAATTTAAAGATAACTGACATGGAAAATTATGTCCTAAAAAACCTATTTTCCAACATCTGAATTTTATTAACCTAACTGCTGCCAGTTCATATTAGTTTTATACTTATAAGGTGACAATTTTCATATGCCTTAAAGGACCTCAAGAGAATGTAGACTTCAGCTACAAGTCATCAGGCAAGATGTTCTTATAAATGTTATAAGTAACATTATATAGATAAATATATTTTATATTATAAATAAATGTTATTTGATCCCATTTCAAAGATCTCTAAGAAAGAGCTCCAATTCTCTTGTATGTTTTAACCGACTCTTTTAGGGTGGTCTTCCATGTATCTTGTCTAAAATCTTCCTTCTGCCTATTAGCCTATTTAAGAAGAAAATACAAAAAATAAATTGCACTTCAAAGAGCTATAAGTTCTTTCTCTGAATCATCACTCTTTGTAGATGGGAAGACCATCAGTAGAACATTCTATTAAGATTACTTCTACTTATTTATTTGTTAGAAATAATTTTTTTTAATTTTAATATAATGTAATTTTTATTCTAATTTTCCCAATAAAAGAAAGAATCCATAATGTTAGGTGGAATGCAAAAAGTAACCTAATTGCAATTAATTCTGATAGACCTTTTTTCATGATACAGCCTTGATATATCCACTTTCTTTACACCTGAAGAATTAGATAAAGTTTTTATGACCTTTTAAGGCCAAACTCCTCATTATTGTACTATGATCTAGAACTAACTATCTTTCTCTAAGCTGTTCTCTACAAATGTCCCAATTCTTTTCATTTCCCTTATTAATTTGAATTTTATTTTCTACTTCCATAAATTTTTCTTTTCTCCCTTGTGGTAGCTCACAGTCTCAAAGGAGGGAATGAAGTCACATACTTGCCTTCATGTGACTTTTAAATCCATTGTAGCTTGTCGTGGTATCAGAGGTATCAGAGGTACTATAAGCAGAGTATGGGAAGAGTTACCCTTTGTTTGATGTAAATTTGGCCAACAGGGACTTGATTTTGTAGGGAATACTATTATTTTATTCTTTATTAAAGTATAGTTGATGTGCAATGATATATAAATTACAGTTATACAATATATTGATTCACAGTTTTCAAAGGTTATTATGCTCTTTTTATAGTTGTGATAAAATTTGGCTGTATTCCCTGTGCTGTATAATATACCCTTGTAGCTTACTTTGTACATAATAGTTTGTACCTCTTAATCTCATACCCCTATATTGCTCTTCCCACCTTCTCTCTCCCAACTGGTAACTACTAATTTGTTCTCTGTATCTGTAAGTCTGTTTCTCTTTGTTATATTCATTAATTTGTTGTATTTTTTAGATTCTACATATAAGTGTTATCATACGGTATTTGCCCTTCTCTGTCTGACTTATTTCACTTACCATAATATCCTCCACATCCATCCATGTTGTTGCAAAGGGCAAAATTTCATTCTTTTTATGACTGAGTAGTATTCCATTTTACATATATATATATATATATATATATATATATATATATACACCACATCTTCTTTATCCATTCATCTGTTGATGGACACTTAGGTTGCTTCCGTATCTTGGTAATTGTAAATAACACTGCTATGAACTTTGGGATGCATGTATCTTTTCAAATTAGTGTTTTTGTTTCTTTCTTACTCAGGATTGGAATTGCTGGGTCATATGGTAGTTCTATTTTTAGTTTTTTGCGAAACCTCCATATTGTTTTCCGCAGTGGGTGCACCAATTTACATTCCCACCAACAGTGTACAAAGATTCCCTTTTCTCCACATCCTCACCAATATTTGTTATTTGTGTTCTTTTTGATGAGAGTGATTCTGACAGGTGTGAGGTGATATCTCATTGTGGTTTTGATTCTCATTTCCCTGATGATTAGCGATGTTGATCATCTTTTTATTTGCCCATTGGCCACCTGCATGTACTCTTTAGAAAAATGTCTGTTCAGGTCTTCTGCCCATTTTTTAATCTTTTTTTTTTAATGTTGAATTGTGTGAGCTGTTATGTATTTTGGATATTAACCCATAACTCTAATTTTAGGGTCAAAAGATGCTAAAATCATTTTTGCTTAATTTTTTGATTACTTAGAAGAGTATATATGTTTGGGATTTATAACAACCAAGCAAAAACTCAGATTATATATTGTCTAAGCTTAACATATAAACATGGCAAACAGATGGTATTGCTGAACTGGATTTTGCATAAAAATCACTTTCTTTATTTCTATATTTTCATATTTCAAGAACTAATTGCTTCCCTCGTGATTCCATTTCTTCACTGAAATTTTGCTTAATTTTCTTTGTAAAAGTTTTCTTAGGAAATATGGCATCAGGTTTCCATAATATCTAAAAGTTCACTGCATTGTGCTTGTATATTGAAAATATCATCTATTGCTAGGACAGTGAAGGTGTTACACAATTGCAAAATGTAGTGCTGCTTCATTTGTACACGGTTCTTTAAAAAATGAGTTCTCATTTGAGTACATCCCTTAAAACATGAAAAGTATATTTAATCAAAATCAATGAATGAATAATTAGCTTACATTTCAGGAACTAACTTGTATTTCTAAGGAGAAGATAGAAACAGTTTCTGATTAAAGGAACAGAAGAGGTAGCCTTAAAAAAAGTTCTTAATATATGGAGAGATTTAATATAGGATAAAGAACACATATAAAATCAATGGGAAAAGTATACATCACTGAATAAAATGTATTGAGGGAAACTTATTATTTAAAACGTTTCAAGTTAATTCGTAACTAAGAAAATACCTGAAAGAAATCCCAAGTTATTAAACAGATAAATGTTAAACATAACATCTTAAGAAAAAGTAAATATATGACTAAATAGAGAAGCATATAAAAAATAAATTACAAAGCAAAGGACAGATGAGTTTAATAGAAATTTTACATATCAAAGTCATTATAAATATAATGAAAATAAGCAGTAAGCTGGGTAAAATACTTGTGAAGAATAGACTATGGTAAAATGGGCAAAGGATGAGCAGTCAATTCTTAGAAGAGATACAGTTGCCTAATATGCATTAGAAAAGAACTTCATTCTTGCTAAAGTTCAAGTAAATGAAAATTAAAATGATAGGTAATTTTCTTCTAATCAAATTGGACATGTTTTTGTTTTTTGTGAGGTTTTCTTTGGTAAATGGTAATGCTTATGTACTCTTAGAGTATGATTCGGTCAGAACTCCCACATCACTACAGGAAAACTACAAAATTATATGGCAATGTGTTTCCAGTGCCTTAAAATTACTATATCCTTTAAATCCACTACTCTGTATTAATATCTAGGAAAAATGACATATAGAAAAACTATATGTGTGTACAAACATGCATTCTATATAATAAGGACATGTATAAATATCCTAAGTGATGAGAAATAAATAGTGAGTAAAATGTATTATGTCTGTAAGATGGAATGTTAAGTTTAATGAATGAGAATAATGCTGACAGTACTATAAGGATTGCAGGATTGGAAACTATATACATCATCACCCAACTATGTAAACAACTGATGTACACATATAGTCATAAGAAAACGAATAGCAAAATTTTCTAATGTTGGCACTGTTTCTCTCTGTGTGGTGGGTTTATGATTGATTAGTTCTCTAAAGTGAGTTGTAAGGTCCTTCATGATCTGGCCCTGATTATCCTATTATAGCTCCTTATATTTACCCGGTCTCCGTACTTACCATGCTCTGCATTTCAGTTGCATGTCCATTTTTTCTGTTGGTTTGTCATAAATGTTCATATCCCCAAGGCCTAACATGACACATTTCACATAAAACTATACATTAAATATCTACTAAATAAATTAGTGAATTAAGAGGATGGGTATGTAAAACACACACACACACACACACACACACACACATTTCTACCATACATAAAGTGAACCTTTTAAAGCTTTAATACTCTGATACTTTTGCCCCTTAGTCATAAAGTGCTCACTTAGGACATCAACAATAAGCATTCTATTCCTAGGCTCGTCATTCTGGAACAGACCTACAGAAGGCATAGTGTTCAGTTGTGTAAAAAACCTAAGCAAGAATGCCCTGAAAATATACAGGAAAGATTATTGTCTATTTGGTTTTCCATAAAACCAAATTTCATATCCTGTGTACATATTCTGCTATTTACCATCTGCATTCTCATGAATTTGTAGCTCATAATGTCATTTTTTTATTCTCTTGAAATGTCCAGTAGTTTAGTCATATAGAGAGACAGGAAACAGCTGGTCAGAATCTGATCAGCTCTGAGTTCTAATCCCTAAACTGCTACTATCCAGCAGTGTAAATTCAGGCAAGTTATTTAATCTTTCTGGACCTCAGATTCTTCATCTGCAAAATAAGTATATTGCACTAGATAACATGATGAGCACTCTAATATTCAGTAATTGCATTGAATAACATGATGAACATTCTATGTGCACAGTCTTTTAATATTTAAAATCAGTGTTCTATATAATTCCAAAGACTTGACATAATAAAAATAAGAAAATAACACAGTTTATGAATTTGACACCTCCGGTAAAAAGAAACCTCCTCCCTAAAAATCTCATTGTAACTTTCCATGTATACGGCTCTTGCTGTACGTCTCGTTCTGTAATATTTTACAGTATTATTGGAAGTTTGCCATGGTGACTTCAAGTTGTACAGTTGTTTTTAGAGGTAAAGAAGAAGTATCTCAGTAATATTTCATCCCATGTGCAAGATCATATTACTTTAGTCTCAGAGAGAAGAAATAAAAATCTGTTATTTGGAAAATAAAAATATGTATTGCGTTAGAAACTTGACTGTGTAAATAGATAAAATTTTCATGGTTTAAGCATAAAAATAAAAATGTCATCCCCTCCTCTCCTTTCTTTCCTTTTTTTCCCCCACACTCTGGTCTCTTTCATTTTCAACTTCTTTTTTGTTTGTTTGTTTTTCTGGTTTACCACTTGCTTTGATCATATATTTCTCAAGACTGTATCTAAGTCACTCTTCAAACTGATTTGCATGTGTTCTTTATTCTGTCACTTAATTCCATGATATGATAAATTCCAAATATAATTTAGTCTTTCAGCAGTAGAATTTAAGCTCCATGAGGGCTGAACTTTTCCACTGTATTTTATTAGTCAGGTCACTCTATCCCTGGAGCATTGAAGAGTACTAGGTATAAAGCTCAGTAAATTCTTGTTTAATAAATGAACAAGCAAACATTCATTAAGCCATAATGCATGATCAGTACTATGGCTCATCATATAGTATTGATAAGAAAGGAAGAAGTTATTGTGGCTTTCTCAAATGCCTTACTTACTCTAATTGAGGAGACAAGGTTAGCAGTCTGAAAAAGGCTAGCAAAAAATTAAAAGAAACATATTTTTAAGTTAAGTGTTTAAGTTATACGAATCAGATTGTGAATGCTTTAGTTCAGAGGAGGAAAGCTTAACTGAGCTGGAATACTTCCTGGAGGAGCTTTACCCTAAAAGGAAGAAGATCATTTGGATTTGCCATGTAAGAAGTGTTGAGCCTTGAGATTATGAAGCCATGCAGGAGGAGCAAATTTTCACAATTTGTTTCTGGCAGGGTTGTAGAAAAGCCTAATTCTTCAAGTGTATATCTGAAGAAGCTTTCAATAAATCAAGATTTACACGACAGTCAGTCTTTAATAAGAAAGTTATAGAATCATGCTCATTCAATTTAGGAGGCATTTTGCACACACTATTATGGAGTAGGTCTTAGTAGCTGTGTTATAATCTGCTTCCTCAAACATGAGCAGTGCTGGATAAAAAGAGTAGAATATCAAAGATGAGATTTGCCAGAAGGAGAAGCTTACTTCTGGGGGGTTGTTCTTTTAAGGAAGCAAGCTTAGCAAAAAATAGTTTCCATCTGGGAGCATATTTACATGGCACTGTTACAAGGTGCAGGTTTGATAGTGATTTATAAACAGCCATTAGAGTGGGATACTTGTCTTCCCACAGCAACATCTCTGAGTACTAAGCACTTTTTGGTCAAACCCCTAGGATTTAACTGCAGGGTGTTCAGTTATAAAACCGTTTTTCATCGATCTGAGCTGTTGAGTTCTTAACTGTAGCTTATTTTCACTTTGATTTTGAAATCCAAAAGTGCCAGTCACAGCATTTAGGAACTAAAATCATTGGCACAGGAATTTAAATGAAGAGTGATAAATCAAGGCTGCCAGTGGCTACTGCCTCAGCCAGAGGCAAACACCATAACCACAGGTTTTAATAGCCTTGCATGCCTAGTTTCAAATTGAGTGTGACAGATTAAGCAGGAAGTTAATTACTATCTTGAAACAAATAGTCTGATGTTGATTGGAAAGGGCATCATAAAGATGTGTTTTATGGTGACAGAATACCCATAGGAAACATTAGAAAATAGAGATGTACAAATAATGATTAGTTCAGGTAAAAAAAAAAAAGTGCGGGAGCGGGTGAGGGTTATTATGCATCTGGTTAAGTGCGTGCAGGTATATGAAAAGGAGACTTCCTCTGAGAATAGCTTTGCTAGTCTAAAAACAGGAAGTGAATTCACGGATGCATCAGAATCTTGGTACCTACATGGTGGATGAGGTAGTATGTGGCCCAGGTACCTATATCTCTTCCACTGCAGACCAGTTGTTATAATGCCTGTCAACTCTTCTCATGGCAGAAGCTCTAAAATGAACAACTGCACCTAGAGTGAATATGACCTTAAAAACCCAAAGATACTATAAATCACAAAATTCTTAACTAGTCCTTCATTTATTTTTCTGTACCTTCACTCCATGGCCCTTACTGTCTTTAGATATTTATTAGACAGCAGCTTCTTGTTTAAGTCATTTCCTACTTAATGATTTTTAATACTGTTTGAGGAAATGTTTCAAGAAAGAATCTGTTCTTTGGAGTTCAGATGGGTCTTAGGAAAGATATAGTTCAACTTACATTTAGTGAGATAAAGTTAAAAATCACTTACTGTGTCAGACACTGTCCTTAGCACTTATATTAAATCATAATAAAAACCAGCCGAGTAAGTTATCATTATAGACATTTTCCAGTTGAGGAAACTGACATAAAAAGAGACTAAGTAAAATGTCAGCTTCACCCAGTTAAGACATAGACAAACCAGAGTTTGGAGTCAGATATTGTGGGTCCAGAAGTGTGTGCTCTTAACCATTAGGATACATTGCCTTTTTTTTTTTTTTTTTTTAACATCTTTATTGGGGTATAATTGCTTTACAATGGTGTGTCAGTTTCTGCTTTATAACAAAGTGAATCAGCTATACATATACATATGTTCCCATATGTCTTCCCTCTTGCGTCTCCCTCCCTCCCACTCTCCCCATCCCACCCTTCCAGGCTGTCAAAAGCACCAAGCTAATATCCCTGTGCCTTGCGGCTGCTTCCCCCCAGCTATCTACCTTACTACGTTTGTTAGTGTGTATATGTCCATGACTCTCTCTCGCCCTGTCAAAACTCACCCTTCCCCCTCCCCATATCCTCAAGTCCGTTCTCCAGTAGGTCTGCGTCTTTATTCCTATCTTACCCCTAGGTTCTTCATGACATTTTTTTCCCTTAAATTCCATATATATGTGTTAGCATACGGTATTTGTCTTTTTCTTTCTGACTTACTTCACTCTGTATCAGACTCTAGGTCTATCCATCTCATTACAGATAGCTCAATTTCATTTCTTTTTAAGGCTGAGTAATATTCCATTGTGTATATGTGCCACATCTTCTTTATCCATTCATCCGATGATGGGCGCTTAGGTTGTTTCCATGTCCTGGCTATTGTAAATAGAGCTGCAATGAACATTTTGGTACATGACTCTTTTTGAATTTTGATTTTCTCAGGGTATATGCCAAGTAGTGGGATTGCTGGGTCATATGGTAATTCTATTTGTAGTTTTTTAAGGAACCTCCATACTGTTCTCCACAGTGGCTGAACCAATTCACATTCCCATCAGCAGTGCAAGAGTGTCCCCTTCTCTCCACACCCTCTCCAGCATTTATTGTTTCTAGATTTTTTGATGATGGCCATTCTGACTGGTGTGAGATGATATCTCATTGTAGTTTTGATTTGCATTTCTCTAATGATTAATGATGTTGAGCATTCTTTCATGTGTTTGTTGGCATTCTGTATATCTTCTTTGGAGAAATGTCTATTTAGGTCTTCTGCCCATTTTTGGATGGGGTTGTTTGTTTTTTTGTTATTGAGCTGCATGAGCTGCTTGTAAATTTTGGAGATTAATCCTTTGTCAGTTGCTTCATTTGCAGATGTTTTCTCCCATTCTGAGGGTTGTCTTTTGGTCTTGGTTATGGTTTCCTTTGCTGTGCAAAAGCTTTGAAGTTTCATTAGGTCCCATTTGTTTATTTTTGTTTTTATTTCCATTACTCTAGGAGGTGGGTCAGATAGGATCTTGCTGTGATTTATGTCATAGAGTGTTCTTCCTATGTTTTCTTCTAAGAGTTTGATAGTTTCTGGCCTTACATTTAGGTCTTTAATCCATTTTGAGCTTATTTTTGTGTATGGTGTTAGGGAGTGATCTAATCTCATACTTTTACATGTACCTGTCCAGTTTTCCCAGCACCATTTATTGAAGAGGCTGTCCTTTCTCCACTGTACATTCCTGCCTCCTTTATCAAAGATAAGGTGTCCATATGTGCGTGGGTTTATCTCTGGGCTTTCTATCCTGTTCCACTGATCTATCTTTCTGTTTTTGTGCCAGTACCATACTGTCTTGATTACTGTTGCTTTGTAATATAGTCTGAAGTCAGGGAGCCTTATTCCTCCAGCTCCTTTTTTCGTTCTCAAGATTGCTTTGGCTATTCGGGGTCTTTTGTGTTTCCATACAAATTGCGAAATTTTTTGTTCTAGTTCTGTGAAAAATGCCAGTGGTAGTTTGATAGGGATTGCATTGAATCTGTAGATTGCTTTGGGTAGTAGAGTCATTTTCACAATGTTGATTCTTCCCATCCAAGAACATGGTATATCTCTCCATCTATTTGTATCATCTTTAATTTCTTTCATCAGTGTCTTATAATTTTCTGCATACAGGTCTTTCGTCTCCTTAGGTAGATTTATTCCTAGATATTTTATTCTTTTTGTTGCAATGGTAAATGGGAGTGTTTTCTTGATTTCACTTTCAGATTTTTCATCATTAGTATATAGGAATGCCAGAGATTTCTGTGCATTAATTTTGTATCCTGCCACTTTACCAAATTCATTGATTAGCTCTAGTAGTTTTCTGGTAGCATCTTTAGGATTCTCTATGTATAGTATCATGTCATCTGCAAACAGTGACAGCTTTACTTCTTCTTTTCCGATTTGGATTCCTTTTATTTCCTTTTCTGCTCTGATTGCTGTGGCTAAAACTTCCAATACTATGTTGAATAAGAGTGGTGAGAGAGGGCAACCTTGTCTTGTTCCTGATCTTAGTGGAAATGCTTTCAGTTTTTCACCATTGAGGATGATGTTTGCTGTGGGCTTGTCATATATGGCCTTTATTATGTTTAGGAAAGTTCCCTCTATGCCTACTTTCTGGAGGGTTTTTTTTTTTTTTTTTTTTTTTTGCGTTACGCGGGCCTCTCACTGTTGTGGCCTCTCCCGTTGCGGAGGACAGGCTCCGGACGCGCAGGCTCAGCGGCCATGGCTCACGGGCCCAGCCGCTCCGCGGCATGTGGGATCCTCCCAGACCGGGGCACGAACCCGTGTCCCCTGCATCGGCAGGCGGACTCTCAACCACTGCGCCACCAGGGAAGCCCTCTGGAGGGTTTTTATCATAAATGGGTGTTGAATTTTGTCGAAAGCTTTCTCTGCATCTATTGAGATGATCATATGGTTTTTCTCCTTCAGTTTGTTAATATGGTTTTTCACATTGATAGATTTGCGTATATTGAAGAATCCTTGCATTCCTGGAATAAACCCCACTTGATCATGGTGTATGATCCTTTTAATGTGCTGTTGGATTCTGTTTGCTAGTATTTTGTTGAGGATTTTTGCATCTATGTTCATCAGTGATATTGGCCTGTAGTTTTCTTTCTTTGTGACATCCTTGTCTGGTTTTGGTATCAAGGTGATGGTGGCTTCGTAGAAGGAATTTGGGAGTGTTCCTCCCTCTGCTATATTTTGGAAGAGTTCGAGAAGGATAGGTGTTAGCTCTTCTCTAAACGTTTGATAGAATTCACCTGTGAAGCCATCCGGTCCTGGGCTTTTGTTTGTTGGAAGGTTTTTAATCACAGTTTCAATTTCAGTGCTTGTGATTGGTCTGTTCATATTTTCTATTTCTTCCTGATTCAGTCTTGGCAGGTTGTGCATTTCTAAGAATTTGTCCATTTCTTCCAGATTGTCCATTTTATTGGCATAGAGTTGCTTGTAGTAATCTCTCATGATTTTTTTTATTTCTGCAGTGTCAGTTGTTACTTCTCCTTTTTCATTTCTAATTCTATTGATTTGAGTCTTCTCCCTTTTTTTCTTGATGAGTCTGGCTAGTGGTTTATCTATTTTGTTTATCTTCTCAAAGAACCAGCTTTTAGTTTTATTGATCTTTGCTATTGTTTCCTTCATTTCTTTTTCATTTATTTCTGATCTGATTTTTATGATTTCTTTCCTTCTGCTAGCTTTGGGGGTTTTTTGTTCTTCTTTCTCTAATTGCTTGAGGTGCAAGGTTAGGTGGTTTATTCGAGATGTTTCCTGCTTCTTAAGGTGGGCTTGTATTGCTATAAACTTCCCCTTTAGAACTGCTTTTGCTGCATCCCGTAGGTTTTGGGTCGTTGTGTCTCCATTGTCATTTGTTTCTAGGTATTTTTTTATTTTCTCTTTGATTTCTTCAGTGATCACTTCATTATTAAGTAGTGTATTGTTTAGCCTCCATGTGTTTGTATTTTTTACAGATCTTTTCCTGTAATTGGTATCTAGTCTCATGGCGTTGTGGTCGGAAAAGATACTTGATACAATTTCAGTTTTCTTAAATTTACCAAGGCTTGATTTGTGACCCAAGATATGATCTATCCTGGAGAATGTTCCATGAGCACTTGAGAAAAATGTGTATTCTGTTGTTTTTGGATGGAGTGTCCTATAAATATCAATTAAGTCCATCTTGTTTAATGTATCATTTAAAGCTTGTGTTTCCTTATTTATTTTCATTTTGGATGATCTGTCCATGGGTGAAAGTGGGGTGTTAAAGTCCCCTACTATGAATGTGTTACTGTTGATCTCCCCTTTTATGGTTGTTAGTATTTGCCTTATGTATTGAGGTGCTCCTATGTTGGGTGCATAAATATTTACAATTGTTATATCTTCTTCTTGGATCGATCCCTTGATCATTATGTAGTGTCCTTCTTTGTCTCTTTTAATAGTCCTTATTTTAAAGTCTATTTTGTCTGATATGAGAATTGCTACTCCAGCTTTCTTTTGGTTTCCATTTGCATGGAATATCTTTTTCCATCCCCTTACTTTCAGTCTGTATGTGTCTCTAGGTCTGAAGTGGGTCTCTTGTAGACAGCATATATAAGGGTCTTGTTTTTGTATCCATTCAGCCAATCTGTGTCTTTTGGTGGGAGCATTTAGTCCATTTACATTTAAGGTAATTATCGATATGTATGTTCCTATTCCCATTTTCTATATTGTTTTGGGTTCGTTATTATAGGTCTTTTCCTTCTGTTGTGTTTCTTGTCTAGAGAAGTTCCTTTAGCATTTGTTGTAAAGCTGGTTTGGTGGTGCTGAACTCTCTCAGCTTTTGCTTGTCTGTAAAGGTTTTAATTTCTCCATCAAATGTGAATGAGATCCTTGCTGGGTAGAGTAGTCTTGGTTTCAGGCTTTTCTCCTTCATCACTTTCAGTATGTCCTGCCACTCCCTTCTGGCTTGTAGGGTTTCTGCTGAGAGATCAGCTGTTAACCTTATGGGGATTCCCTTGTGTGTTATTTGTTGTTTTTCCCTTGCTGCTTTTAATATGCTTTCTTTGTATTTAATTTTTGACAGTTTGATTAATATGTGTCTTGGCATGTTTCTCCTTGTATTTATCCTGTATGGGACTCTCTGTGCTTCCTGGACTTGATTAACTATTTCCTTTCCCATATTAGGGAAGTTTTCAACTATAATCTCTTCAAATATTTTCTCAGTCCCTTTCTTTCTTTCTTCTTCTTCTGGAACCCCTATAATTCGAATGTTGGTGCGTTTCATGTTGTCCCAGAGGTCTCTGAGACTGTCCTCAGTTCTTTTCATTCTTTTTTCTTTATTCTGCTCTGCAGTAGTTATTTCCACTACTTTATCTTCCAGGTCACTTATCTGTTCTTCTGCCTCAGTTATTCTGCTATTGATCCTATCTAGAGTCGTTTTAATTTCATTTATTGCATTGTTCATCGTTGCTTGTTTCATCTTTAGTTCTTGTAGGTCCTTGTTAACTGTTTCTTGCATTTTGTCCATTCTACTTCCAAGATTTCGGATCAACCTTACTATCATTATTCTGAATTCTTTTTCAGGTAGATTGCCTATTTCCTCTTCATTTGTTAGGTCTGGTGGGTTTTTATCTTGCTCCTTCATCTGCTGTGTGTTTTTCTGTCTTCTCATTTTGCTTATCTTACTGTGTTTGGGGTCTCCTTTTTGCAGGCTGCACTTTCGTAGTTCCTGTTGTTTTTGATGTCTGTCTCCAGTGGCTAAGGTTTTTTCAGTGGGTTGTGTAGGCTTCCTGGTGGAGGGGACTAGTGCCTGTGTTGTGCTGGATGAGGCTGGATCTTGTCTCTCTAGTGGGCAGGTTCACTTCTGGTGGTGTGTTTTGGGGTGTCTGTGGCCTTATTATGATTTTAGGCAGCCTCTCTGCTAATGGGTGGGGTTGTGTTCCTGTTTTGCTAGTTGTTTGGCATAGGTTGTCCAGCACTGTGGCTTGCTGGTCGTTGAGTGAAGCTGGGTGCTGGTGTTAAGATGGAGGTCTCTGGGAGATTTCCACCGTTTAATATTATGTGGAGCTGGGAGGTCTCTTGTTGACCAGTGTCCTGAAGTTGGCTCTCCTACCTCAGAGGCAGAGCCCTGACTCCTGGCTGGAGCACCAAGAGCCTTTCATCCACACAGCTCAGAATAAAAGGGAGAAAAAGTAGGGAGAATTAGTAGAAGTATGAGTAAAGAAAGAAGGAAAGGAGGAAAGGAAGGAAGGAAGAAAGAAGCAAATAAGGAAAGAAAGGAGGGAGGGAGGGAGGGAGGAAGGAAGGAAGGAGGGAAAGAAGGAAAAAAGACAGAAAGAAAGATGATACAGTAAAAATAAAATAAAGTATAATATAGTTATTGAATTAAAAAATATTTAGAAAAAAAAAAAGGGACGGATAGAACCTTAGGACAAATGTTGGAAGCAAAGCTATACAGAGAAAATCTTTCACTGAAGCATACACATACACCTTCACAAAAAGAGGTAAAGGGGGGAAAATCATAAATCCTGCTCCCTGAGACCACCTCCTCAATTTGGGGTGATTCGTTGTCTAAAGGAGGGAAGGAAGGAAGGAAAGAAAGAAAGAACGAAGGTAAAGTATAATAAAGTTATTACAATTAAACTTAATTATTAAGAAAAAGAGTTTTTAAAAAAAAATCATGGATGGATAGAGCCCTAGGACAAATGGTGGAAGCAAGAGTATACAGACAAGATCTCACACAGAAGCATACACGTACACATTCACAAAAAGAGGAAAAGGGGAAAAAATCATAGATCTCGCTCCTAAAGTCCACCTCTTCAATTTGGGATCATTCCTTGTCTATTCAGGTATTCCACAGATGCAGGGTATATCAAGTTGATTGTGGAGCTTTAAACCGCTGCTTCTGTGGCTGCTGGGAGAGATTTCCCTTTCTCTTCTTTGTTCTCACAGCTCACAGGAGCTCAGCTTTGGATTTGGCCCTGCCTCTGCGTGTAGGTCGCTGGAGGGCGTCTGTTTTTTCGCTCAGACAGGACGGGGTTAAAGGAGCCGCTGATTCGGGGCCTCCGGCTCACTCAGGCCGGGCGTTGTGGGGGGAAGGAGGGGCACTGCGTGCGGGGCAGGCTTGCGGCGGCAGAGGCAGCGTGACGTTGCGGCAGAGGCCGGCGTGACGTTGCACTAGCCTGAGGCTCGCCGTGCGTTGTCCCGGGGAAGTTGTCCCTGGATCCCGGGAACCTGGCAGTGGCGGGCTGCACAGGCTCCGCGGAAGAGGGGTGTGGAGAGTGACCTGTGCTCGCACACAGGCCCCTTGGTGGCGGCAGCAGCAGCCTTAGCGTCTCCCGCCCGTCTCTGGGGTCCGCGGTTTTAGCCGCGGCTCGCGCCCGTCTCTGGGGTTTGCGCTTTCAGCCGCGGCTCGCGCCCGTCTCTGGGGTTCGCGCTTTTAGCCGCGGCTCGCGCCCTTCTCTGGAGATCCTTTAAGCAGCGCTCTTAAACCCCTCTCCTCGCGCACCAGGAAACAAAGAGGGAAGAAAAAGTCTCTTGCCTCTTCGGCAGGTGCAGGCTTTTCCCCGAACTCCCTCCCGGCTAGTCGTGGTGCGCTAACCCCTTCAGGCTATGTTCAAGCCGCCAACCCCAGTCCTCTCCCTGAGCTCCGTCCAAAACCAAAACCCGAGCCTCAGCTCGCAGCCCCGCCCACCCCGGCGGGTGAGCCGACAAGCCTCTCGGGTTGGTGAGTGCCGGTCGGCACCGATCGTCTGTGCAGGAATCTCCCCGCTTTGCCCTCCGCACCCGTCGCTGTGCACTGCTCCGCGGTCCCAAAACATCCCCCTACATTGCCTTTTGAAACCTGGGCCTGGAGAGAGCAGCAGTAGTTACAAAAATAATTATCAGTTGTAACTTTTTCACATCAGTCATTTCACTTCTCTACCTGTTGCAAGTCAGAAACATATCTTCCTCAGAAAATAAAGATTAAATACAAAGATTAAGGTAGCTTTTTATCAGGCTCTGTAGGAAATATGATGAGCTACCACAGTAAATGTATAACCTCCAGGAGGCTTTTGATCTGTCCTTGGAGCACATGAACTTTGCTAGCCTCTCACCACAATGTCTTGCCTAAATGAGAGTCAATAAATCACAGGATACCTAAATACAAACTTCTATCCTTAAATAGAAAATGTTCTTAGATCTTTCAAAATGTTTGTTCTTAATCCTGAAACAAGTATTTTTGCTGTTCATTAATATCCATATGTTTATAATAGGGCACATTTAATAAATTTTAGAGAAAAAACAAAATTAAATGATATATTTAATAAAGGAAGAGTTCAAATGCATTTATTGTCTGGTACACTTCTTCAGATATATGTATTTTGTCAATTCCAAAAGAAACATATTTGATAAAACTCCAGCCACTCCACCCAGCCATCGTGGTCTCTTTTGATGTTGCCCAAACACCCCAGGCACATTCCTGCCTCATGGCCTCTGTTCTTTTTTTACCTCCTTCAGGTCTTTGCTCCAGTGGCATTTGGTCACAGAAACTTTGTATGGCCACTTTAGTTAAAATTATAATTTTTCACGTCTACCATTCCTGACTACATTCTCTGCCTTCTTTTTTTTATGACACTTATCACCATATTCCATTTTACTCAAATGTTTATTTTTTGTCTCCCACCAACTTTAATATGAACTTCATGTAAGCAAGGACCTCTGTCATGTTTATCTGCTATATTTATTTGCTATATTCCCCGTGCCTAAAATAGAACCTGGTTCATACTAGGCACCCAGGACATGTTTACTGAATACTGAAACACAAAATGGAAGAATAATTGAATAAGTGAATTTTTTTTAAGTTACAATTTCATAATAATTCATTAACCATTTTCTAATTAGATAGTCTAAATAAATATGTGAGTTAGTATTGATATAAAATTCCATTGCAAAACTAGCTAATATTTACAGTTCAAATATCTGTTATTTTCATATTTTCACTGTAGTCAATTATTAAAATACTCTGTGTAATCAGCATTTTGTTTTAAAAGGCGATCTTAATTGCTAAGCAGAATCAATTTATATTTATTAATGGCCATACCTATATCATGAGTATGGCTTAAACATATGTTTCTGGAGAATTATAAAATATGTCAAAATTGTTTGAAAGAACAAATGTTTAAAGATATTGACACAGCAAGTGTAAATGGTTCCTGCTTTGTAGTTAGAAATAAATCAAATTCATTACTGTATCCTCAGAGCCTAATACAGTGCCTAGCACCTAGGAGTATTCACAAACATTTTGAATAAAGGAATGCACTTTTAAATTTTATTTATTCCAATTAAAAAAATTTTTTTATTGAAGTATAATTGATTTACAATGTTGTGTTAGTTTCAGGTGTACAGCACAGTGATTCAGTTATATATATATATATATGTGTGTGTGTGTGTGTATGTGTATATATATATACATACATATATAGACTTTTTCAGAGTCTTTTTGCTTACAGGTTATTACAAAATAATGAGTATGGTTCCCTGTGCTATACAGTAGGCAGCAGGTCTTTGTCGGTTATCTGTTTCATGTAAAGTAGTGTATATATGTTAATCCCAGCACCCTAATTTATCCTTTCCCCCCTTTCCCCTTTGGTAACCATAAGTTTTATATGTCTGTGAGTTTCTTTCTGTTTTGTAAATAAGTTAATTTGTATCTGATTTTCTTAAGATTCCTATATATAAGCAATATCATATGATCTTTGTCTGGCTAACTTCACTTACTATGATGATCTCTAGGTCCATCTTTGTTGCTGCAAATGGCATTATTTCATTCCTTTTTATGGCTGAGTGATATTCCATTTTATATTTATACCACGTCTTCTTTATCCATTCATCTATCAATCGACCTTTAGGTTGCTTCCATGTCTTTGCTATTGTAAATAATGCTACAATGAAAATCGGGATGCATGTATCTTTTCAAATTAGAGTTTTCTCTGGATATACTTCCAGGAGTGAGATTGCAGGATCATATGGTAATTCTATTTCTAGTTTTTTAAGGAGCCTTCATACTGTTCTTCGTAGTGTCTGTACCAATTTATATTCCCCCTAATGGTATAGAAGGGTTCCTTTTTCTCCACAGCATCTCCAGCATTTATTATTTGTAGACTTTTTGATGATGGCCATTCTGACTGGAGTGAGGTGATATCTCATTGTAGTTTTGATTTGCATTTCTCTAATAATTAGCAGTGTTGAGCATTTTCTCATGTGCCTATTGGCCATCTGTAGTCTTATTTGGAAAAATGTCTATTTAGATCTTCTGCCCATTTTTTATTGAGTTGTTTGTTTGTTTTTGATAGAGTTGTATGTGCTGTTTTTATATTTTGGAAATTAAGCCCTTGTCAGTCACATCATTTGCAAATATTTTCTCCCATTCTGTAGGTTGTGTTTTCATTTTGTTTATGGTTTTCTTTGCTGTGCAAAAACCTTTAAGTTTAATTAGGTCCCATTTGTTTATTTTTGTTTTTATTTTCATTACTCTAGGTGATGGATCCAAAAAAATGTTTCTGTGATTTATGTCAAAAAGTGTTTTGCCTGTGTTTTCCTCTAGGAGTTTTATAGTATCTTGTCTTACATTTAGGTCTTTTATCCATTTTGAGTTTATTTTTGTATATGATATTAGAGAATTTTCTAATTTCTTTCTTTTCCATGTAGCTGTCCAGTTTTTCCCAACACCACTTATTGAAGAGATGGTCTTTTCTCCATTACATATTCTTTTCTCCTTTGTTGTAGCTTAATTGACCATAGGTGTGTGGGTTTATTTCTGGGCTATCTATCCTGTTCCATATGACCATCTCAATAGATGCAGAAAAGGCTTATGACAAAATTCAACACCTATTTATGATAAAAACTCTTCAGAAAGTGGACATAGAGGGAACAGAACATAATAAAGGCCATATATGACAGACCCACAGCTAACATCATACTTAATGGTGAAAAGCTAAAAGGTTTTCCTCTAAGATCAGGAACAAGACAAGTATGCCCACTCTCATCACTTTTATTCAACATAGTTTTGGAAGTCCTAGCCACAGCAATCAGAGAAGAAAAAGAAATAAAAGGAGTCCAAATTGGAAAAGTAGAAGTAAAACTGTCATTATTTGCAGATGACAGGATACTATACATAGAAAATCCTAAAGACGGTACCAGAAAACTACTAGAGCTCATCAGTGAATTCAGTAAAGTTGCAGGATACAAAGTTAATGCACAGAAATATGTTATATTTCTATACACTAACAACAAAAGATCATAAAGTGAAATTAAGGAAACAATCCCATTTACCATCACATCAAAAAAGAATAAAATACCTAGGAGTAAACCTACCTAAGGAGGCAAAAGACCTGTACTCTGAAAGCTATAAGATGCTGGTGAAAGAAGTTGAAAACAACACAAACAGATGGAAAGATATACAGTAAGTCCCCTACATACAAACCTTCAAGTTGCGAACTTTCAAAGATGTGAATGTGCATTCACATGTCCAATCACATAAATTAGTTCACGTATCGTACATTGTCACCTGTGTGCATCCTCTACAAGTGATTGTGCTTTTGTGTACTTTACTGTACAGTACTGTTGCTGTGCAACAGGAGGAGCTTCCTAATGAAGACCTGATGGAATTGGAGGCCCAGAGAAAGGATGAAGAGAGACAAGAGGAAGAAGAAGTAACTGAAAAACCAAAGAGATTCACAATGCAGAAAATGGCAAGGGGATTTTCTTTATTTGAAGAGGCACTGTTAGTTTTTGAGGCACAGAACGCGAATATAGAATGGTACACAAAGGTTGCAGCAGCTGTTCAGAATGCAATCCAGTGCTACCATGTCATCTATGGCAAGAAAAAAAGAGCTACTACCCAGACATCACTGAATTGTTTTCTCGAGAGGGTAGATAGAATTGAATCTAGCAAGGAACCAGAACCTGTGCCATCAATGTCAGGCATGAGTGGAATTGCAGCTTGCCCTCTGTCTCCTATTGCTGATGATCATTCAGCTCTACCATCTCCCACCTCCTCTCCCTCCTCCAGTCAGTAACTCTTCTTGCCTGTTCACTCAGTGCCAGCCCCTGTATGCCAGCTGTTGTACTGTACTACTGTACTTTTCAAGGTACTGTACTGTAAGATTGAAAAGATTTACTTTATTTTTTGTGTCTGTTTGTTTTTTATGTATTATTTGTGTGTAAAGTATTAAAAACGTATTGCAGTACAGTACTATGTGGCCAATTGTGTTAGTTGGGTACCTAGGCTAACTTTGTTGGACTTACAAATAAATTGGACTTATAAAGTGCTCTCAGAATGGAACTCGTTCATATGCAGGGGACTTACTGTACCATGTTGTTGGATTGGAAGAATTAACATTGTTAAAATGACTATAATACCCAAGGCAGTCTACAGATTCAGTGCAATCTCTGTCAAATTACCAATGTCATTTTTCACAGAACTAGAACAAAAAGAATTTTCAATTTGTATGGAAATACAAAAAACCCCAAATAGCCAAAACAATCTTGAAAAAGAAAAATGGATCTGGAGGAATCAGGCTCCCTAACTTCAGATTATACTACAAAGCTATAGTAATCAAAACAGTATGGTACTGGCACAGAAACAGAACATGGAACATGATAGAAAGCCAAGGGATGTACTTTTAAGTTAAATTTGTGTGATGCTTTACTAAATGCCTTCTTAAAGAGGATATGTATACCTAGGCAAATAAGGTTTGCAATACAACACATTCACAGTAGACCACTTTTCTTCATTTATAATAACTTACTAAAATATATAAAGATATAAAACATTGTTATACTTAAGAAATAATTTAAGTAAAGAATTCAAGCATTAAAATTTTTTTGCTAATATGTTTGTAAAAATGTAGAATAAAAAATATCTTTAAGTTATAGAATTTTGCATGATATATCAAAGCTATTTTCTGTATAATTCCATCTTTTGATATAATAGTGTCAAACAAAATTTAAAGAAGAAAAATTATAAGATCAGGTATGTGTTCCTGGAGAGGAGAGTATAATGTGGTAGATGGACATGAGACTGACGGTCTTCAGCTCCTAGTTCTCATTCTGATTCTGACCAGAAATTTGGATGAAATTAGACCATTACTGTAGTTTTCTGTACTGTACCAAAGCTTTCTCATGACATAAACAGCATAGTTTCTAATATTTATTCCAAATAAAAAATGTGAAGTTCCTATGTAGGTAGATTCCAGATCTGCTCATGTATCCCCCTACAATCTAACTTTTTTCTATAAACAGCCAGACAGTAAGTGTCATAAAGTATATGGCTGTGTGGGCCATATATTCTCTGCCAGACAACTAAACTCTGCCCTTGCAACAGGAAAGCAACCCTGGATAATACATAAATGAAAGAGCATGGCTGTGTGCAAATAAAACTTTATTTACAAAAACAGGTATTTGGGCTGCATTTGGCCCACAGGCCATAGTTTACCAATCCTGCCCTAGATTATAAAGCTTTATGTTCTTAGATAATTGGATGCTTTTGATTAATATGCCCATACTTGAAATCTGAAGAAAGGAAAAGGAAAGATTCTCTGAAGACAGGTGTTTCTTTCACTTAGAAATCATCATTTTGAAGTAAATAGTTGGAAATTAATTTTTAAAAATATTACAGCGACATGAAGAAGAGTATTTAAGGCTTTTAGTTTTCATAAAATAGTGTGAGGCATTGTTAATCTTAACTAGTGAGAAAATGAACAATTTTTATGTAAATGCATATACATAGTGTGGATTACAGAAATTTTATTATTACCTAAAATTCTCTCAACTAATACGAGGAATGGTCAGATTTTATAGTTCTCCAGTTCCTCCAATTTCAGACTCCATTTGAGATTGAGTAATACAAAACTTAGTTAAATTTAATGAGATAAGTAAAATACTAGTATTCCAAGTTAATAGGAATTATTTCCATGTGAGTATCATTTACAGAGATTCCATGTTTAAAAAAAATAAATCTAGACTTTTATAGAAATTTCACTACCACCAACAAATACAACTTATTCCAGCTGTTTAGCTTTCACTTTATTTGATTTTTGCTTAAAAACTTTGTAAATCCAGTTCAAAAGCATTGGCAAAGCCTGAGTAGATTGGTGCAATAAGAGAGGACTATAAAATTGGACTGATTTGAGCCATCAGGATAAAAAGATTGACACTTATATAACATTTTTCTTAACCTTGTCTTGATTTACTGCACAAATCCCTGGAAAATGAGTAACAATGAGCTGAAAGTATGGTACAAATATAGCACAAAGAAAAGAAAGAATTTAAAATTTGATATTTGGTTTGTAGTTTTTTAAAGATGGGCCTGTACATAAGTATTTACCAGAGATTTCCATGAGATGATTTGCATATAGATAAAGTTATTTATGTATAAGGTCAGTTTATACTCCATTTTCCACTAGAAATAAATAGGAATAAAGAGGTCTTGTCATGAAATAGAAACAGAGGCAGGACTATTGAGATCTGTAGTTAGTGTTTTGTAACCACAGCAATTTGTTATTTTAATGTTGAAATATGAGTTTAATCTACTTATTAAGTGAAAATTAGTTGACTACACTTTTTGTTGTCACATTTATTTGCTTATTCAAATTGTGAGTATGGGTTCCTATACCTGTGAACATTCCATTGACTGAAAAGGCAACTAAATAACAAACGGTTCCACAAGTCAGTTTAAATAAATGTAGTATATTCTCTCTCTTTTTCATCTTCTTATTATTTTTTTCTGTGGGGTCTCTATTGGTAGAAAGTCACTTAATGTTTTTTTCTGAATACAGATGATCAGTCCTTTGCAGGCTGAGACACTTTCTTGTACCTACTAAAATAGAGAACAATAATCCAGTTTAGATCCGCTTTTACAATGCCTGTCAGAGTTTAGCCGCTATTAGAATAATAGTTTAAGATCAATAGAAAGGATGGAAGGAAATAACACAAAAATATTATTCACCACATCTTTCCAGAGATACAGTATGTATCATGTCATAGACCTTCAAATAAATATTGATTGACGGACTAAATGAGTGAATGAAAAAATGGAAAAAAAAAAACCTTGTATTTATGTTTGCTATCTATTTTCATTTAATATTTTAAATTTGAAGTTACTTACTTTGCCTCAGGAAGTTTTGTTTTCGTTTTCCTCTCTTGACCCAAATGGAAGAAGATTAACATATTTAAGTTTAAAAATCACTAAACATATGATCACAGTGAAGTAGGGTTAAATTGGGGGAATTTTAGGCCCAAGAAAAAGTTGTATAAATCTTCTTTACTCTTTTAACTAGGACAAATATTCAATAGATGTCTTTGTTTTCTGAGCAATAGAGAGGTTCCCAGGGAATTATGTTTGGAAATGGAGAGAATAAAGATGAGTAAATAATTCTACCAGTTAGGAATGTATTTGGCTAAAAGTAATAGAAAATCTGATTGAGTTCCTTGGACAAAAAAGAGTTTATTTTTTTCTCATGTAACAAGAACGGAGGTAAAGTTTTGCTGGAGGCAGTTGAACTATTCAGTGATAATTCATCATTTTGGACCCTTTCTGTATGTCTGCTCTATCATGCAAAGGTTCTTGGCTTCTTACTTTCTGATTGCTGTGATACTGGCTGCACATCCAGGCATCATAACTGTTTTTAAGACATAGAAAAGGATGTACAACAAAATAGCGATAATAACCCTATATGTTCCTTTTCATATAGGAAGCAAAGAAAAAGCTTTTAGCAAACTGTAACCAGCAAATTTTTATTTAGATTTCATTAGTCAGAACTTGGGGTCATAGCTATCTCTAACTGCAAGGCAGGCTGGAAAATCAAGTTTGGTGCATTTCCATCCCTACAGAAGAAAACAACAGCAAGGAACATACTTGAAATGGGCATTGAGTAGGTTAACCTATAGTATCTGTCAGAATAATCTTCAGCAAGTTTGTTAATTGAACTATATAATAGATTCTGAGAAAATTAACCAATATGAATATTTAAATGAATTATAAACATCATTTAGATCATAAATGCTATTTCTTGGTTTGGAGAAAGCAACTGGGAAGCTAAATACTAAAAGTTTAGGAGTGGTTCTTTTGGGGATGAAAAATGAGAGCTTTTTTGTTGTTGCTGCTATTTGTATTTTAAAAATAGTTTACAAGATATTTAGTTAAAAGAAAGAAGAACAGATTTTCTAGGAAAATGATAATAGAGAAGTTAGTAAGTTCTTTATACCTTAATGTTCACTAAGTAAATAGTTCTACTTTATAAAGTATTGGAGACTTATTAAATAATTACTGTGTGATTAGTACTTCATATCATCAAATCATACAGGTAGGAAAAGAATATGGTATGGTGGCCTACCTCAAAGATAATACTCTGCTTAGGGAGATCTTCACATTTCTTTTATCTGCAATACACAGTTGAGTTAAATCCATATATTACTGGGCCTGGTGATAGGAAGACTTTTTCAAATTCACAAAAGACAAGAAATTTAAATTTGTTTTTAGATAGAAATCCAGGAATGTACTTCTCTATTACATTGGGCAATCATCCTTACTTTTGTTGTACTTTAGCCTTGTGGCTAATCATTACCTCTTCATAATCTTTTTTTAAACTAGGGTCCATGGGATTAAAAGGACTCTCTGATTCTCTGTTTCCTCTCTCTCTCTCTCTCTCTCTCTCTCTCTCTCTCTCTCTCTCACACACACACACACACACACACACACACAGGTGTGTGTGTGTGTGTGTGTGTGTGTGTGTGTGTGTGTGTGTGTGAAACCATTAAGTAACTTTGAGGAACACATAGGCAAGTTCTGTCGGATCTAGAGGTAGTAAAGTTATACTAATCCAGAAAGCAATAGAAAAATTTCAAAAGCACAGATCAGATGTTGCTTGCACACACACACACACACACACACAAATATTTAAATTCTCAATATATCTAAAATAACATAAACAGATTTAAAAGGTAGAATTTTTTATAACAAACATGAAAATGGTTGAATTTTTCTTAATCTATAAATATAAATAAATCAATATGAAAAGCACTAAAATTAATGGTCCAGAACATAAACAATTTTAGAAAGAGGAAATAAAAGTTACTTAAAGTTATTAAGACAATAGCTTTCATTAGTAAGTAAAGAAATGCAAAAATTTTAAATGGGAATTTTTACCTATGAAATAGTAGTGATGAAAAAATACATAATATTTGATACTGGTGAGGGTATTGTAAGATAAAATTCTCATTTACTGTTGGTGGGAGTTTAGATATGTTTAAAAATTTTAAAAGCATGTGAGAAATATTTACTGGGACACTTTAAATGTTTGCATCCTTTGACCCAGTAAATTTACTACTAGTAAAAAAAAATCACAAAGAAGTTGAAACATAAACTTAAAAAAATAAATATTTACCAAAAGAAGGAGGGTTTAATAAATTATGAACTATTTTTAAATAAATTGTTATGTACTGTAGGGGAGGAAAAATTTTCCCTTCTTCCCTTCTAGGATCTTTGGCTGGTCTAATAATTAATTAACATAAGACAGATAAACAGGAAAAAAATTTTAATGTGTATATATGGGAGCTCCATGAAAATATGAGACTCAAAGAAGTGACAAAAAGCAGGAAGCTTTTATTCCTTTTAGACAAAGAAACGAATTTGTGACGAATTGACAAAACAAAGGGGTTTGGGCTTGGGGTAGTAAATTGGTGAAGAAGTAACAAGGTTTGTTTACACAACTTTCTAGGCCCTAAATCCCCTGTCTCTGGTGATAAAGATGCCTTCTGCCCTCCTAGTACAGGGAGGGTACCTTCCATGTGGGAGATTAATCTTCTGCTTTCAGGAGGGATCAAGGAGGGTCAGAATGTCCTTCTTGCACAAGTACCTTGAATTCAAGAAAATCAGTATGCCAAAGTGGCATATTTTGGGGTGGCATATAAGTTTACCAAGGGTAGAAGCAATGTATTTTGAATCACTGAATCCTTCACACATCCTGTTGAATGTATGAAACAAAGTATGCATGAAAAAAGATGGCAGATATTTATTCATATGGTTCAAATAACAGAGCAAACTAAACAAAGGTTGTTAATTCATAAATTTAGCTGTCAACCAATTTATTATGATAATATAATTTTGAATTTTATTAATTCTATAATTGTCTTTTATTAATTAAAATACTTGGCTATTAAAGTTTTTAGATCTTTAAATTCATTGCTAATTTCACAATCCAGTATTACATGGGCATAGAATATATTGTACTTCATGAATCCACATTTGAGTTTGGGTTGCCTAGTCATTGTCAATAGGAGTATAATTTTCAGAAAAAGCCAAAAATAATGATAGAATTTAAAAGTATCAATATTTAGATTCATTTTATAATTAAACAAAGCAAAACTACTCTAAAAAATAATTTGAAAAGTAATGAAAATACTTTGCAAAAAGCTTTATTCCTATTGTCTCTTCTATAAATGCTAGTGACTCTGTTTCTACTTTTCTAGTTCTACAGTGTAAAAGAGGGGCCCAAGAGTATGTTGATAAAGAATCTCCTTCAGGGGATTACTTTCATCATTTTTTCCCCTGCAGGTTAAGAAATCTTTTTATCCTCCCAAGACCTCTCTCTGTGCTTAAAGCATGTATACAGTCTTACCAAAAATTAATGATACATGTAATCTTGCCTTGCTATAGGGGATGTTACTGCAATTGTGATTTTTCATGCTAGAAGAGAATATACTTCCTCTTATTAAGTAAGTCATATTTGCCTTAGACAGCGCAATTCTCTAAGCAACTTCATTCTGCCTTTATGACAGATATACATTCACAGCTTCCTAGTATAACTGAATTAGGTCACGTTACTACAGCCAAAACAAGGTGGAAATGATGCAAGACTTACTGCTTAGTTCAGTTTTCCTAACCATTTAAACTCAGTAGCAGGGTTGCCAAGTTTAGAGAGTCGTCAGAATACTCTCCAGTACAGTACCTATGAAGAATGTCTCCAGTGCAAGCTCAAAATGTTTTTTTCTGCTTCTTTTTTTAACTTCTTCACTCATAGACAAGTGTACATTATTATGAACATATACAGTAAATACTGCACAACAGAGAACATATAGGTCATGCCCTGAATTCCCAGAGTCAAAAAGTAGTCTATGGCTAATGGTTTAATTTGCCCAAACTCTATGGGTACCTAAATACAGGGACCCTTGAGGATTCAAAAGATATATATATAGCCCTTCCTAATTGTATCTCATATTTGGAAATCCAGGCACTCATTAACCCTCTCACCTCTGACAGAGAGTAAGAGCCCGATGATGGGTGGTCAAGGACTTAAGTTAAGCAGTATAATTTACATTGAAACTGGGACATTTCTGAAATGAAAGAGGAAGATATTTATAATCATGCCAGTACACCGGGCATTAGCCTGGGTTGTCCCAGGCAAACCTAGATATAAACAGTTTGATATATTGGTAGAATGAATGAGCTTCTGGATTGACACATTTCCGAATGTACAACCTTACTCACCAAAACTATGACTTCTCTCCTGAGTTTATTCAAGTAAATAGATATTAATACATACTTAATATTTTACTGCCTTTTTGTGTGTATCTTCTGTCCTTAAATTCCTTTAAGATTTTTAAAGATAAAATAGTCCATCAGAGTTTCTCTTGTAATTTATACAATATTTAAGTTTTTATACAATTAAAATTAAGCCAATTGATTAATGTCATATACACTTTCAGTTTTTCATAAGTAATAGAAAATCAGTGGCCACTTCTTAAAGGATGTTCATTAAGCATTAATTTTATTCCCTCTATTATTTTGTTTTTACATAAGCTTCAAAGTAAATACAGTGAAAATTAACATCAGAGTTTAGACCCAATGACTGCTAGTTTCCTTTATCCTATTAAGTATTATAAGTCTATTTGTATGAAAGAATAACTATACTTTGAATTTAGAACTAGTAATTTTATGCTGTAAGGTTAGACATAAAGTTGTGTCCAAGACAAAAGGTGACCCTTTAAATTGATAATTTAATGTATACAGGCAGTTCTTTATTTTTACAAAAAGGATGCCTGAAAATAGGTTTTAAAGTTTATAAATTTAACAGTGCCTTATAAGTTAATAAAAGGATTCCCCAAGAGCTGCATATATTATAAAATGTTGAACTGCTTTTCTACAGACATGGTTTTCTTGAACCCAGACAAATTCAAACAGGTGGGTGAAAAGTCTTTACAGGCTACAAGAAAAAGACAGGAGATAGTCACTAGTCAGTCCCAACACTGGCCAAATGAGTAGTTAGGAAGCTCCAATACTAATCTTCAAATAGAGGGCTCCAGAACTTGCTAAGCTCATGAGGTAGGGGTGGAGAGAGGTCTATATTCTTTCTACCACCAGAAAGGCCTCCATATGATTTTCAGAGTATTCTTACTCACCAAACTATCAGCAACAAGGGACTTGACCACTGTCTAAAAATGCTGAATGAGGCTGGCAGTTGGTGAATGAAGAGAATTAATTGGAGGAATGGGCACCCACCAGAGGTCTTGCAATCATAGATTTCCCAGGGCCTGTCTGCCACAGACTCCTGATGGGGGAAAATGTGGGTCAGGATGGAGAGTTGGGAAAAGCAGCAGAGAAGCTTTAGCTTGTGTGGTGTCAAGGGTTTTGTGTTTTACTAGGCATTTTCGACAGCCACTAACTTATACAAACAGGCCTAAAAATACTCCTCTCCTCTATCTTGGCGACCAGCCAGTCTTTGGTCCTAGCAGTAACCATGGGAATTAGGAATTAAATACCAGGTAATCAGAGAAGGACAAATCTGGTTCAACCATGCTTTGTTTCCAATGCTAATTAGGTATCCTAAGAAATGGAAAACATGAGTTACTTCCAAGTTAAATTTGTTTCATTCTAACCCTAGAAAAGATTACAATCACTAATTAAAAACAGTTTGGGAACAGAAATATTAAGGTGAGCACTGTTTGTTAGTTTGTTGTTCATTCTGTATGAACATATTACCAATAAGACATTTTTGTTCCTTGACAGGGAAATTTGAATTATTTTAAAGTGGTCGAATTTTAAATAATGATAATGATCTGTGTTACAGCTATATAACTTCTCAGTAGATCTTTTTCAGACATTTTAGAATGTCTCCTAAATAAAGTCACAAAATGAGAACACACATCACAAAGTGAAAAAAGGGCCAGAACATCTATCCTGGTTTTGTTGTTACCTTCAGTATATTCTAAAAAAATTTCTGGTAGGAGAAATATGTTACTTTTAATCTACTGATATTATTTATGACTTATTTACAGCATTCATACTGTGAATGATAGAAAAAAATATTTTTTAAATTTATCTTACTAAAACTCCCCTACTAAAGGTATGCTATTTTATAAAAAGAAAATGTCACCCTAACATGTGTGGCTAAGAAAAAGAAAAAATGAGCCATCATAAGCATCTTTTGAGTGCTGTCAGATTGCTCAAGTGAGGAGAATGGGGAAACCTATAAAGCAAAGCAGGTCAGAGCAGGGGAAATGCAAATTAAAATCAAGTCAGGCTTAAGCGAAATGAAAGAGCACTTTACAAGAAAGTCCAAATCTAGTTACACAATACATCACAGGCAGGAAGGCAAGCAAAGAATCAATGAAAACTGGTTATGATCAAGGTGGATTCAAGGATGGAAGAAGATAGCAAAGAGTAAATGTTTGACATTGATTTTACTGAAGACATGAGTGACATTTTCACTCTCAAATTTTCTTTAGAAGGAGAAAGGTCAGAGATATTAGATAAAACACTATCCAATTCATAGGTGGTGCTAATCCTATTATAGAGTAGAAATAACCATGAATAAATTATATGCTACCAAGCATTTTAAAATAATTGAAAGATGAAATTATGAAAGTCTAAATATTGGGAAAGTAGCCAGACTGCTGCATTTCCCTGTATGTAAAATAAAGGCTGATACTAGTGTTCCCCTTGAAGGATTGTTGTGAAGGTTAAATGCAATAACATAAATAAACTTCTCAGAACAGTTCCTGGAATGTTGTAGGTGTTCAAACAGCATTATTATTTTTGTTATTTATCAAACCAAATGAATCTTATAAGATTAGCAAGCAAACAAGGGTTGAAAAACAATAAACACAGTAAGGCTCACTGATACCTGGATCACAGCCTTTACTCTGCTATCTGTATGATCATTCTCAAGGCACTTCATTTTTCTGGGCTTTTATTCTTTATAAAATCAAGAGATTGAACTAGATTATCTCTATAGTCTCTTCTAGCACATCTATGATTTTTAGGACTTTATGCATCAATAATCTTAGCATCTTTGTAGAGTTGAGGTCTGTCATATATATGTTCTTAAATTATTTTAATATTTATGTTTTCTTTATGTATCTCTTCATAAGATTGTGAATTTCATACTTTGTACATACATTAGGGCAAGTTTCAATACCAAAACATTTTCTAGAATTCACTCTCAAAGGTGAAGTCTTGAATTAGATTTCTCTTGCCCTTTGATATGTACCCAGGAGCATGTTAAACATGTCCTACAAAACAAGCAATTTGACTCCATTTCCTCATCTCACACAATAAACTTAACAGATGATAAGTACAGATTTGGCAGTTACTTCTCTGCATACTAGAGAAATTTTGTCTTTTATCAATATATCTTTATCTATATAATTCAGTCACTTGGCAATTTTTGCACTATTTTAAAATTAAGTAAACCTTTTTATCAGGGTTGTTTGTAAACAAAAGAAATAGACTTTGATTAAGCTATGTAGGGATCTAACAGAAATTAAGAAAAATTGAGCTAGGAATCTAGGGAAGGATATCAATTAAGGCAGTGTAGGATATAGAACACTAGGTATTCTTCAGAGCATTATTGTCCAGATGACTCAGCTCCAACTTCTTTTTTCTTCATCAGTACTATCAGGGTTCAAATAAACAAAATAAAGACTCTGATAGTCCTAGAATGTGCCCCAATTTGGCAGAAGAGGGAAAGGCAAACGGCCTCAAGAATATCATATACGGTGACAGAAAAAGGTGTGAGGAAAAATGAGATGGGCAAGAGAAGTTTAGTGTTATCAGATGACACTTGGGAGGTGTTTTAAAAAAAGGAGAAGACGAGTTTTGTTTTCAGTTTATAAAGTTATGATCCAAATTGTAATGATTAATTCTCAAAGTGTGTGTTTTGTTTTGTTTTGTTTTGTATTTTTGCGGTACGCAGGCCTCTTACTGTTGTGGCCTCTCCCGTTGTGGAGCACTGGCTCCGGATGCGCAGGCTCAGCGGCCGTGGCTCACGGGCCCAGCCGCTCCGCGGCATGTGGGCTCACGGGCCCAGCCGCTCCGCGGCATGTGGGATCTTCCCGGACCAGGGCACGAACCCGTGTCCCCTGCATCGGCAGGCGGACTCTCAACCACTGCGCCACCAGGGAAGCCCTGGGGAAATTTTTGACTCTGTATCTGTCAAAAACTTTTCTGACCTGTGGGATACTGCCATCCGGTGAACATAATCATTGATTATGTTGGTAATCATTGATCTGACCACACAGTTGAAATTTAAAACACAACCACTATTCATCTTTTTTTTTTTTTTTTTTTTTTTTTTTTCACTATTCATCTTTTAAAGATAAACTTCAGAGACATCAGTGATGGTTAAATATCTCTATTTTGTTAAATATTAATTAGTTACACAAACACATGAATATAATTAATAAGCATAAGACATTGGGTATGTAGGATGTTTTGTTCAAGATGTTCACGGTTTTTGTTTGTTTTTTGTCATTATTTATGGCAGCAATATGATAAATGTAATTCTTTATTGTTCATTATATACTTGTAAAATATCTATCTCATTTATAAGATCAGGTAAAGTAGAAAATTAGATGTGGTTAGATTTCTACAATCAGTATACTTTGATATGATAGTTCCAAAAAATTAAATCAAATACTAGGGATACCCTTTAAGAAACACTTCACAAGTACAACACATTAACATAACATTGAGTCATGAGATAGGTTGTAACGTTGTTTTTTAAATAGAAATCTTATTAATAAATTTTAAAATTTAAGAAAATTATTAAGAAAATCTGCAAGAGTATGAGATAAGCTTGTCCAAATAAAAGTAGCAAATTCTTTCTCATAGGTCAACAAATTACTTACTTAGGTGACCCTGTTTTATTCACCTTCTGAAATTTGACCATTAAACAACATATTTCAATTCTTATATATTCTAAAAATATTCCAAAATCATATTCATATATATAATATATACATATATATGGACTAAAATATATTCCATATATATATATGTATTAAAATTTGGACAAAAGACTTGAAACATTCATTCTTCCTACTTAATATTTGTGGTTACTCTTTAATCAGCGCTAGTATTAAAGCTACTCCTTTTTCTTTCTACTAAGGATGATTTTTTACTTCTGATATCAATTTTTTAAGTGAATGTCTTGTCTAGCTCTGGATTTAGAAATGAAAATTTTATTTTCCTTATTGTAAATGTAAAATAAAGGACTGTGAAAGCAACAGTTCACATAATACTAATGTGAAGGCACCAAGAGAATGTAGCAAATAGTAATAAAGTTTGCTTTCCATGTTCATATCTCTAGATGGATTTGCTATAAGGTAGCGCTATACTTAGCATGACAATAGCATCTTTTTTTTTTCCACATGGATCAAACTTACCATTAATTCAAATATTTATTTATTTGGTTGTGCCGGGTCTTAGCTGCGGTAGGCGGGCTCCTTAGTTGCGGCATGTGAACTCTTATTTGCGGCATGCATGTGCGATCTAGTTCTCTGACCAGAGATTGAACCCAGGCCCCCAGCATTGGGAGCACGAAGTCTTACCCGCTGCACCACCGGGGAAGTCCCGAACAGCATCTTGACATATTTATATTTCAACATTCTTGCATTGTTTTTGACATCTTAATAAATGACTTGAGTAATTATTTTAAAGGAGTTTTAAAGACAACGATATTCTATTTTTATTCCTTTCCTAAATCCCTTGATAGATTTTGTATCAAACATAATACCAGATTTGCCTTATCTGATTGTTCAGAGTTTTACCAAAGCATTTTATTTCCATTCCTGTCATTGTCCCCTGAATTTGCCCTAGTAATGGGAATTGCAAACCTAGAGATGGGTTTTGATCAAGTTTTATGACTAATTTCTATAAGGCATGACAAGGTTAAGACTCCCACAAATCAATCTTAGTGTGGCTATGACTGCACTTTTTCATAAGCACAAGGAATTGTTAGATAACAGCTATGTCTATGCCAAAGGAATCACAGCATTTTGTTTCACTCTTAGTTGCTTGTTTCTAGGATATGGGAAGAACTTAGTAAATAATTAATTGTGGTATGAAGGCTACTACCTCACTTGACAATTCCCTTTAAAAATGAGCTATACTCTTCAGTCCTTCTTTAGATAGTTTTCTTAACCTTGACACACCTCTAAATTGTCTATAATGTTCTAAGAATGCCTGATTTAATGCTGGTTACCAAATATATA
The DNA here is from genome assembly GCF_008692025.1 of Phocoena sinus. Taxonomy (NCBI): domain Eukaryota; kingdom Metazoa; phylum Chordata; class Mammalia; order Artiodactyla; family Phocoenidae; genus Phocoena; species Phocoena sinus. Next base: position 99,801,983 of record NC_045766.1, on the reverse strand, counting down.
GAACAGAATCAAATTTTCTGTTAATCATAGATAAAGATTAGTTAATATTTATTATTTAGTAATAAATGTAACCATTATTCACTATAATCCACACATTTATATTGAAATATTTTTGGATTGATTTGCTTCTAAACCATTCTACTCTTCACCAAAACTCAATAAATACAAATGTAATCATTAAATTTTTTTTCTGAATGTCAGGAATGAAAAAAAATCATGCATGTATAAATATATAGAATCTGATTAGGAATTTGAAATTTACATTCTAACTTAATTTCAGGCTTCCTGGTTAACTTGGGAAAATCACTCACTGCATTTTTTCTTTCTACTCAGTTTTCTGATTTTAAAGAAGTTATATTCATTTACTTAACATGCATTTGTTGAAAGACTGTCAGTTGTTGATCCTAATAATTTTTCTCAATCCTTGCAGAATAGAATGTTTCCTGGAACAAAATTTTACAGACTTTAGTTTTATTATTATTATTAACACAAAAACTTATTGTATAGACTACCAAACTTAAGTTTATCTTAATTTCCTCTTAACTATCCTTTGGCTAGATAGTTTTCCACTGATGATTGGAGTGTGTGTGTGTGTGTGTGTGTGTGTGTGTGTGTGTGTGTTTTAGACCCCATAGTCTTCTTATTCAAGGAGTATATGGCCAGTGCAAGTGTATCCTTTTATTATTTATGTAAGCTATCCCTTTCAAAACTCATGAAAGAACAAAAAGAAAACCTATTTAGGTTGGAGTCATATGCCCTAAGGATTGAAATGCATTGCTTTGCCTAGAACCAGCACAGAAGGGAAATAAATGAAGGGGACATTGTTTACTTTTGAGTTAGAAGGATCATTTCATATTACAGTGCTTCCTAAGAAGCCTGAAGCAGTCATTTGAGAAGAGTAGACAAGTGTTTTTCTTGTTGTTTGTATTTATCTGAAAGGAAGTTTTAAGAACACGGAGAGTCTTTTAGTCATTAGGCACTAGAGACATTATAAGGAGATCAGAGGAGACAAAGCCTATCACGGAGAATATATTTGTATGATTTGATAATTTTGTTACAAAACTACATATATGATTTATATTCTTTCTACTTGAAAGGAAAATTTATTTGGGAGAATTTTTTCTCTTCTTAATAAATTGCCAAATCACATATAGTTTCCTTGAAACCCAGAATAGCAATTATCATTTGACTTTTCTAAGGTTATAGCTAAGTTGGAAAAGAAGTCTTTTATTCAACATATTTCATGAGGAACACACGGCCTTCAGAGAATAGCATGGTTGAACTGAACCTAGTCAATAACAGATCTCATACCCTTGGTTAATTTATTAGCCACCTGTTTCATTTTTACAGTATAATTGAAAAGTTAGGATTCCATCACTACATATGCAACATTTTGTACTCTGAATGCTTTCAAATCAGATAAAACCTCAAGAGTTAATATTGAGGATAACATTCATAACTTTCAAGATCAGATATGAATTCACTCTTTAATATTTTCCTTTATTATTATCTTTATTGTAATAGCCTTTTATTACAAAAATCTCAAATGGCGAAAAATCACACCAAGAATCCTTCAGATCTTAGATTGGCTTAACACTAATACAAAAACAGATACTGCAGTGCTTGAAGCTTAATTGTATCTGTCTGGATTAAAAACCACTATGAATTCCGATAATAATTATAACTTGAATGAAGACAAAAAGCGTGTGTGTTATCGTGGATAAAGACAGTAACTCTGTACATTACTGTTGACTTTCATGTGAGACAGTGCTCACACCCACTCAATCACTCAAACGAAGTGTCCCCACCATGATGATGATCGCTTTCACTTTCCCCCTACAAAACATGAACACACCTCTGCACACACATGGTGGGCAGTGGATCAACCCTGGTAAATCATGGATATGTTTGTGAGAATACGTCAAGTGGTAGGAATGTGACTAGTTTATGGTACCTTATTTTCCAGTTCTGAATATCAGGAGACTTCTAGCTCCATCCCAGAGACAGAAGTGTTTTATGAGGTACACTCTCCAGTAAATTTGGATAAGCTTGGTCTACCCGAGGAACACGGTTCAGGGCAAGAAGGCACTTGTGATGCCTGGAACTGGTTTAGAATTGAGAGCTACGTGATAATAGGCTTGAAGCACAACCTTGTACTCTTAAGGCATGAAAAAAGAAAAACAAAAACAAAGGAGCAGTGCCATCTCTGCAAATCTTTCCTGAACTTTAGAATTTGCCTCAGTGATATTCTCAATGAGATTACATCCTGTGAGAGCCCTGAACTGATGTGTTCCCTTTCATCAAGGTCACTGAAAACACAGGATCACAGAGCATGTGACCTCCAGCCATTCAAAATCAATGTCTGTGAGTTAAACTATTCTGCCCAGACTGAGATTCTTGTTTCCAGTTTCTGTGAATCCAAATAACAGTCCTAGGAACAACTTGCAGTCCTGGAATGACCAGGACTTCTCCCACTACTTTTAGATAATCTGATCTTGTGTATCTTCTCCCACTACTTTTAGATAATCTGATCTTGGTAGGTAGTTTTAAAAAAGAGAAATGACAAATGCTAGCTAGAAAGCAAGTTTTATCTTTAAGTATTTTCTATTTTCCCTAATAATTCTACAATCAGAAGATTCAGCATGCTGACTAAACAGACTTACTTATTACCTTTTCGATTATTGATTATTTAATATTAATCAATTTATTCAATTTAACAAACACATAGCACTCCCTATGCATCAGACAATGTGAAAGTTGCTTTACAAATATAAACTCATTTATTTCTCACAACAGCACTACGACATACTTGTTTTTTCCCCCATATTTAGGTAAGAGAACTGAGGCAGAAAAAGAATAAATACATGGTCCATCATGGTCAGACGGCTTCTCAGTGTTGGAACCAGGTTTCTAACACAGAGAGTCAGCCTCCGGAGTCTCTACTATTAGCCATTTTGATCTGCTGTTCTTATCAGTTTGCTCACATCTTTCTCCCTATTAATCTTGACATGATCAATCAGTATTTATTAAATAAATGAAAGCTTTGATATGTATATCTTTGTTTAGATGACCTAATAGTGTGCCTTAAGACACTGGCAAAATATTTGTTCTGCATATTGATTAATGTTTCACTTAAAATTATGCTGTGAATGTGATATTTTCCTGGTAATACTTATAGACCACTGACCTATATATTGAGCAACATGACTTCTTGTTTTAACCATGTTTGAATCATGGCACCTAGCAGAGAAAGGAGGTAGGAATTATAACAAATGCATGTCGTAGAAATAAATAGCTAGTAACTTGCATATGCACAGTATACTTTTACTACCAAATTTACTTCAGTTTGCCAGTTAAGTCATTTTAAAAAGAGAGTTGTTGCCACTTTTCCTCCTTTCAAGTTCATATTGAAAACTGATGTGTTTGACCAGCTCAACATCTGCCAAGGTGATGAGTATGTTTCCTTTTCCTATAGTATTTTGGAATAAGAGCAGTTGATAATTTGGGGCTATTTTTGTCAGTGACATGTACAATTTAATGATTCTCTTTGCAAAAAGAGAATTTAATATGATACTATACTTTTATTTTTTAATTTTGTACTATTCTGCAAAACCTGTCAGAAAATAGAAAAAATGAACAGCTCTTGTCATAATGCAATATTAAAAATAAAAAGAAACATTTGCTCCTAAGCTGCTATTTTTTCCACAGAGATTTTCACAAGCATTGATATTTTCACACAGAGGTTTGCTTAAGTAATGATATTTTTAACCACAGGCAATTCTTTTTAGTCATTGTCAAAACTGACAGCTAACTTTAAGTGGAGTATATTGTCTTTGTATAGGAAAGCATCATATCGTATACCTTATGACATTAATTATAGCTACCAACATTTAAAAATAAAATATCAAAAATGACATCACATTGCTTACCTCCACAATATTTCTGGTTGTCAGACAGTTTGATCTTTGCCTGGAAAATTAAAGACTTAGCACATCCTATTGCCTTATACTTTTTTTAGAAAATATGTCATCTTTCTCATTTAAGAGAAGAAAATATTTCCTTATAATATTTTAGAATTTTTTATACTCAATGGAAATACTGAGTTTATTTTCGCCTAAGCCATATTATGGACTCAAACAAAGTAAGCATTCACCCAACATTTTGCCTAAGTCTTTTTATTAGCTGTATGACCAATATTGTATAGTCAGCTTTTCCATGAAATAATAACATAAGGCAGAATGTTACACTTTTTATGTGATAAAAAGCTTAATATTTACATGAATGGGATATTCATTCAAATAATAAAATCAAGAGATGAAGAAAGAGAGAAAAAAAGAGAGACAGAGAAAATGAACATTTGTTAATGAAATTACTTGCAAAACATTAAAGAAGATTCTTTTATAGTGTTAAAAGATGTTAAACTCTTTAAGGAAGTAGAATTATTTCATATTGGAACATTTATCAAAAAATAATTTAAAAGCTTCTGATGCGTCCATGGGAGGACACATGTAACAGCTGTCTCTGAAAATGACATGAAGACTAGCAGAACAGGTTTTCTACAACTAAGAATAGAAAGCAAAGGCTACATCGAGACAGGTAGGAGGGGCAGAGTGGCAGTCTAGTCAGAACCCACACCCCTGGGGTGGCAACCCACGAACAAGACAGATATCACAACTGTGGAGGTTCCCCCAGAGGAACGAGGGGTCTAAGCCTTGAATCAGGCTTCCCAGCCTAGGGGACTTGCACTGGGAAGCCAAGCTCCCATAAAGTCTGGCTTTGAAAACCAGCAAGGTTTATGTCCAGAAGAACCAGAGAGCTGTTGGAAACTTAGACTCTACTCTTCAAAGGTTTATGTACAAACTCACTCATTCCAAATCCCAGTGCAGACGCAGCAGATTGAAAAGCATCTGGGTCATATGAGAGGGAGATCGTAAGTATTTTAGGGCATATGCTGGAGGGGCAGGTATTTGGTGGAACTTTCTCCAGGGACTAAAGCACTGGCAGGTGCCTTTTTTTTTTTAACTCACCTTCCACCTAGCTGGCCCAGTACTGGTAGGCACCATTTCAGTCACTCCTCAACAACCTAGCTACCACCATGCTCCCTAACCCAGTATTCCCCTAGAACCTGCCACACCCCACCCTGCAGACTACCCCAGCTGGCACCACTGCCCCCAAAAGGGAATCTCACTCTGAGGGGCCAGCCCTGCACACTAGTACATGCACAGCAGTTGTGGCTGCAGCAGTCACAGCCCAAATACAACAGGAGGGGCCATGCAGCACACACAGGGCATACCTCTGGAGCACCTAGCTCTGGTGACCATGGCAGGTTGGCCACGGGGCCCCACAGGACACCTTCTACATAAGGCCACTCTATCAAGACTGGGAGAGGTAGCTGATATATCTAGTAAATAGAAATAAACACAGAGAGTTAGGCAAAATGAGGAGACAAAAGATTGCCTTCCAAATGCAAAAACAAGACAGAACTTCAAAAGAGAACTAAACGAAACATAGATAAGCCATTTACCAGAGAAAGTTAAAGAAATAGTCATAAAGATGCTTACTGAACTCAGAAGAATGGATAACCTCAGTGAGAACTTCAGCAAAGAGAGAATATAAAAATGAACCAGCCAGACTGAAGAATACAACTGAAATGAAAGATAAACTAGAGGGAATCAACAGCAGATTAGAGGATCAGAATAGCAGACCCCTGATCTGGAAGACAGGGTAGTAGAATTTGCTCAATTGGAACAGCAAAAAGTAAAAAGGAGGATAGTTTAATAGACTTCTGGAACAACATCAAAGATACTAACATTCACATTAAAGGGGTCACAGAAGGAGAATAGAGCAAGAGACAGAAACTCTATTTGAAGAAATAGTGGCTAAAAACTTCCCTAACCTGGCAAAGGAAACAGAAATCCAAGTCCAGGAAGCACAGAGAGTCACAAACAAGATAAACCCATACCAATACATGTTATAACTAAAATGTCAAAAGTTAAAGATAAAAAGAGGTTCTTAAAAGCAGAAAGAGAAAAACAACTAGTTACATACAAGAGAACCCCTATATCAGCTGATTTGTCAGCAGGAACTTTACATACTATATGGGACTGGCCCAGGCACAATATATTGAGAGTGCTAAAAGGAAAAAAAAAAAATTACAGCCAAGACTATGCTACCCATCAAGCTTATTCAGAATTGAAGGAGAGAGAGTTTCCCAGACAAGCAAAAGCTAAAGGAGTTCATCACCACTAAACCAGCCTTACAAGTAATGTTAAAGGGACTTACCTAAGTGGAAAAGAAAAGGCCATAACTAGAAATAAGAAAATTATGAAAGAAAAAAATCACACTGATAAAGGCAAACATATAGTAAAGGTAGTGGGACCAAACAGTTTTAAAGCTAGTATAAGGATTAAAAGGCAAAAGTAGTAAAATCATCTGTATCTAAAGCAATTAGTTAAGTGATACACAAAATAAAAAGATCTAAAATATGACATCAAAAGCATACAACATCAGAGGGGAGTGGAGTAAAAATATAGTGTTTTTAGAATGCACTTAAATTTAAATGACCAACTTAAAATAGACTGATATAGACATAGTACCATAGAACCTCATGGTAACCACAAACCAAAAATCTACAACAGATACACAGAAAATAAAGAAAAAGTATTACAAACATAACACTAAAGAAAATCATCAAATCGCAAGGAAATATTACAAGAGAAGAAGAAAGGAATAGAGAAGAGCTACAAAAACAACCAGAAGACAATTAACAAAATGGCGATAAGTACATACCTATCAATAATTACTTTAAGTGGAAATAGGCTAAATGCTACAATCAAAAGACATAGGGTGGCTGAATGGATTAAAAACAAAAACAAACACAAGATCCATATATACACTGCCTTACAAGGGACTCACTTCAGAGCTGAAGATACCACAGACTGAAAGTGATGGGATGGAAGAAGGTATTCCATGCAAATGGAAACAAAAAGACAACTGGGGGAGCAGTATTTACATCTGACAAAATAGACTTTAAAACAAAGACTGTAACAAGAGACAAAGAAGAGCATTACATAATAATAAAAGGATTCATCCAACAAGAGGATATAACACAAGTATCTATGCACCCAACTTAGAAGCACTAAATACATAAAGCAAATATTAAGACATAAAGGGAGAAAGTGACAGTAATACAATAATAGTAGGGAACTTTAACACTCCACTTACATCAGTGGATAAATCATCCAGACAGAAAATCAACAGAGAAACATTGGCCTTAAGTGGCACATTAGCACAGACAGACTTACTAAGCATGTACAGAAATTCCACCCCCAAACAGCAGAATACACATTCTTTTCAAGTGCGCATGAAACATTTTCCATGGTAGATTACATGTTAAGCCACAAAAGAAGTCGCAATAAATTTAAGAAGACTGAAATTCTATCAAGCATTTTTTTCTAACCACAGTGGTATGAAACTAGAAATCAATTACAAGAAGAAAACTGAAATAAACACAAACAAGTGGAGACTAAACAGTGTGCTTCTAAACAACCAATGGGTCAATATAGAAATCGAAAAGGACACAAAATTAAAATCCACAAAAATAAGATTGATAAATTTGACTACGTAGAAATTAAAATTATCTGCCTGGCAAAATCTACCACAAGCAAAGTTTAAAGGCAAAGGTGAACTGATATATAGATGATATAGATATAGATATAAAGAAACATATAGATAGTGATATATATGACATAATAAAAAGGCTAAAAAGTACCTAAAATCTGAAAATATTTTAAGACTCCATAAGGAAAATAAACAGGCCTTCATGCAACTGATGGCACTGTGACTTGGTGCAACTTCATAGATGGAGGGCAATTAGATACTCTCTAAATACACACACACCATATACACACACATACATGCCTTATATACCTGTGACTTAGCAGTTCCACTTTTAGAAATTTATTCTAGAGATATATTCACACACTTGAAATACAGGATTACAAGATTATTCAACCAGCATTGTCTACAATAAAAAAGACTGGAAACAATCTGCAAGCCTATGCATGGTTAAATAAATTATGACATAGATAATGGGACACTATTTGGGGGTAAATAAAAAGTGAGGATACTCGATGCTGAATTGGAAAAATATCCAAGAATTATTAAATGAAAAAGTAAGTTATGAAACAGTGTGTAGAGTATGCTATTATTTATGTACGAAGGGAGCCAAAGAAAGACTCATATTTCTTGCATTTGTATGTGTTTGTATAAGTATGGGAAGGGTAAACACAGTTAGACTCACACATTCACACAAAATAAGAACATTGTTTGAAGAAGGGAAATAGTATAATCAACTACTGTCAGAGTCCTGTCCATATTTGTTGTTGTTCATAGATTTTTTTTAGTGCTTCTAAGTTGGGTGCATAGATACTTGTGTTATATCCTCTTGTTGGATGAATCCTTTTATTATTATGTAATGCTCTTCTTTGTCTCTTGTTACAGTCTTTGTTTTAAAGTCTATTTTGTCAGATGTAAATACTGCTCCCCCAGTTGTCTTTTTGTTTCCATTTGCATGGAATACCTTCTTCCATCCCATCACTTTCAGTCTGTGGTATCTTCAGCTCTGAAGTGAGTCCCTTGTAAGGCAGTGTATATATGGATCTTGTGTTTGTTTTTGTTTTTAATCCATTCAGCCACCCTATGTCTTTTGATTGTAGCATTTAGCCTATTTCCACTTAAAGTAATTATTGATAGGTATGTACTTATCGCCATTTTGTTAATTGTCTTCTGGTTGTTTTTGTAGCTCTTCTCTATTCCTTTCTTCTTCTCTTGTAATATTTCCTTGCGATTTGATGATTTTCTTTAGTGTTATGTTTGTAATACTTTTTCTTTATTTTCTGTGTATCTGTTGTAGATTTTTGGTTTGTGGTTACCATGAGGTTCTATGGTACTATGTCTATATCAGTCTATTTTAAGTTGGTCATTTAAATTTAAGTGCATTCTAAAAACACTATATTTTTACTCCACTCCCCTCTGATGTTGTATGCTTTTGATGTCATATTTTAGATCTTTTTATTTTGTGTATCACTTAACTAATTGCTTTAGATACAGATGATTTTACTACTTTTGCCTTTTAATCCTTATACTAGCTTTAAAACTGTTTGGTCCCACTACCTTTACTATATGTTTGCCTTTATCAGTGTGATTTTTTTCTTTCATAATTTTCTTATTTCTAGTTATGGCCTTTTCTTTTCCACTTAGGTAAGTCCCTTTAACATTACTTGTAAGGCTGGTTTAGTGGTGATGAACTCCTTTAGCTTTTGCTTGTCTGGGAAACCAATTGGTAGGTGGTACAATTGGTAGGTGTCTATTGAAATTACCCGAGGATTCTCTACCCGAGAGTTTTATTTTTATCCAGGTCTTCCCTTGGGCAAGCTAGGTGTGCCAGGGCATTAACACCCTAGGAGCAGCCTCCAGCAAGGACAAGTGGAAGTTAGAGGATGACAGCCCCAGATTCTTCCCCAGATGGTGGGCTCACCCTGAAATTTGTTTTATGCCAATCTCTCAACTCCCGTGGGATCATCGCCAGTTAATCTCAGTAGTGAAGAGCTTGCTAGCAGGTCCTGTACTGGCTTCCTTCTCTTCCCTCTGTCACTTCCCCATGCTCTGCCTGGTGCCTCCACACTTCCTTCCAGAAACCACATGCTTGAGAGTCCTTGTCTGCTTGTGTGCTTCTTAGAGGACCAGCCTAAAATACTGGATGACTGGGAAACAAGCAAGCGGAAAACTTTGCACAGTATGCTCTCATTTTCTTTAATTTTGAATCATAAGAATATTCTAATAAAAATTAACTGAAAATATTGGACACTAGGAATTGAATGAGCTGCAGCTCTAGACCACTTAATATCATGTACTCTAGGAACTAGTCTCTGACTAGAGTTTGGGTGGCCCCTCCCCCCAAAGTTTGGCCTACCAATTACATAAAAAGTCTTTTTAAAACTTTGTTTTTTCAACAAATGAATCATCTCACCTACAGTTGTCACAATCTAATCCTCCTAGAGAAGCCTTATCCTCAAGTTTTGGGGTCAATTTGGCTGCTACCTCATTCACTTCCCTCACTATATTTTATAAATAAAAACTTAATGACAGTTGCCAGATCTATCACATCACACTGGGCTATGAAATATTATTTATGAAATGATTCTAGGGGCAGAGCTCATCCAGTTAACTCTCTCCCAGTGTATTCCTAACTGCACATTTTATTTTGCAAACATCTAATTATATCCAGGTATTTTAAGACTTATGGCTTCAGTGCATCTTTTGTTCACTGTCAGTTTGGATGATATTTTCCTTGGCCCTGCACACTCTTCTAGAGATTGAGGCCAGTTTAAACTGTAGGATTTTCACAGGTCTCAGCCCATGAAATTCCATACAGTGGAGATGGAGTCAGAAGGCCTCTACTAAGATTTTAACATCACCACCTGTAAGTGACCTGCAGAAAACCATTGTGCACCCCTGTAAGCTGCAGATAACTGATGTGCCTTAGAGGGTTGTGGTACAGATTAATTATGATGCTGAGAATGGGTTATTGGGATATTTTTATCATATGAGCTATATATGTTAGATCTCTATTGGGATAGATTATGCAAATTTTCCCATACTTAGCTGTTATGCAAGGTCTGACACATGTTGTAGCTTATATTTGGTCATGCCAGGAAATTCTAGTTGGTTTTTACAATTCCCTGCTTTTTATTTTTGACTTTATAGGTGATATGTGCTCTTACAGTCACATTTATGTTACTTTTTCTGTCACTAAAAATGAATATCCATACCTTCAAGATTTCTTTCCCATCTGAAAATATATTCTCTGTGTCCTTCGGGTGAAAAAATTTATGCACGTTCTTGGTGTTTGAATTTTAAATCTGTGAAAACAGTGTTTAAAAGTACCAAAAATTGGGCCCAGGAGAATTGTTGTTTTGTTGTTTTTTAACATCCCATGCTTTCTAGACCAGTCCAATGGCTTTTTTTTGCTACTATAGCATAAGTGATGTGATATAACTTATTTCTGAAAAGCACCAAGTAAATAGATCTGCATATTGTCATTGGGCTATTTGAATCCACCTCCTCTGGGGTCCTACCATGTGCTTTGGAGCCAGAACATTAAGACTGGTATGAAACATATAGGATTTTTGGTTTAGGAAAACTTTTTTGTATAATTGTGAAATTCTCAAAGCTCTGAAAACCCACTCTGTTCCTGATATCACAATCTTAGTCGTCTTCCAAATGAACTGAATCCTGTCTTAATTTAAGTACACTTTACCAGCATTACAACCAATGTCATAAATTTATTTGTGCTAAGTGTTGATATAAAGACACTCATCACATTAACTTCCTGGGATTTATTATATCTGCAGAACATAATAACAAAATGTATATAAATAGTCCTTTAAAAATTTTCTCTAGCAGGACAGATATATTGCCCTCGACTTTGACTGCCTGACGTGTTTACTCTTACATTTCTCTTAGGTTCATTTGCCATTATCTGTTAGTGGATAGTCTTATCCTGGTGGTATCAGCCCTTCTTTCTCCATAGGAAAAATGTTTATTTCCCTCAAATAAAAACCAACACAGCCTAGGTTTTTCCCACAGGAGGTGTTATGGACTGAACTATGTCCTCCCAAAACTCATAGGTTAAAACCCTAACCCCCGATAAGACTTTATTTGAAGATAAAACCTTTAAGGAGGTAATTAAATTATGTCATAATGGGGGATCCTATGGTGCCTTTATTAGAAAAAGAAGAGACATCAAGCATGGATATGCACAGAGAAAAGACCATGTGAGTTCACAGTAAGAAGGTAGCTATCTGAATACCAAGGAGAGAGACATCAAAAGAAACTAACCCTGTCAGCACCTTAACCTTGGACTTCTGGCCTCCAAACTGTGAGAATGTTTGTTGTTTAAGCCACCAGTCTGTGGTATTTTGTTATGGTAGCCCCAGCTGATCAAATAGGAATTTATATACATATTTTCCAAATTTGTGGTAAATCCCAAAGTCTCAGTTTTTAACCAGATTAACTGTAATTCCCCAGGACATGCATATATTTGGCACAGTATTTCAGAACAAAATATGCAGAAAATGCAAGCCTAACATTTTTAAAGCATTATTATTTCAATTCTGTATCACATATTTTCTTTGTAAATATCTATTGACTAAATTGACATTAGTGGCAATTATAAATGTTTAAAACATTCTCAATAATATTTTAATTAAATATAGAACTAAATATTTGAAGTATGTTTAAAATTTACACATTTAGTTGTCTCTTACTTTGGAAGACAAAATATATCAGGTTTTTAAGAAAATTCTCACATAGAGCAATTCCACCATTTTTTACAGCATTCATTGAAACCAACCTGTAGTGAAAGCCATATGTGTAGACATGAAGATTTACATGTTGATTATTTCCCCACTTCCAATTAGGAGAAATAATAGTAATCCTATGATAAAATATGATAACATTATAATTTATTTGTTCATTTATGTAGTCAACTAACATTAATTCAATGCTTACTCTGTATGATAAGAATCATGGGGGTTCAGCAGAAAATAAGCAAAATCTCTGTAATCAAGGAGCTTATATTTTACTAAGAAAGGCAGAAAATGAATTAATTATTTCAATGAAATCAGTTAATTCATTAATAATAAATAAATGCAGAAATGTTCATTTTTTCTGGACTGAAATGATAGACTAACTACCCTCATAAAGTTCCTGATGCTGTAATCTAAACAGCACCAGACTCCACGATCTGAGTACTAATCTTGGGTTTACCATTACTAGCTGCAGTTCTGCAGTTCAATTAACTTTATAAACCCTAAATTAAAATTCTAATACTTCCCTGGCTTGCCTCAAAGAGTGGTTGTCAGGAGTGAGTGAAATAAAATAAGACAGTTCTTTGAAAACTTGTAAGCAGCTACAGTGTGTACTTCTGTACAGTGAGAGTAACTAAAAACTGATCTCTCTCTGGCTCTTTCAGGGAATTCTACAAATTATTCTAATCTGTATCTCAGCCCATCTCTCTTTATCAAGCTCCAAACTCAAATGTTCAACTAGACAGGTTAATCTGTATTTTTCATAGACAAAATAACCTCAGCATATCCAAAATATGACTCACTACTCAGGCTTCTCTTGCACCAACCTTTTTTCTCTCTTGTACCCCTTTTCTTTGTTGCTTTTCAGCACTATACATCAGAATTAGAAACCTGAAATCTGTCTTTAACTCCTTATATTTATTCTTGCAACCAACAACCTATCAGTCGACACCTCTTGATAATTTTGAAGTTTGTGTTCTTCAAATATGTTCCTGCCTGTCTCTTTCTAAGGCTGTTCATTACCTTAGTTAGTTCTCATCAGTATGATTTTAATAATCAACTATTATCATCCCTTTCTCCATTCTTGTTCTCCTCAAACTTATCCCTACCAAAACTGCCAAAGTGAAATTCTAGACCTTGAACTATGTTCTTTAAGATCTTTCAGTAGAAACCCACCACCTATAAAAGAAAGATTGGGGTATTTGGCATAGTAAGTGTGGTATAACAAAATCTATTACCTTTCTACCTCTCTAGTCAAATCCTACTGTTTTTCCATCCCTTACACTTTACAAATGAGTAATGCACAGTAAAGTTCAAGTTACTTCAAACTCTATTCTGTTGTTATTCACATATCTATTCTTTTTGCCCAGAATACCTTTCACCATCTTATCACTTTATTAACTCTTACCTTTCAAAACCCAATTCAAGCTTCACTTCTGGGATATCTTCACTGATCCACATGGAAAAATAAAATAAACACTCCCTCTCTGCACTCTGCTATATTATATATAAACCTCTGCTATAGAACTTATGTTATTTTATAATTCTTAGCTTGAATGTCTAACTCATTTACTACAATATCAATGATTTATAGATAGCAATTATGCATTTTTTGAGGTCTAAAACCTAGCCTAAAACATGGCTCATCATGTACACTCAGTGAATGATTCTTAATGATTCTTAATCTAAAAATCACAATAGTTTGACTACTGCAGACCCATGAGGTCAGAGAGAACTTTCAGTGAAACAGAAATTAACTCTGTGATTTACTTACATCAGTATGCAAGACCATATCTCTCATTTATCCTTTGGATGTTTTGTTTGTTATTTTGTATGGGGAAATTAAAAACAAAACTGCCAAGTAATAACAAAGGTCATATGGTCCCTGAATGACTGATTTGTACCTGATTTTAATTTTATTGTGTATATAATTTTTAGACATTAACTTCAGAAGGTATGAAGGAAGCTAGGTAAAAAAATTGAGTTAGTTATAAAATAGTGTTATAAAAATACTTCTAATATTATTTATTATAATAGTTCACAGTTGAACTATTTTATGTGATATAGATAGTTAAAATAACACTTAAATATTTTATTTTCACCTAACACTTATAATTTATTATAATTAAATAATAATTTAATTGGACAATTAAGCATTGGGCAATTTAGTAATATTGTTGTCTACTTGTCCATAAAATTTGGGGCAAGGCAATATTTATTAGTTCCCCAATCTACAATATTGCACAATGATTTTTTCAAAGATTCAAATGTATTAATAGTCATTAAAATAATTCAATAACTTCAAAAACTAAATACAAAGTATTTAGTAATAAGTATTAAGTGTTTATATCTAAAGAAGAAAGAACAAAGCTCTCATGAAAATTGCTTCTTATACTTAGAAAGTATTTTTTATGACAGAATTCAAATATCTAAGCTATCTATACACTAAAAACAAGTACTAAATTAATTTAAAGATTGCTATTTTGTTGGAAACATATTCAAGTACTTCGTATGTATTCAGTTATCTTTTTTGTTTCTTTATTCCCAGAACCACACCACTAATTAGATGATACATTTTAGTATAATTTCAATAATAATTTTTATAAGTACTCAGAAAAAGGTATAATCAACATTTGACAGAATGAAACCCTTAGGGTAAATTCTAGGTAAATTTATGAACAAACAAAATGCTTCTAGTAATCACCTCTGTAAATTAAAAATAATATAAGAAAATTAAAAGATGAGCATTTTTAAAAAGTCATTGTCTTAACTATTTATAGTAACCACCATGTCATTTGAACTACCATATAACTTCACATTACCCTTTTGAAAACCATGATTTATTCCAAAACGCCATTAATAAATCTTCAGAAAACAAACAAGAAAAATTAATTTTTCTGGTCAAAAGCCTTCAGTGGCTCTTTCTTTTAGGAGAAAACCAAACTTCTTAATCTCTACTCCACTCCCTTGTGAAGACTGTAAAATCTGTCCCTCCTTACCTTTTCAATACTATATCCTGTTCCTTAGAAGTGTTTATGTTGCAGATGTCAGAAAACCCAACTCAAAGAAGTTTATTCAGTACTATAAAGAGAATACTTTCTCACAGTGGGTTTGCTAGCAACCAATGAGTATCGTGAAACCTGTTCGTAAACACAGATAGCTTGAAAAGGAAAAGCCTTTTCAGTCTGGAAAAAGCAAGCCACAACTGACCACCTGATCTCAAATGTGGTAAAATTTATAATAGAACAATTGAAAATTTTGAGAAGGAAGATGCTGAGAAGAAAATGAGCTTCATGAAATATACCTGAGTCTTGGATAATGTGAAGGCTCAACATAAGCATGGTTGATTTCTTCCTATGGAAACTTGAGAGTAGCATGAACAATCTGGTATTCAGGGTTGCCAAAAAAATTGATACTCAATTAAAAATAGGAGTGTGATCACACTGCCTTGGTTGTTACTACTAGTATTAGTAAATTTGAAGTCAGTATTTCAAAGAAAAGGCAGAGTGTTGACATGCTCTTCCAGCTTAAATTTAGTAAGTTCTCAACAAACACTAGTCCTCAGCAGATGTATTTTTTATGTATTCTCTCCCAGCTATATAACTTTATATCTTTTTGGTCCTCCAAATTGTCCATGAAGTGTTTTAAACATAAAAAAGTCCTGTAAATATTTATTGATTCTTTGTTTCTCCTTGAAATAGGCAAAGTAGTGACTCTGTGAATCTCTCTTTAAGATCCATGTGTAGAACCCTATGACCATTACAAATATCTTTTTTCCATGTGTAGCTAACTGATATTTTTCATGTAAAGTGTAATTTTCTCCCCCCCCCCCACCCTCCCTCTCTCTCTCTCTCACCCACCCACACACACACACACACAGTATGTGTCTGACTAAACTTGAATGTCTGGAGCATCTGTAGTTTGCTTGTATTGACTTTTTTCTCTTGATTATGAGTCACTTTTTCCTGCTTTCCTTGTCTTATTTTTAATTGTATGCAAAACATTATGTTTCAAATTTATTATTATTGAATGGACTATTTCTTTTCTCTGTCTAGCAGCCACAATGAGGGACTAACTCATTGTTATTTTTAATAGTTAAACTAGATAGGAACTATATTGTGTTTTTAGTCAACTTCAGCCCATCTACGATTTCATAAGTTTTGAAGTGGGATCTAGTACTCCCTCAACAGGACTTTGGCATCTGAGGACTACAAGACTAGGAAACCTCACTTTGTTTTCCAGTTCTGTTCTCAGCTTCTTACATTGCCACTTACTCAGTGAAAAGTTCCATGAGAAAACTGACAAGTAAAAACGTCTAGCTTGGTTTACGGGCTCTCCCAAATTCTAGTATAAGCCATGCCAGGTCATATGTGCTATTAAAAATTTGCCCATTTACTCCATTGGAAAACAAAGTTTCTCCATTGTTGAGAAATGTTTCTGTCTCAGTGGCAAGTTTGTTTCTCCACCAACCACGTAAACTAGCTAAGTTACCCTGGGGATGGAAGTAGCCACTGGTTACTACTCACATTGAAAGAGCTTGTTTCCTTTTAGAAATTACTTTATTCTGCACGTCTTTATGCAATGCCAAACTTCAGTGACCTTAAATACACATATTAAAAAATATTATTTCATCTGGTGTTTTCTCATTGTTACAGTGAGAGTGATGGTCTTTTATGACTTTCTATATGTAAATCATAGTGGAAGATCTATAATGTGCTTTCAAAAACATAATTTGATATGGTCAGAGTAGCATTGTTTCTCTTTATTTTCAAAACATTTTATACTTTACATGAATGCTTCTTCTTGTTTTCCAAGTTATTATTTACATTGTGATTTCAAGTTCTTCTATTTCAGTACCTACAATAACCAATTCTGCATTTCAGTTTAATGTAATGCCTTGCTAACCATTCTCCTCTCCTGATGATTGGTATAGTTTATTTCAGAATTTTCCACATACAAATGGAAATAAAGGAGTATCTAAAACTTTATGGACCCAAAGTTGCATGAATGTCTGTCCCTTTACACTTTTAATATTCATCTTTATGATATTCCAAATATACTGTATATTATGTACAGTGGAGGCTGCCAATTTAATGCACATTTGTGTATGATAATACTCCTTTTAGATATCCATCAATTTGTTTCCTCTAATGCTTAGTCACTTAAACAGCAAAAGAACAATAAATATGTAGGTATTGATCTCATTCTATAGTATTGTTTCTACTTTTATCTAACCAGGAATGTGCATAGAATTTGGGGAATGTTGGAATTCAGTAATTCAGAAGAACAGTTAAATAGTGGATCTTGACTCACTAGAAACTATGGTAAGGACTGCAACTAATGACTTATGTTTTCAAACAGTAGATCTTTATTTCATGCTAAGCTGTACTGCTTGATTCAGTATACAAAAGCTAAATAGCTGAGACCACTCAGCTGAAAATATACAAAGAAAACCTTCACGTTGAATCACAAGCTCAAATATGAGGCAAAGATAACTTATTTTTTAAAAAGTAAGAGAACAATAAATTCTAAAGTATTTGTAGAAAGTTAGAGGGAAGAAAGAAATTGAGCAGAAGAAAGAAAGTAGACATTAAGTAGTTGCCAAAAGTGGGAGGGAAAACAGAAGTTAACTTAGAAGTTGGTCAAAGCTAGGTGATGAAAAGTTGGTGTGACAAGTTTGGAGAACCCTAAATCAAACTTACTTGCATGCACTGGTGACCAATATCACATACACAAAAAATATTCTTTAAGTCTTTTATCACTAGCTGCATCTTTATAAGAGCAGTTTCACTGTTTGCTCATAGAAAATTATCCCATATATCCAAAGCATCCTGTAATGACTAAAATAATTACTTCGAAAATCAGAGTACTTGTGACTTCCTGTTGCATACCTACCATAGTAGAAACAGATAAACCAGTATGGATCAAACTGATTGTGTTTTTCCAAGAAGGAAAGAGTCCTCTCTGTAGGAGACTGCACATACAAAGGATTAACTACAATTCTAATGATCTTTTGTAGATATTGTGAATCAAACCTGTAGATTCAGATTTTTAAAAAAATAACATGTCGCCACCTAAGCAGTCGACACCAAGATATTGCATACTATTTCCCCTCCACTTCATTTTTTGCAGATCATCAAAGTAGGGGTTTCACGATACAAAGTTTGTATAAACAAAATAAGTAACAGAAAAAATGCACAAATATATGCCTATTGAAGTTATTAATTTCCTGGCAAACAGTCATGGCATTATAACATAAAGACAACTATATACTTAAATTTCTTGTCCCTCCCAAGTGAGATGACATATATCTTGACTGACCTCTGTAAAAGAATTTTAAGCAATAAGCATGGTCCACTCTGTCCAAAAACTTGTCTGTGAAGGGAAAGAGTAATAGACAAAGGGAAGAAATAGAATCAAAGAAGGTGCAATATAGGAGATGTATAGCTTAGACATCATATAGTGAACTTTATTTGTCTGTAATATTTCTTGTTTTTAATTAATTTATTTATTTTTGGCTGTGTTGGGTCTTCGTTGCTGCTCACGGCCTTTCTCTAGTTGCAGCGAGCGGGGGCTACTACTCTTCATTGCGGTGCGCAGGTTTCTCATTGCAGTGGCTTCTCTTGTTGCTGAGCACGGGCTCTAGTCACACCACCTTCAGTAGTTGTGGCATGTGGGCTCAGTAGTTGTGGCGTGCAGGCTCAGTAGTTGTGGTGCATGGGCTTAGTTACTGCGCAGCCTGTGGGATCTTCCCGGACCAGGGCTTGAACCCGTGTGCCCTGCATTGGAAGGTGGATTCTTAACCACTGTGCCACCAGGGAAGTCCTGTAATAGTTCTTAAAAGTGCCTTTGGAAACCAGGGGAAGAGAGTAACATTAGCCAAATTTTATTATTGGTTTAGAGATATATGCATAGAGGGATTTAAAGCATAAAAAGCTTTAGCAGATATATGTCATTTAATCTTTTAACAACCCTATGAGCTGTTTGTTTTTCCCATTTCACAGATTAAAAAACTGAGGTTCACACTGAAAAGTGCTTAAGCTAGCTTTGAAATCAAACATTCCTGTTTCACACCCTCTGTTCTTGCCACCATCATTTGTATCTTTCTGTAGGACTGTATAAAATTTCAAAGCAAACTACAATTATAATTCTGTTCTATGAAGCTGAATTTCATTAAATTCAGACCTATTAGAACTGGCTCTACATTAAGAATGCTTATAGAAATTTTCTTGCTTAAATATATAGCTAATTGGTTGTATATAATTAATGATTTTCAAACATCTTAGAATTTTAATTATTGAGTCATATTCCATAGTTGCTTTAAAATGATTCAATCTTACAATGATTGACTAAATCCCATTGAATACATTTCCCTCCAGATATGGAAAAATATCTTCCCAGCTAGCTAGCTGTTTTACATAAACCAAAACAGACAGATGAAAAATTACCTAATAATTGGGTCTAAATCATTATAGGTTTGCTGAATTTAAAAAATCAATATTGAAAACTGGCAGTTGTTCTAATAAAAAAGAAGTCTTAAAATAAAAGCACCCTATGATTAGATACACTCGTATGCATTTCATTGTTCCCCCACCCCAAGGAACACCAATCAAAACAGAATAAATAATAGTGTTCTAGCCAGAAAGAAAAAACTCACAAGTAAGGTATCTTTCCAGAGATTTCTGCATTTCCTAAAGTGTCATGTGTCATATATCCTGATAGTCCCCTTAAGAGCATAGTATTATAATCCATACCCTGATGCTATAAAATATATTTTGTCATTCAGATTCCAATATCTTACTGGAATAGCCTAGTGAATTTATCTATTTATCTTTAGATTCATACTTCTTTACCCATATAAGAATTATTCACATTTTTTTCAGCTAGATGCCAATTGTACTATACAATCAATTTTTTTCTGGTTTTATTTCACAGTCAAGAATTGGAGAAAAATAGAAATGGGAATTTCACAAATGTTTTAGGAGGTTTTAAGTAAGGCTTTAATTTAATTAAAAATGTTTATAATCAAAACAAACAAATTCTTTATGGATGCCAAAAGACAAGAATAGCCCGGATGCTGTTGTTATTTAGCTGTGTGATCCTGGAAAATTGGAGTAAACTTTCCAGTCCTCAGTTGTCTTATCTGTAAAATGAAAGAGATATACTAGATAAACTCTAAAAAAGACTTTTTCACCTCTAGATACTATTTGCCTCATTAATATATTTCTAATTAATTCAATATAATACAAAATTATAACACCTAAAGCAACAATGCATATATATGTTGTAAATAGTGCTTAGGGGTGCCCTCTTAGGACAGACTAAGAAAGAAAAGGGAATGGGAGGCGAGGGGAAGGCAAGGGAAAGGAAAGGAAAAGATGATCAAAGAAAGGCTACTCTGGTACTGTCACCCTCATTATGGTTTTCTGAAAGGTTAATTTACCTCCCAAAAAAGACTAACAAAATCCTTGATGCCACTTATAGAATTCCTGGAGATGACCAGGTGTACTACATTCTCCACCCACCTGATTCTTCTATAAGTTCAATTATAAAGAAATGCTACAGAACTATAAGCCAATTCTGTTTTGCCCACATGTGTAGCCCAACCACATATATGTTTTAATGTAATACAAAAGAATGTACTTGCTTTTAGTTTCATGACACAAGCCATTTGAATACTCATTAAAATTATAGTTATCATGATAATATAGTACTAGAATTCACAGTTTAAAATCTTTTTCCATTTACGTTTCTTAGATACACTCCTTGGATTGAACTGATACTAGATTACTGTACAAACTCATAACTTTGGGCTCCTTTTTTATACTCATCATTGTACATGAAGGGTTTTTTAAAATAATTTATACCCCCATGAAACAAAATTCTGTAATAATTCTAGCTATTCCTAGTGCACAATGTCTGACATTCATCCCCAAACTCCATCAGGACAAATGGAAGCAGGTGGTGGGTGTGGAAGATGGGATAATCAGGCCCAGAAACCAGCACGCCTGTGATGATTCGTAGAGCTCCGTGGAGATGGGCCGTCCCAGTGCAAGAGGAGGAGAGGAATGATAGGATAAGGAGGCAAAATGGAATCCCCCGGAGCAATACACATAGGCGCTGGAGAAGAGCTGTTGGTTTTCACCCAAGTAGAAAGGGGATCAGGAGATCACATCTGGTTTGTCAGTGAGGAGACTTAAATGCAAGGTGTGTAGAAAGTGGTTCCGAAAAGTATCTGCTGTTGTATGCAGAGGACCCAAGAGTCAGCGTTCTAGATCTCAGTATATAGATACATAATTGAGAGTTTAGAATCATCAGGAACCAAGGTCTGCTTTGGGGAAATACATAATCTTGTTAGGATCTCTTATAATCGCTATTTTGCTGATTCAATCGATATTTTTTAGTTCCTGTCTTACTTCACCGTACGGCACAATATAACAAATCATGTTGCAACCTGATAGGAATGATACGGAAAACAGAGTCTGGATTTCTCACATACTGCTTAACTCCCTGAGTTTTCTCAGTACTTCTTAAATGGATTGATGACCAGTGTCAAGAGGTATCCGTGGTACTATATAATTATCACAATCAATAGATGGCTTTAGTTAAAGTTATTCAGCAAGACTGAATTCCTATAAAAATTTGATAAAATATCACTGTTTTAATAAATTGATTTCTTTCAAGTAGACAAAATATTGAGTCCTTCTATTTATATAAGTTCTTTGTGGCAGTTATTTATGTTTAAAAAATGAACAATTTTCCAATAATAGAATTTGTTTTTCTGGAATAAGAAATAGGAAAAGGAACCAATTTAAGTAAGTTATATGACTTCAAACTTGATGAAACTAAATGATCAAAAGTTGATGTTAGTTTATTCCTTTATATTCATAGTTCTTAACAGAGAAGTTATTTTATAATATCAGTTGTAGTTTTATCATTACAGAGTCTTCTTCATGTATAATTTATCCAACCTATTGCTTCAATTTAAAACCATTCATCTAGTTGCATTCTCTGTGAAAAAGGAGAATGACTCACTTCACAATAAAACTTCAGTCAAAAGGCAATTTTACATTTAAATAAAATTTTATTTTTGTATTATAAAAAATTTTAAATAATGTCTAATATCATTATTTATTCATTTCAGTGTTCTGGACCCTTTTAGCATTTTCACAACACTTTCCTTCATTCTGATGTGGAATCAAAAAATGTACATACTGCTTCACTTTTTTAAAACAGAAAAACAGTTTATTTTATATGTATGCAGGCTATACTGTTTTTCTTTATATTATTTAAAGTATTTTTATGTCCTGAGACAGCCTAAAGACAAACTACATTTTATTAGGTAAAATTAATGAGACAATTAAAACTTTTAAAGAGCAGATAGAAAGTGTGATGCCACTAGTTATGTCATGATTTTAGGGATTGTTCAGATATTTGAACAAGCAGTTAATTATTTGAAAACTTCTGATAACTATGGAGCATCTATCCATTTTCACAAAATCTCATTTTAAAAACTTGGTCGAAAATCAAGAATAGAAGATCTGCTTAGTCCCCCCCAGCCCCCATGACCCCTTTCCCTTTCTATTTCTTTTCCTCTACCGTGAACATTTTGTTTCAGAATTGGCATGGGTTTACAGTCTTAACCACACACTCTCAGGAAATAAAATCTTCTTATTTCAGACCAGAGAATACAAATATTTAGCATAATACAATAAATTCCGTTAGTAAACTAAATCTCCACATTAACTTAGAACGGGGCATGTTTAATGATTTCGATACTCCATGACATCCTGCTATGATATAAACAGATGCATTTTAAGTAATAAAGAAGAGTTATACTTTCCTTTCTCTGTCATAAAACCTTAACTTAGTTTTTACAAAATAGAAAGGAAATCATGAAGAAATATAATGTGACATCTGAAATATACTAAATTACTAATCTTCTGCTGCCCAATCTATTCAGTATTCTCTGATGTGGAGTGAAGGTTTGAATCTTTTCCTTAAGAGAGACAGTGAACAAAATGGTGGCTGGCGAGAAACGTTATCACCCCCGCCACTTTCTCTTTCAAAAACTCAGAGAGGGAAAAGGTCTTCTCACCCAAAACCTGTATTCCTTGTCAACTGCTTAGACCTCCCAAGTACATATGTTTGTGGGAAATTTAGAAGAGGATCCAGCACAGTCTATGATTTTGCCTACATGTAGTGAAGAATTGGGAAAGAGAGAGAGAAATGACACTCCTTTGGACCCAAGGGATGCTTCTCTTTTTCTAGACTTCAGAAACGAAACATAATTCTGACTCTGAAGGGGCAGCTTATTTACCACATCATTCTGTGCTCTCAGGGGGAAAAAGTATGAATTTAATTATGTCCTTGTCAAGAGGTAATTCCATCTCAAAAATTAATTTTCGGTGCTTTGGAGTTATTGCACATTAAAAATATTGTCACACAAAAAACATGGGTGGCTGTCACAAACACTTTGAAACTATTGACCTTACATAGCTTCATCTGCAAAACTATTGATTTTTTTATGTCTTTATTTTGACATTTCATATGATTTCATCTAACATTCATCACTGTGGAAATGTCAGGTTTAAGGGTGTGCTTTTATTGTTTGGGTAGAGCAGTCTTAGAAGTGGTTTACTACTTATCTGTTAGAAGCAGTAGGGTGGATTCATCAATGTTGAAATGATTCAGCATGAAGTTACCACACTTATTTTTCCAGAGGTTTCCATATTGCTCTTTTTTCCCTCCTGAGAAGTGAATTGGGTTGTCATTTTGGATATTAGATGTCAATAATTCCTTAACTGGGCTTTAAAACACTAAACCCATGAGTATTCTTAATTTGAGGACTTCTTAAGTATGAATGATACAATTGTTAGTACAGTTTCTATTCGTTGGGAAGATGGTAGGGGCACTAATACATTTCCAAATACCAGTTATTCAGGACATAGCCAGAAATCAGTATTTTAGTTCAATTTTATCATATAAATGTTTTGTCTTATCCAGATTTTCAAACTAGATTCTTCATGTTGTCTTCCCCCTAACCCTATGGAAGATAAATGACTGTTTAAAGACCCTGAATGGCACCTGTGACCAAAATATCATCTGAAACTATGTGTCTCTCTTTTGCTTGGCTAGCTGTTTTAAAATGACATTTGCAGTGTGTTAAAGAATAAACTGAGGACTTCAACTGAACAGTGAATAATTTATGTGTAAATAGGCTGACTTTTATTAGTATAAAAACTGGAAGAAGAGTCAACAAGTTACTTGTGTTACTATAGACTAGTTTCAAACCAGCCAATAGCATGTAAAAATCATATTTCCAGGCAGAACCAGCTACATAATTTGCAAGGCTCAGTGCATAATGAAAATGTGGAGCCCTTTGTTCAAAATTATTAAGAATTTCAGCAACAGCAAATATTAAATTAAGTGCAAGGCCCTTCTAACTGTTGGACCCTGAGTTACTGAATAGATTGCATGCCCATGAAGCCAGCTCTGTTTCTAGGCCCTATTCATGAAAATTTAACTTTCTAATTCCATTTTTTAATGAAGAGAAACTTGACCTCCTTACACGATAGCTTTCTTTTCTAAAGAAAACAACCTTGAACTGAGATAATCCATTTTCAGATTCAATAAAATACCATTAGCTAACTAAAATTTTAAAAACGATTTATTGCTAAAGTATGCAAAATATTATTTTGCTTGATTATTTGTTTTTTCAAGGTCTCTGAATTAGCAATTAAAAAAATTTTTTATTACTAGCTAAAGTAAAAGCAAAATACAAATAAAAGTAAATTCCACTTGATCATTCTTATGATGACATTTCCTGTGTATGGATGGCAAATCCAGAAGCTTCAAGTATCTCTCCAACTGTCAGCAGATTTGCAGAGAAAAGTACTGTTAATAAAAATGGCAGTACACACAAGGTGACCTTTAGAAGTTACCCACTATTCTCAATATGACATTGCTTTTCTCAGCAAATAAGAAACTATTATCTGGGTTTCATGTTCTCAACCAATTGCTATCAAAGCAGTAATAATTGATTTAAAAGGAAAGAAAGTATTATAACATGACTGTATCTCATTTATTAATGAAATATTTTTCCATTGGCCAAAAAAATTACCAGAAGAGGTATTATGCTATAAAAATACAGAGGGAGATTTGTTCCATATGATTCTTAAATTCTAAGTATTTGCAATGATGTAAAACTAAATCACTGTACTAAAATACAATTTTAGGGACTTCCCTGGTGGCACAGTGGTTAAGAATCTGCCTGCCAACGCAGGGGACACGGGTTTGGGCTCTGGTCCGGGAAGCTCCCACATGCCGCATCTAAGCCCATGCGCCACAACTACTGAACCTGCGCTCTAGAGCCCGCGAGCCACAACTACTGAGCCCACAAGCCACAACTACTGAGCCCACAAGCCACAACTACTGAGCCCACATGCCTAGAGCCTGTGCTCTGCAATAAGAGAAGCCACCACAATGAGAAGCCCGGGCACCGCAACGAAGAGTAGCCCCAGCTCACCAAAACTAGAGAAAGCCTGCGTGCAACAACGAAGACCCAACGCAGCCAAAGATAAATAAGTATATAAATAAATAAAAACAAAATGCAATTTTAGTGGAATGTGAGTTTTTTTTTTCTTTTTAGTGGCATGTGAGTTATTTTCCTTTTAATTGAATGGAAAAACTAAGATGTTTTCGAGTCTTTCATGTTTTAATTGTATTTGATTCTGTAAAGAACAGTTCTCCCAATGAGAGCTGGCCTACATAATGACATTGCTCAGTGTATTATTTAACTACTCAGATTTTTCCTTTAATCCCAGCATTTACTTTCTTTTACATATTCAAAGCAGATGCTCTTATGCTAGCATGTGTATTAATGTTAATTGAAGTTATTCAGGTGGATGACAAAGAAAATTAGACCCCCTCGGGGTATCATCTTCCCTTGTAGTTTAAAAAAAAAAAACTTTCAAGAACTGCGTATATAAATTTGAACAAAATACTCTACTCCACATGCCACTATAGATTTCCTGTAGTGCATTTGATCATGCAACTGAGAATGCCTCTGACAAGATATATGCCTTATAAAAAGAGTTCAAATGATGTAATGGGTTTATAAAAAGAAATTCTACATAAATTCTGAAATGTAATTTTGACTATAAAATTATAAGGAAAACATTTATTAATTTTGTTGAGAAATATTTTATTCTGACAAAAGAAGGATATACAAGGTAGGAGAAAGGTATATGCATATATGAAAGAAAAAATATATAGGTAAAAACACTTATTAATTAACATATGTGAGTTAAGTTTGGAATAAAGTATATATACTTGAGAATGAGAAATGGAGGAATATTGGGAGGAAAAAACTCACTAGTTTAGTTGTGTGTCAAATCGTCATATTTATATAAATCAGTACCCAGATGTGTTTGTAAATCATGGGACTCTCAAAAAAACACTATATGGAATTTGTGAAGTATTTAAAATCTTTTGTACTCTGTGGAAGAGAAAGCTGTGGAAATCTCTCTTCCAAAGCAGGTATTTAATTCCATATTCAAATCCACACATAAAAAATCTTTAAGAAGAGATAAAATCGACAAAATTGCAAAAATTACGAAATGTAATTGGTATCTGATAAAATTGCAAAATTTAAATGGCATCTGTTGACTTTCAGCAGAATAAAACTGAAAAGAAAATATTTCTCCCAATAGTACCACAGGGAGAAAAAAATATAGTTTCAAAGCACAGGAGAAATTACAGATTGCAGTATTTTAGTAGAAATATAAAAAGCTGAAATAAAACTGAGAAACAGTGTAGCAACCTAAAATTATTCTTAAAATTATCAGATTAAGAAGGATACTGATGGAAATGTACATCTGAAGCCACTTCTTCACTTAGTCTATGAACTGAAAGAGTTTTTTAGATTTAAAAAGAAAATGCAGGTTCTGTTGGTTGACTGATAGCAAGCAGAAAGCTTCAGGAGTTGACTGATAGCTTCTGTTGGTTGACTGATAGCAAGCAGAAAGCTTCAGGAGTTCCTAAGATTTTTTAATCCAGTTTCACTGAATACCTCCACCCTTATTTTCCAGTCTGTCCCCTTAGACCTTTCCCTTTTTTCTTTTACTGCTTCCTCCCTCTGTGCTCATGTAGATTGCCATTTCTCCCATCTTCACAGATTCTGACTCACAGATATCTTGAGGGACTGCTCATATGCCACCCCCATTTCCAAGACTTTCCTGAACCTCCCAGATCAAAGGGATAGCCCTTCCTCTGAACATCCTTAGTCTTTTTTAAAACTTAGGAACATATTTTATTCTTTCTTCTAACTTGTTTCTTTATGCATGTTTCCCACACCCCACCCCCGGTAGCACTTTCTAAGTTTCTAATCTGAACCACCCCATTCTAAATAGTATTAAACATGATTAACCATGTTGCGCTAGAAGCACGCTGGCTGGGTGTAATTCCAGGCTTCTATACTCATTACTGTGTGATTTGGGGGAAGTCACTTAACAACTCTGGCCTGGCTTCTTCACTTATAAAGTAGGCATAATCATAGAGAGAGCCTGTGAAGAATAAACAGGTTAATTTATTATATTTGTCTGCTAGTGCTGTCATAACAAAGTATCACAGATTGGGTGGCTTTATTAAGAGTCATGGATTCTGAGAATCCAAGGAGAAAGTGTCTGCAGGTTTGGTTTTGTCTGATGCCTCTTCTTGGCTTGCAGAGGCTGCCTTCTCACTGTATCTTCACATGGTTTTCCTCTGTGGTCGAACATCCTTGGTGTATCTCAGTGTGTCCAAATTTCCTCTTCTTACAAGGACACCAGTCAAACTGGATTAGGACCCACCCTAAAGGCCTCATTTCAACATATTCACCTCTTTAAAGGCCCTATTTCAAATACAGTCAATTCTGAGGTACTAGGGCTTAGGGCTTTACCATATAAACCAGGGTGCAGGGGGTAAATTTCATCCATGAAGAGCACATAAAACAGTACCTGATACATAATACTTAGTGAGTTCCTGTGGGGGTGATGCTGTTTCTCTCATCAGCTTCGTTCCTTTGGCTTCTGATCATTTTGAGTATTTCTGTCTTATTCTGCCAATGAATACGTGCTTTTCCTTATAATCTAAAGATAATTTCAAATTTGGATTCCTGTGGCCAACCTCCCTATGCCTATTTACCTTAAAAACAATTTTGTCTGTTACTCTATAAATATTTCATTATTCTATCATATTTAACTGAAATTTTAAGCTTCCAGGAATCTCCTGTTTTCTCAACTCTGCATATTAAAAATTTTGTTGTTTTAAATTGCAAAGCATTTTCCATTACCACAGAATAACTCAAGAGATAGGAATAACTGAAATATAAGAGATTCAAGCAGTTTGATAGAAGTATGTATAAAATATCATATATATTACATGTGCATTATACTGTATGAGGAAGACTATTACTGGTGTGAGCTAATGGTAAAATACTGAAAGTTATTTTACCCAAGAGTCACTAGATTCGGAATAATTTGTCACTCTTAGAGAATTCCAGATGGCCCAAAAATTGAAAAAAAAATCAATTCATAGACATATTGTGATCTAGAAATATTCACATGGAATTTCCTTCAGTTATAAATGTCCAGTGACTGAGTTGTATTTAATTTACAGGCAGGGAAAGGCAGTTGCTGCTAGTAGCTTTCTGCAGAATTGTATACAATATTTAGAGTACTCCGGCTTTGACACTATAAATCAACCACCTTTTTTTCTTATTTTTAGCATATCACATTAAACAATATAAATCTTACATTTTTACCCTGAATAAATGGTTCTAGCTAGCTTAGTAGTGATCAAGCAAGGGGAAAAAATAATTAATCAGGAAAATAATCTGACCAAAATTTGAAAATTACTGCATCTGCAGAGATGTAACTGCCCACAGTCCTTTTCTGAGGAAAAGTGAATTAAGGGTACTCCCTCAGAAACCACTTAGAACTTAAGAAGCTTAAACTTTTATAACTTAAGGCAGAAATGTGAGCTCTTTATAGAAGTTTCAGTTTTCTAGTCTTCATTCAAGCAAACGGTGTTGGTAGATATTGGAAGCACACATCATGAAACAGCAAAAACCTCTTCCACAGCAAAGGACAAAATAATTTTAGACAAAGTCTTGAACTGCTGTAATTGTAGAGGAAAGCACTGGAAATCTGATGAGATTTCTAAAAAATATGATTTGCCTCATTGCAGATCCTCTGAAATTAAATGAGAAGTGTCTTTTATTTGCATTAAAACTGCCTACCCAATCCACTGATGCTTCTTAGCACAGTGTTGTGTATCAAAGCTTTATGAATTCAAATAAAACTCATAGCAATATCTCCTCTATTACAGAGTAGCTTCCCAGTGCCAAGCAGAGAGGTCAATCTTCCAAATACTGAGAATGACACTCTTGCGATCAGGCTATCAGACATTATTTTTATGCAGAAGGTTGAGCCTAGAAAAGCTTCTTATTGTCACTTTTAAATTCAGCTAAATTTTAAATGAACCAGGAAAGTTCATGCTAAAAGTAATAAGCAGTAAGTTATATTATAAAATATAAAAATACTTTGTGATGCAACCAACCATCCTATATTTTATATTTACTAACTGTAAGTTTGTATATAAGTGTAATCTTCTATATCTTCCTAAAAAATAATTTAGCAATTGCCTTCTTTGAAATGCATTTCCAGGTTAACTTTGCACATATTCACATAAGTAAATATTCTGCTTTTAATAATAAGATGGTTTTTCTTTTGTTTTGTGAACATGAAGTGAAAATGAAAACACATGTGAACCACTTTACAGTTTACATGCAGTATGCCTTAGTGTAAACAGAGAAGAAAATAAGTGATGCCTATGAGGATTTCCAAGTTTATTTTGTTAATATTCATTTATTAGTCCATTTAATAATAACATTAAGCTCATTACGTTAACATAAATAATATTTTTATAAAAACAAAGCTATATTTTCCAAAACAAAAAAATGTTTACTGAGAAGTACAGTCTTGATATATATTTTTAATTGATGTTTTTATTGAAATGATTGTAGATTCACATGCAATTATAAGGAATAATACAGAGAGATTCTTGTATACTCCTTACATACTTTATCCATTTTCCTACTCAATGGGAACATTTCGCAAAACTAAAGTTTAGTATCATAACCGGGATATTGACATTAATGTAATCCAACAATTTTATTAAGCTTCTTCACTTTTACTTATCCTCATTAGGAGTGTGTGTGTGTGTGTGTGTGTGTCTGTGTGTTTATATATGTGTGTTCTATAAAATCTTATCATCTGTGTAGGTTTGTGTACCAAGATACTGAACAATACTAATGCCACGAGAATCCCTTGTGTTGTCCTTTTATAATCACACTCACCTCTCTCCATCCCTTTTCCTCTGGCATATTACACTCTCTTCCATTTCTAAAATTTTGTCATTTAAAAAATATTATTTAAAGGGAACTATACAGTAGGTAACCTTTTGAGACTGGCTTTTTTCACTCAGCATAATTCTCCCTGGAGATTCATCCAAGTCGAATGAATACTATATTCCTTTTAACTGCTGAGTAATATTCCATGGTATGTATGTATCTCAGTTTATTTGAACATTCATCTGTAGAAAAATGTCTTGGCTGATTCCATTTTTAATTATTAAACATAAAACTACAATGTGTATTCATGTATAGGTTTTATGTGAACATAAGTTTTCATTTCTCTGGGATAAATGCCCAGAGTGAGATTGCTGGGCCCTACAGTAATTGCATGTTTAGGTTTAGAAACTGCCAAACTGATTTCCAGAGTGCCTATATCATTTTGCATTCCTCCAGGCAAAATATGAGTGACCCAGTTTCTCTGCATTCTTGCATTTGATGTCATCATAATTTTTTATTTTTGCTTTTACATTAGGTGTCTAGCTATATATTGTTGTGGTTTTAATTTGCATTCCCCTAATGGCTAATGGTATTGAACATCATTTCATGTACCTGTTTACCATCTGTATATCCTTTTTGGTGAAGTGTCTTTTCATGTCCTTTTCACATTTTTTAATTTAATTATTTGGTTTTTTGCTGATGAGTTTTGAGAGTTCTTTATATATTGTAAATACTACTCCTTTGTCAGATATGTAATTTGCAAATATGTATCTTCTTCCAGTTTGTAACTGGACTTTTCAATCCTCAGGACATGGGCTTTCACAGAAAGTGTTTAATTTTGTTGAGGTCTAATTTATCAATTTTCCTTTTCTGGATCATGCTTTGGTGTCAAGCCTAAGAATTCATTTCTGAGTCCTAGATCCTAAATATTTTCTCCCATGCTTTTCTCTAAAAACTCTTATGTTTTTTACACTTAAGTAAATTTACATGTACATTGTTTCTAACTCACTTTGTGTTGGGGCTTTTGTTGAGGTCCATTTTTAGGGGGGTGCCTATGGGTGTCCACTTGTTTCAGTGTCAGTTGTTGAAAGACTATATATACTTCCTCCATTGAATTACTTTTGAACCTTTGTTGAAAATCACTTGAGCCTATTTGGATGGGTCTTATTTCTGAATTCTCTATTCTGTTTCATCGATTTAAACGTCTACATTTCCTTTAGTGCCACCACTGTCTTTATTACTATCGCTACAGAGTAAGCTTTATATCAGGTAGAATATTTCTCATTCTTTATTCTTCTTTATCAAGACTGTTTTAGATATTGTAGGGTCTGTACCTTTGAATTTTCAAATAAGCTTGTCTATGTCTACAAAGAAGTTTGCTGAGACTTTTCTAGAGATTACATTAATCCTATAGACCAATTTGGGAAGAATTGACATCTTTACCATGTTGAGTCTTCCAGTCCATGAACAGGGTATATTTCTCCATTTATTTAGGTCTTCTTTAATTTCTTTCTTTTTTTCAACATTCTATAATTTTCAACATATGGATCTTATACATGTATTGTTTTTGTTTTGTTTTGGGGGTTGTTTTTTTGTTTTGGGTTTTTTTTTTGCCACACTGTGTGGCATGCGGGATCTTAGGTCCCTGACCAGGGATTGATCCCATGCCTTCTGCAATAGAAGCATGGAGTCTTAACCACTGGACCGTCAGGGAAGCCCCCTTATGCATGTATTGTTAAGTGTATATTTAAGCATTTCATTTTATTTGGAGCAATTGTAAATAGTATTGAGTTTTTAAATTCTGTTTCCACATATTCATTGTTAATATAAGATATGCAGTTGATTTTTTTATATCTGTAACTGTATTTCCCTCTTTTTTAAAATAAATTTATTTATTTATTTTTGGCTGTGTTAGGTCTTCGTCGCTGCACGTGGACTTCCTCTAGTTGTGGCTAGCAGGGGCTACTCTTTGTTGCAATGCCCGGGCTTCTCATTGCAGTGGCTTCTCTTGTTGCAGAGCACAGGCTCTAGGTGTGTGGGCTTCAGTAGTTGCAGCACGCAGGCTCAGTAGTTATGGTTCACGGACTCTAGAGCACAGGCTCAGGAGTTGTGGCAAACGGGCTCAGTTGCTCCGCGGCATGTGGGATCCTCCTGGACCAGGGATCGAACCTGTGTCCCCTACACTGGCAGGTGGATTTTTAACCACTGTGCGACCAGGGAAGTCCAAAATATGCAGTTGATTTTTGTGTGTTGATTTTGTATGCTGCAGTCTTGAACTTAGTTATTAGTTATAGAAGAGGTTTTATTTTATATTCCTTAAGATTTTTTTATGGAGATCATCATGTCATCTGCAACCAGAGTTAATTGTATTTCTTCCTTTCCATTCTGAATGCCTTTTATCTCTTTTTGTTGCCTTATTGCAGTGGCTAGAATTTCTAGTACAGTATTGAATAAGAGTGGTGAGAGTAGACATCCTTCCTTTTTTTATGATCTTATGGGGGGGAGAAGCATTAAGTTTTTTTACCATTAAGTATGATGTTATCTGTATGTTTTCATAGATGCTCTTTATTAAGTTTGGATAATTCCCCTTTATTCCTATCTTGCTGAATATTTTTATTGTGAATGGGTATTGGGTTTTGTCCAATGCTTTTTCCGTGTCGACTGATCATGTGATTTTAATTCTTTAACTTGTTGATGTAGTGGATTACATTGATTGATTTTCAAATGTTGAACCAGTCTTCTATACATGAATAACTCCCACTTGGTAATGGTGTATGATTCTTTTAACACATTGCTGAATTCATTTTGCTAATACTATACTGAGGAATTTTGCATTTAAGTTCATAAGAGATTGGTTTTATTTTTGTTTTTGTTTTTGTCTGGTTTTAGCCTCATAAAATGAATTGGGAAGTGTTTCCTCCTCTTCTGGAAGAAGAGATTTTCTGAAATCTCTGTGTAAAATTATTGTCAATTATTTAGTTTTTGGTGGAATTCCCCAGTGAAGTTGTCTGGGCCTGGACAATTCTTTTAGGGAAATTTTAAATTATTAATTCAACACTTGTAATGGTTAAAGGGCCTTCAGATTGTCTATTTCATCTAGGTTGAGTTTTCTTCACTAAACTAATAATCTGTGATTGGCATGACTTGGATAACATATCCACTTCTAGACCATTCACTTAATCAAGGGAATGGAGTAGTATGATGGGCAGTTCTGTCAAAATCACATGGAGTGTGGAAGAAGCTAGAGGGTACTATGATAGGAGGAGTGGGAGCAGGTATACTGGGCAGATACAAATGAAAGATAGTTCTCTAAGCTCCAGGCATGCTTCATGACTGCACCCCTGCAAGGTCCAGCACTTAGATTATCAAAGATTGCATTAGCCTGATGTTACTCTGACCCCTTAGGCCTCCATCTCTTCTTCACTCCTTCCTATTTTCTTCTTTGAAGTCCTTTTAACCTCATTCTGGTAAGAAGAGAATTAATAGTATCTGAGCATCCCCCTATCATGTAATATTTCACAATGGCAATAAATTGAAGTATTTAACAACAAAGGCTTTGGGGTCAGGTTAATCTGAGTTTATATCCTGACTCTGCCACTTACTTTCTTGATGACCTCAGACAAGTTCCCTCATATCTCTGCAAAACAGAGATGTAAATATCTACCTGAGGATAATTGTTAGGATTAAAAGATATAAGAAGGGCTTTTCACAGGGCCTAGGACAAATCAAACCTGAATTGCTATGGGCCCAAGCCACAAAACAATAGAAGAAACAACACATATTGCAGAGGCAAATAACAGTTCACAGCTAGCTCCTGGACACCCCCTAGCTCATGACCCTGCCACAAAAGAAATGGCCAACATCCTGAACTGAGTGATAAGGGCTATGAGGTGGACAGGGCCTTTCACTGATGCCAGAGAAGTATATACAACAGAATGGAGCTCTGGTAGCTTAGCTTCTCTTGAGCTGCTTAAGAGCCAAACCTCTAAGAAAAGTCAGTAGCTGGACTAGAACCAGCTGGCTTGTCACAGGGCCTGGGGTCTGGGTGAAAATAACCTAAATATTTTCTTCCAGTTAAATTTTAAAATAGATAAAAAATTTATGAGGTGGATATTTATAGTCTGTTAAGGACAAGTGCTACACAAGATAAGACTCTTATTCCATACAAGGGAGCATGAAGGATTTAGATTAAGTATTGAGGAGTTTTCCAATGGTAAAAACTGTTATTCAGGCAGTTCCTGGCCAAATGCTTCTGTGTATAGGTAGATGGTCCCCATGGCTCTTGTACTGCCACACCCACCCATAGTTGGAGTCATCACTGTCACCGTCAGTGGAGCTCTGTCAGTTGGGATTTGAACAGGTAGGAATCCAACTAAGTGACAAGCTGGGTGGGTGGAGAGAGGCAGGTTTGGTTTATGTAAGAGTTCAGTGCAGTCATCAAGGACCCAGATCCTTTCTTTCCAACTGATATCCTCAGCCTGTCCGCTTTTGCCCTCAGGCAAAAACTCCCGAACTCAAGATAACTGCAGAAGACCCAGTCATCACATTTTCACACAGCTGTGTCCAAGGCCTGGAAAGAGAGAGTGGGTGTTTCCCTTATGTTTTAGTCTGCTGGGGCTGCCATAACAAAAT
The DNA here is from genome assembly GCF_008692025.1 of Phocoena sinus. Taxonomy (NCBI): domain Eukaryota; kingdom Metazoa; phylum Chordata; class Mammalia; order Artiodactyla; family Phocoenidae; genus Phocoena; species Phocoena sinus. Next base: position 99,766,586 of record NC_045766.1, on the reverse strand, counting down.
GCCATAGGCCAGGTACCTTAAACAATAGACAGTATTTTCTCACAATTCTGGAGGCTAGGAGTCCATGATGAAGGTGCCAGCAAATTTGGTTTCTGGTGAGACCTCTCCTCATTTGTAGTCAGCCACTTTCTCACTGCCCTGTCACATGGCCTTTGCCCTGGGTTGGTATGGAGAGAAAGCTCTGGTGTCTCTTCCTCTTCTTAAAAGGACACCAGCCGTATTGGATTAAGGCCACACCCTTACTCACCTTTACTACCTCCTTATAGGCTCTATCTTCAAGTACAGTCCAATTGGGATCGGGCTTCAAATTATGAATTTTGGGGCAATGTAGTTCAGTCCATAATACCTTCTTACTCATGTCCCTTTTAAAGCATGAGAAAAATCTTTCCCAGAAGCCCTAAATTGACTTCTCCTCAATTAAGTCATTCACTGGCAAGGGGAATAAAATTACCATTAGTGTTTACGCGACTGAGAGCGGTCCCAGCCTGAACACCCAAGGAGTGAATGAAATCTGTGGGCACAGTGACCATCATAAAAACAGCTTGGAACTTTAGGAGGTTCTGTGCATTTAAAATTAGCAGGAAACAGGGTCTTTAAAAAACAGTTTAGAAGAGCTGGCTCAACAGCTGGAGACTTGTCATGCTCTGCTGGTGTGCTTGCAGACAAAAATATTAATATTTCCTCCCTCACTACCTGATTTTAATATGTATTAAATTTAATATATATTTATTTGTAACATTAAATTAAATATATCTATTTTTCAATTTCTTTGACTTACCTTGACGTTATAACAATTAAAATTAATTTTAAAAGATATATATTCTCGGGCTTCCCTGGTGGCACAGTGGTTGAGAGTCCGCCTGCCGATGCAGGGGACACAGGTTCGTGCCCCGGTCCAGGAAGATCCCACATGCCGCGGAGCGGCTGAGCCCGTGAGCCATGGCCGCTGAGCCTGCGCGTCCGGAGCCTGTGCTCCGCAACAGGAGAGGCCACAACAGTGAGAGTCCTGTGTACCGCAAAAAAAAAAAAAAAAAAGATATATATTCTCTTTCCTGAGATCAGATTTGTGGTTACCAAAGTCAGGGAGTGGGAGGAGGGGGGATAGCATGAAGGCAGTCAAAAGCTACAAACTTCCAGTTATAAGATAGATAAGTATGATAGATGTTTACTAAATTTATTTTGATAATCACTTCTTGGTGTATGCAAGTCAAATCATATGCTGTACATGTTAAACTTATACAGTGCTGTCTGTAAATATCTTTATAAAACTGGGAGAAAAAGAAAAACATACCTTTTTCTTTCCCAAATTGTCTTCCTATGTTTCATGCCTCATATATTTATATTAATTCAGTAAAACCAACTTCCTCAGATACATTACTGGGAAAAAATTCACTAACAGATTTCCATTTGAGGAGAGAGTGAGACAGTAGGCAATTGTGAAAAATGAAGCATTGTAGGACAAAAAATGTAGACATACATAGAGAACACATGTTGGAGCTGAAGACATCAAAAATGGTCCAAGTTCTGGAAGCCTGAGAGAGGAACAGTGAGATATAGAGAGGAGCAGCAGGTTATACAGAGAAATTAGAAAAGAAAAAATGGCTACAAAGGTAACTATCGCTCTTTCAAAAGAAATTGCCTGCAATAATCTTAGGCAAAGAGCAGAGAAGTCTTTCTTCCTTCTACTTCCTAATGCATATAATCCTGTGTTCACAGAATCCGAACTTAGAACAAATATAGTTTACATATGTTTTTTCTTTAATAAATCTTACATCTGACCCTCACTTTTTAAAAATTGAGGTATAATTTTCATACAGTAAAATTAATTCTTTTTAATTTTATAGTTTTTATGAGTCTTGACAAATGTATGTTGTTGTATCATCACTACCCCAGTTAAGATACGGAACATTGTATGAATTTACACAATTTCCCTCATGCTCCTTGCCGTCAGCCTCCTAACCAACCCCAGTCTTGACAACCAATATTCTGATTTTTGTCTCCGTGGTTTTGCCTTTTCCAGAATGTCATGCAAATAGACATATAGTGTATAGCCTCTTAAGTCTGGCTGTAATGCCTTTGCAATTCATCCAGGTTGTTGCATGTATCAGAAGTTTGTTTCTTTTTATTGCTGAGTAATATTCTATTGAATGAATTTCCTACGATTTGTTTATTCATTCACCAGTTAATTAAAATTTGGTATTTTCCCCCAATATTGGTCAATTTTGGATAATATTATTCATAATATGAACAGTGAAACTTTCAAATACAGTGCTTGTCCATAAGTTCTCAATTCACTTGGGTAAATACCTAGAAGTGAAGTTGCTGGATCATATGGTAAGTGATGTCCTATGAGCATTGTGACAGCAAATCATAATCTTTCTCAAGACTATCTTGAAGAAACCCTCACATTTTATTAATTAAATCTGCCATCTTATTATAATATATTCTACCCATTCTCCCTTTTTTATTATAAAAATCCATATCACATTATAGATAGCTATTAAGGTTTCTAATATTTTTCTTTTCTTTTTTATCAGGGAGGATGGGTCTTCAATCCTGTTTTTGCTTTTTTACCTTGCATAATCCACTTTAACCAATCAGTTGTAATCTCTTTAATGCCCCTGTATTCTTTGCTTCAAAGTCTGCAACCAGGGATAGTTAGGGAGTTTGGGATTGACATGTACACAATGCTATATTTAAAATGGATAACCAACAAGGACCTACTGTATAGCACAGGGAACTCTGCTCAATATTGTGTAACAACCTAATTGGGAAAATAATTTGAAGAAGAATCGATACACGTATATGTATAACTGAATCACTTTGTTGTATAACTGAAACTAACACAACATTGTTAATCAACTATACTCCAATATAAAATAAAAAGTTAAAAAGAATTATCCCTCTAGTAATTACAGGGATGATATGGTGGTCCCAGATTGTCAAGGATCCAGGCTCCTTTTCTAATCACTCTCCCATCCTCGTAACTCCCATCTGAAGGTCCAAAATTGCTGTTTCAGCTCCTACCATCACATCCCCCTTCCATTAATTAGTAAGAGAAAAAGGAAGAAAAGTCCACAGGGCATATGCCTTTGTTTTGCAAGCATGACCCAATTTGCATTCATCAGATCTGTTCACGTTTCTTAGGCCAAAACCTACTCACACAGCTATATATACAGCTTCAAAGGAAGCTGGGAAATGTAGTTTTTAGCTAGGACACAAAATGTCTATCTTATATTTTTAATTACTATTGAAAAATAGAAGAATAGTAGGGGGATAACCAGTGATCTCTGCAATGTATCATCCAGATGTACAAACAAAATACTTAGAAATCATCTTTAAAATTTCTCTTTCTCTTCCTTGGAGACTGAAGCCATCACAAAATCTTGTAGGTTTTACCACCTAAACTTTACTTGTCTTTTCAGCTTCAACACCCATTCTAGTCCAATCTTCCAATGACTCCTGCCTGGACCCATAAAATATCCTCATAATTTATTTCCCTGAACATAGCACTCTATATCAGTTCTCTATAATCAGTTCTATATAATCAGTTCTCTATTTTTGGCCTCTCTATAATCAGTTCTCTATTTATTTTTAGGGAGGATTATCTTTAAAAAATTGGGATATGTTCATTATCAGTTGATACTAAGTTTTTTTTTGATAAGATAAGATGTATAGGGTACATTTTCACCTTCCCCTAGGGTACAAACTGTGTTTGTTTTGTTCATTATTACATTTCCAGTGCCTATTATGAAGTAAATATACCCCCAAAAATTACTGAATGAATTTAATAAATAAAATTATCCAATGAATAACCTAATTTTTACTTTGGGTACAGGGAAGAACAATATATTCACGCAATAATTCTGGGAAGAGTGGGTAATACAGTATGTGAAAGCGACTCAAAGGTACCAATGGAAATGAATATGAGGTTGCCTCTATGAAGTTCTCATTCCAGAAACAAATATTTGGTTAAGTGAGTCAAGTTTATAGACTAGAGTAAATTCTTAGAGAAAGTACAGTTATTAGTCATTGCCTTTCACAAACTTCAGTGGTATGGCAACTTCCTTGATAAAAGTTTACATGCTTTCTTGCACTATTTGATCAATTGAAAAGACTTGTTTGTAAACTTCAGTATTTCTGAAATGAATTTGTGGCAAGTATACTTTTCACATTTAAGAATTGAATTACAAATTGAATCTTTTTGAGAGCCATATGTCAAGACATGATATCTTTGATTAAAGAAGAGTTAAGTTACAAACATCTACAGTTAATCACTCTATGGTCTTATCTGATTTTCTAAAAATTTACAGTACCAACAGAACTACTATCCTTTGTTTAATGCACTGATAAACTTTTTAAACTTAATTTTTGAACAATCATAATTTTGTGTTTGTATATGAAAGAAAACTTTTACATACATTCTTTTCTATGCTAAGAATAGAAAATAAAATACTATGAAAATGACAATGTAGAATAGGATAGTATATGATTCCTTATAAAGAATACCATAAGCCAAATATTATTTCTAAAATTTTACACTTATCCTTGAAAAATAGAAATCTGATAACAAAGATTACCCTGATATTATATTGCAAATTCATTTGACTGTGTTATCCATATACTGACTTTAGTCTAAGTATTTGATTTTATGATTTTTTGGGGTCAACTTCAAAGTTTAAGACTGAGTGAATGTGCATGCATATTAAAACTTGGCGAAGTAAATATTAGATCTTTCTAAATTTAATCTTATTTTCTTCCAAGTTATTTAAAAACAGGCTTAATTCCTCATGTGAAGAATAGTGGATTTTTTTTTTTTGATTATGTAGTAACTTTTTCAGGTCACTTGAGAATCATTACTATATTTGAAAAGGTAATTTATCATTTTCATACTCAAAAAGCATTTATTAAGCAACTAATTGAGCATAATTTAGCTAGGTGAGCCCAAAGGTAGTTACATAAATAAAAATTATGAAATTAATAAATACAGGAAACTAAGAGTTAGATAAAAAATTAAATATATTAATATCAGGAAAGTATTTTACCATGATTGATCAAAGATATATCCATTAAGTTTATCAGAAGTTAAGTAACAGAGCCGGAGATTCTGGAAGCATACAGAATTGGGATGGGAATTAGATAGTAATCATAGGTGGTTTTCTCTTTGATGGAACAGTATTTATAGAAGTGATGGAGTGGACCTGGCCTTCCTTTTCAGCTTTAGTTACAATGGTAATATAATTTTACCAAGTGGACAATTACCAGAAATAATTAAAATACCTTACCAAATGAGTTAAACATCTCAGTGGACTTTTTTTTTTCTTTTGGTACTTTCCTAACTATAGTACTTTTATACTGCCTATAAAATTAGTTTATATATCCTAACATTTATTTTTTACTTCTCTGAATACTGAAGCATATTTCCCATCACCGTTTCATGTAGCCTTAAAATTGATGTTGGTATAAGTTTCCATGCATTATTAAAATCTCCTTTCAATTTATTTTATATCAAAATTCCATTTTACTCATATAAAAGTTTTTAATAAAAGTGAGGAGTATTACCTGCAGACTTATCTTTGATCAGGATTTCCATTTTTGAAAGCATCAAAGGTCTGTTATATGAAATGAAAAGAATCAAAGTTCAGGACCATGACAAAGTTTTTGAGTAAAGCTAACTTCAATTTTGTGAGTAATGCTTTGACAATTATAATCACCAGATATACATATTTTTCTCTTCAAGCTAATCTACGACCCCTCATACATGCCATTGTCAGCATCATCAGCCAGTATTTTATGGAGGCAGACATGTAGAGCATTGTGCAAAACAATAGCAAGTCACAGTGATATGTAATATCTTACGCAAGGTATTTACCATTTTATATATGCATTTCCCTTGTGGTTTCAGAGTTTTATAAAAATAAAGGAATGAGTCATGAAGAGAAAGCATAAAAATTGTGGCAGACACAATTGCTTGCCTACCACAAAGCATCCTTTTTTTTCCTTACCATTATAAACACAATTTTATTCAGGCAGTAATGTTCCTGTCCCCAAGGGAGGATACATTTTTGCCTAAACTAGTGCTTTCAATGAAACTTTTGAAGCAGAAAGTTCTGACTGAGCATGACTGTTTGCCATTAGCATGTTTAATATTCTTGGCCCCCACAATTCAAGTTCAGCTTTATGTCCCAGGCACAGTGACAATTAAAAAAAAAAAAGTGCTCTCAAAGGTTTCCAAATACCCACTACGGAGTAGTATCAATCCTAGTCGAGAAACAGTCGTCTAAATTAATCATAGTAATCCTGTCCTCCTTCGCCAGTTTTTGGTCTAAGAGCAGCCATACGACCGACCTAGTTCTCACTGATGTTATGTCAAGGTAATTTTAATGGATTGCCTCTGGGAAATTTTTTACCGCCTGATAAAAGATGTAGCATTAGGAAAAAACCTTTGCCTTGTCCCTTCTACCCTTCCAGCTCTGGATACTATTGAGAGAGGATGGGATATCTGGAACATTAAACCAGTGGTCTTATTATTCTGAAGCAAAAAGCCTGACCATAAAAAACCTTCACACTGAGAATGGTGAAGCAGAAGGATAAAAATTCCTAAGCCCTTGAAGACGTTGTTTAACTGATGAAACATACTAGGAGGATATGTAACGGGTTTTATTACTTAAGGCTTAATTAGCCGAGTCATCCATTATTGCAGATTAACACCGTGGAAAACAATTTAAAAGACCTTCCCAACACATTTTTTACATTGAATCTTTTCTTTCTTAATTCATGTTTAGATTGTTTTACAAATATAATGACCCTAAGAAAAGTATTGTAGAAAGCCTGCAATAAAAGGGAAGTAAATTTAAACTATTTATTTTAATGTTTTACGAAAATAATATTTTTGTATACAGTGGGTACACCTTAAAGGACACCTTGGAGGACATTTCAGCATATATCCAGTCTAATTCCCATCATTTGATTCATTTTTTATTATAACAACCTCTTCAAATGGTACACCTTCAGCCTGAACATTTCCATGATGTGGAACTTAATAACCTCCAAGGCATCCCATTCCATTTTTGGACAGCTGTCATCATTTGAAAATGTGCCTCAGTCCATTCCAAATATGGCTCCCTATTGTTTCCCCTACATTAGTTCTGTGCTCAGAGCCCTATAGAAGAAAATCTAATCTCTCCTTTCTTGCTAACAGGTTCTAATTAGGCAAGGTTAGCAATAAGAAGACAATGGTAACCTGTGGGATAAAACTGAAATATGAGATGTCAGAGAATTCCAACCTGGCATACATAGGCCTTGCTAAATGGTCTTGTACATCTCCTGCTAAGCCTATTTGGCCTTCAACGCACTATCCATTCATTGCCCTTTTATTATCACTAAACTCAAGCTCTAAAAATGAACAACACACTGCATATGTTCAGAACTATTTTACTAGGGACCAAAAAAGTGGCAGAAGTCCATCCTTCTGTTCATGCCAAAGTGCAGTTTGTCGATTGAAAGATCTTAGTTGATGCAGTGGGAATGGGCTGGAAAAACTCATTTGGCATGCCAACATAGCTTTTATACAGTTATTTCAAATTTTTAAACTACTGACTTTTCACATTTTTAAAACATTGACTAAATCTATAATCAAAAAAATCCCAAATCCTGAGCAATATCCATATGATTTTCAGCTAAAAGGGATTCTATTGTTTTTGTTATGCTTTCTTTTGTTTCTAACAGTAGAATATTATTAGACATTCCAGAGAGATATATTATAACTCTTGTCAATTTTGGGGAAAAAATATGTCTTAAGTTTTATCACGTTTAAATTTTTGGAAAGATGTACATTGAGGAAAATTACTAATAAAAACAAATCTATTAAAACAATTACTTCCACTCCTGAAATGACTCAGTTTTCAATGACAAATAGAGGCAACTTACTCTGATGAGATTAAAATTAAAAATAGAGTGGATCTTTAACTTGGAATAATTAAAGTAGCTCTTCTAGGCTTAGAAAATAATCATTAGAAGATTATTATATATGATAAAAGCTGTCTTTGTTTTTCCTTAAAAGAACATTAACCTGTAAGTAGTAGAAAGAAACTTTTTTTGTTCACAATGCCTGCAAGTTGGGATGTGGGGAGGTGTGAAAGATGGGAGTAAATATTAACCATTACCAATATAATGTAACTATTATCTCTTATATTGGTTTATCATTACAATTAAAAACAGATCACCACATATGAAAGAAATATTTGAGAATAAACATGACCCTCAGTATGATGAGAAGAAATCTCATAAAGAAATATACAGATCTAGAATTCTATGCTAGACTTAATCAAGACAATAATCAGGAGAAGTTAATTGGTCAGATACAGAGCAGGTCAGTTTAATTGCTCTAAATTTTCTACTACACTACAAGTTTGTGCAAATAGTGTCTGTCTTATTCAGTACTTCACACGTATACCAGAATCATTATTTAACCTAAAAAACTCTGTGTCTACTGAGTGAAATGAATGAATGAATGAATAAGAAAAAATGTGCGTTGATAATGTGGATTTTAAGTTAGCAGTAAGAAGTTCTGCCTCTATATAATAGCTAGGAGCAGCTTCTACTTGACCAATTCTACAGATAACAACTATAAACTCTGGATAAAATATTAAAAAAAAAAACCAAAAAAACAACTACTTGAAAGGCTCTGGAAATCTCCCAAAAGGAGCCACATATTTGGGAGGGTTGACACCTGGAGGAAGAGAACAGCACTGGACAAGTTGCCATTTTTACAGTTTTTCTTTGAGATCAGTCCCCAGTGTGTGCCATAATAGGTGCCTAAATTGGTGGAGAAAATCCTGTGTTACTAGTATGGAGAACCAGAAGACAGAGTTTGGAGCAACCACAACAACTGGAAAATGAAGGGTGAGAAACGCCAGAAAGGAGAGAGCCACAGAAGAGGGAAGCCCTAAATTATTGTGTAAACTCTACCCTTATCTCTGGCTAATTCTGGAACTGTATATATGTGGGACATATTCTAACAGCCGTGCTAAGGCAAAAAGAACTATTCTGTGATTTCAAATGATGCCCACCAAAAAAGAGAGTTTGCAGTTCAAATTAGGTCAAGTTATCTACTTCAAAAAATAATAATAATAATCAGTACGTTCAAAGAAACAAAACAGAATACAGAGCCTTACAGTGTATTATTCACAATGTCTGGGTTGCAATCCAAAGTTACCTGACATACAAAGAAATGGGAAAATGTAGGGACTTCCCTGGTGATCCAGTGGTTAAGAATCTGCCTTCCAATGCAGGGCACGTGGGATCAATCCCTGGTCAGGGAACTAAGATCCCACATGCCACAGGGCAACTAAGCCTGCATGCTCTAGAGCCCACGCGCCACAACTAGAGAGCCCGCACTCTGTAACTACTGAGCCTGCATGCTCTAGAGCCCACACATCACAAATAGAGAGAAGCCTGCTCACCACAACGAAGAGCCCACGCACCGCTAAGAAAGGTCCTGCATGCCGCAACGTAGATCCCACATGCCACAACTAAGACCCAACGCAGCCAACTAAATAAACAAATATTTTTTAAAATTTCCTTTACAAAAAATGAAATAGGAAAATGTAGCTCAAACAAGAAAAAATATGACTAATGGAGACATTCTAAAATGACCCAGATTTTGAAATTAACAGATAAGCATTTTAATGCTATTATTATAACTATGTTCAAGAAAATAAAAAGAACCCAATAGAAATTATAGGACAGAAAAATAAAATATATGAATTTGGAAATTCACTGGATGGATTTAACAGAAGATTGGAAAAGACAGAAGAGTTAGTGAACTTGAAAATAGATCAATAGATATTGTTCCAATCTGAAGAACAGAAAAATATATATATAAATTTTTAAAAGGACAGGTGCCTCAGAACCCATGGGGTGATATAAAAAGTATATTTGAATCTTGGGAGAAGAGAAAGATAATAGGACAGAAATAAATTGAAAAAATAAAGTCAAAAAAATCCTCCAAATTAGGCAAAAAACAAATTTACAGATTCAAGATTATCAACAAACTCCTAGCAGAATAAATACAAAGAAATCCAATCCTTGACACATTATAGTCAAACTATTTCCAAAAAAGTAGAAAATCTTGGAACCACTGGAGAAAATATGTTGGGCTGTAAATCAAGTGTCAGTACATTTAGGTGGATTGAAATAATGTAGCAGATATTCTCTGACTAAAGTGGAACTAAATTAAAAATCAATAGCAATGAGATACTCAGAAAAAAGTAATTATATGGAAATCATACAACACTCTTCAAGTAATCCAAAGAAGAAATATCAAGGGAATTGCAAAATATTTGGAAATGAATACAGGCATATCTTGGAGATATTGCAGGTTTGGTTTCAGACGATCACAACAAAATGAATATCACAATAAAGTGAGTCACATGAATTTTTTGGTTTTCCAGAGCAAATAAAAGTTATTTTTATACTATACTGTAGTATATTGTGTGCAGTAGCATAATGTCTAAAAAAAATGTACATGTCTTGATTAAAAAACACTTTATTGCTAAAAAATGCTAACCATCATAAGACCCTTCATCAAGTCATAATCTTTTTGCTGGTGGAGGGTCTTGCCTTGATGTTGATGGCTGCTGAGTGATTAGGGTAAGTGGTTGCTGAAGGCTGAGGTAGCTGTGGTAATTTATTAAAATAAGACAAAGATGAATTTTGCTACATCAATTGACTTTTCATTTCATGAGCAATTTCTCTAGAATATGCAATGCTGTTTGATAGCATTTTACCCACAGTAAAACTTCTCTCAGAATTGGAGTCAATCCTCTCGAACCCTGCCATGACTTTAAGAAGTAATTTTATATAATATTCTAAAGCCTTTGTTGTCATTCAACAATCCTTACAACATCTTCACCAGGAGTAGATTCTATCTCAAGAAATCACTTTCTTTGCTCATCCATAAGAAGCAACTCCTCATCCATTGAAGTTTTACCATGAGATAACAGCAGTTTGGTCTCATCTTCAGGATCCACTTTTAATTCTAGTTCTCTTGCTATTTCTACTACATCTGCAGCTACTCCTTCCACTGAAGTCTTGGACCCCCCAATGTCATCCATGAGGGTTGAAATCAACTTCTTCCAAACTCCTATTAATGTTTGATATTTTTACCTCTTCCCATGAATCGATAATGTTCTTAATGGCATCTAGATAGTAAATTCTCTTCAGAAGGTTTTCAATTTACTTTGGCCATATCCGTCAGAGTAATCACTATCTATGGAGCTATAGCCTTACGAAATATATTTCTTAAATAAAAAGACTTAAAAATTGAAATTATTCCTTGATCCATGGGCTGCAGAATAGATGTTGTGTCAGCATGGAAACAACATTAATCTTGTTGTACGTCTCTATCAGAGCTCCTAGGTGAACAGATGTATTGTCAATGAGCAGTAATATTTTGAAAGGAACCTTTTTTTTCTGGGCAGTAGGTCTCAACAGTGGGCATAAAATATTCAGTAAGTCATGTTATAAACAGATGTGCTGTCGTACAGCCTTTGTTGTTCCATTTATATATCACAGGCAGAGTAGATTTAGCATAATCCTTAAGGGTGCTGGGTTTTTCAGAATGGTGAATGGGTGTTAGCTTCAACTTAAAAGTCACCAGCTGCATTAGCCCCTAATAAGAGAGTCAGCCTGTCCTTTGAAGTTTTGAATCCAGGCACTGACTTCTCCTGTCTAGTTATGAAAGTCCTAGATGGCATCTTCTTCCGATATAAGACTTGTCTACATTGAAAGTACTTTGTCTGGTGTGGCTAGCTTCATTAATTATCTTAGCTTGATTTTCTGGATAACTTGCTGTAGTTTCTACAACAGTGCTTACTGCTTCACCTTGCACTTTTATGATTTAGAGATAGCTTCTTTCCTTAAACCTCATGAACCAACCTCTGCTGGCTTCAAACATTTCTTCAGCGGCTTCTTCACCTTTCTCAGCCTTTATAGAATTGAAGAGAGTTAGGGCCTTGCTCTTGATTAGGCTTTGGCTTAAGAGAATGTTGTGGCTAGTTTGATCTTCTATCCAGATCACTAAAACTTTCTCCATATCAGCAATAAGTCTGTTTCGCTTATCATTCGTGTGTTCACTGGAGTGGCCGTTCTAATACCCTTCAAGAAGTTTTTCTTCCATTCGCAACTTAGCTAACTGCTTGGGGCAAGGGGCCTAGCTTTCAGCTTATCTCTGATTTTGACTTGGCTTCCTCATTAAGCTTAGTCATTTCTAGCTTTTGATTTGAAATGAGAGATGTGACCCTTCGTTTCACTTGAACACTTAGAGGGCATTGTAGGGTCCTTAACTGTCCTAATTCCTATAATGTTGTGTCTCAGAGAATAGGGAGGCCTGAGGAGAGGGAGAAAGATGGGGAAACAGCCAGTCAGTGGAGCAGTCAGAACACACACAACATTTATTAAGTTTGCTGTGTTATATGGACACAGTTTGTGACACCCCAAAACAATTACAATAGCAACATGAAAGATCACTGACTGCAGATCACTATCATAAATACAATGATAATTTAAAAGTTTGAAACATTGGGAGAATTACCACATGTGCCACTGACACACAAAGTGAGCAAAAGATTTTTCAAAAATGGCACCAACAGACTTGCTCAACACAGGGTGGACACAGACCTTCAGTTTGTGAAAAATACAATGTCTGAGAAGTGCAATAAAGTGAAGCACAATAAAACAAGGTGTGCTTGTAATTGAAACACATCAAAGCAAAATTTGTGAGATACAACTAAATGGCTTAGAGGGAAATGTGGAGTTTTTAATTGGTTATAGTATAAAAGAAGAAATGTCCAAATCAATCACTTAAAGTTAAGAAGCTAGAAAAAGATGATTAAAATAAAACCAATGCAAGTACAAAGAAGGAACAATAAAGTTAAGAGCAGAAATCAATGAAATAGAAAGTAGGCACACAATACAGAATATTCACAGAGCCAAAACTAGTTCTTTGAAAAAAATCAACAAAGTTGATACACCACTCACAAGACAGAGAATAAGAGAGAGAGATGAGAGAGAGAAAACACAAATTAACAACATCATGAATGAAAGAGGTATTATCACTATGAATCTAATAAAAAGATAATAACAAGGGAGTAATATGAGCAGCTTTACACCAACTACCTTCAACAATTTAGCTGAAATGGAGCAATATGTGAAAAATTAGGCAGTTAACAGGGGACTAGGTATGCAAATATCAAAGAATGAGGGTAAAACAGATGTTCAGATGCCCAGGTACGGAAAACACAGAAAAGAGAAAAAAAAAAAAAAAAAAACCTCAGCAACTAAATTGAGAGCATGAGAAAAAGCTAAAATGTTGTTAGCTATTTTCTGTATTGGAGAGAACTAATTTTTAATGCTTGCTGGTAGAATCCACAGGTATAAACAGAAGAAAGGGAGCTGCCTTGAGGAAAACTCTCTTGGAAAGTAAAGAGTTCCTGTTACCCTCAAGTATGTGACCATCCTTTAGTTAAATAGGAATTTTGATTATATGGTCAGAGCTGATTTGACTGAAACCCCATTTAGTTAAAGACGAACAACTGTAGGAAATATAACTTTCTCCAAAAAAACCCAGAATAACTATTAAGAAGCTATGTAAATAGTACTTCACTACATATAAGGACCAGTTCTACAAAATTCTGCATTTACTTCTGGGTATGTGATCTTTTATTTTCTGTAATTCTTTTCTTTAATCTTTATTTTTTTATTGAAGTATAGGTGATTTACAATGTTGTGTTAGTTTCAGGTGTACAGCAAAGTGACTCAATTACACATACATATATAGCCAATCTTTTTGCAGATTATTTTCCCATATAGGTTATTACAGAATACTAAGTAGAGTTCCCTGTACTATACAGTAGGTATTTGTTGGTTATCTATTTTGTATATAGTAATATGTATATGTTAATCCCAAACTCCTGATTTATCCTTCCCCCCTTCCCCTTTGGTAACCATAAATGTGTTTTCTATGTCTGTGGGTCTATTTCTGTTTTGTATATAAGTTCATTTGTATCATTTTGTTGGATTCCAGATAGAAATGATATTATATGATATTTGTCTTTCTCTGTCTGCCTTACTTCACTTAGTATGATAATCTCTAGGTCTATCCATGTTGCTGCAAATGGCATTACTTCATTCTTTTTTATGGCTGAGTAATATTTCACTGTGTATGTATACCATATCTTCTTTATCCATTTATCTGTTGATGGATACTTAGTTTGATTCCACATTTTAGCTATTGTAAATAGTGCCACAGTGAACATTGGGGTGCATGTATCTTTTTGGTTTATGGTTTTCTCCTGATATATGCTCAGGAGGGGGATTGCAGGATCATATGGTAGCTCTCTTTTTAATTTTGTAAGGAACCGTCATACTGTTTTCCATAGTGGCTTCACCATTTTACATTCCCACCAACAGTATAGGAGGGTTCCTTTTTCTCCATACCTTCTCCAACATCTATTTGTAGACTTTTTTGATGATGGCCATTCTGACCGGCGTGAGGTGATACTTCACTGTAGTTTTGATTTGCATTTCTCTAATAATTAGCGATGGTGGGCATCTTTTCAAGTGCCTTTTGGCCAACGGTGTGTCTTCTTTGGAGAAATGTCTATTTAGATCTGCCCATTTTTTGATTGGGTTGTTTGTTTGTTTTTGCATTGAGCTATATGAGCTGTTTGTATATTTTGGAGATTAATCCCTTGTCGGTTGCATCATTTGCAAATATTTCCTCCCTTTGTAATTCTTTTATTAGTTTTGTAGGCTACATAACAAATTACCACAAATTTAGCAGCTTAAAACAATACCTATTTATTTTGTCAGCATTTCTGTGGGTCAGGAGTCCAGGCATGGCTTAGCTATGTCCTCTGCTTAGTGTCTCACAAGGTTGAAGTCAAGGTGTTGGCTGAGCTGTGTTCCTTTTCTAGGAAGATTATGACATCATGAATTTTGCTCTGCATTACTTAACTGAATTAGTTAACTGCATTAACTCAAACTGCACTTGAGAAAATATAATTTATTTACAAGGTAATATATGTAACCTAAATGAGGTCGGAGCAATCAGCTACACGGCAAAATCTCAAGATAGTATAATTTATAGTGTAAGGAGAGAAGTGATTAAGTAAGCAAAGAATAACAATTAAGTAAGCAAAGAATAACAATTTACTTGTCAATAACAATTTAACAATTTACTTGTCAATAACAATTAAGTAAGCAAAGAATAACAATTTACTTGTCAATCTTTAGTATCTCACCTTACACATGCTCTGACTACTTAGCTAGTGACCCCACTAAAATGCTTCCATGTATGCTTATGTTGGCCCTATTAGCTCAATGAAGCTCACTAAGGAAAGTGTCTCTGTAGGAGACATTACTCAGCTCCCTTCCATCAATAAGATGTGCCCTTTTGAGTTGTTTTCTCAATAGCGTAATTGTGATGCACGATGCTGAGTCTTCTGTCCGATAGGGAGCAAGGATTGCTTTGTTGTTATACATCTAGTAGGAGCCTCATTGTTTTTCTCTGTGAATAGCACAAAAATTTCATAGGTGCATCATTTTTGGCACAAACTAGGCAGTTTGCCTTATTAATGTGCACACCTAGAGTTGCTGTAACTATCAGTAAGAAACTGTGTTAAATAAATGACTTTGGTTTTTCACCTGCTAGGCTCTAATAGCATCCCCAAAGTAATCTTGGTCTAACAGCTTGAGTCTTTTGCAAAAGCGATCAAGTGATCAATTCTTTTGGACACTAAGTGGTAAACTTCAGCTCTGTGCACAATGCCAGGTGCAAGAGCAGTTGCCGTGAATAGCAGCAGAAATTTAATATGAGTCATGCAATTTAGCATGGGTACCTACTAACAAAATTTTTTAAGTCATTGTACCAGGTCTGAAAGAAATGAGGAAGTGAGCCTAACAGAAATTAGGCAATTGATCTAAAAATATGTTTTTATTCATTCAGAAAATATTTCTTAAACATCTAACATTTGCCAGGCTGTGCTAGGTACTGAAGATAAAGCAATAAATGAGGTTGATGTGGTCATTGCTTGCATCAAAAGTACATTTTGGTAAAGGAGTGAGATAAATACAGACAAAAATCATCATTTAATTACAATTTGATGGGAACTGTGATACAATAGAATATTTCAATGTGCATGAGAGCAAATAAGGAGATTTAGATGTGTCTCATTTTCACAGAAATTAATGCTTCTGAATAACTTAAACCACTGAGTTTGATAAAGATTTATGTATATAATGTTATTATTCAGTATTGTCAATCAGTATATTTTTGAGCACACCCACATGTATTTTTAAAAGAATTCCTTTAGGGCTTCCCTGGTGGCGCAGTGGTTGAGAGTCCGCCTGCCGATGCAGGGGACACGGGTTCGTGCCCCAATCCGGGAAGATCCCACATGCCGCGGAGCGGCTGGGCCCGTGAGCCATGGCCCCTAGGCCTGCGCGTCTGGAGCCTGTGCTCCACAATGGGAGAGGCCACAACAGTGAGAGGCCCGCGTATCACAAAAAAAGAAAAAAAAAAGAAAAAAAAGAATTCCTTTAAACCATATATCTATGATAAAATCACAATATGTTATACCTCAAAAGTCTTTGTTACTACAAATAAAACCCTTCACATTTAATGTTTATAACTCAGAAAATGAGAAAGCTAAATTTTTATAGCACTTAATTATCATTTTACATTTATTATTTATTTAAATATTTTTAAGCCAAATAGTAATTTAGGAATGTGATTTGTATATCATGTTTATGGGCTAATAAGCCAATATTTCATTTTTACCATTTCTGATTTTTTAAAATATTTTGTAACCTTATTATATTGTGTTCATTTTATTTAAAGGAGTTTTATCTGGGCATTTGAAAAATATGGGTATACCTTGTTTCATGATATTTTATGAAAAATACAACAACAAGAACCCTATGGGTTAATTGAATCCACAGTCAAGCATTCACACGTTAATTAACTTGAAAAAAAAAGTCTATTGAAGTATGCAAACCACCAAGTCAAGGTGTCAATTTCATTTTAATTTTAATCAGATCATCCAATCTGTGAAGGTACTTATGGTCCTAGTTCGTAAAGTAGAAGGATGTGTGGAAGTTCATTAAGATTGCTGTAAAGCTTCCAGAAAAAGAACAAAACCTGTGTTTGAAATGGAAGTAATTTAATTACTTACTTACAGAACTCAAGAAGAATTCACTGTGGTTATACTTTGTAGATTTTTTTTGTGTGAGTATAATTTATTTAGTCTAGGAAGTAATTTGGAGATGTTGAGTCTGTTAACAGTTCTCTACAGACAATAGCAGTTCTTAAACTGGTTCTGGGTACTTTAGTAGATGATATCAAAAGCCATAAATACCCCATATTGCCCCTGAAATATATATCAGAAAAGTCTCAGGTACAACAAAGACAAAAATAAATTATTTCTGTAGGTTATTCAAGCTTATATTTTTTTCTAAAATTATAACAAACTTTTAAGCACCAAATCGAAATGTGAGTTTGTGGAACAATCATTGGCCTGGGAATCAGGATACCAGGGTCTGTATTTCATTATAAAATAATGGAGTAGGTTAAAAATTAACCTCAAGACTCTTCTAGCGTGATGTTCTGCAGTCCACAGTGGGCATACAAACTTGTTTTTTTCTTTTTTGATCCTTATTCATTTTACTCCTTTTAAAAGCCCTGAATTAGCAATGGAAAACAGTATGACAGTTTTCTAAAATTAAAAATAGAATTACCATGTGATCCAGCAATTCCACTTCTAGATATATACCCAAAAGAATTGAAAGCGGGGACACTAACATGTTTGTATACCCATGTTCTCAGCAGCATTATTCACAGAAGCCAAAAGGTAGAAACAACAGAAGTGTTCATCAGCGAATGAACAGATAAACAAAATGTGGTCTATATATACAATAGAATAGTATTCAGCCTTACAACAGAAAGAAATTCTGATACATGCCACATCATGGATGAATCTTGAGGACATTATGCTAAATGAAATAAGGTATGACAAAAAAGCAAATACTGCGTGATCCTACTTACATGAGGTACCTAGAGTATTCAAATTCAAAGAGATAAAAAGTAGAATGGTGGTTTCCAGGAGCTGGAAAAAGGGAGAATAGGGAAGTAACCCTTTAATTGGCACATATTTTCAGCTTGGGTAGATGAAAAGAAGATGAAAGAAGATGGTTGGTGATAATGGTGGCACAGCAGCATGAATGTACTTAATGTCACTGAACTGTACATTTTTAAATGGTTAAAATAGTAGATTTTATGTTACGTGCATTTTACTACAATTTTTAAAAAGTCCTGAATTGATGGAAAATTTTTGAGAAAAATTATGAGGACAATTATGAAAAATTCTAATATCCAGCATTATTCTTTGGGGAGATTGTTTTTTAGTATGATAGACCCTGTTAGTGTTACCTGAACCAATTTTTTTGGAATCTAGTCTTCTTCCTCTCACAGTTGGCCTAAACAGTAGTTTTCTCCCACTCTGTTTTAAGTATTTCAGGAGGCATCAAGAAGACATCCACATTTGAGATGTAGGAAAGAATAAGATGTGGGACTATTTTTCACATGATAGAGTTCCTTAGATTTATGCCACAACCAGCAAAATTTCAAAGAAAGAAGCCAATCTTCATGATCAGGATCATGTTTTAAAGAAAATGCAAAACAGTTACAAATAAAAAAAAATTATTTCTGTGCAACTCTGGAGCCTTGAATATATAAGAATATTGATTTACACCAGCAACTGATAATTATTTGCCCTTAGCAGAATCAAGAGGCACTAATTCCTTTTTAAAAATGCCTTTTTAAATAATATATAATTTATTTCGGAATTTGCTGTTTAATTTTGAAAGTAAGTGGGCCTGATTTTCTGGAAAATCACTTCAAAAAATTAATGAAGCACAAATTGAAGACTTGAGTTTGGGATGTCCATCTTAAACAATCATGAGCAACCTTCCCACTCCAAGAAAATACCTTCTCTCAGGTCAGGTTGATATTGGCTGGTATAGAAGGAGAAGTTAACATGTTTAGATTTCAAAGAGTTCTACTGAATACAAAGAAAAAGAGAAAGTTATATGTTAACAAAACAAGATCTTATCAATATCTCAAAAACTAGAGCTACTTTACCAAGACCTTAATGTGTAGAATGTATTCATGAAAAATATATTTAAAATGTAGATATATTCATTTTATAACAATTTGAAAGACAAATGATTATTTCTTACATTTTGTGTTAAAAATCATAAAATAAGATGTCAGTATTTTATGTCATCAGATATTTATTGAGCACATTATTTACCAAGAAATTAGCTTATTCTAGGCATGCAAATCTGCATAAGCTAGACACTGTCTTAGACACTATCAAAGGACATAAGCTGTTAAGAAGTGTGAAGAAGTGTGATATCTTCAGGACACCACAAGATTCTGTAGGAACAGACAGAAGGGAAAACTAATCCAGTCTAGTGATGTCCACAAATTTTTCCAGAAGAGTTAAATCTAAGCATAAACCTTACAAAAATGATTAAGGTTTGACTGTAAAAACTAATAAAAGGTAGGGAGGTGGGTGGTTAAAGGTATTAAGGAATAGAAAAGCGGTATCTGCCTTAAAATCCATAATCTAATTTGTATATGTATAACCAAAGCTTGTTTAATATTTATTTAGAACTGCTAAAATATGATATTGAGTTTACTTAGAGACATTTTAAAGAATTTTAAAGATATTCCTTTATTTGGATTAAAGAAATATTCCAAAGCAGTTGACAGCTCAGCAGTAGGTGAGCCTCAGGTTCTATAATGTTCTATTTTATTCTAAACACTACCCTGTCACATTTTGAATATTATGATAGAAAAAATTATAGAGACATTTAAATAGATTATATTTTTCACTCCTCTATTTCCAATAGTGGACAGTAGCTCCCTCCTATATTCCTGTGGTTTTCCTATAAAGAATCCATGGCTGAATTTAAATAGAAGGTTGTTTGGGGGTTGTTTGGTTTGGTTGTGGTTGTGGTTTTTTGTTTTTGTTTTTCCCCTGTAAGCTCTGTTCTGTTTTAATCATCCTCAGATAAGGGGGTTTATTTTGTTTTGCTCTTCTACAACTACGTTCTGTAAAATAAAAAAGAATCCCACTCTGTGGGGAGTAAGATTCATTCACTCAATGGCATAAAACTCTCAATTGCTACAATCTGGATTCAAAACCCACCATCAGCATTTCTCTCTCACAATATTACGGAAAGATACTGAAACTTCAGCAGGCTCTCTCTAAATCAGCCTGAGAAAATTCAGTATGGGATTGTTGTTTTGGCTTATCTTGAAAGGCCACATTGATCTAAGGCCTTTCTAACTATAGAAACTCCACATTGTGATGTATTGATCCCTTGTATTTCCATCTAAATCTAGATATTTCCGTTTTCCTGGTCTTTCTATATTCTAGGCAGTTTATTCTCTTGTATATTAATAAGAACAATATACTAGGTATAGCACTTTTATTAATTCGTTAATTAATTCAACAAATATTTATTCAACACCTACTGTGTACCAGGCAGCATTTGCTGGTCTGTCATCAGTGCACTAAATAAATCCAGTAGGCAACAGTTTAAAATTTTCCAGTGATGGAATATTTAAAGTGGTAGAGTCCTCTTTTAAAATTAAGCATTGGATTGAATCATTTAGATAACTAATGGAGAAGGTCCTATGTTCATATGTACATGTGTGGAAATGCTGTTTCTGAACAAGTTTATTGTTAATAGAACAATCTAAGGCTGAAATTAATAACACACCAGCATAGAATATGCCACTACTTTTTTCTCACTACCCTGTAAAAACAAAGAGTGGGGATAAGCAATAACCAGACATGAGAGTAAGCAAATCCAACAAAAAGTGTATGTTTGGAAAAAGTAAACAAATTAATAAACTGTGATTATATAATTATGTAGAATATAAAAACTATTTTATTGTAAGTCAGAAAACTTGGGTCATGTACTACCTCTCATCATTGTTTAAAAACTATGGCCTTGAATTCCATGAGTTCATTGAACTTCACTTCTGTCACTGTAAAATAAAAATAATAAGAGCTGGCATTTACTAAGCACTTCACTGAGTCCTCACAACACCCTAGGAGGAGGTATCATTACTATTCCCTTTCTGAAGATGAAGAATGATGGTATGTAAATTAGAAATTTGGCCAAGGTAACACAGTCAATGAGTGGAGACTGAGATTTGAACCCGGGAAGTCTTGCTCTAGAACCCATGGCTATGAACCTGTGAGTGCTTTTATAAGGCCACGCATGAAGTAATAAAAATGAAAGAGCTTTATAATCTATTGTGCTAAAAACACTAACCTATGATAATATTATTATTAAAGTGTGAATGATTAACACATTGCCTGTTTTGTGTGTGTGTGTGTGTGTGTGAACTCATCTTTAAAGTAAACAGAGAGTAAGTTAACCTCTCAGATCAGCTAAAACAGGTCACATGCTCAGACTTGATCTTCTAAGACACTATATGGGACAGCAGTGAGGAAAGTAAGGTCCTAGCATTTACTTCCCTGGCTCCCTTCCTGCAATGTTATTTCTGGCCTGCTGTGTCCCTGAATAGTGGGTCACTGCTCCTTTCCAGGCAACTTCTCTTTTTGACTTTCCTTTGGTTTTCTGCTTAACTGCCTAATCCATCCCATTAGACCCAAAGACAGTAACAGTTGCTTTTTGGTTTGGGGCTTTCGTTTGTTTCTAGCTCCCCATTATCCCTGTAGTTCCCCTACACTCTTCTCACACCTTTGTAAGCAGTCCGTTTTATCAAACCTTCCAAAATTATCCCAGTTTGAGTGTGCCATCTGGTTCCTGTTGGTAACATAATTGGTATGGTATACTGGCTATTAGGAGGCATTTGGGGGGGCTTTCAGATAACACTGGCAGGTTAATACAACTAGTAAGTAAAACATCTATGTTAAATAAGAATAGCAATAAAAATATTACAGTGAAAAATCTATCTCCACTTTAGATATAGTCTCTTAAAAGAATTAGTACATTTAAAATGCACAAGACCAAAAACAAAAAGCAATGTAGCATGCCTGTGCATAACCAGAGCCTGACTGTGATTTTTTTTTCTAATGTACTTTCTTATGTAACTTAGCATTACTTTCACACTTCTTAAATAATTCATATATACCTTTGCAAGTTCAACGTGCTGACTTCAAAGCTCAAAATTTACATATTCTTTGTTTGACAACATTACCATATGTTGGTAAACACTGAACTCATCTGGAACATTTTAAGCCTTTTCCTAATAATATTGGAATAATGTTGGGAAGAATCAAATCAGAAACTGCCTATTTTTCTGAGACAAATGTCAGTTAATCACAGCCTGAAGGCACATTTTAATTTGTCTATTGTCCTCATATATTTTATTAGTAGTAAAAGGAAAACATACTAGTATACATTGACAGATTAAAATGAGAGACTATATCGTATCTGCTTCTATTAAAATACAGTGTATGGATAGTTTTGAAGCATTTACACATATATATGTATACATACACATATATAAATCAGAATAAGTCAACAATACTTCAATATGTATAAATTTACTTAATTTGAAAATATAAATGCCTATGTAAAGATAAGTAGCATTTTTATTTTCATGAACAATATTTCATAACTAATAGATTTTCTTTTTTACCTTATAAACCTTATATACTAGTCAAAGGTAATAATTATTGAATTTATATTTGCTACATTTTTATTTGTTGAAGAATTCAGCCTGTTTCAGTGGTAGTATGTTTTCAGAATGAATGAAATGAATTATAAAAGAAAAATTTTTAAAGTTTTCCACATTCCAACTTCATTTGTCTGTTAACGTCTTTAAAAATCTCTAGAGAGGCATACAAGTAAGCATGCATTCACTCATTCTTTGAACATAGAGGTATTAGGTGCTTATTATTTGCCAGGCACAACCCAGGCGCTTGGGATAATTATCACTATATTTGGGTGGGGAAAGCATACAATAAATGAGTAAATAAATGAATAAACATCTACTCGTTGTGATTACTACTGTAAGGGAAAAACATGTAAGGTTTTTCTGTAAGGTTGCTATGAAAGATAAGTTGACCTATTTTGGATACAGAGGTCAAAGAAAGTCTCTTTAAAGAATTGACACTTAAACTGTTATCTGAAGAATCAGAATAAGCCAGCATGTGAACAGTGTTCTAGAAACAAGAAAAAAGCAGATGGCTCTGAGCTGAGAAAAGAATTGTCCATGTTTTGACAGAGGACGTTCGTAGCTGGACTATAGTGAATGAGAGAGCAAAGCCTCATGATAGAATGATGGAATTTTGGCTTCCTAGGAGTCAGAGCATGCAGGTGAGAAGTTTGGATTATATTTTAAGTTATTTTTGTAAGACATTGAAAGTTTTCAAACCGGAGGTGGCATTACCTGAATTACCTCTTCAAAAGAGTGTCTGGCTGCAGTGTGGGGAAGGGATTGATGAGGCCAAGAGTGAAAGGAAAGAAATAAAAAAACTTTTTCATTAGATCAGGCAAGAAATAAAGGTGGTTTGGACTGGTTTGGTGCCAATGGAAATGGAGAAAAGTGAATAGAGTCAAGGTATATTTTTAAAGTAAAGCTGGCAGGATTTGCTGATGATTGTTTGGTGTATATGGGGGATCAAGGAAAAGGAGGACTCATGGTTGACTTTCAAGTTTCTGTCTTTAGCACCTGGGTAAATGGTGGTTCCAATTACTGATATGGGCAAGACTAGGGACCATCAGATAATGACCAACCTGGCTTAGGTGCCTGGCATCAGCTTTTTGCCTTAATTCAATATGATCTTCATTTTTTTTTAGAAGATGTTGGGGGTAGGAGTTTATTAATTTATTTATTTTTGCTGTGTTGGGTCTTCATTTCCGTGTGAGGGCTTTCTCTAGTTGTGGCAAGCGGGGGCCACTCTTCATCGCAGTGCGTGGGCCTCTCACTACCACAGCCTCTTGTTGCGGAGCACAGGCTCCAGACGCCCAGGCTCAACAGCTGTGGCTCACGGGCCCAGTTGCTCCGCGGCATGTGGGATTCTCCCAGACCAGGGCTCGAACCCGCATTCCCTGCATTAGCAGGCAGATTCCCAACCACTGTGCCACCAGTGAAGCCCCTATGATTTTCATTTTGATTTCCACTCCTTGCTCCTTAGACCTCCTTGTTTTATGCGACCTATGAGTCCTACTGATTGACACGGTAATACATTTCATAGCCAGAATTTAATTTCTGTCTTTAAAACGTTTATATACTAATAATCAATATATGCCTTTCCTATGTTTTGCTGGTTGTAAATAATATCTAGAGTGACAGCCCTAGTTATTTACCATATTTTGCAGTATGCTACTTTTATTTTCAGACTGCTAATATACAACAACAAGCTACCAGGTGAAAAAAAAATCAAATTTATCAATCTTCTATTCTCTCCATAAGGACAGTAGCTTTATGAAAGCAGGAACCATATATACCATTTTAGTCCCTACAGTGCCTAACAATAAAAAACAAATAACGGTTGATTTGAAATTGACAGCAAAGCATTAGAGTGATCCCTTCACCCTCCACCACCCCCTATTTTCAGTCATATGGCATTTGCCGCTGCTGTGGTAGCAAACTCAGCCAAATTGAGACTTGGCACCTATAATATACTACTTGTGATGACAGATGCACGAATAGAGACTTGATGCTTCCATTTATGAAGAAGATGACCTGATTCTGCCAAGGAATACTTTCCAACTCAAAACTCTCAATGTTTCTAAAAATTAGCACAGGAAGAAATATTAATAATAGTCTTCATTCATTCATTCATTTATTCATTCATCTAGCATATAAGAATGCTGACTGGGCTTCCCTGGAGGCACAGTGATTGGGAGTCCGCCTGCCGATGCAGGGGACACGGGTTCGTGCCCCGGTCCGGGAAGATCCCACATGCCGCGGAGCAGCTGGGCCCGTGAGCCATGGCCGCTGAGCCTGCGCGTCTGGAGCCTGTGCTCCGCAACGGGAGAGGCCATAACAGTGAGAGGCCCGCGTACCGCAAAAAAAAAAAAAAGACACACACACAAAAAAGAATGCTGACTATGTGCCAGTCTTAGGAATATAAATGTGAATAAAAGAAAATTCCTGACCCCAAACAGTTCATAGTATAACAAGGAAAATGTGTAGTCCCGACATACTTGTCTGCTACTTTTTTTTCTGCCACTCTATAGTGCTGCTATATTATGCCTATATTCAGCAAGTTAGATGTACTTAGTCATTTGCATACCATGTAAAGCCAAAGTATATAACAAATGAACTTCAGGGTTTTTGGGAGACAATATTTGTTAAAAACTAACAGATATCACGGTAATAGTTTAAATGCTATGGAATCTAAAGGAAAGGAGGAAATGTATAGTGGCTATTACATATTAAAGGGTCTTTTATTTTATGATATTTAACATGACAGTTTGCACAACTCTATGCAGTATGACGAATGAACATTTTCTAATTTACTCTGTGCTAAGCATTGTGCTTTGTGTATTAAAAATGTTATCTGGGGCTTCCCTGGTGGCGCAGTGATTGAGAGTCCGCCTGCCGATGCAGGGGACGCGGGTTCGTGCCCCAGTCTGGGAAGATCCCACATGCCGCGGAGTGGCTGGCCCGTGACCCATGGCTGCTGAGCCTGTGCGTCCGGACCCTGTGCTCCGCAACGGGAGAAGCCACAGCAGTGAGAGGCCCGCATAGCGCAAAAAAAAAAAAAAAAAAAAAAAAAAAAAAAAAAATGTTATCTGATTTACGTTTTTGAAGCAATACTGTAAGGATGAAGTTATAATCACCATTTTTCGGAGAGAATCTGAAGTTCAGAGAGTTTGAATAAGTTGTGCAAGATCATGTAGCTAATGAGAGATGGTACTGAGATGTAAAGCAGTCATGCCTGGAAGTGGAATGTAAGGCAATCATCTGATTTATTTCCATTGTTGGATGCTAGAGAATTATAATTCCTTCTATTTCTGGGATCATGAATAAGGGTGGGAGATGAAAAGTCTGGTCCCATCCATAGCTGAATTTTACTGTAGCTAAATATGTTTAATCCATGCAGGAAGATCCAAAATTATCTGAAGGATTCATGGGTCCTAAAGCCTTTTCATTATAAATATCAAATTCAGCATAGCATTTTAGCTAATTTGTTTTATGTGAAAGGTATATTAAGTTCAAACTTTATGTCAATTTTAAATTTGATTCTTAAAAATAAACATATAGACAAAGATGTAGGGAAAGTGAAACTTTCATGCATTGTTAAGGAGCCAGTCAATTGGTATAATCTCTTTGGAGAGTAGGATGGTATGAAGATGCGTATATACTTCATACAAATGCAATTCTACTTTTATATTCACACTTTAAAGAGATTTTCACATGTGCTCAAGGAGATGTGGGCAGAGATGTTCAGTGCTGCATTGGTTTCAATAGCAATAATTTAAAAAGGACCTATAATTTTATCAATATAGGAATAAGTAAATAACTTTCAGTATAGTAATACAATGAAAAAATTATACAGCAGTAAAAGTGAATGAACCAGATGTACATGTGTTGGCATAAATTTAGAAAATGAAACATTGAATTAAAGACATAATACACGTAAAATAATTCATTTTAAGTAAACTTTAAAAGCACTCCAAGCAAGATTATATCACCTTATACTACATTTCATACTATACTATATTATATATAGTACAATATATAGTATTATTACATATGACAATAGTATATCATATTATGCATTTTAAGTTTATATATATATGCTTATAGTAAACATAGAAGGACGTTGCAGAAAAAGATACATACCAGTAACCAGGCTAATGGTTACTTTTGGGGTAAAACACAGAGAATTTGCTTAAGGAGATTATAAAAGAGACTCTTATTTATCTGGAAAGTTGTTTTGTTTTGTTTTTAATTACACAAAAACATATGGAAACCAAATTGTTCAAATTTCCTGTTTTTTAAAACTAGATGGTGACATATGTTTATTCATTGTACTGTTGTCCTTTTCTCTTTGCATGTATGAAATTTCATGATAAACAGTAGGCTTGCACTTGAAATTATCTTCTTAAGAGCATTTTTGTGATTTACATTATTAAAGAGGTTTTTTTAAAGTAATTTGTACTTATGAAATATAATTTTGGAATAAATAGTATATTTCCAATCCCTCTTTGAAATGTACATTTTTATTTTAAATGGCTATAACAAAATTAAGAACAAACATTTTGGATGAGATATAGTTTTTCATCCTTTTTGGAATTTAAAAAATGCACCATGTCTCTGATCTCACATTTCAGCCTTGTGATGACAGCTTGGTCATAAAATATCAATCACAACAATAGGCTGTGGGAATAAGCTGATAATATTCCTCTTTTCCAATGAGTCAAGTAGTTGAAAAATTTCTAAGTTCCCAGCTACTGTGGTCACATCCATTTCTTTGTTAATAAGGAAAGTAAGTCATTTTAAAAGATAAGGTAAAATTAGAATATTATTTCACAAGTCATTTACTCTTGAAGTCAGAAAATTGATCCAAGAATGGCTTGTTATTTGAATTCATCAGCCACAAAGTCAGTAACTACTCAGCCTTTTAGGAAGTAGTATCTGTAAAAAGAAATAGTGCTTTTGAATTATTATAATGCGATTTGAAAGTTAGAGATGATCATTTTTAAAAGAAAATGCCGTTTGATTCTGAACTTATCTTTTATTACCATCTTGCTTTATATCACTAAGACTTCATATATTGTAGTCAATTTAAAAAGCCATTACAACTATCTCATTTTATACCCTCATGTAACGCAAACTTTTTCTTCTCTACAAGAATGTCTTTTGCCTGTTTTTATAAAAATAAATCAGCTGGTTTTGCTGTGTAATATTATTGAAAAATGATTTATATGAAACATTTGTTGGATATACAATTCTTTGAAAAATTGTTTTTTTTTTTGAAGGTGTTATTTCACTGTTAGATCCATGGCTTTTGTTTTACACTAAAGGTAAAACTTTTCAAGGCTTTCTCAGAGACTGAAATATGTTCTCTGATTTTATTTTCCTTTACTTAGGGAAGTAATAGCTATTTGAACTGCTGTTTCTGTCAATACTTTCTATATTCTAGGTGCATTATATATCTTAAAGGACTAAAGTATAGGTTAAGACAAGTTCCAAACCTCATATAATTCTTCACTCCTGTTTCCAAATTAATCCCTCCTTCCAGCTTCCCACTTTCACAAGTGCTTTCACAATTCTCCCAGTTGCCCAGACTCAAAACCTTTCCTCTCCTGCCCTTTTGCATCTTTCACCTTTAACATCCTCATTCTTACCTACCAATCAGGAATCAGTTTCCACAGGAACCATCTTGTT
The DNA here is from genome assembly GCF_008692025.1 of Phocoena sinus. Lineage (NCBI taxonomy): Eukaryota > Metazoa > Chordata > Mammalia > Artiodactyla > Phocoenidae > Phocoena > Phocoena sinus. The sequence goes on along the minus strand of NC_045766.1, from coordinate 99,738,127 downwards.
TTGGTACCTCTCATTACTACTCTTTCCCAGGCCCCCATTGCCTCAAGCCTGGGTTATTGCAACAGTCTTCTGAATGTTCTCCTTGATGCCATCTCTCTTAATCTTGACAATCCACCCACATCACTACTTTTTTTTTCTCCAATTTACACTATTGAGTTTAAATATTTACTCTCTTCTCTAATGGCATTTATAACTTCTTGTTTTCTGGCTTTGGAGACTTTGCATAGTCTTGGTTAATATTTCTTATTAGACCTAATATTTTTATAGAACAAATATTTATTGAATGCTTACAATGTGTTAAGCTCATGCAGGCACTGGGCACACAACAGCAAGCAAAGCAAAAATGGTTCTTATGTACCTCTTTAGTCTCACCACAAAGTAATGGGTATCTCTCATTTCCCAACAAAACCTTATACTTTCTACATACTCTGGTCATCCTGTTACATAAGCCTTTATTTTTCTCCTTGCATAATAAAAGGGAGGGTATTTTTGAAATAAGTTGTCTTAATCATTAAGCTACCCCCTCCCACTTCTGTTGTTTCTGATTTAAGATTGGTCTCTTTAGCATCACTGAGGAAATACTAGGGAGAGTTCAGTGAATTCCATAATTATTAGCGTATTAAACTTTGTAGCTAAATGGTAACTTTAGCACATTTTATTCCCATAAAATTCTGGATCAGGGTGAGAAGGAGGGAGGGGCTAAGGTGGAAAAAGCTATTGAGTAAAATTTACTGAATATACATTTTCTTCTGTCTCATTTATTTAAGCCACAAAGCAAATTAATCAGTTTTTTATAACTATAACTATGAAGAATTAAGGGCATAGCTTATGAAAAAAGGATGATCAGTGCATATCCTAGATAATACATCTCTGCTTAATTTCCTGAGAAAATATAAGTATCATGTTAATAAATATTGTTTTTAAATATTTGAACCCTTACTACAGATATAAAATTAATGCTTGAAAAAAATCAGTAATGCAATATTACTCAGCAGCTGAAAGGAACACACTACTAATATTGGGTTGGCCAAAAAGTTCATTCAGGTTTTCCATAAGAAGTTATAGAAAAATCCAAACAAACTTTTTGGCCAACCCAATACATGCACCAACATGGATTAATCCCAATTTCTTTTTCTAAAAGAAAAAAAAAAACATACAAAAAAGATTGCATACTGTATGATTCATTCATATAAAAACATAGAAAATGCAACCTAACCTAGCCTTGAGAGAAGGTGGATCAGTAGTAGACTGGGACAGTTGTGGGAAAGCAAGGGATTGCAAATGGTGCAAAAGGAATCTTTTGCTGGTAATAAAAATATCTGGTATCTTGCTGGTTTATGGGTGTATATATACGTCAAAGCTCAAATTGTACAATGTAAATGTATACAATTAATTATGTATGAGGCATACAATAGTGAGGGGAAAACATTAGATTTTAATATTTCACTGTTATAATAATAGAGATACCAAGACAAATACAATCCATATTTTTCCCCCAAAGGTACTAATTTTAGTAAAACTTAGGCATGGAATTACTTTAGAAAGATAAACTGACCTACATGTGGAAGTGTTCAGAATGAAATAAGCAGGCTCCTAGTTGGATCATCTGGCTAGTAGAACTGGTTGATCACGTGTTGCAATTTCTCTTTAAAATGTCTATAAAACAGATATAAAAACATAGTGAAAAAAGAATATTTCCAGGTGTGAAGTCAATTAGGACTAACAGCATGTTTTCAGAATCTGAAAGGATTCTCTAAATTTCTAAGGCAGAAAGAACTAGGCTGAATATGCTTACCATTGGTTTACTTTTCTGAAAGTGAAGAGAGTTTTCAGCCTTTCTTTGATTCATTTTGACAATCTCTGTCTTTTAATTGGAGCATTTAGATCATTGGCATTCAAAGCGATTATTGATATATTTGGATTATTATCTACCATATTTGTCACTGTTTTCTATTTTTTGCTTTTGTTCTTATTTTTTCTTCCATTCTTTTTCTGCCTTTCATCATTTTTAATTAAGTATTTTATGATTCTATTTTCTTTTCTTTCTTATCATATTGCTTATACTTTTTTTAATGTTTTTTTAGTGGCTACCCTAGAGTTTGCAATAGGCATTTATAGCTAATCCAAATCTACCTTCAGATAACACTGTTGGACTCCACAAGTAGTCTGAGTACTTTATAATAACAAAATAATCCTAATTCCTCCCTCCGATCCCTTGTATCATTGTTGTCATTCATTTCACTTATATATAAGCATATTTAAGCACATATATGATACATATAAGCATATATATACATAAGATGTATACATGAGCATATATATATGTAAGCATACATAATTGAATACATTGTTACTATCGTTATTTTGAAGAAACTTTTGTGTTAGATAATTAAGAATAAAAAAAAGTTTTAATTTTACTTCATTTATTCCTTCTTCAGTGTTCTTCCTTTTTTATGTAGATCTGAGTTTCTGACCTATATTATTTTCTTCTCTCTAAAGAACTTCTTTTAACATCCTGAAAGGCAAGTCAACTGGCAAGAAATTTCCTCAATTTTTCTTTGTCTGAAAAAGTCATTGTTTCTCCTTCACTTTTTTTTTTCTTTTGTGGTATGCAGGCCTCTCACTGTTGTGGCCTCTCCTGTTGCAGAGCACAGGCTCCGGATGCACAGGCCCAGTGGCCATGGCTCACGGGCCTAGCTGCTCTGTGGCATGTGGGATCCTCCCAGACCAGGGCACGAACCTGTGTCCCTGCATCGGCAGGCGGCTCTCAACCACTGCGCCACCAGGGAAGCCCTCTCCTTCACTTTTGAGGGACAATTTTGCAGGGTAGAGAATTCTAGGTTGGTGGGGTTTTTTCTCCAAACACTTTAAATATTTTACTCTACTCTCTTTTTTCTTGCATGGTTTCTGAGGAGAAATCAGATGTAATTTTTGTCTTTGTTCTTCTATAGGTGAGGTGTTTTACTTTCCTCTGGCTTCCTTCAGGACGTTTTCTTTACCTTTATCTTCTGTAGTTTGAAAGTGGTATGTCTAAGTGTAGTTTTTTTGACATTTACCTTCATTTCTTCCTGGATCTGTGGTTTGGTGTCTGACATTAGTTTGGGCGAATTTTCAGCCATTATTGTTTCAGATATTTCTTCTGCTTCTTCTATTTCTTCTCCTTTTGGTATTCTTCTTATACATATGCTGCACTTTTTGTAGTTTTCACACAGTCCTTGAGTATTGTTTTATCCAGCCTTTGCTGTCTTCGCTTTTCAGTTTTTAAGGTTTCTATTGGTATATCCTCTAGCTTAGAGATTTTTTCCTCAGCTGTGTCCAGTCTACCACTGAGCTCAATAAAGGCATTCTTTATTTCTGTTAGCAGTGTTTTCGCTTTCTAGCATTACTATTTATTTTATTATTTTATTTTTTTTTTGGCTGCATTGGATCTTTGTTGCTGTGCGTGACTTTCTCTTGTTGTGGTCAGCAGGGGTTATTCTTCATTGAGGTACACAGGTTTCTCATTGCAGTGGCTTCTCTTGTTGTGGAGCATAGGCTCTAGGGTGTGCGGACTTCAGTAGTTGTGGCACGTGGGCTTCAGTAGTTGTGGCTCACAAGTTCTAGAGCTCAGGCTCAGTAGTTGTGGAGCACAGGCTTGTTTGCTCCGCAGAATGTGGGATCTTCCCAGACCAGGAATCGAACCCATGTCCCCTGCATTGGCAGGCGGATTCTTAACCAGTGTGCCACCAGGGAAGCCCTCTAGCATTACTTTTGATTCTTTCCATCTCTCTGCTTATTTTGCCCATCTGTTCTTACATGCTGTCTACTTTATCCTTTAAAGCCCTTATCATATTATTCATAGTTGTTTAAAATTCCTGGTCTGATAATTTTAACATCTCTCTACTGTCTAGTTCTGATGCTTGTTCTGTCTGTTCAAATTGTGATTTTTGCCTTTCACCATGCCATGTAATTTTTCTTAATAGATGTACATGAAGTATTAGGTAAAAGGAACTGCTATTAATAGGCCTTTAGTAATGTACTGATGAGGTGAGAAAGAGGAGAAGCATGCCATAGTCCTATGATTAGGCCTCAGTCTTTTCGTGAGGCTGTGCCTCTGGATTGTGAACTTCACAAGTATTCTTCAGGGTTTTTTTTTTCTCCCTACTTAGGTGGAACAGGATGACTAGAGTGGGCTGGGTTGAGTATTTCTTTTCCCTAAGTCAGTTAGGCTCTGAATATATCAGCAGGTTAGGCTCTGGTTAACTAGTTGCCCTTGAGGGCAGATCTTATTAAGAACAGAGTGTTGTAGCATATTTCAAAATGGTTCCTTTTCTCCTACTGCTGCCTGAAGCATGAGGGAGCTTTTCTCCAAGTTTTAGAGTAAGAACCTGGAGGTAAAATTCACAAAGTATGGGAGTTCTTCTATTACTGGAAGCCCTGGCGTTTTTAACTCTCCAGAGTTGTCCATATTGAGCCTCCAGCAATTTTTCAATTATAGTTCAGGTTTTCCTGCCACAACACTGGTTTCCACAGCAGTTTCTGTTCTTGAGTCTCTGCTCCAGTAAACCAGGACTCCCTGTATTTGCCTGTCTGTCCCTCTAATTTGGGAGCAGTGGTTTGCCCTCTGACTTCATCTCTTTTACGAATCCAAGAAGCGTTGTTGATTTTTCAGTCTGTTCAGATTATTACTTCTTTTGGGGATGGAGTGGTGACTTCCATGCTCCTTACAGGTGGAACCAGGCCCACTGTCTATTTTGCTTCAGAAATGCAAGATCTGAACTGGAACATTGGCAAATCATTTCTGCCTGGTGGGTGCTCCTGTTTTTGAGTCAATGAGACTTCTTGCAAGCACTATTACTTTCTACAGTCATTCAGGGATTTATACTCATCAGAAAAACAGGAAGTAAGGAAAATGATGCCAAGAAATGATGAATTATGCTGGTAGCAGTTTGGGGAAGATAAGAAGAGTATAAGTAAAAATTTATGATGCAGATTTCATATTATCAGGGTGCTAGAGACTCAGGTAATGAGGATAGGAGAATATTTAGTAGAATTACATTTGATAAAAATCATCTAGAATCTGAAAATCCAGGCACTCCAGCTCTGAGTCTAAGCAGATGACACAGGGATCCACATGGATAAAAGTGTGACAAAGACAGTTTTCCTGTCCTGTGTATTGCCAAAGTTCACCTGGAGAGATTTTTCATTTGAAAAACAGTTAACAACAAAACCCAAAGCCCTCATGTGACCAATTAAAAATATTTCAGAACCAATGAAAAAAACATAATATAGATGATTAGGAGGAAGTTCAGACCTCTGAAAATCTTTTTACTTTAGAAACGAGAAACAGAAAAATGTTTATGATTTTCAAAAGTATGGGCTTTGATCTCATGGGGGAAAAAAGCATAAGGTAAAAAAAAAAGTTGGATGTGAAATGAGAATGTAGATGTACTAATTAAAGACATCAGAAAAACAATTATGTGATGAAGAATAATAAAACTTTATGTGATAGGAAATGGAGAAATGACAAACTAGATGAATAATGTTGCATACACATCTTAAAAGCTGATTCAGCATTTTTAGGAATAGAAAAGTTATTAAAGCAGTGAGACAGAAGTCCATGGGAGGATAGAGAGCAACTCTACCACACAGGGGCACCTTAGGAAGTATCCAGAAGTCACTGAAGACAGACCTCTAATAGTCGTCACAAAATTTAAAACCTGATCTACAGAATGAAAAGATCTCATTTATATTGCCTAGAAACAACCTGGAGACATGTTTTGGTTATCTATACCTTCTTTTTCTTTAACACAAGGATTTTTAAATATATATCTTGCAGGTTTTGTTATAGTAAAAATAATTATTGACAAAAAGTTTATCAGACCTATCATCAGAATAAATGCTAGAAGGTGCTTCCTACGAATGGAGTTCTTTACCCTCTATAGTCATTGACCAGTTTGAGAAATACATATACACATATTCTCACATGCCTGAAATTGTGCTCACAAGCCAAGGAGATTTACAGTCTGCCAGCAGCACACCCAGGGAACTTCTCAGCCTTCAAAATGCGCTAAGTGTTCAGGGAGAAATATTGTGACACAAACTTTTATACCCAGACAAGTTGCATTTCGTATTTGAAAGAAATGAAAAGTCTGAGCTATTCAACAGTTATCCTTATACTCTTATAGGAAAAAAGTATTTACTGACATATTTCAACTATGAAGTGAATCAAATATAAAAACTCACATGGACTAGTCACAGAGTATTTAAAAAGGGGAATCTGTCTATGAATTTATAATAAAAATATAATTCCAATTTATTTACATAGAAAATATCTATCTCAGTAATATTATAATAGTGAACATTTTTAAGTTTCCTTTTTAAATGTACAGTCTGAAATCTCGCATCTCCTGATGTTAAAGCAACAGATGCATCAATAACAGAAAAACTGAGGCAGAAGAACGAATAAGTGACCTGTAAGACGAAATGGTGGAAATAACTGCCGAGGAGCAAAATAAAAAAAAAAAAAAAAAGAAAAGAATTGAAGACAATCTCAGAGACCTCTGGAACAAGAATAAACGCACCAACATTCTAATTATAGGGTTCCCAGAAGAAGAAGAAAAAAAGAAAGGGTCTGAGAAAATATTTGAAGAGATTATAGTGGAAAACTTCCCTAACATGGGAAAGGAAATAGTCACCCAACTCCAGGAAGCACAGAGAGTCCCATACAGGATAAAACCTAGGAAAACACACCAAGACACATACTAATCAAACTAAAACGAAAATAAAATTCAAAGAAAAAATATTAAAAGCAGCAAGGGAAAAACAAAAAAATAACACACAAAGGAATCCCCATAAGGTTATTAGCTGGTTTTTCAGTGGACACTCTGGAGGCCAGAAGAGTGTCAGGATATACTTAAAGGGATGAAAGAGAAAAACCTACAACCAAGATTACTCTACCCAGCAAGGATCTCATTCAGATTCAATGGAGAAGTCAAAAGCTTTTCAGATGAGCAAAAGCTAAGAGAATTCAGCATCACCAAATCAGCTTTACAACAAATGTTAAATACATTTCTTTAAGTGGGAAACATAAGAGAAGAAAAATACCCACAAAAACAAACCCAAAGCAATTAAGAAAATGGTAACAGGAACATACATATTGATAATAACCATGAATGTAAATGGATTACATGCCCCAACCAAAAGACACTGGCTGAATGGATACAAAAACAACACCCATATATATGCTGTCTATAAGAGGCCCACTTCAGACCCAGGGACACATACATACTGAAAGTGAAGGGATGGAAAAAAAGATATCCCGTGCAAATGGAAATCAAAAGAAAGCTGGCATACCAATACTCGTATCAGATAAAATAGACTTTAAAATAAAGACTGTTACAAAAGATAAGGAGGGATACTACATAATGATCAAAGGATCAATCCAAGAAGAAGATATAACAATTATAAATGTTTATGTATCCAACATAGGAGTACCTCAATACATAAGACAAATGCAAACATCCATGAAAGGAGAAATCGATAGTAACACAATAATCATAGGGAATGGACAGATCATCCAAAATGAAAATAAAGAAAGAAACACAAGCTTTAAATGACACAATAGACCAGATAGATCTAATTGATATTTATAGAACATTCCACACAAAAGTGGCAGAATACACTTTCTTCTCAACTGCACATGGAACAGTCTCCAGGATAGATCATATCTTGGGTCACACATCAAGCTTCAGAAAATTTAAGAAAACTGAAATCGTATCAAGTATCTTTTCTGACCATGACGCTATGAGACTGGAAATCAGTTAGAGGAAAAAAAACTGTAAAAAACAGAAATAAATGGAGGCTAAACAGTGCACTACTAAATAACCAAGAGATCACTGAAGAAATCAAAGAAGAAATTAAAAATACATAGAGGGCTTCCTTGGTGGCACAGTGGTTGGGAGTCCACCTGCTGATGCAGGGGACATGGTTTCATGCCCTGGTCTGGGAGGATCCCACGTGCTGTGGAGTGGCTGGGCCCGTGAGCCATGGCCGCTGAGGCTGCGCGTCCGGAGCCTGTGCTCCGCAACAGGAGAGGCCACAACAGTGAGAGGCCCGTGTACAGCAAAAAAAAAAAAAAAAAAAAACAAAAAACATAGAAACAAATGACAATGGAAACACAATGACCCAAAACCTATCGGACACAGCAAAAGCAGTTCTAAGATGGAAGTTTATAGCAATACAATCTCATCTCAAGAAACAAGAAAAATCTCAAATAAACAATCTAACCCTACACTTAAAAACAGCTAGAGAAAGAAGAACAAAGAAAACCCAAAGTCAGTAGAAGGAAAGAAATCATAAAGATCAGAGCAGAAATAAGTTAAATAGAAATGAAGAAACAATAGCAAAGATCGATAAAACTAAAAGCTGGTTCTTTGAAAAGATAAACAAAATTGATAAACCCTCAGCCAGACTGATCAAGAAAAAAAGGAGAGAACACAAATCAATAAAATTACAAATGAAAAAGGAGAAATCACAACTGAAACTGCAGAAGTACAAAGGATTATAAGAGACTACTACAAACAACTATATGCCAATGAAATGGACAACCATGAAGAAATGGACAAATTCTTGGAAAGATACCATTTTCCAAGACTGAACCAGGAATAATTAGAAAATATAAACAGAGCTATCACAAGTAATGAAATTGAAACCATAATTAAAAATCTTCCACCAAACAACAGTCCAGGACCAAATGGCTTCAGAGGCGAATTCTATCAAACATTTGGAAAAGAGCTAACACCTATCCTTTTCAAACTCTCCCCAAAAATTTCAGAGGGAGAAACACTCCCAAATTCATTCTACAAAGCCACCATCACCTGATAACAAACCCAGGCAAAGATGTCACAAAGAAAGAAAACTACAGGCCAATATCACCAATGAACATAGATGCAAAAATCCTGAACAAAATACTAGCAAACAGAATCCAACAGCACATTAAAAGGATCATAAACCATGATCAAGTGGGATTTATGCCAGGGATGCAAGGATTCTTCAATATATGCAAATAAATCAATGTGATACACCACGTTAACAAATGAAGGAATAAAAATCGTATGATCATCTCAGTAGGTGCAGAAAAAGCTTTTGGCAAAATACAACACCCATTTATGATAAAAGCTCTCCAGAAAATGGGCATAGACAAAACCTATCTCAACATAATAAAGGCCATATATGACAAACCCACAGCAAGCATCATATTCAATGGTGAAAAACTGAAAGCATTTCCACTAAGACCAGGAGCAAGACAAGGATGTCCACTTTCGCCACTCTTATTAAACATAGTTTTGGAAGTCCTAGCCACAGCAATTAAAAAAGATAAAGAAATAAAAGGAATACAAATTGGAAAAGAAGTAAAACTGTCACTGTTTGCTGATGACATGATACTATACATGGAAAATCCTAAAGATGCCACCAGAAAACTACTAGAACTAATCAATGAATTTGTTAAGGTTGCAGGATACAAAATTAATGCACAGAAGTCTCTGGCATTTCTATACACCAACCACAAAATTTCAGAAAGAGAAATTAAGGAAACACTTCCACTTACCATTGCAACAAAAAGAATAAAATACCTAGGAACAAACTTGCCTAAAGAGGCGAAAACCTTTTACTTAGAAAACTATAAAACACTGATGAACGAAATCAAAGATGACATAAATAGATGGAGAAATATACCATGTTCTTGGATTGGAAGAATCAGTATTGTGAAAATGACTATATGACCCAAAGCAATCTACAGATTCAGTGCAATCCCTATCAAACAACCACTGACATTTTTCACAGAAACAGAGCAAGAAATTTCACAATTTGTATGGAAACACAAAAGACCCCGAATAGCAAAAGCAATCTTGAGAAAGAAAAACGGAGTTGGAGGAATCAGGCTCCCTGACTTCAAACTATACAACAAAGCTGCAGTAATCAAGACAGTATGGTACTGGCACAAAAACAAAAATATAGATCATTGGTACAAGATAGAATGCCCAGAGATAAACCCACACACACATGGGCACCTAATTTATGGCAAAAGAGGCAAGAACATACAATGGAGAAAAGACAGCCTCTTCAATAAGTGGTGCTGGGAAAACTGGACAGCTACATGTAAAAGAATGAAATTAGAACACTCCCAAACACCATACACAAAAATAAACTCAAAATGGATTAAAGACCTAAATGTAAGGCCAGACACTATCAAACTCTTAGAGGAAAACATAGGCAGAACACTCTATGACATAAATCACAGCAAGATCCTTTTTGACCCACCTCCTAGAGAAATGGAAATATAAACAAAAAAACAAATGTGACCGAATGAAACTTCAAAGCTTTTGCACAGCAAAGGGAACCATAAACAAGACAAAAATGCATCCCTCAGAATGGGAGAAAATATTTACAAATGAAGCAACTGACAAAGGATTAATCTCCAAAATTTACAAGCAGGTCATGCAGCTCAATATCAAAAGAACAAGCAACACAATCCAATAATGGGCAGAAGACCTAAATAGACATTTCTCCAGAGCAGATATACAGATTGCCAACAAACACATGAAAGGATGCTCAACATCATTAATCATTAGAGTAATGCAAATCAAAACTGCACTGAGGTATCACCTCACACCAGTCAGAGTGGCCATCATCAAAAAATCTACAAACAATAAATGCTGGAGAGGGTGTGGAGAAAAGGGAACCCTCCTCCACTGTTGGTAGGAATGTAAATTGGTACAGCCTCTATGGAGAACAGTATGGAGGCTCCTTAAAAAACTAAAAATAGAACTACCATACGACCCAGCAATCTCACTACTGCACATATACCCTGAGAAAACCATAATTCAAAAGGAGACATGTACCACAATGTTCACTGCAGCACTATTTACAATAGCCAGGACATGGAACCAACCTAAATCTCCATCAACAGATGAATGGATAAAGAAGATGTGGCACATATATACAATGGAATATTACTCAGCCATAATAAGAAATGAAATTGAGTTATTTGTAGTGGGATGGATGGACCTAGAGTCTGTCATACAGAGTGAAGTAAGTCAGAAAGAGAAAAACAAATACCATATGCGAACACATGTATATGGAATCTAAAAATATAAAAAAATGGTACTGGTAAACCTAGCTGCAGGGCAGGAATAAAGAGATACACATAGAAAATTGACTTGAGGTCATGGTGCGGGAGGATGAAGCGGGGGCAAAGTGAGAGTGGCATCAACATACATACACTACCGAATGTAACATAATTGGCTGGTGGGAAGCAGCAGCATAGCACAGGTAGTTAGGCCCTGTGCTTTGCAATGACCTATATGGGTGGGATGGGGAGGATGGGAGGGAGGTTCAAGAGGGAGGGGATATCGGGACATGTGTATGCACATGGCTGGTTCGCTTTGTTGTACAACAGAAACTAACAAAGTATTGTGAAGTAATTATACTCCAATAAAGATCTATTTAAAAAGAAAAAAAGAAAAAATAAAAGATTTAATACAGGGATTTTTTTTTTTTTTTTTGGCTGTGTTGGGTATTCGTTGCTGTGCATGGGCTTTCACTAGTTGTGGCAAGCAGGAGCTACTCTCCTTTGCTGTTCACAGCCTTCTTATTGTGGTGGCTTCTCTTGTTGCAGAGCGTGGGCTTTAGGCATGAGGGCTTCAGTAGTTGTGGCACACAGACTCAGTAGTTGTGGCTCGTGAACTCTAGAGTGCAGGCTCAGTAGTTGTGGCTTACGGGCTTAGTTGCTCCACAGCATGTGGGATCTTCCCAGACTAGGGCTCAAACCCATGTCACCTGAATTGCCTGGTGGATTCCTAACCACTGCACCACCAGGGAAGTCCCAGTATAGGGAATTAGAAACATAGTTATATCCTAAAAGAGAATAAAGGTGAAAAAGGAAGGATGCTGAGGTATCCCAGAGAGTAAAAACTGCAGAAAGAAGTTACAACCTCTCAATTAGGAGGACAAAAGGCAAAAGGTAGTGTTTCCAGAATATTGGAGTTCAGAGGAGGAATGACCACATATCTGATGCTCGTATCTCCAAGGAGAGCTGTCAGATAATCGGCACTGGTCTTCACCTGGTGAGATTAAGAAAATTTTTGAATTGTCCAGAATATTGCTCATTTATCTTCTGAAATGTCAATTCTGCCTCAAATGCCAGTTAAAATCATGTACTGCTCCTTATTTACTTCTGCCTGCTCTTTCTGTGTCAATTTCATTTTCATCTAAATTTGTTTCTGTTTGATACTCTCTTATTTTAAAGGTCTTGAAAATATTTTAAAATTAAAAATTTTTTTTCTGTTCCCTTCTTTAAATAACTTTCAAATACAATTTTTCATCTGCTTCATAACTTACTGCTATCTCAAAAATTACTATCTACCGTGTGTTAGTTTTATTTTAGCATAGTTTTATTTCATTCATGATTATAAAGGCAACTTCCTCTTCATATATATGCTTTTTCTCTTCAATCTAGTCATTTGTCCTTTCAAGACTGCGGCATTTTCTTCCAGACTTTATTATTAATTTTAGACAACGTTGGCTTTAATATGACATAGTGAAACAGAACAGGACCCTATGGTCCTTCCACCAATCCCCCCAATTGCCCCATGTCCTCAGCCTGCCTTTTGTCTGTGGAAGAACTTTAACCAAACAGTAAATTTAATCAGAGAAGTGAGAAAATGCAGACATAAAGGAAAACAGTCAGATGAGACCAAATAATAATAGTTCAGTATTAAGCAAAGTCAAGGACCTTGCCCAAGTTCCTCCTCAAGGACTGTAGATAATATTCTGAGCCATATCCTGTGAGCTGTTTTATAGATACTAAAACCCCCACCAGGTGGAAGAAGTTAACTACACGATGACCAGCCTGTAGCCATGACATAAGCCGCCACAGTTCCCAGAACTGGCCTCAAAGAAGTGGGAACAAACTGACCCTGGAACTAAAGACTAACTCTATTTAAAACAATCAAGATAATGCTGATCTCAGCACTGCATGACTAATTTCAAGATGACTGTCAGAGCCTACTGTGCTGTTTCTGCATGTACTCCCTCCCTCTGTCTATAAAAGCTCTTGTCCACTGATTGTCAGTGGGGGGAGTCAGCCTTTGGACAGGAGTCTGCCCTCTCCCTCCCACCCTGTTGCTGGCCACCAAAATAAACCATGCTTTGCTTTCCACCAACCTTGCCTCTTTATTGGCTTTTGAGTGGCGAGCAGTGGGACCCTCACTTCCGGTAACAGTTTATTTCGTGTCCAACATGGGGCTGCACTCTCCCGACATCTGGCTCCCCAGTGTTTTCCAGAGCCAACAGCCACAGCAATGCGCCAAGATGGTTGCAATGAGCCAGCTGCTCATGGCTAGCTGGCCTCAAGAGGGGGATTTAGGGGGACGTTCCTTGCAGCTGACAAAACCATTTGTTTTGGGGATCCTCCCTGTTTCTCCCCTGCTTGGCACTGGCTGCCAACTTGCGATTTTCCTTGGTGGAACAGAAACATGCATCTGGACAAGCTGACGAGCTCCAAGACCGAGTAAGTCCACCCGTGCACATCCGGGCAAACCTCTTTTGAGCACAAAGTGCTATTTGGACATTTTGCCGTTGGTTCTGATGTGTGTCTGACATCGAGTGCCATTTGTGAGCACGAAGTGCTATTGGGCATTTTTGCCAATTGTTTCTGACATGTGTCTGATGTCAAGGACCCTTTGTGTTGGGGAAATGTTTGTTTGGGACTTGTATACGTCATCCTCTTGGCAGATTTGTGACAGGTCTGTCTTCTGGTGTATGAATGTATATTCCATTTGTGTGATTGGAATCTTTGTTGTCTTTGGTAAAAATGAAAATTCAGGTTCAATTCATTATAAATATTATAGCTATAAGAAAAGAAAAAGAAAGATGTTTTTTAAGCAATGTATGGCAACAGTATTCTTCAGACTCCACAGGAGATTAGTTAAGATGAAACTCTTTTAAAACTCCCAAACTGGTTCTTTTTGCATATGCAGTTAGAGAAAGCTAGCTTGATAAAATACTGTTTTCAGAATTCTGACCCTGAGAGAACAAAAATATGCCTAGGAGAAAGCTTGAAGTTAAGTCTTATCAGGTCCTTAAAATACAAACACAGCCCACTTTGCCTGAGACTTCAGCTTTGGGTTAATTAGTAGAACTTCAAAAGATGTTTGGGTTCATTAAACATACGTCTTCTACCACATTAAACAGAAATTGTGCTATGAAAAAAAAATGTATGTTTTTAGAGTTTATGGAATATGTTCTTAAGTTTGCCAATCAGAAAATGCTGGTATAACAGTTCAATTACTTGTTTCTTGGTTTTGTTAGGATCATTTTGTGTTTTTTTTGCGGTACGCGGGCCTCCCACTGTTGTGGCCTCTCCCGTTGCGGAGCACAGGCTCCGGACGTGCAGGCTCAGTGGCCATGGCTCACGGGCCCAGCCGCTCCATGGCATGTGGGATCTTCCCGGACTGGGTCACGAACCCGTGTCCCCTACATTGGCAGGCGGACTCTTAACCACTGCGCCACCAGGGAAGCCCTAAGATCTTTTGAAGGTTAAAATTGTAATATGTAATTAAAGCTACTAAAATGTTAGGAAAAACATTTCAGTGTATAAAGCAAGTATGATATGTGTTGCCACTGAAGAAGGTGTAAAGACCAGAAATATATTTGTTGAGGAAAAACAGAAAAATAATTTTGTCCTAGAACTGTTTGCTTATGTTAGGGAAAATAAGGGATGAATTAATGTGGATCCAGAAAGTGATAAAAGGTTTATGAAAAAGGAACTTTGAGAAAAAAAATAAATTTGTACATTGTCAGGATTAAGATTAGATTGATTTAATTAGGTAAATGATCTTTGTTATTAATAGTAACCTGATACAAGACTGGAATTTGCTTTTCTTTCTCCCCATTAAGAGAACAGAATTTTCCTGGAGTATTGAGCTGCTTTAGGTAACGGACTTTTAAGTTTCTTTCTCTAACTAACTTTGAGTATTCCTACGGGCCCCTAGGCATCTTAGAAAAAATATTAGAGTAACTAGAATTATTTTGTATGCTAAATTATATGAAAAATATTTGATGACTTTCGGATCATACTGCTAAACAGGGTAAGAAATTTTAAAAATTCTAATGGAAAGCTGTTGTTTTGCTTCAAACCATATTTTTGACCTCATTGTTCAGGATGGAAAAAATTGTCTAATAAAGTTATCACAGAGTATAAATATTTATTATGTGTATCACTGCTGGCTTTAAGTTTACTGCTAAAAGCACATGTACAATGCTTATGTGACAATTGGGTGTGAGTGATAAAATATATAGCCCATAAAATGTTTCCCCATCAGCATAGCTCTGTACTTGTTTTTTATGTCTGATTAGTTTTCACCCAACGTGGATAACTAGGCCAATATATAAACAAAAATTAGGCCTAGCACCGAGAGATATGAATGGACCCGGAGCAAGCAACTGAACCACTCTGGCAATGCTGGAAAAAATGTTGATTATAAGTGCTTTCTATGAAAAGATTTACAATTAAAAGGGGAAAATGATGGAAGAAATTTTCACATATTGAGGTATGGGGAAGTCATTCTGGCTTATACATGATTTAATTTGAACATTAACCAAAACAGCAGGTTTGTGGCCTATTAAACATACATTGTACATCTGCTTTAACCATTAAGGAAAAAAAACCCACATTCAGAGAATAATACAAAAATAAATTTTGATTATAATCCTCATAATATGTCTACTAATTTTCAAATGTTTGTCCAGGTACTAAGACAAAGTAATCAAAGAGAGAGGTAATGTTTTCATAATGTAAAATACTGATGCTAAGCTTGGGATTTAAGATTATTTCCAACGCTGTGTCCATTCACAAAATTAGGTAGGACTCCAGAGTGGCTGTCACCCCATTCCCTCAAAGAGTTGGGGAAAATTGGAACAGAAGTAGAACTAAAACCGAGTTCCTTCGCCACGTTTATGATTAACCCCTCAATCTAAAACTTTATTCCCTTTCTTGTTTTGTACCTGTCCCTCCTCAAGGTTGAGGAGTATCAAAGAAAAGGGGGAATTGAAACAAAGCAGGACTCTATGGTCCTCCCCACTGCCCCCATGTCCTCAGCCTGCCTTTTGTCTGTGGAAGAACTTTAACCAAACAGTAAATTTAATCAGAGAAGTGAGAAAATGCAGACATAAAGAAAAACAGTCAGATGAGACCAAATAATAATAGTTCAGTCATTAAGCAAAGTCAAGGACCTTGCCCAAGTTCCTCCTCAAGGACTGTAGATAATATTCTGAGCCATATCCTGTGAGCTGTTTTATAGATACTAAAACCCCCACCAGGTGGAAGAAGTTAACTACACGATGACCAGCCTGTAGCCATGACATAAGCCGCCACAGTTCCCAGAACTGGCCTCAAAGAAGCGGGAACAAACTGACCCTGGAACTAAAGACTAACTCTATTTAAAACAATCAAGATAATGCTGATCTCAGCACTGCATGACTAATTTCAAGATGACTGTCAGAGCCTACTGTGCTGTTTCTGCATGTACTCCCTCCCTCTGTCTATGAAAGCTCTTGTCCACTGATTGTCAGTGGGGGGAGTCGACCTTTGGACAGGAGTTCCCCACCTGCCCCAGGTTGCTGGCCTCTAAAATAAATCAAGCCTTCCTTTCCATCAACCTTGCCTCTTTATCAGATTTTGAGCAGAGAGCAGCCAGACTCCACTTTCAGTAACAATAGGAGTTCTATTGATTTTCATCACTTTCCAGTCCTTCTGTAATACAAATATTTTAGTTAGCTTATACTTGCCAAATCAAAGTAAATGAATAAACCAAAACAAATTTTTCTAATGAAAATATACCTGAAAGCAAATAAGGTAATTGAAATACATAAGATTAAAAAACTCAAGATACAGTTATTATACAAAGCTTTGGAAAAGATTAGTTAGCATAATAATGAGAATAATAGCCTATTTATTTTTTATTGATGCCTATTATATCCCAAATACTGAGCTAGTCACTACAGATTACCTCCTTAAACTTCCCATAGCAACCCTATTAGGTAGATGCTACTTCCTAGTTTATAGATGAGAAAATGAGGTGCAGAGAAAATAAGTGAATTGCCAAGAGTTAAGCTACTTAGCCAGAATTCAAAGTCAAGGACATCTAGCTCCAGATTTGACTTTTTAAAATCCTATATTACTCATAGAGAATGGACTTGAGGACACGGGGTGGGAGGGGGAAGCTGGGGCGAAGTGAGAGTAGCATCAACGTATGTACACTACCGAATATAAAATAGTTAGCTAGCGGGAAACAGCAGCAAAGCACAGGGAGATTAGCTCGGTGCTTTACGATGACCTAGAGGGGTGGGATAGAGAGGATGGGAGGGAGGCAAAAGAGGGAGGGGATATGGGGACATATGTATGCATATGGCTGATTCACTTTGGTGTACAACAGAAACTAACACAGTACTGTGAAGCAATTATACTCCAATAAAGATCTATTAAAAAAAATCCTACAGTATACATGCTTATTTAGTAGGCCACAGCATATTTATGGGAAAATCAAATTAAAGAGACAAACATTCTACTTTCACTCAATTCCTGTGTCTTCTTCATGAGAGCAAATGAGAATACTATCAGGTTTAGAGGTTTGGCTGATGTGTGTATTATATGCAAATACAACATTTTGTGAAGACTTAAAAATGTTGGAAGTACTCTGGAACATCAAATAACCATGGCTAACTAAATTAAAGAAATTTTAGTAGGTTGTGAGCTGTGGTTATTTTTTGATTGATCCCTTCACCATTTGGGGCCCAAAAGACTGCTTAGCACTTAGCCTAAACTTTGGAAGCATTTATAGAGATATTCTGTTCTCATTCAGATAAGGAGAATTAAGTCACTTGATGTTTTATTGTGATTGTTTCCAGTAGACTCTCAGCTTTATATTAGAACAAAAATAATATGCATTTACAAATAAAAGAAAGCAGAATTTGATTTTATGTGATGTAAATGTCTATAATGTTAACTATTTAGAATTATTTGTTTTAGATGAATTAGTGTATGGATGATGAGCATGTTTTAAATGAAAGTCTGGTAAGCATATTAGCAAAAGTTTTAAATTACAGTAACTGATTTTGTCATCCTCAGTAAATGCCAAGAAACATAGCTTTTACAGCAAGTTCATGGAAATGTTCAGATAAAACATTTATGAATTCTCCACTAAAAGAAAAGTCTCTTATGGTTTTGTTTGACAGAGGATGACCTTTGCTTCAATAAGTTCCCATCTTTGCTATAACTTAGTGTTTAGATGCCCTGCTTAGATGAATAAAACATAATATTTTGTTCTTTGTGTTTTCTAGTATATGTGATAATTAATAGAAAGGAAGACTTTGAAGCTTTAAAATGAAGTAAATGGGTAAAAAAAAAGGCATTAAGAAATCTTTGAAGATCAGTTTCTCAGCAGGAAATTTGTCAAAGCAATTAGGATCTACCCTGACTTGGTCAAACACAGCAGTGCTCAGTTGCTGTGCTCTTTCACATAACTAAAGCATTTTTAACTTTAGTGATCTGTGCTAGTCATACAGTCAGTCACCTGATGGTTCATAGAGAGATGAGTAAACGACTCAGTTATGTAAAAAAGAACTTTATGAGAATAAAACCAAACGTACTACAGTTTTTAATATGAAAACTAAACAAACAGGAAAATATGAATTGGATAACTTTCAACTGGATGTACTATAGATTCAATGTAGATTCAGTTTTAATATTTGTGCTTCTCTTCTTGCTTTAATTCTTATATTTCTTTAGAAGGAAGACAGTATTACTTTCTACTGAGGTATAATCAGAAAACAGTAGCAGTTGAGGTAAACAAGAAGTCCCCTACTCATGTCCTGAAGATCTGAAAGTTTGCTAAAACAACCATCTATTCCACTACCCCCTTTTAGCAAATAAGGTGTCATCTGGTCCAAAGGAAAGTAGCACATTAATTTTTGTGGTCATAGGACACCATTGATGCACTTAATCAATGATTTATTTTATGGCCTGACCCACAGGTAGGAATTTATTCTATGGTATTGAAAGATTACTTAGGACTTCAATATATAGATAGGTAGGGAATAAAGTATGGACTCATTAATATTTTTATAATGATCTCTCTTTGTAAAGACATGTGAAAATTTGATTTTAATAGAGACACTGACATCACATGTCCCCAGACAAGGAGTAATTGTACCCCTGTTGTGGGAATTATGTCTATTTTCTGCCAAAACTCTCTGACATATACTGGACACATCCAGAGACATTGGAAGAAGGACACTACTCATATTTGGTTAACATATACTTGCAGAATTAAAACAAGTAAAGTGCCAAGTTCATATTATTGAAATTGTTCATTGAAAACGCATGCCCTGAAAATTAGATTCTAGCATATTGGCATGTTTTTAACTAATCAAGTGCCAGTGGGTTACATGAGATTTATATATGTTCACTGGCGTGCAAATAACAGGACCTGGAGAATTCCAAGAAAGTATATACATTTGAATAAATGTTTGAATTTCCTGGATGACTTGTCTTCTAGATCAACAGTCCCCAAAATATTTCTACAGAGGATTAATCCTGTGACATGCTTTTCAAAAAGTGTTTCCTTGGTCAGTTGAGTTAGGAAATGTGCATGCTATATGACCTTCTTCACTGCTTACAGCAGAATAACACATTAAAAGCTTTGATAATTCCTTCAATAAGAAAACTTATTTGGCTTTTTTTTCCCATCTAGTGTTCCCAAAAATGTACTTAAGTACAAAATTCTTTTCTTGTGCAACATTTATTAGAATCCTAAACATATAATCTTCTGGAAAATTATTCCCAACCTAGCATTTACCAAAGATATTCAAATTTAATAAATATTCTCTGGGAAATATTTGCCAAAATTCTTTCATACATGAAGAAACAAATTGTTTTCTACACGGCTTTTTAGCCTGTGGGATACGAAAGGTTTTCCTGGATTTGTGATATTGACTATTGCAAAATCTTCTATAACATTTTTATTAGTGAAATGCCTTTTTTATGACAATAACAATGTTTGTTCAGTGTTGTCTTTTGTTCATGACAATAACAGTAGCCGATAATTTTGAGTGCTTGCAATGTGTCAGGAATTAATTTTAAGTGCTTTAAATGAAACAATATACTTAATCTTCAGAATAACCCTCAGTGGTGGATATTATTATTTCTACTTTTTGGAAGAAAAAACTGAGGAAACAGAGAGGTTAAGTAAATTGACTACAGTCACATGACCAGTGAGTAGCAGAGCTGGTATTCAAAACCAAGCACCCTGGCACCAAAGCCCAAGTGCTTAATCATAGCACTATACCACCACTTATCACGAGAGCCTGTTCTGGGACTCTCATGATCCTCCCTCCATCTCCACTCATTTGTAGCTTTAGGCTCCCAGTGGCTACTAGGATATCTCAGTGAAGAGGAAACCTAGTCTTGCTTCAGAAGCTTAAGATACTTGACAGTCTTTCTGACACTTATATGCCAGGAACATGGCCATAGTCAGTACAAACTCTTGAGCCGGAGTCAACAGAATAAAATTTCCAAAGTTTAGGCTAACATTGTTTCCAAAAGTAGTGTTCTAGCATTCTGATATTTTATGAACATAGTGCCAGTAAAAGTTTTTCATTTTACATAGTATGAAATAAGAGAAATATAATACCATTGCCTCTTTTTTGATATTTACAGTAACCTTGTTTAATCTAGCATTTTCCAAACTTATTTGAAGATATATCTCCTTCATGGTACACACCTATCAACATCTCGAAGACCAAAGTTACAACCACCCTAAGTTTGATAAATAGTGAGTAATGACCAGTGATATGCTGATGTTTAAAAACTGGATCTCCAAGGCAAAAAGGAAAGAAAGTTTTTTTAAAAGACTGATTTACAGAGTTTGAATGTTGTAGTGAAAAGATAGGCACAATAGGTTCTGAAAAGCTGACAAAGGCTGGCTGCAGTACACCATATATTTCTCAATCTCCTCAAAATCTAGCATTACCTCTTATATCATCATTAAGAATTGGCATCTCTTTAAGTGGAGGCCATTATACAAGCGATCAAGAGGGATTTTCAAGGATTGTATTCAAGGCTTTTATATGATTATCTTTACTTTATGTGGACACTTGACATAAGTGCTTAAAAAGTCACATCTGGACTAAGTCACTACCAATATGGTTGTGATGTCATAGACTTTCTTCCAAAAATCCTACATTAGATGCATATCAAGATTGCCTATATCCTAATAATTCTAGCTCTAACTGTTTAAATGTATTCCTATCACAAAAAGCCATTATACAAGAGTCTATAATAAAAGACAGTACACACCAAAGTGGAAAAAAACCCAAAGGGACTAACCATAAGGAAAGAAAAGAGGAAAAAATTTTAGACCAGGTTTATTTCAAAGATCCACTATCTACAAATATTTGCTCCCTAAACTGTTGTGCCCTAATGGAGTTCCCTGTAATTCCTTACAAATATCACTTTATCTAAACTTCTCTTATACATTATCATAAAATGGCACATTGATATGTATAAGCAGTTCAGTCAGGCTCTCTCATGAAGACGTCTAAGACGACAGTACCATCCACAGTTATTCTACTAGCATTGAAGCCGTTCCCATTGCATTGAAACTGTCAGGGTAGAAAACAATTTTCTCTACCCTCTTTTGTTATTGTTTGGGAACCTACAAATTAAATTGACAAAAGACAGATTATCAACAGAAAAGACAGATTTTTATTTATGTGCATACATAGGAGTTCACAGGAAAACATGACTCAAGGAGATGGTTAGAACTGGGGACTTATAACACATCTTGACAGGGGAAGGGGAGGGGAATAAGAGTACTTATGGGAAAACAAATGTCTTTTAGAAAAGATAAATGGGCCCTTAGAAAAATAGATGGCAGATACAATAGTTTTGTGACAACGTCTGTTTAGGTGATTTCTTGTCCTGGTGCTAACTTCTCCCTTCTGGTGATAGGAGTCAGTCTTCCCTGGTTGCAAAACTCCTGAGGAGAGGATTTATGACAGTTGAATTCTTTTGGGAGGCTTAGCTTTTAAACAGATAAGTAGAGTTTAGAAGTTAAAAAAAACCTTTATAGTGTACATTATGGATCCCTTCAAAACTCAAATGGAGGACTTCCCTGGTGGCACAGTGGTTGAGTCCGCCTGCTGATGCAGGGGACACGGGTTCGATCCCTGGTCTGGGAAGATCCCACATGCCGCGGAGCAACTAAGCCCATTCACCACAACTACTGAGCCTGCGCTCTAGAGCCCACGAGCCACAACTACTGGAGCCTGCGTGCCTAGAGTGCATGCTTCGCAACAAGAGAAGCCACTGCAATGAGAAGCCCAGGCACCGCAACGAAGCCCGCTAGCCACAACTAGAGAAAACCTGCTTGCAGCAACAAAGACACGACACAGCCAAAAAAACCAAAACAAAACAAAAAACAGAAAAACTCAAATGGACAATGATATATATACAGTGTAGAAGGCAGTAGAACAACCCAAATGTGGGAAGATAGTGACTGAGGTTAGGGAAGTCATCTGAGCTAATTATTGTCAGGTTTTTCTGAAGCACAGCTGCAGGCAAGGAAACATCATTGTGGGTATCTGGGGAAAAAAATGTCCTGCAAGCAGAGGTCATTTCTTAGTGAATTTATGATGTGGGCTAATTTTTAGCCTGATAGGCCACTTCTCTTTGAACAGAGATTTGGCTTCCTTAAGAACCAGGCAGAATTATGCAACTAAAGGCTGCAGATTCAAATCAAAGACAAATTAATATGTATGTAGTAAAAAAAGAAAACTCTGCCCATTAATTCAAATTGATCTCTTAAGTCAAAGTCAGAAAACCATGATAAGAATTACAATAAATGACATAATTCTAAAATTATTAAGGACAGAAGTACATATATTCAGGGTGACACTCAAAATACTTACAGCATAGGCATTATCCAGATTAAAGAGTGCTGGCTGTAAACCATTGATATGGCCATGATAGCATGTACCCACTAAAATGCCATCATTACACTGTCAGATAGATTTCCTTGTTTACCTCTCACTTTGCTGACACTAACCCAATGTAATTTGAATATTCAGAAATGGTGTTGCTAAATTCCAATTTTAGTTTTTAAAATTAATATTAAATTTTATGTATTTTTCATGTATACTGTACAATTAATTATAAGTTAATGTTAAGAAAACAAATACTACTTGGTTGCATAAACTCACCTTACAAATGTATAGGCTAAAAAAATTGTTTTATCCACATACTTTTTCCCCTAGAAACAGAATTTAGAAAAAACCCCCACAATTATTTAGCACATCATGTTGCATTTTAAATGAAATACAAAAATGTGGCTAAGATTCGCATTATTCATAGTGAATAATAATACTTAGATCATTTTTAGTTTGGAAAATCTTTGTAATCCTATTAACTTTTGCAATAAATATGGAGCAATGCCATTTGGCTTGTTAACAAAGTAGTCACAAAAATCGCTGGGGAAAAGTGTAACATATGCACTAAATACCTTTGAAGCTATTTAGAGAACATGAAATAGAAATTATGAGCTAGCAGCCAATGTGAGAAAACACTAGGTTTTCTTCTGCGTGCAGTCATGATTTGTAAACAACAATTACTAACTAGAGAAAATGAGAGCAAAACACAGGGCTCAGCCAGGTGTTATTTTACGTAAGTTATTTATTCTGCTATTTGATCAGTGATAAGAACAAAATCACCCATATCCTCAGGAATACATGAATGTTTCAAGGCAGCTGTGGGAGCACCTGGCTACTTGTCCTATGCAAAGACTACCTCTATCAAGGAAGAATCAAGATTTATTCCTCTTGGCTTGAACCAGAAACCATGCCAATAAATCTGTTGCATTGCATTATTTCTTTAATGAGAGAACAAAAGCAGTTTTACATCCTATTTCTGGTGAATTGGCAGGAATACACTTGCATCCTCTTGAATCTGTGTGACAGGATCCTTCAACATTCCCTCGAGTGGCCAACAGCATGAGTGCTTTCTCCCTTTGTATATTTTCTATAAATGCACACACACACATACTATTGGTAAGGAAGAAACTTTCTTCTCCCTCCTAGGTTCTTCTGGCTGATCTAAGAATTAAATTGACCTGAGACAAATTGACAAGAGAAAATCAAACAAAAGTTTAATAACATGTATATATGAGAGAAACCCAGGAAAACTGAGTAACTCACCAAAAAATGGTTGAAACCTTTGCTTTAAATACCACTGTCAGCTAAATACAAAAGAGTATGCTGGGGTAGTGATTTGGGACTTCGAAAGGGAGAAAGGCAATTCACATGGAAATGGAAAAGCATATGTTTGCTGGGCCATGCAGAGACAATGGGACACACAGTGAATTCTGACAGGGCTGACAAGGTTGTCCTACCACATCTAGCCCATATTCTTTACAGACATCTCTGGTGATATCTCTTATTCAGGGAATAGGCCCTTTACCTAAATTCTTTAGATAGCTAAGGGAGACATAAAAAGGAAGGCTTCCTGAGTCTTCTGTTTCTTAAAAATAATCAGGCTATTTCACTAAGCATGATACCGTCTAGGTCTATCCATGTTGCTGCAAATAACAGAATTTCATTCTTTTTTATGGCTAAGTAATAATTGTGTGTGTGTGTGTGTGTGCGTGCGTGTGTATCACATGTTCTTTATCCATTCATCTGTTGATGGACACTTGGGTTACTTTCATATCTTGGGGTTACTTCCTTTATTATAAATAATGCTACTATAAACTTTGGGGCACATGTATCTTTTCGACTTAGTGTTTTAGAATTTTTTGGTTATATACCCAGGAGTGGAATTGCTGGATCATATGGTAGTTCTATTTTCAGTTTTTTGAGGAACCTCCACACTGTTTTCCACAGGGGCTGCACCAATTTACCTTCCCCCCAACAGAGTATAGGAGTTCCCTTTTTTCCACATCCTCGCCAACATTTGTTATTTGTGTTCTTTTTAATGTTAGCCATTCTGACAGGTGTGAGGTGATATCTCATTGTGGTTTTGATTTGCATTTCTCTAATAATTAGCGATGTTGAGCATATTTTCATGTGCCTGTTACCTATCCGTATGTCTTCTTTGGAAAAATCTCTATTCTGGTCTACTGCCCATTCTTTAATCAGATTGTTTGTTTTTTTGATATTGAGCTGTATGAGCTGTTTATATATTTTAGATATTAACCCTTTATCAATGGTATCATTTGCAAATATTTTCTCCCATTTAGTGGATTGTCTTTTCATTTTGTCAATGATTTCCTTTGCTTTGTAAAAGATTTTAAGTTAAATTAGGTCCTGTTTATTTTTGCTTTTATTTCTTTTGCCTTAAGACACAGATCCAAAAAAACCATTGCTACGATTTATGTAAAAGAGTGTTCTGCCTATGTTCTTTTCTGGGATTTTTATGGTTTCAGGTCTTACATTTAGGACCTCAGTCTATTATGAGTTTATTTTTGTATATGGTGTGAGGAAATGTTCTCATCTCATTCTTTTACTTGTAGCTGTCCAGCTTTCCCAGCACCACTCTTTTTTCTTCATTGTATATTCTTGCCTCCTTTGTCATAGATTAATTGACCATAGACACATGGGTTTATTTCTGAGCTCTCTAGTGAGATAAATCAGACAAAGACAAATACTCTTTGTTATCACTTATATGTGGAATCTAAAAAAATTAAAAACACAAATGAATGAATGCATATAACTGTTGACTGAAAAAAAAAAGTACATCCTGAAAGTTGAGAGCTATATTTTATTCGGCAGATACTCTTAAGACTTCAAGCCCAGGAGACAGCATCTCAGATAGCGCTGAGAGACTGCTCGGAAGAGGAAGGGGAGAAACCAGGATATGTAGGAGTTTTTGCAACTAAATCAGGTAGTCAGAACATCAAAAGACTACTGTTAATAAAAAGAAAACTAGATTTCTCAAGTTAAGGAATTGCTTTTCTATGTGTGGGAAGATGTAAGAGTCTGAGCTCACTGAAATTATTCCTTTGATATGCACCTCAGCTATCTGGAGCTAGTATTCTGAGCTTCCTCAGCCTCTCTGTCAGGGTGGCTGCAGTGGCTGACAGCTAGAAGGGCTTGGCAGTGGGCAGCCCATTTGTCTCCATCCTGAGTTCCCTCAGGGCTCGCCTTGCAGGCAACTGTAATGTAATGGCTTGATGGCTGCAACATAGTTTGTTTACTGATATGGCAGGCAATATTTTAGTCCTGATAACAAAACAGAAACTGACTCACAGATATAGAGAACAAACTAATGGTTACCAGTGGGGAGAAAGAGTGGGATGAACGACAACATAAGCATATGGGGTTAAGAGATAAAAAGTACTGCGTATAAAATAAATAGGCAGCAAGGATATATTGTACAGCAGAGGGAAATACAGACATTATTTTGTAATAACATTAAATAGAGTATAATCTGTAAAAATATCGAAACATATATTAGTGTATCCAGGTCTTCTGCCCATTCTTTAATCAGGTTGCTTGTTTTTAAATCAACTATACTTCAGTTAAAAAATTAATAACCAACCTAAATTAATGCTCATGCCAAAGAGACACATTAGGTGGTGGCGAATTTTGCTTCCCTACAACAAATATGTACTTATATAAAATTGTGAAGATAACTTTCACTTCCAAAAAGTAAGAGAAAAAAACCCAAAGCACAGCTTTTTAAACATTGTACAGCTAGATTACATAAAAAGCATATAGAATCTTAGCGTTACAACCTATAAAATTATAGAATCCAGCAGACTTTTACTGATCAAGAGATGTTAAATTGTGGCGAGGGAAAGTGAGGATTCAGCTTAGGGGGTGGAACAGGTATCAGGATGATGAAAATGGGTTTGGAATTAGTTGATATTGGAAGCACTCAAAATCGATAATCAAATAACTCAGAATATTTTGGGTTTTGCTTTTATTTCTCAGTCCAAATACATTTTCAATTGAGACAGTTCAATAATGGAAAACATTGAAAAATAACTAACCCAAGATGGATTTTAATATTATACAATCAAATTATGGTGTAATGTCCATTTTCATCATCACCATATGTTCACACTCTTATCACTTTGCAATAATCCTTATTTTCTGGTAATATTATTATTATATGTTATTATTTTCTTACATTAATTCTACTCTCATAAAATGATTATATACATGGAATATGTAAATTAATTAGATAGTGTTCACATGGTACCTTAAGGGATTTATAGAACAGAAACTCAGAGGGCAGGACAATTGTCTGAAGACTTGAAACAAGATTTAAAGAAGTTCTGAATAAAAGAGATACTCACATGCAAGGTACCTAATGTGTTTGTGTGGCACTGTACTAGGTCCTATGGGAGCTTCAGATCTTGAAATGTGACACAGTTCCTAAAGTACAGTTGGTAAATGCTGGACTCAGTCTGGAGTCTGCTCCTTATCTCTTATGTAATTGTGAGTAAGTTATTTCCAGTCTGATCCTATTTCCTCAACTTTAAAATGAGAATAGTGTACTTACAGAGTTACAGTGTATTTCAGGTGATTTAATATATGTGAAAGAGCATGAGAAGTTGAAAAGTGAACTACAGTATATTATTATTTATTCTATAAAGAGGAATAGAATAGCAAGAGCTTAAGATAAAGGCAGTCAATGCTAGATGTCATGTGGAATAAACAATAAATGTTTTAGGAGTTCAGACATCAAAATCAATTCCATTTGAAGTCATCAAAGAATTCTTAAGCTAGTCTGTGTTTCCATCTTAAGGGAAAACAGGTAATTGCTCTATTTTACCTTATAATATGAATAGAAGTCCTTATACGTGAATCTGTCTTCTAAAATTCCCAAGGTTATCCATGGGCTGTTTCACAGCCCTAAAATGTGAGTGAAATTTTCTGGTCTGTTTATGCACCTTAGGGGTCCAATAGCATAGAAAAAGGTTTTATTTTTCCTTCTTGAGACATCTCATAAACAAATCCATAACAGTTATGAGACTAATTTTCATAAAACTTCTTCATTTAAAAAACTTTTGAAGCCAGTCATCTTTCAGCTAGCTTTCTCTGCAATTTTGTATCCTCCTTTAAATTCAAGGATGACGGAAATACAGGGTAACTAAAATTTGATGACACCTCCATAAGTCACATGTATCACTTCATAGTCATAGCTTATAAATATATTAATATTTAGAATCAACTCTGAAATTTATTAAAATTTTTAATTATATTTTTGAAAACAATCTTTAGAATAATGAGCTAAGGCTAAGATTAGCTAGGCTCTTTGAAATAAAATCATATTCCTTTTAAATCAGTTTTAAAAATTATGAATAATGTAATAATTTGTTATTATAATTTAAAAATCAGTAACTATCAGACAATTATTAGATTTATGTCTGTTTTGCTCTTTTAACATCTAGTTTTCCTAGGCCAGCATGGTAATGGTAAACAGCTATTAGTAGTTTAATGCTATTATAGTTTTTATATATACATATATATGTGTATATATATACACACACATATATATATATATTTGTTTTGTTTTTTTAGAGAACCCACAGTTCAGTTTTTTTCAGAGCAAAGAAAAGAGAAACTTTTGATCACACTAGAAGAAACTCAGCCAGAAGTTTGGAATCTGTACTGAAACAACAGGTTCAATGAGGACAATATCCTGCAAATACAGTTGATTCGCTGTTGCGTCTGTCTACTGTTTGTCTAATATTAACAACTGTAAACAGAGTAGTGCAAATAGTATTTGGAAAAAGCCTTTCACTGTTACAGTGTCAGGCACAACATTCCACTTCTTTTCTTACCATTGGTTTTCTTTGCCTACCTGGGCTTCCTCTTCTTCAGTAAGGTCACTTTTGATATTGAAGGTCTTGAGAATCTCCTCATGAGTTTTCCCCCTTGATCATATTGGCAACAGTCTTGCATGTGATATCAAGCAAACCTTTGATGTTTAGATACTTTGCAGCCAGAGTAAGTTCAAAAAGTGTTCCTTGGAAAACTTTCAGGAATCCTTCTTCCCAGACAGGGATATTATCCCTTTCTTTTTCTTTGTTCTCATCAACCTCAGGAGAAGGGTCATCCTCGTGGTGGGTGCACCACTGAATGACCTTTTTTGTGTGTGTGTATGGGGTACGCGGGCCTCTCACTGTTGTGGCCTCTCCCGTTGCAGAGCACAGGCTCCGGACACGCAGGCTCAGCGTCCATGGTTCACGGGCCCAGCCGCTCCGCGGCATGTGGGATCTTCCCGGACCGGGGCACGAACCCGTGTCCCCTGCATCGGCAGGCGGACTCTCAACCACTGTGCCACCAGGGAAGCCCTGAATGACCTTTTTTAATGCTGCTGAATTAAGATTTGGAGAGGAACTGGTCATTATCTCCTTCATGATCCATTCCAAATCTTCCAAAATGGTCTTGATAGATACACAATTTAGTTATAAAATAGATACACAATTTAGTTATAAAATAGATACACAATTTAGTTATACAGTTTGGGGGCATTTGCTATTTTTAAAATGTTTTGAATCATGGCATGCATGCCATTTTGCATATTGTTTTGTCACTTTAAATATTATACTTATTTCCCCATGCCTGTATGTCTACATCATTTTTTAAACAGCTTGATTGAAATCTACTGTATGGATTTCTTTTAAGAGTCTGAATTTTTTTTAAGTACAGCAATAAAATTTGTATGTAAAACTTTATTCATTACATTATTTTAGAATTTATATTTTTGCAGGCTTTATCACTTAGCTGCTTCCTTTCCACAATATGTGTTAAAATGATTTTAGTCGTTTACTTATAGATGACTTTCCTGGTCATTTTAATATAATTTTTTCTCTTTTTTGATAATATTTAAGTTGGTTCATTTTTTCCTATACCTGGAACATGATTCAGAATTTTTGATGAAGCAACTGAGGCCCAGAAGTTACAAACCATTTTCAAATATAACTAAGATATTATATTTTAAATCTATTTATATAATTTTATATATAATTTTACAGTTCAAATAATAGTACTTTTACCTAGAAGAATTACTAAAAACCAGTATTTTTTATTTTAATATAATATTATGAATAGGGAGATTGTGTGAAGTTAAGATGAAAAGGGACAAATTATTGATTTTTCTCTAGGGCCATGCCAACTTTCTGAGATTTTGGTGGATGGTATATGTTAAATTCCTAGAAAATACTGGCACAATATATATCACCGTTTTACTGAAACTTGACAGGTAATAATAAGGTCAACAGAATCTCAGACTGGTCTAATCTGAGGACATTTTTCCCCCTTACATGTCAAAGAAACTGCATTTTATAGCATGGATCCAGGAAGGATCCATTCCTTCCCTCTTCCAGCTTCTGCATTCCTTGGCTCACAGCCTTCTCTTATGTAGATGTCTCCTCCTACCTCCCTTTTATGAGTATACTTGTGACTATATTGGGCCTACCTGGATAATCCAGGATAATCTCATCTCAAAACCCTTAATTTAATCAAAACTGCAAAGTCCCTTTACCAGAGAAGAACATTCACATGTTCTGGGAATTACAATGTGGAAATATTTGGAGGCCATAATTCATCCTATCACAGGTGTCATATGGTTGAACATATCACAGTGTTATACTCAGGTCTAGAAAAGAGACAGAAACTAGAAAGAAAGCACCAATTCTGCTGTATGTAAGTATCACATGTATATCTCAAACACATAATCAGGTTTTAACCACACAGGGAAAGTAGATAACAGTATATATTACCATTAAACTCTGATTACAGGAAAAAACACATCATGAGCAGATATCATTAGAATATATTATGCTATCTAAAGCACAGTATATTTAATAAACATTTCCAAAACAAGATATAGATCAGAAATACTTGGAAGCATGTTATCAGGTTTCAAAAAATGTCAATTCACATGATAAATATCACATTTACAACATTTCACAAGTAAAATTACTGTATTGAGTATAGTGTGTTTCTCTTCTGCGCATACACAGAAGAAACACTATTACATGTTCTTGCTCTGCAGTTATACCCATTGGTTCATTAGCAAAGAAAAGGGGAAAATCATATAGTCTTAAAAGTCTGCTCTGAGTTGTACTTTCTGGTCTATGTTATTTATTTATTATATAATTGTTCTTAATTCACATTTCATCATGTTGATTATAATTCCTTTAAATCACACATACACATCTTTCTAGAAAGAAGCACAGGGAAGAAAAGAAAGGAGAGGATAAAGCAAAGAGACACAGAAAAGCACTAAGGAATGACATGAAGAAAGAATAAAGGAAGGAAGAGGGATAGGAAGAAGAGAAAGAAGAAAAAAAGAAGAAAGGTTGATAGATAAGCAAAGTGGAAGAGTTAATTCTATTTATACTAAAGGTCAGCACTAGGACTAGGTGGAAGTTATTGGAAGAAAACAATGACTCCATATGAGAACTTTTTATCAGTTAAAGATTTTCAAAAGAGAATGGGCGAGAAACCTCCCCAAGTAGGGGAAGGAAGATACAGGGCCTTCAGCCATGTGAGGAGGATACAGCAGGTGCCAGAGAGACAGACATTCAAGATGGCGGAGGAGTAAGACATAGATATCACCTTCCTCCCCACAAATACGTCAGAAATACATCTACATGTGGAACAACTCCTACAGAACACCTACTGAACATTGCCAGAAGACCTTAGACTTCCCAAAGATTTTCTTTTTTTCCTTTTTCTCTTTTTGTGAGTGTGTATGTTATGTTTCTTTGTGTGATTTTGTCTGTATAGCTTTGTTTTTGCCATTTGTCCCAGGGTTCTGTCTGCCCGTTTCTTTTTCTTGTCTTTTTTTGTAGTATAGTTTTTAGCGTTTGTTATCATTGGCGGATTTGTTTTTTGCTTTGGCTTCTCTCTTCTTTATTTTTCTTACCTTATTACTTTTTAATTTTTGATATTTTTTTATTTTAATACCTTTTATTTTATTTTATTTATTTCTTTTTTTCTCCTTTTCTTTTGAGCCATGTGGCTAACAGGGTCTTCATGCTCCAGCTGGGTGTCATGCCTGTGACTCTAAGGTGGTAGAGCCAAGTTCAGGACATTGGTCCACCAGAGACCTCCCAGCTCCATGTAATATCAAATGGCAGAAGCTCTCCCAGATATCTCGATCTCAATGCTAAGACCCAGCTCCACTCAAATGACCAGCAAGCTACAGTGCAGGACACCCTGTGCCAAACAACTAGCAAGACAGGTGCACAACCCCACCCATGAGCAGAGAGGTAACACCATTGGACATGGTCCTGACCAACAGAAAGACAAGATCCAGCCTCATCCACCAGAACACAGGCACCAGTCCCCTCCACCAGGAAGCCTATACAACCCACTGAACCAACCTTAGCCACTGGGGGCAGACACCAAAAACAACGGAAACTGTGAACCTGTGAAAAGGAGACACCAAACACAGTAAGTGAAGCAAAATGAGAAGACAGAGAAACACAGAGCAGTTGAAGGAGCAAGGTAAAAACTCACCAGACCAAACAAATGAAAAGGAAATAGGCAGACTACCTGAAAAAGAATTCAGAGAAATGATAGTAAAGATGATCCAAAATCTTGGAAATAGAATGGAGAAAATACAAGAAAGGTTTAACAAGGACCTAGAAGACCTAAAGAGCAAACAAGCAATGATTAACAACAAAATAAATGAAATTTAAAATTCTCTAGAAGGAATCAATAGCAGAATAACTGAGCCAGAAGAAAGTATAAGTGACCTGGAAGATAAAATAGTGGAAATAACTACCACAGAGCAGAATAAATAAAAAAGAATGAAAAGGCTTGAGGACAGTCTCAGAGACCTCTGGGGCAATATTAAACACACCAGTGTTCAAATTATAGGGGTCCCAGAAGAAGAAGATAAAAAGAAAGGACTGAGAAAATATTTGAAGAGATTATAGTTGAAAACTTCCCTAATATGGGAAAGGAAATAATCATTCAAATCCAGGAAGCACAGAGGAGCCACATACAGGATAAATCCAAGGAGAAACACACCAAGACACATATTAATCAAACTATCAAAAATTAAATACAAAGAAAATATATTAAAAGCAGCAATGGAAAAACAAAAAATAACACAAAAAGGAATCCCCATAAGGTTATCAGCTGATTTTTAAGTGGACACTCTGCAGTCCAGAAGGGAGTGGCAGGATATACTTAAAGTGATGAAAGGGTAAAACCTACAACCAAGATTACTCTACCCAGCAAGGATCTCATTAAGGTTTGATGGAGAAATTAAACCTTTAAAGACAAGCAAAGGTAAGAGAATTCAGCACCAACAAACCAGCTTTACAACAAATGCTAAAGGAATTTCTCTAGGCAGTAAACACAAGAGGAGCAAAAGACCTACAGTAACAACCCAGAATAATTAAGAACATGGTAATAGGAACATACATATCAATAACTACCTTAAATGTAAATGGATTTAACGCTCCAAACAAAAGACATAGATTGACTGAATAGATACAAAAAACAAGGCCCATATATATGCTGTCTACAAGAGACCCACTTCAGACCTAGGGACACATACAGACTGAAAGTGAGGGGATGGAAAAAGATATTCCATGCAAATGGAAATCAAAAGAAAGCTGGAGTAGCAATTCTCATATCAGACAAAATAGACTTTAAAATAGAGACTATTACAAGAGACAAAGAAGGACACTACATAATGATACAGGGATCGAGAAGATATAACAATTGTAAATATTTATGCACCCAACATAGGAGCACCTCAATACATAAGGCAAATACTAACAGCCATAAAAGGGGAAATCGACAGTAACACAATCATAGTAGGGGATTTCAACACCCCACTTTCACCAATGGACAGATCATCCAAAATGAAAATAAATACGGAACACAAGCTTTAAATGATACATTAAACAAGATGGACTTAATATTTATAGTACACTCCATCCAAAAACAACAGAATACACTTTCTTCTCAAGTGCTCATGGAACATTCTCCACGATGGATCATATCTTGGGTCACAAATCAAGCCTTGGTAAATTTAAGAAAATTGAAGTTGTTTCAAGTATCTTTTCTGACCACTATGAGACTAGATATCAATTACAGGAAAAAAGACTGTAAAAAATACAACCACATGGAGTATAAACAATACACTACTAAATAGCCAAGAGATCACTGAAGAAATCAAAGAGAAAATTAAAAAACACCTAGAAACAAATGACAATAGAAACACAATGACCCAAAACCTATGGGATACAGCAAAAGCAGTTCTAAGAGGGACGTTTACACCAATAGAATCCTACATCAAGAAACAATGAAGAACTCAAATAAAAAACCTAACCTTACACCTAAAGCAATTAGAAAAAGAAGAACAAAAATTCCCCAAAGTTAGCAGAAGGAAAGATATCATAAGTATCAGATCAGAAATAAATGAAAAGGAAGTGAAGGAAACAATAGCAAAGATCAATAAAAGTAAAAGCTCGTTCTCTGAGAAGATAAACAAATTGATAAACCATTAGCCAGACTCATCAAGAAAAAAAGGGAGAAGATTCAGATCAATAGAATTAGAAATGAAAAAGGAGAAGTGACAACTGACACTGCAGAAATACAAAGGATCATGAGAGATTACTACAAGCAACTATATGCCAATAAAATGGACAACCTGGAAGAAATGGACAAATTCTTAGAAATGCACAAGCTTCCGAGACTGAACCAGGAAGAAATAGAAAATATAAACAGAACAATAACAAGCACTGAAATTGAGACTGTGATTTAATAATCTTCCAGCAAACAAAATCCCAGGACCAGATGGCTTCACAGGCGAATTCTATCAAACATTTAGAGAAGAGCTAACACCTATCCTTCTCAAACTCTTCCAAAGTATAGCAGAGGGAGGAACACTCCCAAACTCGTTCTACGAGGCCACCATCACTCTGATACCAAAACCAGGCAAAGATGTCACAAAGAAAGAAACGACAGGCCAATATCACTGATGAACATAGATGCAAAAATCCTCAGCAAAATACTAACAAACAGACTCCAACAGCACATTAAAAGGACCATACACCATGATCAAGTGGGGTTTATTCCAGGAATGCAAGGATACTTCAATATATGCAAATCAATCAATGTGATGCACCATATTAACAAATTGAAGGAGAAAAAGCATATGATCGTCTCAATAGATGCAGAAAAAGCTTTCAACAAAATTCAACACCCATTTATGATAAAAACCCTGCAGAAAGTAGGCATAGAGGGAATTTACCTCAACATAATGAAGGCCATACATGACAAATCCACAGCCAACATCATTCTCAATGGTGAAAAACTGAAACCATTTCCTCTAAGATCAGGAACAAGACAAGGCTGTCCACTCTCACCACTATTATTCAACATAGTTTTGGAAGTTTTAGCCCCAGCAATCACAGAAGAAAAAGTAATAAAAGGAATCCAAGTCAGAAAAGAAGAAGTAAGCTGTCACTGTTTGCAGATGACATGATACTATACATACAGAATCCTAAATATTGAACCGGAAAACTGCTAGAGCTAATCAATGAATTTGGTAAAGTAGCAGGATACAAAATTAATGCACAGAAATCTCTGGCATTCCTATAGAGTAATGGTGAAAAATCTGAAAGAGAAATTAAGGAAACACTTCCATTTACCACTGCAACAAAAAGAATAAAATAACTAGAAATAAACCTACCTAAGGAGGCAAAAGACCTGTATGCAGAAAACTATAAGACACTGATGAAAGAAATTAAAGATGATAAAACAGATGGAGAGATATACCTTGTTCTTGGATTGGAAGTGTCAACGCTGTGAACATGACTATATTACCCAAAGCAATCTACAGATTCAATGCAATCACTATCAAACTACCACTGGCATTTTTCACAGAACTAGAACAAAAAATTTCACAATTAATATGAAAACACAAAAGACCCCAAATAGCCAAAGCAATCTTGAGAAAGAAAAATGGAGTTGGAGGAATCAGGCTCCCTGATTTCAGACTATACTACAGAGCTACAGTAATCAAGACAGTATGGTACTGGCACAAAAACAGAAATATAGATCATTTGAACAGGATAGAAAGTCCAGAGAGAAACCCACACACACATGGTCACCTTATTTTTGATAAAGGAGGCAAGAATATACAATGGAGAAAAGACAGCCTCTTCAATAAGTGATGCCTGGAAACCTGGACAGCTACATGTAAAAGAATGAAATTAGAACACTCCCAAACACCATACACAAAAATAAACTCAAAATGGATTAAAGACCTAAATGTAAGGCCAGACACTATCAAACTCTTAGAGGAAAACATAGGCAGAACACTCTATGACATAAATCACAGCAAGATCCTTTTTGACCCACTTCCTAGAGAAATGGAAATAAAAACAAAAATAAACAAATGGGACCTAATGAAACTTAAAAGCTTTTGCACAGCAAAGGATACCATAAACAAGATGAAAAGACAACCGTCAGAATGGGAGAAAATATTTGCAAATGAAACAACTGACAAAGGATTAATCTCCAAAATTTACAAGCAGCTCATGCAGCTCAATATCAAAGAAACAAGCAACCCAATCCAAAAATGGGCAGGAGACCTAAATAGACATTTCTCCAAAGAAGATATACAGATTGCCAACAAACACATGAAAGGATGCTCAACATCACTGATCATTAGAGTAATGCAAATCAAAACTACAGTGAGGTATCACCTCACACATGTCACAATGGCCTTTATTAAAAATCTACAAACAATAAATGCTGGAGGGGGTGTGGAGAAAAGGGAACCCACCTGCACTGTTGGTGGGAACGTAAATTGATACAGACACTATGGAGAACAGTATGGAGGTTCCTTAAAAAACTAAAAATAGAACTGCCATATGACCGAGCAATCCCACTGCTGGGCATATACCCTGAGAAAACCATAATTCAAAAAGAATCATGTACCACAATGTTCATTGCAGTTCTGTTTACAGTAGCCAGGACATGGAAGCAGCCTCAGTGTCCATCAACAAATGAATGGATAAAGAAGATGTGGCACACATACACAGTGGAATATTACTCAGCAATAGAAAGAAACGAAATTGAGTTATTTGTAGAGCAGTGGATGGACCTAGAGTCTGGCATACAGAGTGAAGTAAGCCAGAAAGAGAAATACTATATGCTAACACATATATATGGAATCTAAAAAAAAAAAAGGCGTTCTAAAGAACCTAGGGGCAGGATAGGAGTAAAGACGAAAGACACAGACGTAGAGAATGGACTTGAGGACACAGGGAGGGGGAAGGGTAAGTTGGGATGAAGTGAGAGAGTGGCATGGACATATATACACTACCAAATGTAAAATAGATAGCTGTTGGAAGCAGCCGCATAGAACAGGGAGATCAGCTTTGTGCTCTGTTACCATCTAGAGGGGTGGGTTAGGGAGGGTGGAAGGGAGTTGCAAGAGGGAGGATATATGGGGATATATGTATATGTATAGCTGATTCACTTTGTTATAGAGCAGAAACTAACACACCATTGTAAAGCAATTATACTCCAGTAAAGATGTTAACAAAAAAATAGAATGGATAGCTTTGTGAAGAAGTATACACTTTAGTGCAACTGCTGAATTAAGAAGTGGATACTCAGCTATCAGTGGTGCATTGAAGGGTTTTCTGCATTGCTGAAAAGAAATGTATTAAATGACTTGTAAGGTCTGTTCTAATATTACGATTCTGTTACTTAACATTCACTATTAAGATTTTCATTGTCACAAACACATGTGCATAAGAGTGTGCACTCGCTCGCTCTCACTCTCTTTCCCCTTCCCCCAATTTCTCTGTTTCTCATCTAAACACACACACACTCATGCACACAGGCTATCCCGATTTATAAACCTTCATATGCCCACTATGCTTAGTAGATGACTGAGAATTAGCAACATTTGATAGATCTTTAGGAAAACACATCATCTCATGACCCATGGCATAAGTCTTGATTACGTGCTCAAAATAAGACATATTTGTGATAATCCACAGTGTGATTTTGAACTGTAGTTTTAGTGTTTGATATTTTAAATTTTCAAGAAATAACCTTGACATTTTTTGAGTTAATGTCAAAATTGGCCTTCACATCTTGTCATTAAACAATTGCTCACTTCTCTGAACCTCAGTGTCCTCATCTTTAAAGTGGAGACAGTCTCCTTCCCATAGATTTATGAGAATGAAATAAGATAACATACATGGTATAAAGTAAACGTTTAATAAAAATTGATTAACTCTTAATTAGGAGCAAAATAATTAACTAACTAGAACAATTCACTGTTTCTTCAGATATCTCCACGTAAGCATAAGAAAACAAAGCTTTTCTGAGTGTGAATAAGATCTCTTTTGCTAACTAAATCCACTTCGTACTTTTATTTTCAATTTTTGTTACACAGTTTTTGGTAGACTATTTGAGATTCAGAAAATGTAGTAATCAAAAAGGTTTGTGTTAAAAGCATTTTCAAGAATGTGGTAATCTGTTCAACAATCATTTATGCTGACGGTCAAAGCTAAGATTTTTGAAAGTTTAAGAAAGGATGTATATCAGAAATACAGTTCTGCTGAAGGCTATACTGAACACATAATTCTTACTCAGGAAACATTGCTTGAGTCTTCAGGTCTTTCAGTTAGCCTCTGATCTGACAAACTCCAGAAGATATTATTTCCCTGACTATTTCTCTCCTTCTCTGACTTTTTAGAATCAGAAGTAAAGATCAATTAGTTGCCCTTTTGTGTCCTAAAATCAGTTTTTCTCATGTGGAGGAATGAACGTATTTTCTGCTTTATATCAGTTGGCACTACAGTGTTTTCACAATATGCCAAATTCAGATGCTATGTAAACTTGAATTATTAAGACAAATTCATTAAATATATTCAAAACAAATGCTTTAGGTTTCATGCATTGAAACCTTATTTTAAAATGAAATTCTGTATAGTGTTGTTCTTCTCTGAAAATATAAAATGCAGCATTTGGGTTTTATTGACCTATTAATTGTTTCCCACATCATCTGCTTTCAAACTCATTAAGTGTTTAAAATGCATGCTTAGTGTATATTGATACAGCTTTTTTCAAAAGCAATATGGAAATAATAGTATGACACAAAATCCAAATTATATAAAGCAATTTTCTCTATAAAATAATTTAACAAAATCAAAATTTATGCACAAAAATTTGTGCCTAAAACGTCAGAACTCTAACAGGACAATATTGGAAACTTCAACATCCAACATTAGAGGAGTGACTTGATAAAGTATCAGCATAATTGAATATTTTAGCCATTGAAGTAAAAATTATAGAAACTATATTAAAGTATGGAATAGGGATAAGAATATATGGTTTAAAATAGAATTATCTAGAATTAAGTATATTTAACAACTATGTAAAACGTGGATGTTTACATATGAAAGGAATGTGCAAAAGTAAGAAATTTTAGGATTTTCATAGATCTTAGACCCTGAAGTCCATGTGTAAGTGAAGAATCTATGTAGTTAGGGAATAGATTCTTTATTTCTCTTTTATAAAAGTATAGAAGAGGATTCATATAATTTACGTGATGTGTCTGTACAATTAATTTACCATTGGAGAAATGGAAATAGAAAAGATAGTACCTAGATTTTAACCAGTAGTCATTCTAAAATGCTACTGGCCTAACTGAATTTCTTATAAGTTTTGCAAGGATTATATCATTTGACCTTGAGTGCTAAATAATTATGAGGCAAAAAGTAATACACTGGTAATATTGCTTTGTGATATTGTACATTAAACTGAAAAATAAACTATAAGATTGTATACATGAAAAGGACATTTTCAAAAGTTGTAAGAAACTGATATACTTTAATCAACTTGTAATTTGTTTTATTCACTTTAAAGTTATAATTTTTCCATAAAGCACCATTTAATACATTATTATACTATAATTCAAGAACATTAATGCATTTTTCAATATAATGCATTTTTCAATAATAAATTTATTAATGGTAATTTATTAGCAGTGAATATGACTCAATTTAAATAGTGAATTATCAGAACACTTTCTTATTTATCATATTACCCATTTCTATTTTAGCTTATGGCACAAACTTCTGTTTCTTATAAATTTCTATAATTATCACTCATTTTAAGAATATATCTTAATCCAGCAATAGTGCTGTCACTGAACAGCTGGAAAGAGTTTTAAATATGCTTTCTAAAGTACTTAATTCCTTAGGACAACCAAACTTGTCATTCTCACAAATTTAAGAAAATACTGAATAGTTTATCCTTAAGATACAAAGGCAACATTGGGAAGTAAATTACCACATTTAATACTTGAGTCTTTCTTATAAATTTAAAGAATTTTCATCTTGATCATAGAGAATCAATTTTTTCAAATCCTATTTTCAACTGCGATTGGTACATTTGAATGGATTTCTGAAAATGAACTGGAAAGATATCATGAGTTCATAATGAAACTTCTAATTCGAGTTTACTGGTATAGGGTTTTTACTTACCTTCATTGGTCTGGCATCTGTATCTCCTTTTTTCCCATAGGAAAAAAATCCTAGTTCTCAATAACACCAACAAAATTACTCATTTGATTTATGCCTCAATACACACACACACACACACACACACACACACACACACATATTCAGAATTACAATACCAGTAGTACCACTAACAATATCATTACTAAAAAGTTTAATAATTTTTGCAGTTTTTTAGTACTTAAAATATGTTCTATTGGTATGTAAGTTAAGTTACTGTGTTTTAATGTCATTTTAAGTAGTTCCTCTTGAAGGCTATACTTTCAACTCAATACACAGGTTTCTTTCTACTGATTTTTTGAGATTGCTCTTTTAAATGTTAATTTGTTTTTTAATTATTTAAAATATTTACAGGGTTCCAAAGTAACTCTTCAGGGGAAGATATATTCAGAGATGTTTTGCTTCTCACCCTGTAGTGTCCATCCTATTGCCTCCCACCCTCTAAGGGTAACCATTATTATTCGTTTTTATTCTAGGTTTATCCTTACATAGTTTTTTATACATTTTTCTCCATCTCACTTTCTTCACTTAAAAATATATCCTGAAATAACTCCATTCTAGTATTTATATATGGTCTCAATTCCTTTTTACAATTTCATAATTCTCTGGTGGATGTAGTATAGTTTTTTCAATCAGTCCCTTATTGATGGGCATTTAAATTGTTTCCAATCTTTACAAATAAATCTCAGTGAGTAGTCTTATAAATATGTCACTTTGTATTTCTGCAGTGTTTCTTTCAGATAGAGTCCCAAAAACCAAAGCATAAATGAATATGTAATTTGCCTTAAATTGTTAAATTTCCCTTTATAAGGATTGTGCCATTTTGCCTTTACACCAACAATGTATTAAAGTGCTTTTCCCCATAGCCTAGCCCAGAGCCTGGTGTCAAATTTTTGGATTTTTTACCAATCTAATAGATGAGAAATGGTATCTCAGTATATTTAGTTTGTATTTTTAAGAGTGAGTTTTAACTTCTATGTAAAAAACTCCTTTTATAAGTAATTAGAATATTTAAAAATGAGAAGTATTTTGTTAGATAAAAGAAACTGCAGTATATACATTCTAGGTAAATTTTGAAGTTTAACACAAGATTACTTTAGGTTAGGATTGGATTGTTAAAACAATGTTATATAGAAAAAGAAGATAGACATGATTGTGAAAATGAACTTCAGAAATTAAATATTTTGGTTTTATTCAAATGTCATAGAAACCATGCAAAAGAAATAATCCTCACATTGGTAAACAAAAATTTACTGTAGTTAAGAAGTTTGTGATATAAACTTCTATAAAGTACTAAGACTTTATAAAGTACCAAGTCTTGAAGGAAAGTCTATAAATGATCTTGTAATTGCAGACAATTTTCTATAGCAGACTTAGATTTGATTAAATATAGAAGTCAAGTCTATTGTACTTCAAGCTGTAGCCCCAAACCAAAGCCAGTTTAAGAAAAATTGTTGTCCTCTAACAAAACCAGA
The DNA here is from genome assembly GCF_008692025.1 of Phocoena sinus. Taxonomy (NCBI): domain Eukaryota; kingdom Metazoa; phylum Chordata; class Mammalia; order Artiodactyla; family Phocoenidae; genus Phocoena; species Phocoena sinus. Next base: position 99,696,021 of record NC_045766.1, on the reverse strand, counting down.
GATGATGAGTTCTGGTCCTTATTCGTGGACTATCTGAGTCTTTCCTATGTTCCTTAATAATGTTTCTAAATATATTTTAATATTTTATTTGGATTGAATAAAGGAGATCCTATCATATTACTCTGACATCAATAACTAATGTCCTCTTCAACAAGAATTGTGTTTTCCTTAGAAGACAAAATATTAAAGAAAGGATTATGGAGAATGATTCCTGCCAATTAATTCTCAGTTATTTTCTTTCCTTTCAGCACCTTCCCTGATAGGTATGGTAAGGAAGGACTGGGCATCCCAAAATAGCATTGCCATATCATGGCAAGCACCTGCTTTTTCCAATGGACCCATACTGGACTACGAGATCAAGTACTATGAGAAAGTAGGTCTTATTTGGAGCTTCCTAAAAATCTACATATACATATATATGCATATATGTATATACTAAACATGTTGTTATACAATATTATTTTACTTTAAAAGCTATTCTTTTTCGGCCTAACTTCATACCTACTATGTCTTTGAATATTCTCCAGCATACTATTGTGCTTATAATTTCTTAATTAATTTGTCTTGTTTTATGTCAAATTAAAGTAGAAGACACAAGATGTTCATCTCTACCTTCACTTACTCTAGGGAGTTTTACAATAGAGAGTTGTAACTCCTTCAACTTACAGTTTAATTGACATAACATTGTTTCTAAAACTCACTTGGGAAGAAATAGTAAAATGGAATTACCATAATCTAAAGCAATTTCGTGTAGGCCATATCCTTTGCCAATGAGTTTAAAGTTACAGTCCGCTAAAATTTGGAAAGTATGATTTAAGGTTTAAATGGAAATAGCTGATGAATTAAAATTTTTCTTTACATTCAGGTCAGCTGATTTATTTTATAAGTTAGCAAGATAAATATGGTTAATAAATCAACTTTTAACCTTAGTTTCTATTTCTGTCATTTAAAATTGTTCTCAGTTACTATATTTTCCCAAATTATATACTTACTCAGTTTTATGGTATTCATATACATTCTTTCTTTATGCTTTTCCCTCCATCCCTCACTATTATGATATTGTCCTATAGATATTATAGCAGAACATATAGTCAATTCTGATAATATGTCCCATTGGGCTGGTACTACCCTGGAATATTGATAAAGTGAGCATTACATTTAAAAAATTATAATGTAAAAATTATATATAATTCCCAGTGGTATATTAAAATAAGAAAGAACTTGTGTTTCTGTAACTTACAAGAAGCAAAGGAACATCACAAATAAATTAGGTTTCCTATGGAGAAACATAGGGCAAGAAGAGAAATAGAAGTCTTTATTTTTCTATTCTGCTGCTTCTGAGCAAATGTAATTTTGAAAAGGGGAGAAGTAACTCAGTTGCATGGCTGTATCTAGTAATTTCATAATTATGTAGTCAATGAAAACTATCATTATTATTAACTGACATGGATAAATCCGTAGTCTAAGAAAGGAGGAATTGACTCAGTTTAATTGGCTTATAGATTCTGCACATTGGTCTAGCCAGCATGTGCTCAGAAATCCTGTTGGGCTATTCTTTCAAATGTTACAACCCGTAGCATCCTGTCACAAAAATATACGTATTTTCCATCCACTCGTTTAAATATATCTTCATGTACTCAAAAATTCAGAGTATTTAAAAAGCAATGCACACATATTTTTAAGCAACTTTTCAGAATAAAAATATTTCTCTGTGTTTTATAAAGGTTATATTTCATATGCAGAAAATCACTCTTATTCTATTGTCATTTTTACTTCATATGTTTGAAGACGAAAATAACTTGCAATATTTCCAATTAAAGAAAAACTACACCGATTCCATAAAAAGAGAACCACATTAATCCAGTCAAAACTTTATAAATTCATAATATTCTGAAAGATGGTCATTGATATAATATCCATGTTTGAATGATAGAATAAATAATGTTACGAAGGAGTTTATTTTGTAAGAAAATGGCAGTGATCCAGTGCTAATGGATTAAACATGGAGTTGGAAGCAAAGGATTCCTAATTCATGTACTGACTCTGACTCTCATTATGCTTGTGGTCAGGAAAAAGTCTATTAATCTCCCTATGTCTCAGACTTCACATTTATAAAATGGAAATAAAGATATCAACTCTTCTAGTGGGTTGTAAAGACTAATTTTGACCAGACCTGAAGATGAAGAGTGTATGAAGTCAGTATTAAATATCATTTTAAAAAGCATTAGGGAAATATTTGGCATATTATATAGTACAATATAGAATCAGAGCACAATAGCATGGGAATTATGTACAAACTAAATAAAAATTATTATATCTTCATACATAAATACATAATGTGTAGGCAATCAATCAAGATGTTAGAATATCAAACCTCTCAGAGAAAGCATAAAATGACTGACAGCATTAAAACTTTTCCCAACTATGACTTCAGATTCTTGCTGTACCTTTTATATATCTATCTATATCTATAATGCAGTTTCTCCTCCCAAGAATTATTTTTATAAAGCTTATAACTAGGGCAACCTACAATAGAACTCTTAGTTAAAAGTGCTAATTTCTTTATTAGGAATCTAAATATAGTTCAGTAGGAAAAGCAAAATACAAAGCAGTACATGTACAAATGCTCCTATTTTGGGAACACAAATATTCCCCCATCTATGTATATTTTTGTGTGGTTATATTAACATACAGAATATGGAATGGAAATATGCTGTTTTAGGTGTTACCTATTGGGTTAGAATGGGATGAGGGGTGGAAGTACATAGATGGAGGTAAGAGAGAGAGCGAGGTAGCAAATATAGATAAATATGGATGGATGGATGGATGGATAGATCCTAAATAGCTTTGGTAGCTGTCCTAGATCAAGTTGCCCAAAGGCAGACCCTGCGATGGGAATTCGTGTGTAAGTGATTAATGAAGAACCCTCCCAGGAGAACTGGTAAGACAATGGGGAGGCAGGACTATGAAGGAAGATGCAAATCAAACTCAGAGTGAGCAGGGGAGCTCTGGAGTCTAAATTACGTCTCAGAGTTCATCGTATGGAGACAAAGAAGCTGAGCTTCCGTACTCAGGCTCCAGTCAGTCATTGACCACAGGCCTGAATGGACATATACATGTGGTATTCAGGAAAATGTCATAGGCACATCTGGTTCTCCATTGTGGCTCCAGTTGCCCAAGTTTAGGTGTCTAAAGTAGATGGTAGGTACAAGCCTTTAAATGCAAAACACATAGAAGCTAGGGGGTGGGAGCAGGAACAGGTAAAGGTGATCCAAGTAGATCTCATGGCACACCAACTAATAACTAAGGCACCTCAATGCTCAGAGAGCTAGGAGAGAATTTTACTCCTTGGCTCACTATGATATCCACAGTCTCCTCAGTCTTTAATATTGGTGCCTCAGTCTTTAATTTATGGCATTTAAATTCATTCAATCAAAGATCAAAAATCATTCAATCAAAGATATAGTATATTGCTAAACTTAATTAATACACAAATGATCAATATTCCTCCATTCTCTGAGGAATTCATGCTGTTTTATTAAGGTATTGTGTTAGGATCATTATTCTGTAAATCAGGAGAGAAGTTAAGCTGCTTAGAATGTGAAGTGTCTACAAATATCTGAGGTCAAACACATATTGTTGTTACCAGTGATCTTTGCTTGGAAAAAGGCATTGGTGTAAATGTTCAAAAATTTGAGTTTGGCTCAGACCTTAACTTTCTTAGGCGTGTTTTCTCATCTGTAAAATAAGGGTCCAGAAAGATAATCTCTTCCATTTTTAGCTGTTTCCAAATGCTGCTATGTTTGTGTTTGTACAGTTATATAGATATGTTATACTATCTTTCAAAGAATTTATGTATACTAAAATTAAATACACACATTTAAAAAAATACATCACCACAGGGAATAATCTTCACATCATAATTATATATAAAAATTAAAACCCTGCTATGATTGTCTTTTGTTTCTGTGTGTGTGTGTGTGTGTGTGTGTGTGTGTGTGTGAGAGAGATGAGAGGGCTATGAAGAAGAAAATATATTGCTTGTGGGTTATAATTAATTAGATACTCTCTATTCAGTTAATTATACTGCCCCAATTCTTGGTTACTTTTCTCTTTTCATACTCAAAAGGTGTTTTATTTTTTTAAACTCACATGAATATAGTTTGAATATGAAAAGTCACTTAAAATAATGAAGAAAGTCACATATGTTACCAAAAAAGTTTATATTTTGTATTTACTTACTAACAATGCTTTTCTTCAAAGTAGAGACTCCTCATAATGAGGGAACTGTTAAAAACCATGAAGACAATTTAGGTGATACACACTTTATATAACACTTCATGAAGTGGATGGTCTCCTTTCAAGGAAGTGCCAAGTGGGCCGGAAGGCAGGGAGCTTTTATAGCACAAGGAATAAAGAACAAGGGAGAGAAAAAGAGAAAATATCTGATTGGCTGGAGCCACACAGTCAACCTTGTTTACGGTGAGAATGAACAAGGAAAGAAGTATAGAGCCCAGAGCTGGCTTGGCATTTGGGGACTGGGTAACTGGATATACTGCGTGTTTTTTTTTTAATTGAAGTTTAGTTGATTTACAATGTTGTGTTAATTCTGCTGTATAGCAAAGTGACTCAGTTATACATATATATACAATCTTTTTTGTATTGTTTTCTGTTATGGTTTATCCCAGGACATTTAATATAGTTCCCTGTGCTTTACAGTAGGACCTTGTTGTCCATCCGTTCTATGTGTAGTAGTTTGCATCTACTAACCCCAAACTCCCAGTCCATCGCTCCCCCACCAGCCCCCCTTGGCAACCACAAATCTGTTCTCTATGTCTATAAGTCTGTTTCTGCTTCCTAGATAGCAGAAATATGACATTTGTGTCATATTTTAGATTCCATATGTAAGTGACATCATATGGTATTTGTCTTTCTCTTTCTGACTTACTTCACTTAGTATGATAATCTCTAGTTGCATCCATGTTGCTACAAATGGCATTATTTCATTCTTTTTATGGCTAAGTAATATTCCATTGTATATATGTACCACATCTTCTTTATCCATTCATCTGCCAATGGACATTTAGGTTGTTTCCATGTTTTGGCTATTGTGAATTGTGCTGCTACGAACATAGGGGTGCATGTATCTTTTTGGATTATAGTTTTCTCTGGATATATGCCCAGGAGTGGGATTGCTGGATCACATGGTAATTCTATTTTTAGTTTTCTGAGGAGCCTCCATACTGATTTCCATAGTGGCTGCACCAACTTCCATTCCCACCAACAGTGTAGGAGGGTTCCGTTTTTCCACACCCTCTCCAGCATTTGTTATTTGTAGACTTTTTAATGATGGCCATTCTGACTGGTGTGAGGTGGTGCCTCATTGTAGTTTTGATTTGCATTTCTCTAATAGTTAGTGATGTTGAGCAGCTTTTCATGTGCTTCTTGGCCATCTGTGGATATACTGAGTTTTTGATCCAGCAGAGCTTTTACAGAGACACAAAATTATCAAAGTTTTGGTTTGCTGACTTGGCACTCCGGATGGGAGCGGTTCCATCTTGGGCTTAGAAAGTTATTTCAATAAGTCAATAAGACATCATCTGTCCCCAACCCCTCAGTCTCCACCTTCGACATGTTGCAGACCCTCTTGCAGTCACTAAATATCAAAACTCTCATTGAACATCAAATACAGCATTCCCTTAGCTCTGCTCCTACCTCCTTTCTTTACCCTTTGTTTTCACATTTTTAATTTTTCTTCTCCTTTGTTTCTCTGCCCATAGCACTTTTCTTTCTCTTGCTTCTTTGTTCTTTTATTATATTTACCAAAGACAGTCTTGATTAGAGTCATATATGTGTGTATCTGACTCCCTCACTAGTTTGGAAGGCCCTGAATAAAGGAGATCATTTCTTGTTTGTCTTTGTCACCCAACCTTTTTTTTTTTTTTTAACATCTTTATTGGGGTATAATTGCTTTACAATGGTGTGTTAGTTTCTGCTTTATAACAAAGTGAATCAGCTATACATATACATATGCTCCCATGTGTCTTCCCTCTTGCGTCTCCCTCCCTCCCACTCTCCCCCTCCCACCCATCCAGGCTGTCCCAAAGCCCCGAGCTAATATCCCTGTGCCTTGTGGCTGCTTCCCCCTAGCTATCTACCTTACTACGTTTGTTAGTGTGTATATGTCCATGACTCTCTCTCGCCCTGTCACAGCTCACCCTTCCCCCTCCCCATATCCTCAAGTCCGTTCTCCAGTAGGTCTGCGCCTCTATTCCTGTCTTATCCCTAGGTTCTTCATGACATATTTTTCCTTTAAATTCCATATATATGTGTTAGCATACGGTATTTGTCTTTTTCTTTCTGACTTACTTCACTCTGTATGACAGACTCTAGGTCTATCCATCTCATTACAAATAACTCAATTTCATTTCTTTTTAAGGCTGAGTAATATTCCATTGTGTATATGTGCCACATCTTCTTTATCCATTCGTCCGATGATGGGCGCTTAGGTTCTTTCCATCTCCGGGCTATTGTAAATAGAGCTGCAATGAACATTTTGGTACATGACTCTTTTTGAATTTTGGTTTTCTCAGGGTATATGCCCAGCAGTGGGATTGCTGGGTCATATGGTAATTCTATTTGTAGTTTTTTAAGGAACCTCCATACTGTTCTCTATAGTGGCTGAACCAATTCACATTCCCACCAGCAGTGCAAGAGTGTTCCCTTTTCTCCACACCCTCTCCAGCATTTATTGTTTCTAGATTTTTTGATGATGGCCATTCTGACTGGTGTGAGATGATATCTCATTGTAGTTTTGATTTGCATTTCTCTAATGATTAATGATGTTGAGCATTCTTTCATGTGTTTGTTGGCATTCTTTATATCTTCTTTGGAGAAATGTCTATTTAGGTCTTCTGCCCATTTTTGGATGGGGTTGTTTGTTTTTTTGTTATTGAGCTGCTTGTAAATTTTGGAGATGAATCCTTTGTCAGTTGCTTCATTTGCAAATGTTTTCTCCCATTCTGAGGGTTGTCTTTTGGTCTTGATTATGGTTTCCTTTGCTGTGCAAAAGCTTTGAAGTTTCATTAGGTCCCATTTGTTTATTTTTGTTTTTATTTCCATTACTCTAGGAGGTGGGTCAGAAAGGATCTTGCTGTGATTTATATCATAGAGTGTTCTTCCTATGTTTTCCTCTAAGAGTTTGATAGTTTCTGGCCTTACATTTAGGTCTTTAATCCATTTTGAGCTTATTTTTGTGTATGGTGTTAGGGAGTGATCTAATCTCATACTTTTACATGTACCTGTCCAGTTTTCCCAGCACCATTTATTGAAGAGGCTGTCCTTTCTTTGGTAAAGTAGCAGGATACAAAATTAATGCACAGAAATCTCTGGCATTCCTATATACTAATGATGAAAAATCTGAAAGTGAAATCAAGAAAACACTCCCATTTACCATTGCAACAAAAAGAATAAAATATCTAGGAATAAACCTACCTAAGGATACGAAAGACCTGTATGCAGAAAATTATAAGACACTGATGAAAGAAATTAAAGATGATACAAATAGATGGAGAGATATACCATGTTCTTGGATGGGAAGAATCAACATTGTGAAAATGACTCTACTACCCAAAGCAATCTACAGATTCAATGCAATCCCTATCAAACTACCACTGGCATTTTTCGCAGAACTAGAACAAAAAATTTCGCAATTTGTATGGAAACACAAAAGACCCCGAATAGCCAAAGCAATCTTGAGAACGAAAAAAGGAGCTGGAGGAATCAGGCTCCCTGACTTCAGACTATACTACAAAGCAACAGTAATCAAGACAGTATGGTACTGGCACAAAAACAGAAAGATAGATCAGTGGAACAGGATAGAAAGCCCAGAGATAAACCCACGCACATATGGACACCTTATCTTTGATAAAGGAGGCAGGAATGTACAGTGTCACCCAACCTTGAGTCAGTGCCTAACACCACTGTTTGCTTTCAGTCAAATTCTAAAGAAAGTAATAAAATCCTTTCTTTGTTCAGAACTCATTCAGAGGAAATTGAAACAACTTACCAACCACTGTGAAATTACCCCTAACAATTAAGAAAAAAAGAAAGAAAGCCCCGAGAACTTCCTGTTTCTACCTGTTCATAAGAAGGACACACACTGATATCCATCAGCTGAGACAATGCTCTGTTAATAAATAGAATGTAAGCACATGAGGGCAGGGATTTCTTTTGTCCACGTTCATATCCTTAGTACTCAGAAAGGCACATAGCTCATAATTCATAGGCAACGATAGTTGGCCAATTATATGCCAGATACTTTTAAAAGTGTTTTTTATGTATTAAGCAATTCAATTCCAATAACAATGCTTTGTAATAAGTACTAATACCCTTCCCATTTTACAGATGAAGAAGCTAAGGTACAAGAGACCTAAGTAACTTCACCAAAATAACCCAGGCAATAAGTGGTTGTTAACACCTACTTGCATCACAACTGGATGTCTCAGAAAAGTCAGTGCTTTCTGCTGATGCTGATTTTCTAGGTTCCCTTCCTTACTCTCTGCTGCCCATTTTGCATCTATAAATTGGCAGCAATAAAAAATACCTACCTCACCAGGGTGTTGTACAGCTCCACTGATTGCCAACTGGTAGCTCATTTTGCAAACATGAATCCTCCATAATAGTTCATTATTCTTACATCCAATATTTAAAGACCTATGAATGGTAAAGTCTTTTCCTTACAATTCTCTCATTAATTTTTTTTTTACCAGTCAGCAGTTTTTAGATTTTGCTTAAGAAATCTCATCATAAGAAAGGAAACATTTCTTATATACAGATGGTCAATAATTATAAAATTCTGAATTTGTTTAACTTGCCATTGTTTCACCTACTCTACCAATTATAGAATTCAGTATCTATGAGGTTTATATAAAAGATGTAATTTCATGTCATGAAAACACTGTATTGTTTTTTAAAAAAAAGGTGAAGAGATTTGTGGGAAGCTTTTCATTATGGGAAATAATTTCATCGCTCAGGGATGATTTAAAGTAGTCTCTTTCGATAGGAGGTTGAATCATTGGTATCTTTTGTAAAAGTCTCGTACTTCTCAACAAAAAACTTGCACAATAAGTCTCTTTCTTGCTTCTCTCCCCTCTTATTCTACTTTCTCAGGGTAGTTTTTCCCCCAAGATAACAATTCAATAAATAATACTTTTTTCCTAAAAAATATAAGCAGTAAATCTGCATCTTTATTTGATTAAAAATATATGAAGCAACTATTGTAGAAATAATCAACTGGAAAAGAAAAGAATCCTTCTTTCCTTCCTTATAAAATTGTCAATATACATTTCTTATTTTCTTCTGTTGTATTTCCTTCACTTAGGTGTTTGCCCAAAAGTGGAAGAGAATTTTCTGTTCGCTTCCACGAATGCTACTCTTACCTCTATCCACTGTTTAGGTACAGAAACATATCTCATTTATTCTCTGCATCCTCCTTCCACAATGACCATCTAAGGTGTGCATTTTGTAACATAAATGTAAACTTGCATGTAAATTGAAACATGGTTTTCATATAGGAACTAAGAAAAGTGTGGTTGAGGAAAGGGCCTATGGATTTCCTGGATCACAGGAGGAACTTGTTGAAATGCAGGTTCTGATTCAGTTGACTGGAGGTGGCTTAAAGGAGGTGGGATAAGGGTTTACATTTGAAACAGCTCACAGGGAAGGCTAGCAGTGCCTCTCCCAGGACCACACTTGAAGTCTCTAGAGGCACCACTTCTCCATTACCTCACTTTAAAGGTATGGATAGAGGGAGAATAACCACAACCCTCTAAACATACATGTGAACTTAAATATTGAGCCATCTTTATAACTGGCTAGAATCTCTGTAGATGTTACATGTCTTGTGTGATATTTGAACCTAAAGTATTAATCCGAAGCAAAATGCAGTAAATAAGGGACCAAGTCAGTTTCAGATACAATTGGGTTGTTTCTAATGGAATCAGCAAATTCCTGAGCTGCTAAATAAAAGTTTTGTGTTCTCTTTTTTCCTTTCTTTTCATAATTCTTATTTGTTGCCATGTCCACCACAGAGAAATTGGATATGAGCATTTGGTACTAATTAAAACAACATTACCTGATAAAAAAATGGATGGCAAGGGAATTTACTGATACAAACACTCATTACAGAGGTTTCATTGCCAATTTCCGTATTGTGTAGCAAACACCACCCTATGTAGAAGCCTGTCTGGTTTAGTGAGCCCAGGGAGTCCCCAAAGTGCCTGGAGCAGAGATTTTCATGGTCGCAAACCTGGGACTGGTGCCAGCACTGCATCAACAGCAGCATCTGTATGATTTGAACGTATCTGAATAGAAAGAAATTGAAAGACATTTGCACTACACATCTAGTATAAGGTTTGCACGCATATGAAAATTACAAATGTCTACTGACTCCTCTAGCTTTAAATTGTCTTCTGTTTCATAAGAGTCATACTACCTTTTGTTTGATTTGAAAAATGGATTTGTTTAAAATTACAGAAGCTAGATTTAGTATGTCAAAGATTTGATACATCCAAAAGAGGAAAAAGCAAAATTGGTAGAACTAAGTAAATATACTTCATTTAAAACTTTAGAATATATCTAAATTTATAGACTGAAATGGAGATTATAAGCATAATGAGTCTCAAAGTTTATGTTCTGGTTTTCAAGAATAAAACAATACCCACTTCACTGTGCTCAAAGGGCCTGGATTCTTTTGGTGCTGTGTAGTCACCAGAAGTGCAATCTTAGTGCTGATGTTGTAATACTAGCTAAAGCTGCTCATTAATCACACTTCTGCCGACTTGCTATATTTCAATCTGCTCTAAATTTCATAACATTTTAATTCAATTTCACATCCTGAAGTCATAATCAGTTGCTTTGATATTCCTGGTCAGACTTTTCTTAAATTGCTTCATCATCACTTTAATGAATTCCATGTCTTCATCTCTTTTTTGATGAGGTTAGGGTAAACTAGATTATTTTCCGATTCTGAAATTCCATGACTGCGTAAGCTTATTATTATTTTATTGTGTCTGGCTTTGCTATGCAATCTGATAAGAAATTATCAAGTAAGAGTAATGAAGGAATGAGAGATTTGATGTTTCCAATGAAAATATGAGATATTAAAAAATTACAGGAAAGTATATAAAAATCTTAAGGGTGAAAGAGTAATTCAATTTCTTCAACAATCTAGAAATCTATATATTTACAACCAAGTTTTGCATTTCTAAGAAAAGATAAAAATATAAATATTTTAAAAAAGATTAATTACTACTATAAATTTCTACCTCCTCTTAAAAATTATTGTTTAGAGGGAAGAAATAGTACAATGGAACATACAGCTTGGAGTAGAGGTTATAGAACCCACAATACCAAATTCTAAGAGGTTCACAAATATCCCTTTAAGTAGGGGCAGATGGTGGGACAGAATACTAGAAACTACTCTAGGAAAGTGTCTAGGTTAGTGCCCACCAGAATCAGGATAGCCTTGGAGTATGCAAAATTAGCATTTTTCCATTATAGTTTCATTCCTTCAGAAAAAATTTTTCTGGGAAGTAACAAGGACACAAATTCAAACTTCCTCTAAATTTCTGATCTAGTTTGGTGAAAATCAGATAAACAAAAATCCCATAGACAGGCACCAATTATTTGAGTGTGATATTGCCATGAATTCAGACTGCATTCAGCCTTCAAAGAACTGCTCTTCCATTAAGTAAAATGTAAATATAATGTTATTACTTCAGAAAGCCAAATGTACAAGTCAGATATCTAACTTTCTATCCTAAAATGATGAAAGGGTAAATACTACTGTATAATGCCTGTAGGCAAATCTTGAAGCTAAGAATTGCAACTCTGGTAGATTATGTTATCTAACCCTTAGCAAGTTTCCCCTGATCACTGGCCTTGTTAAAGTGTTGACTGAGTCATACTCCCTTGGGAGAAATGTAAGTTTTGCTCTTTCAAGTGCAGTTAAAAATACAACCATATTTTTGCCTATTCCTTAAACAATTACAATTTGGGGCTACAAGTACAAGCATAATTACCAATTCATAAATTTACTTTTTTCTCTTCTGATGCTGTACTACTACTTTTTTCATCTTGCATTTAATGAGGAAATCTATAAACTGAACAAAGATGCATTCATTTCTTCTGAGGATTTTGAAGCCTGTAATTGTATGATAAATCATGTGAAGTTATCTTGCGAGATTTCCTATAGAATACGAGGTGGCTGTTTACAGAGTGCATTGTTTAGCCCCATTTTCCTTCAGGGATTTATTAGCAAATGCTAATAGAGGAAATAAATATGGACCATACAGAGGGTAAGGTAGAGCTAGCAACTTTTCTTAGTAGTCAGTCAGGAATTTGGTGGGGTTTCCTCCTTGAATAGTTCACTCCAATAAATACTTCTGTGAAAGGTGTGTATGTGTTTTTAAACTGCATTTTTAAGCATGGTTTTTATTAGACCCCATAGGTTTCAAAATATTGCAGTATTATAAAGAAAATCCAACTTTTTGTTTAAGAAATATGTAAACTTCTGTGTGCCTCTGCTGCCTGACTTGATTTGCAGATTTTTTTTTTTATTGCTGGAGGGAATGTCTAACATCCAAGACTGTAGTGTGTCCAGTATTGGGAAACCTGTTCTTCTGGAGCTAGAGAATCCTTATTTATTGCAAGGCCAAGATTTGATTTTGTTGGATGAATTAGGAAAACAAAAATGAGTTAGAAGCTAAAGTATTTGCACATTTCTAGTCCTTAAAACTACTTTCCCAATCTTGAATGAAGATAGAGAAAAACATTTTGGTGTTAATACTTAACTTGGATTATGAAAAAACAAAAATAATGTTAACAAATAGTAGTTTACTGAGTGCACTCTACTTGTATTAATTCATTTTAAGACAAGTTAATTAGCTGCTAGCTAATTGAGAGACACCTACCTACTTCATGATTACCACTTAGATTTCAACCTCCAGCTGGCAACTTAATAAGAAACTGTGATAAAAATATATTTAGATATTGATGGAACGTTAAAAGTGACTGGACTGTTGCTTATTTCATTTTTCTTCTGTCGCTTTTTTAACTTTTGGTGGCTTTTTAGTCAATTCACATTGATATTTGTGAAACAAAATATTTTATATAATAATAAATATTCTATCTAGTCATAGTGGATTTGGACAGACCTGGGTTAGAATTCAGGCTTTGAAACAGTTAGCTTTGTGACCATAGGCAACAAGTTTTATTTCCTTAAGACTTAACTTCTTCATCTGTTAGGAGAGAAATGATAACAACCACATAAGCTATTATGAGGAATAGAGTAAATGAGACTTTTAAATGTAAATCATTCATTTGCTCCTGGGAAAGAGTAAGCATTCAATACATAGACCCTACTAAAACTGGTATTAGTTTCAGTGTCATTACCAGTTTTAATTTTAATATGGTTCCAGTAGGCACAGTAGGTCCTTTAAATTTTTGTCACCCAAACAGAATGCCATCTTACCCAAAGTGCAAGCATGACCATCAAAAGGATTATTCTATTTTATAGATCATATGGTAATAAGTAAAACAGGGGTAAAGACATTAATGAATGTGTGGACTAGGGCACAGAACCAGTTCCTACATTTAAAAATTACCATCCACATCAATATTAATCAATTGATACCATCCCATAATATTATTTTATTGTCACTTAAGAAGTTTTAGTATAAGCATGTGATAACATTCTAATTTGGAAATTACAAAAATTGATATCTTAAATTATGAATTTACATAGTTTATGAACTGTAAAACATTTGACATTAAATAAGATACAGAAATTTTTTTTCTTCGAAATTAGACATAACTCTACAGTAGTATGGCCATAAACATGGAAAATAGTTTCATTCTTATTGTACTTTCCAAGTACACGTTAGATATATTGATGACAATACAGGCCATATTTTGCTTTGATACAAGATTCTCACCCTTCTAAGTTTTTTATATATGAGAATAATTCATGAAGCGTGGTGTTCTATTTATTTCGGCAGATTTTATTATTTCATTACCCTCTAGGTAGGGTAAATTACTCTAATGGGTCCACCTTTTCATGTCTTACCTCATGGTTTCATTTCTTCTGTGTCTTTCTGTATACTCTTTAAAGGCCAAAGTAGGTTATGCAGAGGATACACAGCAACCAAACATTCTCTTTCTCTCATGTACCTTCTTTGCAATAGCAACCTTTTCTCTCTAATTATTTTATTTATTTATTTATTTATATTTATTTTTGCTGCACTGGGTCCTCGTTGCCATGCGCAGGCCGTCTCTTGTTGCGGCGAGTGGGGGCCCCTCTTCGCCGTGGTGCGTGGGCCGCTCACTGCGGTGGCCTCTCCCGCTGCGGAGCACAGGCTCCAGGCGCACGGGCTCAGCAGTTGTGGCACGCGGGCTTAGCAGCTGTGACTCACGGGCTCCAGAGTGCAGGCTCAGCAGCTGTGGCGCACGGGCCCAGCTGCTCCACGGCATGTGGGATCCTCCAGGACCAGGCCTCGAACCCGTGCCCCCTGCATTGACAGGCGGACTCTCAACCACCGCACCACCAGGGAAACCTTTCTAATTATCAATCATTCATGAAAATAGAGATATACTGAAAAGTTGGCAATGTTGTGGTAAATAAGTAAAGATTTCGCATACAAAGAGATTTCCAAGCTGAGAGCATGAGAACCCTCTTAGAAGTATAGAAGTTAAAAATATGAATGATTATTAGGGCAAATTTAATCTAACTCTCTGATATTTATTAAGAAGCTAGACCCAGAAGAATTGTGGCTTGTGTGATATTGAACATATAGGTGTCCTGAATGCAAGGCCAGTCCTCTTCTAATATTCTGTATTGTCTCAGAAAGCACCACCATTTGAAAGCTACTTCCCTTATAGGAAAAGATACTGAACATTAACCTCATGTACAGATCAAATGTATTAGTTTTCTATTGCTACGTAACAAATTACCCCAAAACTGAGCAGTTTTAAACAATGAGGATGTATTATCTCACAAAATGTCTGAGAATCAGGAATCCAGGAGTGACTTAGCTAGGTAGTTCTGGCTTTGGGTCTCCCATGGGGTTGCAGACAAGCTGTCATGGGCTGCAGTCAGCTGAAAGCTTAAAGAGGCAGGGCAACTTTATTTCCAGCTCATTCATGTGACTTGGGCAGAAAGCTTCAGCTACTGTTCACAGGGACCTGATCACATCTAAAAGAGAGTGCACATTTAACACCAAAGAGGCAGTGTATTTTATAATCTAATCTTAGCAATTATTATCACTTCTGTCATATTTTATTGGACACACAGTTCAACCCTAGGAGGGGATTGCATAATGGTATAAATATTGGGTTGGGCGTAAAGTTCCTTCAGGTTTTCCTGTAACATCTTATGGAAAAACCTGAACGAACTTTTCGGCCAACCCAATACTAGGTGTGGGGATCATCAGGGTCAGTTTTGGAAGCTGGCCACCATATCAGGCTTCTTGGAAGAATCTATGATATTTCAGTTTGCCTTCAACAAAATAATTATCTCTGAGAAAATGCAATGTACCTATTCTGAAACGCCAATAATTTTTAAAACATACTCTAGATAGTTCAGTGATATGGCCATTCCATTTCTTAGAATTTCCCCAGAAGATTAGCCTATTCTGTCCAAAATTCAACATATAAAGCTTAACTTCGGGCTTCCCTGGTGGCGCAGTGGTTGAGAGTCTGCCTGCGAATGCAGGGGACACGGGTTCGAGCCCTGGTCTGGGAAGATCCCGCATGCCGCGGAGCAACTGGGCCCGTGAGCCACAATTACTGAGCCTGCGCGTCTGGAGCCTGTGCTCCACAGAGAACAAGAGAGGCAACGATAGTGAGAGGCCCACGCACGGCGATGAAGAGTGGACCCCGCTTGCCACAACTAGAGAAAGCCCTCACACAGAAACAAAGACCCAACACAGCCATAAATAAATTAATTAATTAAAAAAGAAATTAAAAAAAAAAAAGCTTAACTTCATACACATATGAAGTTAACACATACACATATGATCTCTTTTTTTCCAAATAACTCAGTCATGTCATTTAAAAGCCCTTGTAGTTGTTTTTCTGTCTCTAAAATTAAAGTAACATAAACAACCTAACTACATTTCCAAGTAAGCAATCCCATGCATACTCCTCTTGATGAAGATTAAACAGAAAAATTTATATAGAACTTTGGCCTTGTATTCAGCTATAACTAAGAATTCATGTTGTTTTGACTCTTCCATGACCTTAACAATTTTTGATAGTTAAAGTAGACCAGATCTCACCAGAACACAATTCCCTGGTTTACAAAAGGATTAAGCCACCCTTGGAAACAACAGAAGTCTCCTCTCCCTTTATAACCACTCTAATACAGTAAAGATATAGGAAAGTAGTTAATATTGTGTAAATAATTAAAATTTTAATTTATGAAAGAGATTTCTAAACTTGGTTAGATGAACGAACGTAGTGCTTCCCAGGTCATTAAAAAATTAAATATTTGAACTTTTTCCCAAATCAATATTAGTTAAAGTATAAAAAACAAGTTAAGTGCATATTTATATAAGGAGCCATGGGAATATTTAATAAGTTAACTCTTAAGTATAGAAAAAAACCAAAAGAGTTGCATGAATCTGTGTGTGTGTGTGTGTGTGTGTGTGTAAATGGAAAATTAAATCAAGAAAGATCATTTCCCAAGAAGTTTGTATCTGGATTTGTGTTATCTAATATACTCAAACAAATATCTCAATAAAGGCATGCCTAAAAATAGAGGTGTTTCACTGCTTCAACCAGTCCTCTAAACTCTACTCATCTTTTCTAATTGTTACTCAGTACATGTCTTTTTTTTTTCCGGTACGCGGGCCTCTCACTGTTGTGACCTCTCCCGTTGTGGAGCACAGACTCCGGACGTGCAGGCCCAGCGGCCATGGCTCACGGGCGCAGCCACTCCACGGCATGTGGGATCCTCCCAGACCCCACGAAACCATGTCCCCTGCATCGGCAGGCGGACTCTCAACCACTGCGCCACCAGGGAAGCCCAGTACATCTCTTTAAAAACAAATTTCTTTGAAAACAATGCCACACTTCCTTTTTTTTTTTTTTTTAACATCTTTATTGGAGTATAATTGCTTTACAATGGTGTGTTAATTTCTGCTTTATGACAAAGTGAATCAGTTATACATATACATATGTTCGCATATCTCTTCCCTCTCTTGTCTCGCTCCCTCTCACCCTCCCTATCCCACCCCTCTAGGTGGTCACAAAGCACCGGGCTGATCTCCCTGTGCTATGCAGCTGCTTCCCACTAGCTATCTATTTTACGTTTGGTAGTGTATATATGTCCATGCCACTCTCTCACCTTGTCACAGCTTACCCTTCCCCCTCCCCATATCCTCAAGTCCATTCTCTAGTAGGTCTGTGTCTTTATTCCCCTCTTAACCCTAGGTTCTTCATGACCTTTTTTTTTTCTTGCATTACATATATATGTGTTAGCATACGGTATTTGTTATTCTCTTTCTGACTTACTTCACTCTGTAAAATGAAGTAAGATGGACGCTAGGTCCATCCACCTCACTACAAATAACTGAATTTCGTTTCCTTTTATGGCTGAGTAATATTACATTGTATATATGTGCCACTTCTTCTTTATCCATTCATCTGATGATGAACATATAGGTTGCTTCCATGTCCTGGCTATTGTAAATAGAGCTGCAATGAATATTTTGGTACATGACTCTTTTTGAATTATGGTTTTCTCAGGGTATATGCTCAGTAGTGGGATTGCTGGGTCGTATGGTAGTTCTATTTGTAGTTTTTTAAGGAACTTCCATACTGTTCTCCATAGTGGCTGTATCAATTTACATTCCCACCAGCAGTGCAAGACTGCTCCCTTTTCTCCATACCCTCTCCAGCATTAATTGTTTCTAGATTTTTTGATGATGGCCATTCTGACAGGTGTGAAATGATATCTCATTGTAGTTTTGATTTGCATTTCTCTAATGATTAATGATGTACAGCATTCTTTCATGTGTTTGTTGGCAATCTGTATATCTTCTTTGGAAAACTGTCTGTTTAGGTCTTCTGCCCATTTTTGGATTGGGTTGTTTGTTTTTTTGTTATTGAGTTGCATGAGCTGTTTGTAAATTTTAGAGATTAATCCTTTGTCAGTTGCTTCATTTGCAAATATTTTCTCCCATTCTGAGGGTTCTCTTTTCGTCTTGCTTCCTTTGCTGTGCAAAAGCTTTGAAGTTTCATTACGTCCCATTTGTTTATTTTTGTTTTTATTTCCATTTCTCTAGGAGATGGGTCAAAAAGAATCTTGCTGTGATTTATGTCATAGAGTGTTCTGCCTGTTTTCCTCTAAGAGTTTGATAGTTTCTGGCCTTACATTTAGGTCTTTAATCCATTTTGAGCTTATTGTTGTGTATGATGTTAGGGAGTGTTCTAATCTCATACTTTTACATGTACCTGTCCAGTTTTCCCAGCACCACTTATTGAAGAGGCTGTCTTTTCTCCACTGTATATTCTTGCCTCCTTTATCAAAGATAAGGTGACCATATGTGCGTGGGTTTACCTCTGGGCTTTCTATCCTGTTCCATTGATCTATCTTTCTGTTTTTGTGCCAGTACCCTACTGTCTTGATTATTGTAGCTTTGTAGTATAGTCTGAAGTCAGGGAGCCTGATTCCTCCAGCTCCGTTTTTTGTTCTCAAGATTGCTTTGGCTATTCAGGGTCTTTTGTGTTTCCATACAAATTGTGAAATTTTTTTGTTCTAGTTCTGTGGAAAATGCCAGTGGTAGTTAGATAGGGATTCCATTGAATCTGTAGATTGCTTTGGGTAGTAGAGTCATTTTCACAATGTTGATTCTTCCAATCGAAGAACATGGTATATTTATCTCTCCATCTGTTTGTATCATCTTTAATTTCCTTCATCAGTGTCTTATAATTTCTGCATACAGGTCTTTTGTCTCCTTAGGTATGTTTATTCCTAAATATTCTATTCTTTTTGTTGCAATGGTAAGCGGGAGTGTTTTCTTAATTTAACTTTCAGGTTTTTCATCATTAGTGTATAGGAATGCCAGAGATTTCTGTGCATTAATTTTGTATCCTGCTACTTTACCAAATTCATTCGTAGTTTTCCGGTAGCATCTTTAGGATTCTCTATGTATAGTATCATATCATCTGCATACAGTGACAGCTTTACTTCTTTTCCGATTTGGATTCCTTTTATTTCCTTTTCTTCTCTGATTGCTGTGGCTAAAACTTCCAAAACTATGTTGAATAATAGTGAGGAGAATGGGCAACCTTGTCTTGTTCCTGATCTTAGTGGAAAGGCTTTCAGTTTTTCACCATTGAGGACGATATTGGCTGTGGGTTTGTCATATATGGCCTTTATTATGTTGAGGAAAGTTCCCTCTATGCCTACTTTCTGCAGGGTTTTTATCATAAGTGGGTGTTGAATTTTGTCGAAAGCTTTCTCTGCATCTATTGAGATGATCATATGGTTTTTCTCCTTCAGTTTGTTAATATGGTGTATCACGTTGATTGATTTGAGTATATTGAAGGATCCTTGCATTCCTGGAATGAACCCCACTTGATCATGGTATATGATCCTTTTAATGTGCTATTGGATTCTGTTTGCTAGTATTCTGTTGAGGATTTTTGCATCTATGTTCATCAGTGATATTGCCCTGTAGTTTTCTTTCTTTGTGACATCTTTGTCTGGTTTTGGTATCAGGGTGATGGTGGCCTCATAGAATGAGTTTGGGAGTTTTCCTCCTGCTGCTATATTTTGGAGTAGTTTGAGAAGGTTAGGTGTTAGCTCTTCTCTAAACGTTTGATAGAATTTGCCTGTGAAGCCATCTGGTCGTGGTCTTTTGTTTGTTGGAAGATTTTTAACCACAGTTTCAATTTTAGTGCTTGTGACTTGTCTGTTCATATTTTCTATTTATTCGTGCTTCAGTCTTGGCAGGTTGTGCATTTCTAAGAATTTGTCCATTTCTTCCAGGTTGTCCATTTTATTGGCATAGAGTTGCCATGGTCCTTTGTATTTCTCCAGTGTCAGTTGTAATTTCTCCTTTTTCATTTCCAATTCTTTTGATTTGAGTCTTCCCCCTTTTTTTCTTGATGAGTCTGGCTAATGGTTTATCAATTTTGTTTATCTTCTCAAAGAACCAGCTTTTAGTTTTATTGATCTTTACTATCATTTCCTTCATTTCTTTTTCATTTATTTCTGATCTGATCTTTATTATTTGTTTCCTTCTGCTAGCTTTGGGGTTTTTTAGTTCTTCTTTCTCTAATTGCTTTAGGTGCAAGGTTAGGTTGTTTATTCGAGATGTTTCCTGTTTCTTAAGGTAGCATTGTATTGCTATAAACTTCCCTCTTAGAACTGCTTTTGCTGCATCCCATAGGTTTTGGATCATCGTGTCTCCATTGTCATTTGTTTCTAGCTATATTTTGATTTCCTCTTTGATTTCTTCAGTGATCACTTCGTTATTAAGTAGTGTATTGTTTAGCCTCCATGTGTTTGTATTTTTTACAGATCTTTTCCTGTAATTGATATCTAGTCTCATAGCATTGTGGTTGGAAAAGATACCTGATACAATTTCAATTTTCTTAAATTTACCAAGGCTTGATTTGTGACCCAAGATATGACCTGTCCTGGAGAATGTTTCATGAGCACTTGAGAAAAAATTGTATTCTTTTGTTTATGGATGGAATGTCCTATAAATATCAATTAAGTCCATCTTGTTTAATGTATCATTTAAAGCTTGTGTTTCCTTATTTATTTTCATTTTGGATGATCTGTCCATTGGTGAAAGTGGGGTGTTAAAGTCCCCTGCTATGATTGTGTTACTGTTGATTTCCCCTTTTATGGCTATTAGTATTTGCCTTATGTATTGAGGTGCTCCTATGTTGGGTACATAAATATTTACAATTGTTATATATTCTTCTTGGATCGATCCCTTGATCATTATGTAGTGTCTTTCTTTGTCCCTTGTAATATCTTTATTTTAAAGTCTATTTTGTCTGATATGAGAATTGCTACTCCAGCTTTCTTTTGGTTTCCATTAGCATGAAATGTCTTTTTCCATCCCCTCACTTTCAGTCTGTATGTGTCCCAAGGTCTGAAGTGGGTCTCTTGTAAACAGCATATATATGGGTCATGTTTTTGTATCCTTTCAGCCAGTCTGTGTCTTTTGGTGGGAGCATTTAATCCATTTACATTTAAGGTAATTATCGATATGTATGATCCTATTCCCATTTTCTTAATTGTTTCAGGTTTCTTATTTTAGGCCTTTTCTTTCTCTTGTGTTTCTTGCCTAGAGAAGTTCCTTTAGCATGTGTTGTAAAGCTGGTTTGGTGGTGCTGAACTCTCTCAGCTTTTGCTTGTCTCTAAAGGTTTTAATTCTCTATCAAATCTGAATGAGATCCTTGCTGGGTAGAGTAATCTTGGTTGTAGAGTTTTCTCCTTCATCACTTTAAACATGTCCTGCCACTCCCTTCTGGCTTGCAGAGCTTCTGCTGAAAGATCAGCTGTTAACCTTATGGGGATTCCCTTGTGTGTTATTCATTGTTTTTCCCTTGCTGCTTTTAATATGTTTTCTTTGTATTTAATTTTTTTTTTTTTGCGGTATGCTTGCCTCTCACTGCTGTGGCCTCTCCCATTGCAGAACACAGGCTCTGGACGCGCAGGCTCAGCGGCCATGGCTCATGGGTCCAGCCGCTCCACGGCATGTGGGATCTTCCCAGACCGGGGCACGAACCCATGTACCCTGCATCAGTAGGTGGATCTCAACCACTGCACCACCAGGGCAGCCCCTGTATTTAATTTTTGACAGTTTGATTAATATGTATCTTGGCATGTTTCTCCTTGGATTTATCCTGTATGGGACTCCCTGTGCTTCCTGGACTTGATTAACTATTTCCTTTTCCATATAAGGGAAGTTTTCAACTATAATCTCTTCAAATATTTTCTCAGTCCCTTTTCTTTTCTTCTCTTCTTCTGGGACCCCTATAATTCGAATGTTGGTGCATTTAATGTTGTCCCAGAGGTCTCTGAGACTGTTCTCAATTCTTTTCATTCTTTTTTCTTTATTCTGCTCTGCAGTAGTTATTTCCACTATTTTATCTTCCAGGTCACTTATGTGTTCTTCTGCCTCAGTTATTCTGCTATTGATCCCTTCTAGAGTATTTTTAATTTCATTTATTGTGCTGTTCATCATTGCTTATTCATCTTTAGTTCTTCTAGGTCCCTGTTAAATGTTTCTTGCATTTTGTCTATTCTATTTCCAAGATTTTGGATCGGCTTTACTATCATTATTCTGAATTCTTTTTCAGGTAGACTGACTATTTTCTGTTCATTTGTTAGGTCTGGTGGGTTTTTACCTTGCTCTTTCATCTGCTGTGTGTTTTTCTGTCTTCTCATTTTCTTTATCTTCCTGTGTTTGGGGTCTCCTTTTTGCAGGCTGCAAATTCGTAGTTCCCGTTGTTTTTGGTGTCTGTCCCCAGTGGCTAAAGTTGGTTCAGTGGGTTGTGTAGGCTTCCTGGTGGAGGGGACTAGTGCCTATATTCTGGTGGATGAGGCTGCATCTTGTCTTTCTGGTGGGCAGGTCCACGTCTGGTGGTGTGTTTTGGGGTGTCTGTGGACTTATTATGATTTTAGGCAGCCTCTCTCCTAATGGGTGGGGTTGTGTTCCTGTCTTGCTAGTTGTTTGGCATAGGGTGTCCAACACTGTAGCTTGCTGGTCGTTGAGTGAAGCTGGGTCTTGCTGTTGAGATGGAGATCCCTGGGAGATTTTAGCGGTCTGATATTATTTGGAGCTGGGAGGTCTCTTGTGTACCAGTGTCCTGAACCTGGCTCTCCTACCTCAGAGGCACAGCCCTGATGCCTGGCTGGAGCACCAAGAGCCTTTCATCCACACGGCTCAGAATAAAAGGGAGAAAAAGTAGAGAAAGAATGAAAGACAGAATTAAAGGAAGGAAGGAAGGGAGAAAGAGCATAAAATAAAATAAAGTAAGATAAAATAAAATAAAGTTAAAATAAAAAATAATTATTAAGAAAAAAAATTTTTAAGTAAGAAAAAAAAATAACACAAAAAACGGACAGACAGAACCCTAGGACAAATGGTGAAAGCAAAGCTATACAGACAAAATCTCACACAGAAGCATACACATACACACTCAGAAAAAGAGAAAAAGGGGGGAAAGTAATATATCTTGCTCTCAAAGTCCACCTCCTCAATTTGGGATGACTCGTTGTCTATTCAGGTATTCCACAGATGCAGAGTACATCAAGTTGATTGTGGAGATTTAATCCGCTGCTCCTGAAGCTACTGGGAGAAATTTCCTTTTCTCTTCTTTGTTCTCACAGCTCCCGGAGGCTCAGCTTTGGATCTGGACTGGCCTCTGCGTGTAGGTCGCCTGAGGGCGTCTGTTCTTTGCTCAGACAGGACGGGTTTAAAGGAGCAGCTGATTTGGGGGCTCTGGCTCACTCAGGCCGGGAGGGAGGGATACGGATGCGGGGCGATCCTGTGGCAGCAGAGGCCGGCGTGACATTGCACCAGCCTGAGGCGCATCATACGTTCTCCCGGGGAAGTTGTCCCTGGACCATGGGACCCTGGCAGTGGCGTCTGCACAGGCTCCAGTGAGTGGAGGTGTGGAGAGTGACCTGTGCTCGCAGACAGGCTCCTTGGTGGTGGCAGCAGCAGCCTTAGCGTCTCATACGCATCTCTGGGGTCCGTGCTTTTAGCCGCTGCTCGCGCCCATCTCTGGAGCTCCTTTAAGCAGCGCTCTTAATCCCTTCTCCTCACGCACCAGGAAAGAAAGAGGGAAGAAAAAGTCTCTTGCCTCTTCGGCAGGTTCAGACTTTTCCCCGGACTCCCTTCCACCTAGCCATGGCGCACTAGCCCCTTCAGGCTGTGTTCACGCAGCCAGCCCCAGTCCTCTCCCTGGGATCCGACCGAAGCCCAAGCCACAGCTCCCAGCCCCTGCCCATCCCGGCGGGTAGCAGACAAGCCTCTCGGGCTGGTGAGTGCCAGTCAGAACCGATCCTCTATGCGGGAATCTCTCCGCTTTGCCTTCCACACCCTGTTACTGTGCTCTCCTCCGCGGCACCGAAGCGGCTCTGAAGCTTCCCCCTCTGCCACCCGCAGTCTCCGCCTGCGAAGGGGCTTCCTAGTATGTGGAAACCTTTCCTCCTTCACAGCTCCCTCCCACTGGTGCAGGTACCATCCCTGTTCTTTTGTCTCTGTTTTTTCTTTTTTCTTTTGCCCTACCCAGGTATGTGGGGAGTTTCTTGCCTCTTGGGAGTCTGAGGTCTTCTGCCAGCGTTCAGCAGGTGTTCTATAGAAGCAGTTCCACATGTAGATGTATTTCTGATGAATTTGTGTGGAGGAAGGTGATCTCCGCATCTTACTCTTCCGCCATCTTCCTCAACTCCCACACTTTCTTAATTTAGAAACTTAACATCCTCAAGAAATGCATCAGACCTTTAAAATTTAGAAAAAAAAATTACTACAAAAGTGCTCTGGGAGTTAAACTATTACAGCAAAACTCTTTTGGCTTATTCCCACATAGTAAGCGATGTGTAGTAAGCTGCTACATATCCTGGCTGTGCTATTATTATCCTGATTCCCCAAGGGAAATCTTAAGTGTCTTAGATTCTTAAATGAGGGGAAAAAACCTAAGTCTGTATGCTACTTCAAATAAGTAGAAATAATTATGAGGCTTCTCTGACCAGACATAATTGTTGCCTTGGAGAATAAAGCAAGGCCCCTTGCAACAGCCATTAGTAATGACACTGATATAATTACTATTTGAAAAAAAAATGTATCTGCCCAGAAAAATCAATTATAAACCACCAAATGTTCCTTGTACTCTTCAGAGAGGTTCTGTGCTTACTGTCTCTCATGACCTCTCCATTAAGAGACTAGCCGGCTATACTCCTAATGGTTTTCTTCAGTTATTTAGAAGGGATTTTTTTTTTTTTACATCTTTATTGGAGTATAATTGCCTTACAATGATGTGTTAGTTTCTGCTGTATAACAAAGTGAATCAGCTATACATATACATATGTTCCCATATCTCTTCCCTCTTGTGTCTCCCTCCCTCCCACCCTCTGAATCCCACCCCTCCAGGCGGTCACAAAGCACTGAGCTGATCTCCCTGTGCTATGCGGCTGCTTCCCACTAGCTATCTACCTTACGTTTGGTAGTGTATATATGTCCATGCCTCTCTCGTGCTTTGGATTTCTAAGCTTTTGTATTTCATATTAAAATGGCCTGCAGAGAATTTCCTCATTGTCTGTCTTTCAGAACAGAAGGGTCACTCTGGGGAAAACAGAGTAATCCAGGTGGCTTTGCTCTAAAAACATAACTTAGAAGCCTCTCCAGTTAGCACTGTTTGTCATGCAAACGTTGAATCTCATAAAATGAAGCAAACTATGTATGATGATGTTGCTGTCACTGAAAAATTACAGGAAAAAATAGTTAAAATAGTCATTAGGAGTAGTTATCTGTAATCTAAGGCAAGGCGAAGCTGATTTGAGCATCTGCATTCATCAACTTTTTTGTTTTTAAACTTATCACATTCTGCTTCTCTTAATATTAGTGCACGAGTGTCCAATTATAATCATCCAATATTAATTAGTCTTCAGATGTGAGTGGTGTTTTGTAATTCTATCTTATCTTTTCCTTTGATACCTTGAAGCTCATAAAATTTTCTAGATGAAAATACACCTGAAGGCAAAATTGAAATGAAGACAAACTGTATAAAATGGTATAAAATATCCCAAACATGATACATGTTGAGGTTAGGATGTGAATTTGTGAAAGGGTCAAAACAAACTTAAACTGGTCCTATGTAATGGTTACCAACTTGATCATGTGTATATCCTTAGATTAAAAAATTCTGGGTTTTTAACAAAGTCTGTAGACAGGAAGTATTTGTCTTGGTTTTATTAGAGGAACTTATTAAGGACGTAGTCTTCAAATTGAATGAAATCTAAGTCTTATAGGAAATTCATTTAAGGATTTATTTGGAACAGACCACAAAATGGACATTACAAACACATTCATGAGCAATCTCTGATTTCTATCCCTTTATTAAATTAGATGATCAGTAAGAAGTGTCTACAATACATTATCTAAGCCCCTTGAAAAAAATTTCTCCAGTCAGTTGAAATTCAATAATATGCCTGTATTCTGCCTTCAAAAACATCAGTTGAAGTTATTATCTACTGATTTATTCGATAGTCTTTATTTTAAAAAGCACCTGTGTTCTCCTACTTGAGTATTGTTTGAGGAAAATCTGATTTTCTAATTTTAGTATTATATAGTTTATTGTCAAGAATAAAATATATTTCTCAGTTTTACTTAATTACCAGACATTCTGAGCCCAGTTTTTGGTCTAGTACTGTAATCTGCAGAAGACAGAAATCTAAAATACCTACTCCTTTTTATTCTTACAGATGGACACTTTACCTTGTACTAATATTTTGTTTTAATACAGGAAAAAGTGAAGAACAAAAACAGGAAAGGAAAGAAGGAACTAAAATATATTAAGTACGCATTATGTACCACGTCCTGAGCTACACGTTTTTGCTACCTATCTAATAGCAAATCCAGAATTCTTTACTTTACACCATGGTGTCTCCTGAAAATTAAATCCAAGACTCTTTTACAATCTAAAGTTACATTAGAATTTAGCATTAAATGAAACTCTGTAAGAAAAATCCATTATGGATACAACTTTAAGTAATTATAGAGATAAAACATTTTCATTTTTGGTTTAGGGATTAGCCCAGGATGGGGAGATATTTAATATTAATGGTTGTGGCAAAATAGGAAGAGAGGAGCACTCCAAGCAAGGGGCACACTTGTGTGAAAACCCAGGACAGAAAGGGAGTTCAAGAAAGTTCGCAAGTTCAAGGAAGGGACAGTTTACCATGGCTTGAATATAGTAAGTGAGGAAGAGGAGATGAGACTGAAACAGTGTGCAGAAGAAACCCAAGGACACTCTTCCTTTCTCCTTCCTTGCCACCCTTCCTTCCTTCCATCTTTCCCTCCTTCTTTCCTTTCTTCCCTCTTCTTTCCTTGCCTGATTCAATGAATATCTATTGAAAGTCAACATGTATGATGTTTAGCACTACAGATTCATGTTAAGGATGATTAAACTTTTAAGTAGTACTTTATTATATTTGTTTAAATATGCTTAAGATATAATTAACTCTCACTAAAAATTTTTTGCCTTTTGTGATTATAGAATATCTTCATGGCTTTCATTAATACCATTTTAACTTTCAGTGATTTTTACCCAGTTCAATCCTTAAGAAACAAGTCAATTTTATAACTCTCATTCACTTATTTTCCTTTTTAAATGCTCAAATCAAGACAGGTGTTTATAAATGTCTTTCTTTCAAATGTTTACAATCATAATAACAGTACATTGGATTCATAAATTTAATTTCCCAAAATACTTAGTTTGGAATGCATCCAGAATAAAATATTACATTATTTCAAGAAATGTATGCTATGATCAAATGTATGTTTAAAACAAGTATATAAACAAGTATAGTTCCCATATGTCTTTCATTGCAATTTTTAAAATTTTAAACATATATGTGAATTGCTATGTGAAGAAGATTTTGCAGGGACAACAGGAATTTTAAGTTACTGCAGACCTTTCTGTGACCATGCTTACCTCCCCATGCTCGGTTGTGAGTCCTCCTGAGATCATATCTGATGCATCTTTGCATCTCCAGGAACTAGTACTCTGCTGGACATAGTGTAATAATTCAATAAAATTGAGAAATAGGTGATTGGATGAATGAATGATTTGTCACTCCTAAACTTCTACTTTATTTTCTCCTATGTTTATCTTAATTGAAAAAACAGTGCTGTGTCACATAGTCTTGGTAGAAATTGTTTGATTGGGTTTTAGAATGGTGCCAGAGTAGGCATTCTGAAAGGTTCTTTCTTTGAAAAATAAGTAGGTATGGGCAAGGCATATTGTTGATGGTAATTTTGGTCTCACAAAAACTAAAATAAAATTTCAAGGACTCCCCTTTCCTATCAAAAAAAAAAAAAAAAAGAGAGAGAATGGAGGAGAAACACAGATGTCATTCTGGTACAGTGGAGTTTCTCTGAGAGTAGACCTCTCAGTGCTCTGAATGCATCGTTGTCAGGATCAGAGTATTGGACCACCAGCTAGAAAGGGGAACTGATCTTGGGTCTCCGATCTTCAGCCAAGTAGCTCAAAGAAAATTGAAGTTGTACCATCTTAGCAGCAGCCTCTGGCTACTTGCAGATGTACAAATAAATTCTTTCTAGAGAAAATCTTTCGAAATTTAGGACCCAAAGACACTACAGACTGTGATCGGGCAATAAGATCACAATCAAAGAACAAGAAGCACAGGAAAAAGCAAGACATGAATGAATCAGCAGAAACAAATTTAGAATTCCAAGGACTGCATATGTTAAAGAATCATACATAGAACAGCTATATATGGAATGTTAAAAAAAAATAACAAATGCAATCATGAAAGTTAGAAAGGGACAAGAATAGGCAGATTGGGGAAAAATGAGACTTCTAAAATTAAAAAATATCATTATTTTAAGAAAAAACTCAACCAGTGGATTAAAAAATCATATCGTATATTATGTATCTTTATACATATGATAATAAGAGAGACAAGTAAAAGGAAAATATAAAAGAGGAATAAAAATATGTGGGGGCTTCCCTGGTGGCACAGTGGTTGAGAGTCTGCCTGCCGATGCAGGGGACACGGGTTCGTGCCCTGGTCCGGGAAGATCCCACATGCCGTGGAGTGGCTAGGCCCGTGAGCCATGGCCGCTGAGCCTGCGTGTCCGGAGCCTGTTGCTCTGCAACGGGAGAGGCCACAACAGTGAGAGGCCCACGTACTGCAAAGAAAAACAAAAACAAAAATGAAAGATGTGGAAGATAGAATAATAAAATCTAACATATACTGAGCTGGATTTTAAGAAAGCACAAACAGAAAGAATAGAGAGCATGTAATACTTGAATAATGGCTGTAAATTTCCTAGAACCAATGAATCCACAAAGTACATCATATCCAAAATAGGAAAAATAAGAACTCATGTTTCTAGACATGTAGAATGCATGAATTCTACAGTAGAATTGCAGAATATAAAAAATATAGAGAAAAGGCACGATTTTGAAATTAGTTAGACATATAGAAGAGACCATTGACAAAGGAACAACAATTAGAATTAAAGCAGACTTCTTAGCACAAGAGAAAACAGAAAATTTAAGAATACTGCTCTCAAAGTTATGATAGAAAACATTTATCAACTCCAAATCATCTAGGAACAGAGGTAAAATAAAGACATTTTAGAGATAAACAAAAAGAGTTCATCACCAAAAGACCTACCATAGAAGAAATCCTACAGGATGGACTTCAGTTAGAAGAAAAATGATTCCAAAAGGATAGTATAAGAAGCAAGAAGTGAATAAATTAAATAATATACATAAATCTGAACAAACATTACCTACATAAAATAATAATATTTCAAGAAGAGAACTCAAATACTGGGTAAAAATATCATTCATGAGTAAAAGAAAGAATCATAAAGGAAATTGAAGTACATCTAATTGAAAAATAATAAAAATATTACATAGCAGAAAGCACGCCATGCTGTGTAAGCAGTTCATAAATGGAAATGTATAACAACTTCTCTTATTATAAAATAATAAAGTTCAAAAATGAATGAGCTAAGCATCCTTACAAATTTAGCAAAAGAAAAAGCCCAGGGAAAGTAGAAGGTAATAAATAATTACAAGAGCAGAAATAGGAAAATAGAAAATAAAGATACAATAGAGATCAACAAAACCAGAAGTTGAACTGATGAATTGATTATATAAACTTTAGAAAGACTGATCAAAATAAAAGAAACAAGAAACTAATAATGAGAATAATGATGGTGGTAGAATAACAAATATTGTAGGGATTGAAAAGATAGTGAGTTTACCAAGATCAACTCTATAAAAATAAATGTGAAACCTTGCAATAACGTCATAAAAATATTATTTACTAAATTTGACTGAAGAAGAAATAACTTGAATAGTTATTTAAATAGTTGTTTAGCTATTAAATTTTAAACAGTGTATAAAAATTGTTCAAAAATTAAGAGCTGCTGGCTTACATGGGGTTTTTTTCTTTCTTTTAATTTTTACTTTATATTGTAGTACAGTTGATTAACAATGTTGTGTCAGTTTCAGGTGTACAGCAAAGTGATTCAGTTATACATATACGTGTATCTATTCTTTTTCAAATTCTTTTCCCATTTAGGTTATTACAGAATATTGAGCAGAATTCCCTGTGCTATACAGTAGGTTCTGGGAGCAATTTGCCTTTGCTAACTGAAACAGCCCAAAACAATTAATTTACACTGCATTCAACCATGAAGAACTGCAGAATACTTCCTCTGCTAAAGCTTTATATTTTCTAATTAAAGACTTAGATTTTCTATTACTAAAGGTTTAAGGAGTATCTAAATTAATTCTAATATTCTTCCTTTTTCAATCATTCTGTGGAAATGTTGACACTTCTCATAGTATTCAAGTCATTAGTTTCTAATTAAAATATATACACATATAGGAACATAAACCTGTCTTTAGAAAAATAATCCTCAGTGCCAGTGTAAATCAATCCAACATTTTTATTAAGTAATTCTGCCATTCTGATGTGTAGTTTTGTTTATTTCACTGAAGCATGAATTTGAGGCAAGAGCTCTAAGGAAGAAAAAAAAGTAAATACGTTTTGTTCTATTTCTATTAATTTTTAAATACTGCATAGTTTCTTTTCTTTGTTTGTTGTTTTTTTTTTTTTTGCTGTACGCGGGCCTCTCACTGCTGTGGCCTCTCCCGTTGCGGAGCACAGGCTCCGGACGCACAGACTCAGCGGCCATGGCTCACAGGCCCAGCCGCTCCGCGGCATGTGGGATCCTCCCTGACCAGGGCACGAACCCGCGTCCCCTGCACCGGCGGGCAGACTCTCAACCACTGCGCCACCAGGGAAGCCCCTGCATAGTTTTATATCTAAATCAAATTAAATAATTCATTATAAAATTCTTATTTAAAAGATGAAAAATAAAAAAGTAGATATAGTTTATTGGGCATCATAAAATATTCTATGCCTCAAATAATCTGTACCCAGAAACATTTTTGACAGCCTCATTCCTTTTAAATTAAAAGAAAATTTTAAATGATTTAATGAGTGAGGCAACTATAGGAAAAAATAATTACAATAAACTAATAAACCAAAGTCTGTCTGACTTTGAAACAGATACCTAGAGGTGTCCTCATGGGAGTCAAATCACAAATAATTTTTCCAAGGTGAGCAACTGAAATGTCAACAATTTATAAAATATCTTAGGACATCACTCATTCATTCATTAAAATAGCGTTACCAAATTCTTAGATGGCAGGTACCTGTGCTAGGTATTGTAGATTTGTGTTAGAATAAGCCTCAAATTCAAAAAATGAAATAATTTAGAATTCATTTTCAAATACTTATCATGAATAGAACATATTTGGTTTCAAAATTATGATTTGATTTTTATTCAGAATAATTAAATAAGTTTTTTGGATGGGCATATTCAAATCAAGACTAAATTCATTACTTTAATAAGATAAAGTTTAGATGAACCTCTCTTCCTAAAGCATTCACATTGGCTACTTTTGAAAATGCATTTATCTTAATGATTTCAAAATGTCCTTCCTCAGTATTCTTATAAGGGAGGCTGAGTTAACAGCCTAGTATTATGTACTCCTTACTGAGCTGTTAATAGCTTTACAGTCTTTCAAAGAATACACCTGCTGCTCATAAAAACATTTGTGTTGCTGCAGAATTTGGCTGTGTTTTAATATCATATATTTGCCGTGACCTTGTAGAATCCACACTGATCTAATATTTTTAGGGGAAAATAAGTAAAAATAGACATCTTCCCATTTACTTGAGTATATCATTGGAAAATTAGAAAATTTCATTATTACGAATTCTAATATTTGAAAAGTTGGTTTCCTTTAATGTTTCTAACTTTCATGGTAAACACTATTTGTTTATAGGTGTTTTTTCTTGAATTTTTTTTTTTTTTTTTTTTTTTTTGGCGGTATGCAGGCCTCTCACTGTTGTGGCCTCTCCCGTTGCGGAGCACAGGCTCCGGACGCGCAGGCTCAGGGGCCATGGCTCACGGGCCCAGCCGCTCCGCGGTATGTGGGATCTTCCCGGACCAGGGCACGAACCCGTGTCCCCTGCATCGGCAGGCGGACTCCCAACCACCGCGCCACCAGGGAAGCCCTATTCTTGAAATTTTGTCTCAATTTATATATGTTGAAAAAGACAGGTTTATGTTCCTATGTGTGTATATATTTTAATTAGAAACTAATGACTTGAATACTATGAGAAGTGTCAACATTTCCACAGAATGATTGAAAAAGGAAGAATATTAGAATTAATTTAGATACTCCTTAAACCTTTAGTAATAGAAAATCTAAGTCTTTAATTAGAAAATATAAAGCTTTAGCAGAGGAAGTATTCTGCAGTTCTTCATGGTTGAATGCAGTGTAAATTAATTGTTTTGGGCTGTTTCAGTTAGCAAAGGCAAATTGCTCCCAGAACCTATATTTCATCCTTCTGTATCACACAAGGACATTTAAAGAAGGCAATCAATGCAATCATTATTCCCATATGTCCCTTGATTCTTGCGATTTCATGGGGTAAATCACAGCAGGTAGATGGACGAAATCTTTCTAATTTAGTTATGCCCGAATGTGTTTAGCTATTACAACTGCTGCTATCAACAACCCCTTGGTAATTTTCTTCCTATTTAGTGAATTGTGCATCATAACATTTTTACCTTAATATATTTAACAGCTACATATTTTTAATAGACCACCATATAGTCCTTCTGAAGACTTAGTTCACTGGTTAGTTAGCACAGTGGCTAAGGTTTTTTATTGCTATTCATCTGTAACATGACAAATAGGTGGTGGTAGCTGACAGATGTATAGTGCCTCTTAGCTCCTGAAACATGTCACATTAAGGATTATTACAAATCACTATTTTTAATTCATTGTACCAGTGAGAGCTACATTAGCAAGTAGTCAACTGGTCATGCTCACAGATGCAAGTACTAACTTGAGGCCCAAGTAGTGAACTCTAAAGGTGGATCTGTCATCTGAAGAAATTTCTAGACACTGGTGTTATTCTCACCCATAGATCTCAACTGCACCCCTAATCACATAAAACATCAGACTCCTGGGCATTCAGCTGATTTTTCCTACTAACTTTATTGACATGGAATTAAAAGATGAAAGTTTCTGTAGTTCTGAGTGATGAATTTACTAAATAACGAATGCAATTCCCATCTACTAACTCGGAATATAATTCATTATTAAAATATTACGTCTTAACCTAAGTGACAGATTTTTCTACCAACTACATAGACATCTATTTAATAATACCAATAGCAACAATAACAATTCTATCTTGTATATGAAGAGGACATTCTAGTTTACAATATGCTTTCCTATGCATTCTCATTTGATGCAACACAACAATATTGTGAGGTGGATGGAGCTGAGGTTTTTATGTTTATTTTTCATCTGAGTGTGCTCTGGCTCAGTAATATTATGACATGCTTACATTCATCTCTCTGTGAGTCAGAGAAAGACAGCACTGTATCTCTAAATTCCAACTCAGTACTTTAATTAGTAAGGTCATCAGTTTACCAGTAAATATAGAATATCCTGTTGAAATTATAACAGAATTAGTAATCTCAGAATAAAGCCTTGAGAAGCTCTTAGTTTTTTTGATCTGTAACATAGATATCCTCCTAAACTCACTATGATAGAAAAATTGAAATGAAAGTTCAAATAAAGGAAATTAGTTTGGCTCACTCTTTCTAGTTTGCCTTCATAGATGAGTTTAGATACTTAATTTTTGTGACAAAAGAAATAACAGTTTTATTCTTCCTAATGAGCCTCTTGCCTTATTACCTTGTAAAAAGAGGAGGTGATTTGATGAGTAGTCAAAATCCCATGAAATAGCAACAAAATACAAGCTATTTACACCTTTGTTAGACTAAGTATTGTGAACATCAGTCTCATACTATGATTAGGATTGTGAATTATTTGTAATATATAGAATCTAGATTATCTTTACCTCTGTGTTTGTCAATATATTAATAAAAAGGGAATATAAACTCTAACATAATATATAAAGTTCTTAATGATATGTGGCTGTAGTACAATACTTAATATTGGAAGCTACATAGTGTAATAAATAACAGCACAGAATCCAGAGCTAGACTCCCTGGATTCAAATCCCAGCTCTATCACTAATTTATTGAGTAACCTTGGACAACTTATTTGATCTTTCTGTATCTCAGTCTTGTCATTTGTAAGACCTACTTCACAGAGAAGCTTTGAGGATTTTCTGGGTATTGGGAGTGCTTATAGAGCCTGCAAAATAATACTATGAAAGTGTTAACATTAAAAAAAAATTAACTATATTATGTTCTGTTTATACTTTCAATTGATTTGTTTTGACTAATTTAACCTGTTGTTGCAGGCCTAAAATTTATCTGACTCTTCCAAAGAATCAGATAATTGGAATGTTTAAGTTGATTAAGTTTCATGTGTTAAGACAGAATCTTCAAAATACCATCACCCAATCTAGTGACAAAAAATAGAATCAATCCATATTAGAGGTCTATGAAATGCAAGTTAATGGTCAATCTGCTTGTTCCAGGTACCTATTACTGCATAACTACCCCCAAAAGGTAGTGGCTTAAAAATAACAATTAATAAGTCTTACATCTCATGAATCTCTGGGTCAGGTAATTTGAACAGGACACATCAGGAGCAGCTCATCTCTGCTCCACAATTTCTGGGACCTCAGATGGGATGATAGAAAATAGGCTAGGGGCTGGAACACCTGAGGAATGGCTATGCTTAGGAGCTCATCATCATCCCCTCTCCCTCCACCTCCCTCTCTTCTCTCCCACCTCACCTCCTCTCTCTTCAGGGCTCCTCCAAGTGGCTACCTTGGTCTTCTACATAGCTTAACAGTCTCAGGCTAGCCATACAATTCAGAGTTCCAAGCAAAAAGTGGAAATTGCCGGATTTCTTAGAGACTGGGCAATTAATTGACAGTGTCTCACTTCTACACTATTTTATTGGTCAAATCAGTTACAGGCTAGACCAGATTCAAAGGGTGGGGGGCAAAGATCTGACTTTTCAATGAGAGGGGTGTAAAAGAATTTGCCACCATCTTTAATCTGCTGTACTACTTGATTTTAGACCTACATAATATTATATTACCTGCTTTGTTTCTAGTCTGTACTAATTTTAAAAATAAGTATATTTTAGTACTAAGCCAAAGCAAATTTATTAATTTTGAATGTGTATGAAATTCTAAAAATTTAAAACTATTTCAATAATTGTATCTGGAGATATTGTAGGGTAAAAAAATAGTTAATTTAGAAAAGTACAGCAAAAAAAAGAAAAGAAAAGAAAACTTCCACGAAGAAGTTTTTCAGTTCTTTGAATCTGGACTGTACATTGGGTTGTGCCAATGTGGTCATTTCAAATAAAATAGAATTATACAGATCAGATTACCCAAATTTGAAAATAAGAAGATTTCTGCATGTGTAAGGAAAAAGCATCCATTACTAGCACCACTACCCCCCACCAAGAACAAACTGCATGAATACTTAAAATGGGCAACATTTGTGACTACCAGCAAAGAACTTCTTCACTGTGGTCCAGATTATATTTTATTTTACCCTAAATTTAACTTATTACTTCATCATAATTTTTTTCTAATTTGATTTCAAAACTAGTTTATATATGGAGTAAATAAATAATATACATCCATTGTTTGATAATGATGCAGATTAAAATAATATTTCTGGAAAATGAGTTTGCTTTGCCTTGAATTCCTTTTCTTGCTTTTAACGCTGTCTGTAGTCATCTACACACTTATAAGTTCCTTTGACTTTAAACAGCAGCATTGAAACTAGAAGAACCATGTGTGTGTGTGTGATCTGTGGGAAGCTGTCAATTACTGCAATGTTTATTAATATTATATTACTTATTTTCTGTCAGTGATGAGATATTACTCAGTTTCCAGTCACAGTATCTTGATAAACCTATTTATTGTATTTTATTATAAATCTTGAGGCATTCATTTGATGCACATTTTAATATTACTAGTTCTCTGAGGACATTTAAAGGCAATGACTGCCTTAGATCATTAACTGAAAATACTGAGTTATTTAGAGTATAATGGGATGCTTTTCGAGTCAAGATGATATCACTTACAAAGAAGGTTTAAAATCTCTCTTTTGAGGAGGTGGGACTGCATTCCTTGAAACATAACTTATGCTTTGTACATCAATCTTTTTTTTTAAACATCTTTATTGGAGTATAATTGCTTTACAATGGTGTGTTAGTTTCTGCTTTATAACAAAGTGAATCAGTTATACATATACATATGTCCCCATATCTCTTCCCTCTTGCGTCTCCCTCCCCGCCACCCTCCCTATCCCACCCCTCTAGGTGGTCACAAAGCACCGAGCTGATCTCCCTGTGCTATGCGGCTGCTTCCCACTAGCTATCTATTTTACGTTTGGTAGTGTATGTATATCTATGCCACTCTTTCACTTTATCCCATGTTACCCTTCCCCCTCCTCGTATCCTCAAGTCCATTCACTAGTAGGTCTGTGTCTTTATTCCTGTCTTGCCCCTAGGTACATCAATCTTAATAGATATCTTTGTTTCAATTTTGAACAAAACAAATATATCTGTCATCAGATCACAATTAAGACCCATCAACAAATATAACAAAAAAATTAAAGTTTCACGATGGCAACAACATACATTTAAATGGGAAAGATAAAAATGAAAAATAAATCTTCAGAAAGTGTTTTCTTCCTATTCTAAATGAGACTAAGGCATTCTCATGCTTGTACATTTAAATGAATTTCTGCCCCTTTTCAATGCAAGAAGCAGCTCTTGTATCACCATATTTTGCAGCTAATTTGGACAAATGTAAGCCTTTAATGATACTCAGAGAAGATAACTGTTTTTCCATGGACACTTCTACAAAACGGTTTTTTTTTCATATTCTAAGGCAATTTCACTCTAGTGAAATTCTGCCTTCTTTATTATTCTTATCTATAAATCTTACCTTCCTTATTATTCACTTTAATTCCGTCAGAATATCTAGCAATGAAGAAACAGTTTTGGAGGCCAGCCACCTGCATTTACTGTCTAGTTATTTCATTTTCAAAGACTTCTTCTCTACTATTCTTCATATTTCTTACCTATCATATAATTCAGTTAGTACTGTTGTGAAAAAAATTAACTGCTCTATATTTTTCTTTTCTAAAAAACATGTTATACCTCCCAGCTTTATTAATTTTTAATCCACATTCCACAATTAAGGAAGAATTAATCAAAGTACCACGCATGTGTTACCTTTCTAGCTTTATGCCACTCCATTCAGCCATGTTCTTCCAATGGTTTAACTTTGAAAACATTCAGTTTGACATTTGGAATACCATTTATATTTGAAGAAGTCAACATATGTGTAGTAATGTTTCCAAAGATGTTTAGTGTGGTTTTTTTCCTCTCAGTGGCATTTATTGATAACTTACCCTAATTTTATGATAAAAGTTGTTTTTTAACTAGCCTTTTCTATAGCTATTTTAGTACTTGACCTAAATTACTAACATCAGCAGTAATTTGTAAACTTTTCTAAAAAATGTCTAAACTAAGTGTAATCCTCAAATATTCTTATAGTGATTATAATTTCCTTTTCATTTCTCCCTTTTTAGATAAATAATTTTATTCATCCTCAATACTTCAGTAAATATGAATTTTAAAAATGTTTTGTTCTACATATGTTCCCTCCTTTTTCTATCTGTATGTTATTAGTCTTGTCACCAAATTTACACATGGTTTTAAAATTCTTATAAATTACCCAAAACCTTAAAAATGAATGATAAATTTAAAGTTGTTGTTTGTCTATGACATACTTTTAAGAAAATCATTAAGGAATTTTGGGATGGAGACACTTTCTTCAGAGACAGGTATCAAGCTTTAAACATTGAATTTCTACTTGAACACCATTATAAATATTTATAGAGTAATAGAGCATGGAGGAAAAATCTATATCCCATCTGCAATAAGGTAGGTTACACAAAGACAGATGGGAAAGTTAAAATTGAATAAATATTAAAATATATATGTATTAAAAGATATTTCAGCACAAATCTTAGGTTTTTCAAGCATATCGTTTTGCAAAGTATCTTTTGACAAGTAGAATCTTGGCTGTTCTCCACAATGTTCTGAAGAAAACAAGCCAGCTATAATGACATAATATTATTGCATTTTGATTATGGAAGTACCATAAGCCAGCAAAACAATTTTTCTCATCTCTCATTTGAATTATCATTCATTTATGCACACTAATTTTAAATTGCTATAACAATATGTATAATTTAAAAGCTAAACATATAGAGCAATTAATTCATTAATTTATTTGTTCAGTATACTTGGCTAATGTATCATGATGTATCATGTATCATTGCAATTATGAGAGGTTACAATATGCTTGAAACACTGCATTAAGCCGTGAGAATATAGAGGTTAACAGGCAAGCAAAACACTTATAAAATTTTTAGAAAGACCTCTCACAGCATCTGTAGAATTACTTCAAGGCATAGGTCTATCATTGCCCTAAATTAAATGCACCACCTATTGATAATAACTCCTAAAAGAAAGAAATAATGCTAAACACATTTGTTGGAGCCTGTAAAAGGGTTTTACGTGTTATTTGGCTTTTTATCTTACAACAAGCCTGACCCTTTGAGATTGTATAATCTTCACAGTTTTCACAGACAAACTGACTGCCACTAGGACTCCATTGGTCTCATTCTATCACCAGTATTTTGTAAAGGTCACACTGGAATAATCTAGCCATTTTCCCTAAAAGTAAATTTAACCACAATTTCAAGCAGTTAATTATCTACATGTAACTTATCTGTTCTCTGAAAATCAATTATGAATGCTTAATTCTAGAGCAATATACTGCTCCCATCAGGTATACTTTGCTGCCATCTCCTACTATTGCTCAACATTTAATGTTCAAGGAGTGCATTTAATTTCATTTTAGGTGAAACAAGATACACATTGGAAGGAATATAAGAAAAAAAGTCATGAATGCGTTTAAAAGTGATTTAGGGTTATCTCCTGTTTTGGATTACTGGGAATAATCAAAAGTTGATTATAGTAAATTATAGCTGTGGTATACTAAATGATACTTCTCCAAAAGTGCAGTCAAAAAGTAGTTGTGTACTTAGAATATCTACTTCTACATTTTTCTTACTTATGCTTAATTTGTAATTTTGTCATAGCAGTAGCCAATTTTTACTTTAAAAAAAATTCAGAACAGCTTACCCACTAACTTAGAACACCCTACCAACCAGCTTGTTAACCCCTTCTCTCCCCCAATTAGAAACTCCCTCTTGTATACTTAAATGATTGTGAGAAAAGAAGGTAACTCTTTTGGCTACCAGCAACAAAACCCAACTCTGATGATTATTTAAGGATGTCAAAATGTAGAATCCAAGGCAGAGCACAATGTTCTAGACTCAGGAAGGCAACAGTCAGAACAGCTGAGGTTATTCA
Source organism: Phocoena sinus (assembly GCF_008692025.1). Classification (NCBI taxonomy): domain Eukaryota; kingdom Metazoa; phylum Chordata; class Mammalia; order Artiodactyla; family Phocoenidae; genus Phocoena; species Phocoena sinus. The sequence continues at coordinate 99,656,232 of NC_045766.1, read as the reverse complement.
ACGTAATTCTCTTTCTGTATTTTTCATGATGGATTCCGTGTCTTTGGATAGGAAATGCATAATTATTTTCACTTGCTTTTATCTCCAGGGCAATCAGCATTGTTGGGCACCAGCCCCATTTTCTCCTGATTGTGGGGCTAATTTAGATCTGGTCACAGGAGAATCAGTGTGAGCTGGAAGCCTTCTCAATCTGTGCTCCTACATTGGAGCAAGAGTTCTAGTGGTCCAGTTCCCAATGATATGTGACCAGAGCTGCACCAGCTGTTAAATGATGCCTAGGTATTCCTTTGTGAATATCAATCAGTAGATATGTATTAAACACTAACTATGCATCCAGCATTCCTTTGCTTTTTTGTTTTGTTTTTTGAAGCAACTATATATCACATTTTTGAGGAAATTGCTGACTACTTAGGGATATATATTGATACGCATTGAAATAACTAGAGGAAGGAGTCAGGTAGTATAAAATTATTCCTTCATTCTTTGAATCATTCCTTGAAAATCATGCAACAAAATAAAAAAATTTTTTTAAAATCCCCCATCTCACCCCGATATCTATTTATTTGAAAATTTAAAATATTATCTTAAATAACACATATTAAAGGGTAAAAGACTTAAATTATAAACTATTCTAAAATGAAAGACATTGAGCTACATATATATCCAAACCTTAAAAAGATGAGGAAGAAGGAATGAATAAGTGTAAAATCAAAAATTAATGAAACTGAATCAAGAAAAGTATATTTGATTTAAAAAATCAAAATCCAGTGGTTTTGAAGACTGATAAACAAGCTTGACTAGAAGGAGGAAAATGTTATTTATGGAAGAGATTTTCAATAATAGGACAAGCCTAATTGTAAATTTACATCAATAAATGTACTATATAAATGTAATGGATAATTTTCTGTTGATTACCAAAACTGAATAAGAAGAATATCTGAATATAGGATGAAAAAATTTTAAAAGATGGTCAAATATCTGTCCCTGAAATGGTCTTTCAATTAAGGTTTCAATGAACAGATAATTACCATGTTATATCAATTGTTGCAGAACATTAAAAAATGAAAATTTTCATAATATATTCTCTTAAATATAGCTTAACCCAAATAGTATAACCAGATATTGATAATAAAAAAAGCTAAAATCAAGAAAACTCTAGGCCAAGATCATTTATAAAGAGAAGTATAAAAATTCTATTTGAAATATTATCAAACTGAATCCAAAATTGCAATAAAAATTTTAGAACTATATTATAACCAAGTATTAACAAGTAAGGTTTATCTTACGAATGCAAAGATAGTTCTTCACAAGTATATACTACATTAAGGTGAACAACATAGAATCATATTGGCAAATACAGATAAATTGTTTTATAACATTCAAAATCCATTTCACATTTTAAAAACAAACTACAAACAAAATTACAGTGTAAGAAAAAGGAAGAAAAGTTCTCACCTAGATATCTACTAAAAACCTAAATCAGACATGATTATATTTAACAGTTCCACATTAACAGCTAATCCATTCAAGAACAAAGAAAAATAAGATTCCTACTTTTACTGCTACTATGTAGTATTCTACAAAAGATCTTTGAATTACAGTTACGAAAACAAGGGATTTTCTTTTTTATACAGCAAACTGTTATAGATTTACTCATACAGGTCTTGCATATTTCTTGTCATATACTTAAGCATTATAAGGTTTCTGTTGCTATGGTATGTGGAATATTTTAAAATATAATTTTACTGGTCATTGCTAGTGTATAGGAAAGCAACTGATAATTGTATGTTGGCTAACTAACTGATTTATTAGTTCTAAATCTTTTCAGTTAATCCTCTACGAATTTCTAGGTAGACAGTCATAATTAATAGAGAGAAAATGATGGTTTATTATAGCTCAATCATTAGGAGAGACATTTTCCACATATTAAAAAAAACTATTGTTTTTAAATTTCAGTAAGATAATTAGGAAGAACCTGTGTACCTTATGGTTTGCCTGGAGTAGAGTAAGATTCTCTCTCTAAAAAGCTCTAAAAAAAGGTATAGATTAACACTTCTTTGGGATGAATTAAAGCAACTGATACAAGAATGAAAATAGATGACTTTTTAGGACTATAAGCTCTTATATAAGTATGCCTATTTTATGGACATGCTATAACTTCAGTTCCTGGGCTCACACAGCTCATTCTGATGCTCTATTTTGCCAATCCTACAACCGGAGTGCACTAGGAGTTCATGACTCTCTCAGAGATTGACTCATTCTAATTAAATTCAAAAGCAAACTGAGGAATAAAGCACTATGCCCATATATTGATCTTAGGGAAGCCTGTCCTTTCCAGGAACAAATATATTTATTTCTACTTCTATAGCACTTGGGAATTCACATTAGTAATCAGGAGATTGCAGCATCAAAGTAAAAATACGAAAAATCTTAAGGAATCTTTCAGCCAGGGTATGATAAGTACCTGTGCCCAGGTAGGGCTCATTATTGTTATGACCTATAAAATAAAATACACCAAATTCATTGTCTCTCTTCTTTGGAAAGCAATTGTTAAACTCCGGCAGGATCTAGTACACAAGCTTTCCTTTTCCTAGGGTCATGTGAAATAACTTCCTTTCATTCAAGTAAAATATTTTCAGGTTTGCTAATACCATTGTTTAGGCAACAGGATTCTTTGATAACCTTTCAAACTTTGTTTCTAGGCTGTGCAATTCTTGCTTTATCAGGGAAAATATCTTTCTGCAGATAATGAATCATGTTCTAAATGTGGTTTTAATTTGTTTAGTTTTGAGAGATTATTATGGAGACATCTCAACAGTCTTCTGTCATGAATTGTTTGATGAATGTGTGTTTGTGTGTGTGTGTGTTTGTATGTGTGACAGAGAGGCAGGGTAAGAAAGACAGACACAAAAATGGAAAGAGAAAAGAGACAAAAAATGACTTAGATGACCCCTAGCAGAGCTATTAATATCCACTTTTTTCTTTTCTTAGGACTCTATAGCTTCAATCTCCTAGCCAGTAGAACAGGAGCTTTACCATTGGCTTAATTAGGACATTGCTAATTAAAAAATAACGATTGTGGTAGTAGAGTGCTAACTTTTAATAGCACTTTTACCTACTCCTGATGACTTAAACTTGGCATGACTTACTTGAAAGGATAAAGGAAAATCCAACAATGCTTTTAGTCTGTCCTCTTAGTACTGTTCTGTGAATAAAGCCATGTAGAGTACCATCGTGCATAAAAAATTCTAGAAGAATCTCCTGGACCTTATCAAAAAAATTCTATTCTGAAGCCCCAAACACGAATATTTTATGTTCCTTGGAAGATTGGGTGAATTATAAGCCCCTTGGAATTTCCTGGAATCTGTCTGTATGACATAATATCAAAATAGAAAAAAAATAAAGGCAGAATGATTGGATGTGTTAACCTTAGTAGAAAATAATTTTATCTTTGAAATTTTCAATGTTGAAAATTGTTTCTACCAATGAGGAACTATTTATATAAAAGTATTCTAATGCCATCAAATCATTACTATCTGGTTCACAGTTTGTCTTAAATTTGAAGTTATTTCTAGTGATCAGATAATCAAGAACATAAAGTGTGAAAAAAATAACCTTGGCACAAAGTCTAATTTATAAGCATTTTTGCCCTGCACATATCTGCCTAAATTGGATAGTGAAAAAGCACAACTTTAACAGAAGCCATTGACTAGTTATGTGACATGCTTTGGTAAGTTACTTATTCTTTCTGCACCAATTTCATCATATGCTAAGTGAGACTAAAAATATTACCAGTTCTTATTGCTTCACAAGATTATTATGAGTACTACATAAAGAATGTGTGTGAAAACACCTTGCAAATTGTAAAGCACTGCATAAATCATGGTTGTTATCTTGTGATTGCTGATATATATTTAGATCTATATATCTGTACAAAAAACTCTACAACATAATTTTTAATCACATATGTAATCCAATTAGTTTAACATTTTTAAAAAATACAACAATGTGGTAACATATTACAGAAAACCCCCTAGACCCAAAGACTTTAAGAGAAAGCAAACCAGCTGAAAGATGACCACTTTGTGGGCCTATTGCATCTACTTCCATAAGTGGGACGGTAAACTCAAGAGATTAAGATGAGGCGTGATGAGAATCAGTCACAGCAGAAGAGAGTGGACTTGTATTTCTAACATACAAAAATTATAGAATATAATTGCTTAGGTAGAACTTTGGTGATTATGTAAGCCAGATCTACTATAGAGCCCTAAAACCATACCCATAGAGAGCATTCAGTGAATGTCGGTGCAATGAATGAATTTTCTGTATGAGCAAATCAAAGTCTTGAAGGTGACTTACCAAAGTACCAGATGGCTTCACAGGTGAATTCTATCAAACGTTTAGAGAAGAGCTAACACCTATCCTTCTCAAACTCTTCCAAAATATAGCAGAGGGAGGAACACTCCCAAATTCCTTCTACGAAGCCACCATCACCTTGATACCAAAACCAGACAAGGATGTCACAAAGAAAGAAAACTACAGGCCAATATCACTGATGAACATAGATGCAAAAATCCTCAACAAAATACTAGCAAACAGAATCCAACAGCACATTAAAAGGATCATACACCATGATCAAGTGGGGTTTATTCCAGGAATGCAAGGATTCTTCAATATACGCAAATCTATCAATGTGATAAACCATATTAACAAATTGAAGGAGAAAAACCATATGATCATCTCAATAGATGCAGAGAAAGCTTTCGACAAAATTCAACACCCATTTATGATAAAAACCCTCCAGAAAGTAGGCATAGAGGGAACTTTCCTAAACATAATAAAAGCCATATATGACAAGCCCACAGCAAACATCATCCTCAATGGTGAAACACTGAAAGCATTTCCACTAAGATCAGGAACAAGACAAGGTTGCCCACTCTCACCACTCTTATTCAACATAGTTTTGGAAGTTTTAGCCACAGCAATCAGAGAAGAAAAGGAAATAAAAGGAATCCAAATTGGAAAAGAAGAAGTAAAGCTGTCACTGTTTGCAGATGACATGATACTATACATAGAGAATCCTAAAGATGCTACCAGAAAACTACTAGAGCTAATCAATGAATTTGGTAAAGTAGCAGGATACAAAATTAATGCACAGAAATCTCTGGCATTCCTATATACTAATGATGAAAAATCTGAAAGTGAAATCAAGAAAACACTCCCATTTACCATTGCAACAAAAAGAATAAAATATCTAGGAATAAATCTACCTAAGGAGACGAAAGACCTGTATGCAGAAAATTATAAGACACTGATGAAAGAAATTAAAGATGATACAAATAGATGGAGAGATATACCGTGTTCTTGGATGGGAAGAATCAACATTGTGAAAATGACTCTACTACCCAAAGCAATCTACAGATTCAATGCAATCCCTATCAAACTACCACTGGCATTTTTCACAGAACTAGAACAAAAAATTTCGCAATTTGTATGGAAACACAAAAGACCCCGAATAGCCAAAGCAATCTTGAGAACGAAAAAAGGAGCTGGAGGAATAAGGCTCCCTGACTTCAGACTATATTACAAAGCAACAGTAATCAAGACAGTATGGTACTGGCACAAAAACAGAAAGATAGATCAGTGGAACAGGATAGAAAGCCCAGAGATAAACCCACGCACATATGGGCACCTTATCTTTGATAAAGGAGGCAGGAATGTACAGTGGAGAAAGGACAGCCTCTTCAATAAATGGTGCTGGGAAAACTGGACAGGTACATGTAAAAGTATGAGATTAGATCACTCCCTAACACCATACACAAAAATAAGCTCAAAATGGATTAAAGACCTAAATGTAAGGCCAGAAACTATCAAACTCTTAGAAGAAAACATAGGAAGAACACTCTATGACATAAATCACAGCAAGATCCTTTCTGACCCACCTCCTAGAGTAATGGAAATAAAAACAAAAATAAACAAATGGGACCTAATGAAACTTCAAAGCTTTTGCACAGCTAAGGAAACCATAACCAAGACCAAAAGACAACCCTCAGAATGGGAGAAAACATTTGCAAATGAAGCAACTGACAAAGGATTAATCTCCAAAATTTACAAGCAGCTCATGCAGCTCAATAACAAAAAAACAAACAACCCCATCCAAAAATGGGCAGAAGACCTAAATAGACATTTCTCCAAAGAAGATATACAGAATGCCAACAAACACATGAAAGAATGCTCAACATCATTAATCATTAGAGAAATGCAAATCAAAACTACAATGAGATATCATCTCACACCAGTCAGAATGGCCATCATCAAAAAATCTAGAAACAATAAATGCTGGAGAGGGTGTGGAGAAAAGGGGACACTCTTGCACTGCTGGTGGGAATGTGAATTGGTTCAGCCACTGTGGAGAACAGTATGGAGGTTCCTTAAAAAACTACAAATAGAATTACCATATGACCCAGCAATCCCACTACTTGGCATATACCCTGAGAAAACCAAAATTCAAAAAGAGTCATGTACCAAAATGTTCATTGCAGCTCTATTTACAATAGCCAGGACATGGAAACAACCTAAGCGCCCATCATCGGATGAATGGATAAAGAAGATGTGGCACATATACACAATGGAATATTACTCAGCCTTAAAAAGAAATGAAATTGAGCTATTTGTAATGAGATGGATAGACCTAGAGTCTGTCATACAGAGTGAAGTAAGTCAGAAAGAAAAAGACAAATACCGTATGCTAACACATATATATGGAATTTAAGGGAAAAAATGTCATGAAGAACCTAAGGGTAAGATAGGAATAAAGACGCAGACCTACTGGAGAACGGACTTGAGGGTATGGGGAGGGGGAGGGGTGAGTTTTGACAGGGCGAGAGAGAGTCATGGACATATACACACTAACAAACGTAGTAAGGTAGATAGCTGGGGGGAAGCAGCCGCAAGGCACAGGGATATTAGCTCGGTGCTTTGTGACAGCCTGGAAGGGTGGGATGGGGAGAGTGGGAGGGAGGGAGACGCAAGAGGGAAGACATATGGGAACATATGTATATGTATAGCTGATTCACTTTGTTATAAAGCAGAAACTAACACACCATTGTAAAGCAATTATACCCCAATAAAGATGTTTAAAAAAAAAAAAAAAAAAAACAAAGTACATAATAGAAGCAGAACCAAAATCGAGCCAAGACAGGAGAATTCTAAACCAGAATTCTTTACATGCTGCCTTCTGTTGATAACAGACCATGTTACCTCTGGTTGTAGAAAGATGCAGCCATAGTGACTGGACACCTGAGCCTATTTCTTTTAAATAAGTTAGTTTTCAGACTGAATGCTAAGAGGGTCCAGACTCTAGTAAGAACATCCCTGTTAGTGACCATGAAGAGTTGACATCTATAGAGATAAAACATAGAGTCAGTATTTTAAGCAAATGAAAGGTTCAATGTAACAATAAGATTAGACTCCCAGGAAAACCTAGATCCTCAGCAGCTGGGACGGGGCAATTCCTGAGACTAAGCTGCAGACTCTGCCCTTGAGAAGAGAACCTTAAATAAAAGTCTATATCTCTAGAGAGTAATACATGCATATTGTTTGACAGTGAATGCTCTGTGTTCACACTGTAGTTCTGAACTATGTTTTCAGTATATGTGAATACAAATATATAAAATAGAAATTTTATATATGTTTATTTTAGGAAATGATATACATAACAGTACATTAAAGTGCATTGCTACTAAATGATTTGTCCCATGATTGATATTATTATTTATGCTTATCCAAGGGGAAGTAGTGCAAAAACTGTTTCACGTTCAGCCAATGAGCTAATGCTTCTCAGTACAGAAGACTGCCAGTGCTCTCCTATCCACAGTCCAGTGTACTTTGCAACCCATGGGATTATGCCTTTGGAGCTTCACTTTATGCCATTTATTTACTGCCTGACAACCTGTTTTGACCCTTAAAAGTGTGAATAATCCTGGATCTGCACAAAGACTAAAAAAAATAGTGTATTTATGGAAATTAGTAAATACTCAGAACTGGTTGATAATATATCATGAAAACTTATGAAGTACAGTAGTGCAGTAGTTAGAGTGAAATTTGTAGACTTAAATTGTATTTGAAAAGGTGTACTGACAATTAGTGAGTTAAGCATGAAATGTAAAAAGTTAGAAGACAATATAATTAACACAAAAAAAGAAGAAAGAAAATAATTTATAGTAAGAGCAGGTATTAAATGAAATAGAAAACAAAGAAACAATAGAGAGATAAAGCCAAAAGTTGGTTCAAGCCTCTGGAAAGCTTGATCAAGAAAAAAAAGAAAGTACTAAAGTGAATAATATTAAGAATGAGAAGATTTTATTATGGATTTAGTAAGGGTAAAAAACTTATAAGATAGTTTTATGAACAATGGAATGTATTACCTAGGAAAGTTGAAGACATAGGTTTTATACAAATAGCAATTCCATATGGTACAAACTCTAGAAAAACTCTCACACATACCCTATTCAAGCATGTTCAGAATTGAGCCCCCATGGATGAATAAAGAGATCTCGATGGCTCTGCAGCAAAGCACTGTCTCTATCTGGTGACAGCTACTTTGAACTGGAGTTGATGTGTCAGGAGAAAGGCAATTAGCCAAAGTTCTGGGACAGTAAGTGCCCTATGCTTTTCATGGGTAAGTGCTAACTTAGTTTCCCAAGAGCTTGGAAACACCAGGAGGAGAGGGGGCTGATATGCACTGGAAGGAGGAACTCACATGACTGTTCTCTGAGCTCTCTTTCTTGGCATGCTCCGAGGAGGCAAGGTGTGAGGCGAGGCAGCTACCCCCGCACTGCTGTGTTGTAGGCTGAGGAACCATGTAAGCATACTTCCTACTTAATGATTTTTATTTCAGGGATATAGCTACAGATACACTTCTGTATAACAGCAGACATGCTAAAAGCTATTTGCAAAAGGAGTCCTTTGCTCCCTGTAACTTTACTGAGTAATAAATTACTATTTAGCTATGTTTTTGTGAAGCAGCAAAGACATAATGTGTAATTATTATGGTGCCATTCTAAGTAAATTTTTCAATCTGTATCTCCTCTCTTTAAGGATAAGACTAAATTCTTTTTTTCAGGATTTTAAAATTCTCTCAATCATAATTTCATACTGTGCAATGCTACTCAGAATACCCCATAACTCTAATGTTGCAGAAAATTCTGTGAGAGGTGGAATATTCTCCTCTTCTATGTAAGAATGAACAATCCAAAAGTTTTTACAAATTTCTACCAGAAACAGTATTATCTCTTCCAATAGAACACAAACTTTCTTTCTCCACAATATGGGTGTTAAACCGTCTAATTATAAAGGCCTTCATCTTAGAAAGCTTCTTCTTTAGGCCCTTAGCAGATAATTACTGCCACCAATGATTTTATAGAATTTATTTTCTTGGATTTTATAACAGGCAGATATTTATTTACTTTCTAATCTGGAAATGACCTAGGGATACATATAAGTTACAATTTATCTGTTTTGTCTTTTTTATTTAAAATGTTGCTATTGTTAATTCATTTTTCTTTGTACTTTGTGTTTAATAAACAGTTGTATTTGGGGTATAGATGACAAATTCAATTCCTCAGCTAGACAGAGAATAACCATGTAGCATACAAAGTTCTGACAAACAAGGCCATAAAGTTTTAAAATGATCTTTAAGGATATTTTTTCCTCAAAAGTAGCTTAAGGAAAATGATTTTCATAGTTCTAAATCTTATAGCATCACCAGACATTAAATGCAGTTTGATACATTCTGCATGTATGTAGGTTACTTCGTTTGCCTGGAAGGTCTCCTGAACAACAGATATTTTCAGGCAAAGGCTAAATGAAATCTTGATGGGAATATTATAGATCGAATTTAAGCATCAAATGAGTGACTTAATTAATGATCTTGAAAGTTACTTCCATCTCTGAGAATCTCTATCTTTAGATATTTTATAATGAGAATAGTGGAGAATTAACTCAAGGGCCTGGTAGCCTAATTTGACCTATGAATTTAGAAGAGTTGTTCATACAAAAATATTTTTTTTCAGATACCGTACTAGAACACCATTATAAAGTTATTGAACAATAACACTATACAAAAACAGTATTGACTTTAATGTGTTCCCACTACCAGCATATTGTGGACAGTCTCTTAAAGGCACAAGTAAATTGTTCTGAGGTGGTGGACAAGACAGCCCACTTAAAAGACCCTGAATGACGAGGGCATTCAGTCAGTTGTGGTTCCTGTTAGTGAGAAGAGGTAGTTTGGCAGTTAACCACGGGTGACTGGGAACCAAGCCTCCAGTCCTGCTGATTTCTGAGGTGTGCTGTCTTTCATAGTGTGCTGTGTCTTTGATGCTCCCTCACAGGCAGACCGTTTTAAAATCTACCTCACAGGGAGGGGGAAGAGTAAACTGGGAAGAAGTAAGAGAGCGGCGTGGACATATATACGCTACCAAATGTAAAATAGATAGCTAGTGGGAAGCAGCCGCATAGCACAGGGAGATCAGCTCGGTGCTTTGTGACCATCTAGAGGGGTGGGATAGGGAGGGTGGGCGGGAGACGCAAGAGGGAGGAAATATGGGGATATATGTATATGTACAGTTGATTCACTTTGTTATAAAGCAGAAACTAACACACCATTGTAAAGCAATTATACTCCAATAAAGATGTTAAAAAACAAATAAATAAAAAATAAAAATAAAAACAGCAAACCGGACAAAGGCTTCATGGTGTGACACAAGCCCAGGGTCTGCTGGCTGCATTAAATGAGAGCAAGAAGTCAACACAGTTGAAACATATACTCCCAGAGGGTTCTTTGAAAATAAGAAGTATGTACTGTTTTGGTTTTTTTTTTGTATTTAAGAAAAAATTTATTGGAGTGTAATTGATTTACAATGTGTGTTAGTTTCAGGTGTTCAGCTAAGTGATTCAGTTATACATATATTCATTCTTTTCTAGGTTTTTTTCTCATAAAAGTTATCACAGAATATTGAGTAGAGTTCCCTGTGCTATATAGTAGGTCCTTGTTAGTTATCTATCATATATAGTAGTGCATGTATGTTAATCCCAAACTCCTGATTTATCCCTCTCCCCCGCCCCACCTTTTCCCTTTGGTAACCATAAATTTGTTATCGATTAAAAAAAAATCTACCTCACAATCATTATGTATCTCGTACATCTTTACAAAGTAAACTGTGGTATTTTGCAGAGGAGTCAACTCTCCCTCAAAGGAAAATTTTCATCATTTTATGTCTTAAGTTGCTTCAACTTCAGTGTTACTACTGGGGAATCACTGAGTTTCAGAACAATGCAGTTGACTCGGGATAAAAGATCGCAAACTTTAAAAAAACAATTAATTTATTTTTCCTTTCACCCACAGGTCTACCCACGGATAGCGCCGGCATTTTGGCACTACCTGCGGGTAGAAGTGAGTAGCGGGTACTTGAATTCTCCCACCCTTGCTCCTTGCTTGCTGCTGGCCCGGTCTGATCTGATGTGCCCATTTTATTCAAGATGCAGCTGCCATTCTGTGTAAACATGCTCTCCACGCCACCACCATTCCTTAGAGTCGGGTCAGAAATCCAAATCACCAAAAATACAAGATCATCATCTTTCTTAAAAAGTTTCCAAATCAAGACCATATCATATGCATTATAATTGATGAAAAACGAAGCACTAAATTATGGAAAACCATGCTTGCACCAGTTCTTAATCAGTACTTTTGAGAGAGCAGAATTCCTCAGCTTGACTTTACAGTGTGTCAAGGTAAAGGAAAATAACCCTGCTTCACTCCCCTTCTCTTCTCTTCTGTCTCCAGGACCACGAGCAGCAGCTCTCCTATTCCTCCATGAGGTCCAAGGCCCCCAGTGCCATCATCACAGGTCTCAAACCAGCCACCAAGTACATTTTTCATATCCGAGTGAGGACTGCAACAGGGTACAGTGGATACAGTCAGAAGTTTGAGTTTGAAACAGGAGATGAAAGTAAGTTTCACACAAAGATATAAAATAAGATGTTAATTTAGTGTGGTTCCAATGTGACCTGATAGTTGAAAATCTGATGTCCCAAATTTTGAATAGTCTCATCATGCAGGATTCTGTTCATGTAAATACTCATACAGTCGTTTCAGTTAATGCTTTGGTGCTATCGTTAAATATTTTCATCACTCAGGCCACAACATAGAGAGTCTCACTGGGTGGTGTTAGCCTAATTGTCCGCCAGTCTTGGCATCATAATGTGATACTAATGAATACTTGGAAGAGAGTAAAGCCATGAGCAAATGACTTTAGCAGTTATTTCAAAATTATGCAGCTTTGGCTTGTTATATTAGGTCAATAAAAACAGTGGTCAGGAGACAAACTCCCCTGAAATGTACATTATAAGTTTAAATATTAGATGCATGGGCTTGATTAGAAACTCAAATTAATTTCATAGCATCAACATATTGAAAACTAAAATGGGAGAAGAGGGGAGTGAGGCATTCCAAAGTCATGTAACATAGCATTAAATGTCATGTTCATTCTAAACCCAGTTCTACCATTTTTTCAATTTTAGAAATCCATCACATTGCTATCTTTTTAAGGATGATATAGGTGGCTTTTGCTATGTACTTTGATGGAAAAATATCTAAATACCTAATTATAATAAAATTCTGGGGCTTCCCTGGTGGCGCAGTGGTTGAGAGTCCGCCTGCCAATGCAAGGGACACGGGTTCGTGCCCCGGTCCGGGAAGATCCCACATGCCGCTCGCTAAGCCTGCGCGTCTGGAGCCTGTGCTCCACAATGAGAGAGGCCACAACGGTGAGAGGCCCGCGTACCACAAAAAAAAAAAAAAAAAAAAAAAAAAAAAATTCTGTTCCCATCACTGTTAAAATACCTGTATTTGCATAAGAATTCAAGAATAGCAACTTTATTTTAAAAATTATTTATGAATAACAATAATAATGTCTAGCATTTATTGAGCCTATTCTCACAGGTGCCAAAAATGATGTGCAGTATTTTACATGTGTTGTCTCTTTTAAATGTTTCAACATCCAATGAGACCAGTATTATTTTCCTAATTTTACTTATGAGAAATCAGAAGCCTAGGGAAATTGAGCAACTTGTCAGATTCATGCAGCTGGTAAGAAAGCTAAGCTAAAATTTGAAGCTAAGGGCTATCTTCCTCCAAGGCCAGTACTCTACCATCCTGCCAAGTCCTTCCATTGGAATTATAAAATGCTAATGGTAATACCACTGATTAAGCCACAATTCCCCCAGTTTATCACTCCCTGAAAGTGAAGCTATGTGAGTTTCTAACTATATGACAGAAGGAGTGTTTTGTTGTTGTTTTTAGGTTAATGAACAGCATTGATCCATAAGAACTTTTTCGTTACAACTATATCTAACTAAAAAGTGGAAAAGCACTGACATATTTAATTAAGAAGGAATACAGCTTAAGGAGGGAAAGTGAACAAAGGAATAAAAAGAATACTTATAACCTGGATGTTTAATATCTGTGATAGTCATCTGTAACCCCACTGAAGACTATTGACTTTTCAAGCTAGAGATGAAATTATTGGGAGTGTAGTTATCACAAAACTCCATAATCAAAAGCAATATAAAATATTCAAAAAAATGTCCCTGCTATGTCCTATTGACTGCTTTCTTCCCTGCCCACATGTCAAGACTTAACCTAGGTGCAAAGCCAAGGACACAATGCAAGGAAAGTTTGGTCCAGGGAAGAGTCACATCATTGTCTTGTCCAGGGTGTGTTTATTGTGTCTTATTTCACAGATGAAGGAATTCACCTAACTTTTTAAAAGTATGACATTTTTGAGTATTATATCATCAAGTCAGAAATGTACTCTCAAACTCATAGGTCTAAATCTAGATAATTCATTTATGTTTGTCTGGGACTTTTAGACAAAGCAATCTAGTCTAACAAGAAAACATAAGTTCTGATCTATATTGTATTTGGTTTTAACTCTAAATTTCAACTTATTGTACTTTCAGGACTAAAATTCTTTCAGATGTTATGTAAAAGATAAGTACTTTGAAACTCCTTAGCAGAAAGGTCCCATACTTACAATGACCCAGTATTATATTGATTCATTCAATGAAAAATATATAGGACAGTTAATATGTGCCATACTCTGCGTGAGTCTCTGGGGATAAAAAAGTAATAAGACCTGCAACCTCTGCCTTTGCATAATTTATAGTCTAGATTTGTGGGAGGAAAATGAAAGTTTCAATTAAAAAATACAAGGTTGAATGACATGTACTACCAGACAGATATGCAAAGAGTGCTATGAGAGCATAGAGAAGCTGCCCTAATTCAGCATGAATAGATCATGAAGGTCTGGAGGATGAGACGCAGAGGCTCATTCTTTAAAGAAGGGTGATAAAGGAATAGCAAAAGCGCTGAGACCTGAAACAGCATGAAAAATTTAAAGAAGAGCCAACTATTTGGTGTGACTACAGTGAGGAGACATGAAAAATTAAATGGTGGGAGCTAAAAGCAGAGAATTATATACAGGGGCCAAGAACAAGACGATGTTGCTCTTTGGGCCATGTTAAGCTTATTGCGCTTTATGAAGATCTTGAAGATTCATGGGAGGATTTTAATTAGGGAGTAACATGACGAGTAACATGTGCAAGACTGTCTGCTGAGCAGTTTTCACAAATTATCTTTTTAATTCTGCTAAGATTATAACTCTTTTTAGAAACTTAAGTAGCTTTACCAAAATCTGATAACCAATGAGTGGAGGTGCAGGATTAGAACCCTAGAAGCACCTGACAGCAGCAGCAGACAGCAAAAACCATATTCTGAATTACTGATTTATAAATGTCATGAAAGTGACTTTTATAACACTGTTGAAGAGACAACAGCTTTTGAGAAGAGTTTGAAAAATATGTTTGTGTAAACCTGGAGTTTGGGTGCATAGAGTGGCTCCCAAGTCAATTTACAGCCTGAGGAAAAATCATTTAAAGGATCATTTTTTATCTGGTTAACTTTAAATTGCATTTTCAAAGCATGCTGTTTATATCCAGGAGAGAATTTCAATGAATAATGTCATAGTAAGATATGCATAGGTTTACTATAAATTCAGGAATATAATGATATGAATCCAAACTGACAACATCAGTCTTTTTCTCTACATACCCTCCTAGCGCATCTTTAAATTTTTATAGCTTTTGTTTTTCAAGTACTGTCTGAATTATTGTAATGTCAACTTTCTTATTAAGGTCTCTCTTGTGTATTATTTAATTAACTGACTTTATAATGCATAGAGATGGGGTGTGAAGTGGGAAGGTGAAATTAGGTACTCTCTCATTTGACGGTCTAGTTCAAATTTTTTAAAACAAGCAAAACAAAGTAGTTTACAATGTCATTCCCTTTAGCCATACCTATTTTACTTTGTTCAGCTTTTAGTTTGCTAACAACCAATGAGACAATAATATAAAATATGAAACAATTCTTTATCAAAATTATAATGTTCTTAACTGATTACTTGTACTCTACAAACATAGTGGCTTCATTTATTTTTTAACATCTTTACTAGAGTATAATTGCTTTACAATGTTGTGTTACTTGCTGCTGTATAACAAAGTGAATCAGCTATATATATGCATATATCCCCATATCCCCTCCCTCTTGCGCAGCCCTCCCACCCTCCCTATCCCACCCCTCTAGGTGGTCACAAAGCACTGAGCTGATCTCCCTGTGCTATGCAGCTTCTTCCCACTAGCTATCTACCTTACGTTTGGTAGTGTATATATGTCAGTGCTACTCTCTCATTTCGTCCCAGCTTACCCTCCCACATCCCCGGTCCTCAAGTCCATTCTCTAGTAGGTCTGCGTCTTTATTCCTGTCCTGCCCCTGGGTTCATCAGAACCATTTTTTTTTAGATTCCATGTATATGTGTTAGCACACAGTATTTGTTTTTCTCTTTCTGACTTACTTCACTCTGTAAACTGAAGTAAGATGGACACTAGGTCCATCCACCTCACTACAAATAACTCAATTTCGTTTCTTTTTATGGTTGAGTAATATTCCATTGTATATATGTGCCACATCTTCTTTATCCATTCATCTGTTGATGGACATTTAGGTTGGTTCCATGTCCCGGCTATTGTAAACAGAGCTGCAATGAACATTGTGGTACATGATTCTTTTTGAATTATGGTTTTCTCAGGGTATATGCCCAGTAGTGGGATTGCTGGGTCATATGGTAGTGCTATTTTTAGTTTTTTAAGGAACCTCCATACTGTTCTCCATAGTGGCTGTATCAGTTTACCTTCTCACCAACAGTGCAAGAGGGTTCCCTTTTCCACAACCTCTCCAGCATATTGTTCGTAGATTTTTTGATGATGGCCATTCTGACCAGTGTGAGGTGATACCTCATTGTGGTTTTGATTTGCATTTCTCTAATGATTAGTGATGTTGAGCATCCTTTCATGTGTTTGTTAGCAGTCTGTATGTCTTCTTTGGAGAACTGTCTATTTAGTTCTTCCGCCCATTTTTGGATTGGGTTGTTTGTTTTGTTTTTTGATATTGAGCTGCATGAGCTGCTTGTATATTTTGGAGATTAATCCTTTGTCAGTTGCTTCATTTGCAAATATTTTCTCCCGTTCTGAGGAGGTATCACCGTGACTCCTCTTGCTCTGTTTTTAGGCCAGAGGTTGGATTTTTTTCCAGAGTCAGAATATGCTAATGGAAACTGGCCAGCAAGTTTAAAGAGTACTATTACTGTTAGCACTATAAAAAGAGCCTACTTGAACTATAGCTATTGGGATCCTCTTTTCCTAAGTCTATAGAACAACCTCATTCCCTATGCTATATAGGAAGAGAGAGAGAGAACAAGGGAGAGAGAATTGACTGATAGATCTATAGATAAGTAGGTAGAAAGTCACTCATATATAGTCACAAAACACTTTCTTTTTGTGTTTCAATACGGACATTTCATATGTCTGCCTAATCTCTCTTAGGACTAACAGTGTATAGCTAAATATTATGTTCACTAACAGCATTTATTGAACTGCTATTGTGTACAGGCCTTTTTATTTTGTACTGTAATTGATCCCCCCATCTTTTTGGAATAGAGTTAACAAAATTACAATAAACTACAGAATCAGTAGTAAGAAAGTAAGAATATATAAATATTCTATGTGGATCTTCTTGAAAGATAGGTGAACAATAGATAGGTGTTAGAAGCTCTCAAATATAAGAATTTTCTCAAAATTAGTATAAAATCCATATCATGCCCCAAAGTATCAAACACACACACGCACACACACTGGCGTGCATGCACACATACACACTGTCAAGTACAGGCCTTTTTGGCTTATATGAATGAAACAACAGAAAATTTCATCTGCCTCATATTTGTTCTTATTTCTAAGCTTATTTTCTGGAGAAAATGTGCTTCTTTTCAATGAAGAAAAAGATGAGAATTAAAATTGAAAAGTTATCTACATAACCAATAATGTTATCCATATCCTTACAAATTGCTTGAAAAACCATATTTGATTCAATTTTAACAATCATCTGTTAAAATTACATGTACATTGTTAAAAAGAAATAATTTAATGATAAAGCAGTCAAACATTTGTTTTTATTTAAAACACAACGAAGATTTATCTAATATTCAAATGTAATTTACAGAAACAAAAATTACTTTTATGGGTTCATTTTTTAAACCAAAATAAAATATATCCTGCTAGATTGCAGTCAACTTAAACATTTTACTTATATACTGTAAAACAGTTTGTGAAGCTATCAAAAGGTAGGAGAATCCATAGCTTAAAGCCAATTTTTAAAAGAAAACTGGAATTTTACACGTAATTTATCTCTTCCATTGCCTTAATGGTTATCCAAATGATCCAGTAGAGTTAATACACAGCCAGCATATAAGCAATGCATTCCTTTTCCCTGAAAAGATTAATTACACCTTAAATTTTAATAATATGTAAATTTAGGTTTTTACCTGTAAGCTACATGAAGCACTTCTGTAGCACCAAAGCCACATCTGTCAACATTTTAAAATATACCATTATTTACCAAAAGTAGTAATGATGGACTAGATTTATATCACTTAAATAACCACATAAAAGTCATTATGATTAACTAACCAAAGTATAAATTACTGAATCATGGCAAGTGTTTCAAATTAGAATCTTATGCCACATCTTACACATTTATACAAAAAGTGTTATGTTGATACAAATGAATAAATTTAATCACTTAGTCATTTTAAAAACACCCATAAAATTTAGCTATTTTTAGTATGGTTTCATATTTAAGCAGTTTGATTAGTTTTAACAATTTATGTGTGGAAATGATCCTGAAAATTAAGGTGCAAGATCGTGTCTCTAATTTCTTCTTCCTTAGTCTATTTTTCATGCCCTCATTTGACTAATTTTTCTATACTCAACTTTCTACACTTAAAAACTCCAAATCGTTGGGTATTTTCTACTGAATAAAATGTGAGTTTCTCAACAAATATTCAAGTCTTCCTCCAATCTAAACCAAATTGACATCGTTTCTGTTCTATTTTCCTCTAGTTAACATATACCCTGGGAAAATGTATAAATGCTCATGCATGAAATTTTCTGAATCTTTGTCCTATCTAAGTTGTGTCTGTGACTTCCAGCTGGCATATTCAGAAACCTTTCACATTACAAATAGCCAGTCTGGCTCACATGCTACACCTCCTGAAGTGTTTTTGATCAATCCAGTGAGAAGTAATCACTCTTTCCTCAGACTTTCTGTAATATTTTATTGTGTGAGGGCTTACTTCTTTACTAAGTTTCTAGCACTTTGAGGTCAAGAACTGTCACCTGTGTATCTTTGTGTCTCATAAAATGTCTTATACGTAGTTTCCAATACACATTTAATTATATAAATGAAGAATGTGTAATTTCAAAATATGGAAGAATAGCATAGTGCCTACCAGTCAAAAAAGAAAGAATCAAATATTTTATTTGCCACAGGTAAGCAATATTGCTTGCTATATTTTGGGTAACAAGCTGTAACTGATTTGAGTCATGTAAAAACATGACATATGCAATTTAATTACAAATTAATTGTTAATTCTAAAATTTGGGGGTATTTGAGGTAGAATAAAATGACTTCTTTGTTGTTAAATAGATATCCGTCCTTACACACCTTTTAAAAAAAAAATCTCTGTATGTTTGATCCAGTCTATTGGTTGAAACCCAATCTGTACTGCTTTAATTACCAAGGATGAAATTAGCTACATCATTAATAACAGCAGCCAGAAATTTGGGGATGATTATTAATGGTGAAGCATAAGCAGAAAGAGGACCAGCTGACCCTGGTGGAGTAATAAAAAAGTTAATTAATCAAGAAGGAGGCAGATTTCATATTTATGAGTCTACCCAGAGGAGGATGAATTCCAGTATATAAGACTTTAATTTGAAATAATCTTCAATCAATAGCACACTTTCAATGTTGGCAGCCATAGCTGTCTAAAAAGAAGCATCAGTAGGAAAGAAAAATTTTCTAGCAGTTAGGTTGTCTGAATATAAATTGGCCTACCTTATGATACAATGAAGACCTCTTGTAAGACTTTTTGCTGAAGCTAGCTGGATGCTTATTCAGCATGTCATAAAGGAAATCCCTGCTTTGGTTAGGAGGTTGTGATAGAAATTTAATGTAACTTCTAACGTTGATATTTTATAAAAACAGATAATATTTAGTGAGTTCTAATTATGCTTCAAGCATTATTTAATTCTTTATGGCTACTAATATACTTACAACCTTTGAAGGGGGTGCTATTATCATGCCTATTTTATGGATTAGGAAACAAACACAAAGACGTTTATTAACTTACCAGGTCCTCACCACTATTAAGTGTTAAAATGAGGGTATTATGGCATTAGACTCTTTTCATGCTTGGAACCAGGACTGAGTTCCCTTTCTACCTGTTCAGTGTTTTCACTTTTCTTATTCAGGTTGGTCATTACTTCTAATTTTCTACATGATTATTTCTTATTCTTACCTCCAATACTCCACTCTTCCTTAACTAATTATATTCCTCCTTAGAATAAAATGTGTTTGATTTTCAGAAAACTATAATTATTTACAAATCATCATGCATCAAGTTCCGAGGGTTATATGTGTTTTAATGTAGATTTATGGATTAATGCACACATGGTACACCTAGTATGCCATTCTAAAGGGGCAAAATAATGCAGTTAGTCTGATTACCTTAAATGTGCTGGGACTTGATGAAAAGTAACTATTTGCATAGAAAATGGAAGTCTCCTTTTAAGAAGCCTGCACTGACAAAATTATTTTGCTTCAGTTTTGCACGGATCCAAAAAAGATTTTAAATGATGGGGACCGGGCTTACGTACCATAGGACAGATTGAAGGCCTTAATATGAAAAATATTAAAGACTATAACTTTGCTAAATTGGCTGGAAAGAAAATCATTCACTCTTAACAGGTACTTAGAAGTTGTAAAATGTGTATATCAATGTGCAGTGTTACAATTTGGATCATATTTAAAAGGGAACTAACAAACAGCAATGGATCTATTTCTTAAAACAGAATATAGTGTTATTTTAAGTCAATAACCTGCAGCAACATACAGAAAAATATGATTTCTTTGGGATATAAGCCATCATCCCTTGACTAGAATTTTTTTTTGAGATCAGAAGCCATTTCTTATTCATTTTTTACTTCATGTATTGCTATGCATGTACCTGACAAATAGAAAAAAAACAAACAAGATAAATAATATATGCTCCCTGTCTTCAAGAAGCTCACCACTAACCTCACTAGAGGTTCTTGTAACAGAGTTCCTTATTTATGTCATTCCCAAAGTCTAATTTTAATTTGACTTGATTTGAGATGAGATGGATTGTTTCTATCAGCCATCATATAAATTGCCTGAATTTTTCTGTCGAGCTATTTGACTTTTCAACCTTGAATTCTTTAACGGAGCAAAAAACGTTCTTAAGACATTTAAAATTGCTCCAAATTTAGTGAAAAATATATTCTCTATGTAATACTTGAAGATTTAGAGCCATTCTTTAGACTACACAAATCAGCTGTATTGACTTCTACTGTAAAGTGGCTTTTTAATGTCATATTTTAGTTGTTAGAAAAGCATAAAGGGCAAAGCAAGGATAAACCTAATCTCTTAATATAACCATGTGGAGCCTATCTGGAACTGCTCGTATGTTTCTTGATTATGGTTGACCTCTCACCCTCATCTGTTGCATGACCATTTACTATTCTCAGGACAGCATCGGGAGTATTGTGATGTTCAGTCGTTGCTTCTAGAATGCATTAGGGTAGTTCCAGCTAGCTGTAGGGTGATGCCCAGTGGCAACACATAGATGTGGTTCATACAGGCAGGGTAGAAACACACGATGCTGGGATGAAAGTGTCCTTTAGAAGCCATGGACTGCAAGGATGACACAGCACAGGGCCTTGGTTCCTTTCATAGCTTTATTTCCTGTTTCCTGATTGAATTCTATCCACCTGGTAGTCCATCGTTTCCAGAGCTGAAAAAATTTGAGAGTTGAATGAAAGAGTTGTCAAAACGTCCAAGTCAGGTGAAAAGTACTTTATGGAAAGTACATAAATACTAAATACTATCTGCCGATGTCAAAACATAAAGATATAACGTAGTTTGAATTGTACTTACCACGGTACGAGTATGCAGTAAAAATAATTTTAAATTATCTAACGTAACATCTTTTAAATGTGTATTAACCCTGCAAGGCATCTATCTGCTTTTGCCTTTATCTCACTGTGAAGTCCCAATACTGAATGGACAGATGTTTATAAAATAAACCCAGCCAGCTCTACCAAGGCCTGTGTGAAGAATCAAGAAGCAGCTTAAGTATTTGCGTTACACTTTACTTTTTCAAGGGAAACAGTAGTTCAGTGAATTTAAATTGAGTAATAAGAATTCTTGGCAAAATAATACTAGGAACCGTTTAAAAGATTTAGCTGTGTGTGTACAAACCTGAGCAAGACATGCGTGAGCGCATTACCGACTATGCAACAGGCAAAGAAGCAGAGAGCGGCCACCTTGCTGCCAGTTATAAAACAGCTGATTTACAACAAACTGAATCCATATTCTCTTAAGCTTTTGGAAAACAGAGCATCCTTTAAAAAATGCTCTTGCACTATAGGTATTTTTTTAATTAAATAGTTCTATATGCTGTATACAAAACAGAAGAGCAGACTAAATGATTTTTTTCAACAATCAGTTTCAGCATTTCTGTAAACAACAGACATTGCAGTATGACTTAATGAAGTTAGCATACATATGTATATTTATATATACATATATGTGTATACCTATACATTATACATATACTTACATTCATATATTATATATGAATATATAATATACATATATTATGCATTTTTACACACTTCCTATTCTCATTCTGAGATGAAGGAATGAAATTGGCAATGTTTTCAATAGTGTTGCATAAGCTGTTATCCTTGGAAGTAAATGGGTTTATTTCTAAATCTGATACAAAGTTTGTTCCAAATTTGACATGATGAGAAAGAAAGTGAAGGGCACTTGAAAGGAAGCAGCAAGAGCTAAAGAAGGCAGAAGAATGTTCAGCTGTTCGATTTATTTCCTCACTCCTTCACTCAATCAAAAAATATTAATGAGGGCCAGATATAAAGGCAGGCACTGGGGACTCAAAGATGAAAAGAATAAACTTGTTCTTGACTTTCACAAAAGTTAGTTGAGAAGTTCAGATAATTACACAAGATTACAATACAGGTTACATGCAATGCCTCGAGGGGCACAAGGAGAAAAATCCAAACAAACGTGTCAAGGAAAGCTTCCAAAAATAAATAACGTCTTGAAGGAGACTTTAAAGTTAAATAAAACTTGGCTGTGAAAATGATCAGGATGGAGAGTGGGATAAGAGGGTTGGGGAGTCTCTCGTGTGTGCAGGTAGAGATGAAAGAATATGGAACTTTCTAATAACTGAAAGAATTTCAATATGCCTAGGACTGTGGTTCTCAAAATGTGAACCCTGCACCAGAAGCATCCAGCAACACCTGGGAACATGTTAGAAATGCAAATTTTCAGACCCCACCTCAGACTTCCTGAATCAGAAACTCTGGGGTCTAGGGGTGGGACCCAGCATTCTGTTTTTACAAGCACTCCAAGTATTTCTGATGCACACTCTAATTAGAGAGCCAGCAGTTTCATCAGAGGGTACAAGGATAGGAGTAAGGAATGATGGGGGTGATAATCTTGGTACAGGAAATACAGGCTAAGGGGCTGGATTCATAGTCAGGGGCCATACCATGCCATCCCTTACCTTGCTACTGAAGCTAAAACCTTCCTGAGTTTTTATTTTTCTTCCAGTTACTTGTAGTTTTGGAGACAAGCAAGGCAGTCAGAGCAAGCTTTCCATAATGGACTTTCCTGGAACCATTGCTAACACATCTAATTATTTCCTCACCTTCATTTTATCCACACTAAAAATAAATCCTTCCAAATATCTTTCTCATTGTCATACCTATAGCTGTCATAACTTCCAAATTCCTCAGAGACTATTTTAGCCTTAAGAATTCACCTGCAGAAGGCGCTGGAACGCTGGGAATTATCAATTTAAATTCTAACACATGCTTGCTCTCTGCCAGCGTGTAAGCCTGCATATTTCTCCTTGACAATTCGTATTTGGTCTCTGGACTTTCAAGACACAGTGAATTATGACCTGCTCACCAGAGCCTCTTGAGAAAACTGGAGCTGAGCCACCCCATGCCAAACCTTCAGCGAAAATTGGTCAGTCCTGGATATTGAAAAAGTCGTGGAAATTAAGTTGTCTGGGAAACTTCATGAATCTAGATATCATAGAGGTAAAGGTGATACGTTAGCAAAGCAAAGTTAGACGCCAAGACTAATGTGCCACATAAATGTGTCACTGACTCGTCCCAGGCTAGGTTACTTGGTTGTTTGTTCTAATTGGTAAAGGAAAATGATACATTCAGGTAGGCAACATAGGACTTGGTATCTTGGCTTATGAGGATTTCTCCACTCCAGACCAGTCTGGATCAGCATCTAAGCTCTGCTACTCCCTAGGTATTAGTACCTAAGGAGGGCTTTAGTTTTCTCATCAGGAAACTAGAAATGTATTCATTTGTTTGTACACTGATTCATTCAGCAAATATCTGTGAGAACCCATTCTGTATTCTTTACTAAGTACTATTCTACATGCTAGGGATACAACAGAAACAGACTGAGATCCCTGCTGTTCCACAGCTTACATTCTAGAGAGGAGAGAGACAATAAACAGGCAATAAGTAAGATATTTAGAATGTCAGGTGATGCAGATCTAAGGTGTGTTGCCTCAATCTCCCCTTCAGGACCCAGGCATTTATCCCTTCAGTTCATGGGAGCGCTGCTTGCTGAAGACTCACAGCTGAATTCCTTTCCCAACATTGCCTCTGTCCAAAAGAGGTTGAATGCCCCAGAGACATCTCCTCTCCCCAGGGGCAGTCAGAATTCAAGACTGATCAATGAGAGGCACAAAGATTAGTCCCATCACTTCAATTCAGGACAAATGTGAAGGGCCAAGTCGGCTCCAGAACTCCCTGAGGTCGGCTGAGGTGTTTGTAGCCACCACATCGCAGTTCAGCTACTCCATTTTCCCATTTCTGCTTCCCTCACTGCCCCACGTGTCCGTACTGAGGTCACTCTTCAGTAAACCTATAGCATGCAGAGCCCCACTGCAGAGTCTGCATCCCAGGAAACTCCATCTAAGACAGATGATAAGTGCTCTGAAGGAAAGTAAAGCTGAGGGGAGGTTAGGGAGTGCCTCCCTCCTCCTGTGGTCGTGAAATGTTAACTCTCACTATAATCCTAATTTGGGGGACTCCCCTGGTGGCTCAGTGGTTAAGAATCCGCCTGCCAGTGCAGGGGACACGGGTTCGATCCCTGGTCCGGGAAGATCCCACCTGCTGCAAAGCAAATAAATCCCATGCGCCACAGCTGCTGAGCCTGTGAGCCACCACTACTGAAGCCCGCGCGCCTAGAGCCTGCTCTCTGCAACAGGAGAAGCCACCGCAATGAGAAGCCCGCGCACCACAACGAAGAGTAACCCCCGTTCACCGCAACTAGAGAGAGCTTGTGCACAGCAACGAAGACCCAACGTAGCCAGAAATAAATAAAATTTATAATCCTTCATAGAGAAGGGCCTTGCCCTTGGTCTTGAAGAAGAGAGATATAAAGAACAAGCATAAAGGAAAGCATAAAGAACAAGGAAATTTTTTATGATAGCAACTGATTCGAGCAATTCAATTTGGCAGCTATTTCACAAATAGACAACTAAAGAAGCAGTGGAGAAGAATTTTGGTTAAACGCTTAAGCTTTTCCCCACACTCACTGCTGAGGGCCCAGGTTCAATCCCTGGTCAGGGAACTAAAGTTCCACAAGCCATGGGGCACGGCCAAAATTTTTTTTTAATTTTTTTAATTAATCAATTTTTTTAAAAAGAGCTCAAGCTTTGTATTGAACCCTGGACTTAGATCTTTATCACTTTCTAGATATCAGACCTTGGGCAAGTCAGTTAACCTCCCTGTGCCTCAGTTTCTACATCTGGAAAATGGAGAAAATACCACCTACTTCCTAGTGTTGTTCTGAGTATGCAGTGACTCAGTGTGTGTGCTTAGCAGACTATCCAGCACTCATGTGGTTAGAGCTCAGTAAGTATTGGTTATTAATACTGATTTTATTGGTATTAATTTTCAACTCTAACATTCCATTCTAGCAAATTCAAAACTGTATTTAAAAAACAAAACAAGGACATCCCTGGTGGTCCAGTGGTTAAGACTCCACACTTCCACTGCAGGGGGAGCATGGGTTCGATCCCTGGTCAGGGAAGTTCCATGTGCCACACAGTGCAGCCAAAAAAAAAAAAAAAGAAAATTAATTCATTCAAAAAATGAAACAAAACATTATTCTTTATTATCTTCTTGCATGTAGACATTTTACAATGGCAATCAAGTCATTCTCTGATTTCTCCCTCTGACATTTATTTTTCATGCCCATTAGCTAACCCTTGAGACTAGTTGGCTAGTCTTAGTGTTAGCTTTTGTTTAATTTTTATAGGTGACATATAAGCATGAGTGAGATTCCCCAAGATGAGCTGACTTTCCAGGGGTTACGCACTGAAGAACTGGATTCAGCCAAGGAAGCTCCACACTTGAACTTGGGAGATACCGGATCTTAGCCAGCATAGGAGGCAAGTCAGGGAGCCTCCATCAGTTCCATTCCAACAACATTATCTTGTGGACCCAGAACCACTGTTTCTCCTGTTCCAATGGTAATCAAATTATTTATGGGTTGGGCCACCTTTCTTTTAAATACTTAAATTACAAAAAGTCTTAACGCCAACAGACAGTATAGCATAATGGTTAGGTCAAACTCTAGAACTAGACTATCTGTATTTAAATCTGGTTCTGCCACTTCTATCTGCATAACCATGGACAGGTTACTTAACCTCTCTGTGTCATAGTTTCTCCAATTATAAAGTGAAGCTAATAATACTACTGTCTCATATGATTGTTTTGAAGATTAAATAGGTTGATACATGTGAAGTGTTTAGAACTGTGGATTACATACATAAGCACTTTAAAAGTGTTAGTTATTATAATAATTACTACCCTTCCTCTGAAGGGGACTCCTTCACTGAGTCCAATATGAATTTTTGAATGAGCCTGTGCTGTGAATCAGCTGCCACTCATCTCCAAAAAAAAAAAAAAAATAGAAAAAAAATTAAGAAGGAATAAAAAGAATGTAATTCTGGCAAGAAACCTCCCTTAGGTTACCCTCTGTGGAATCCTCTTCAGTTTTCAAGTAGAAATGACATGATTTATGTACCCATAGCCACCTACCCCAGTATAAAAATTTTAAATTAAATAAATAACTGATTTCCTTGCAAAAGAATAAGCAACCCACAGAAAATCACATTTATCTTTATACTGAAAACTATATTTTGACTCAGAATAGGTATTAGTTATGCTATTACTTCTATAAGTAATAAGCATAGAATATCCTATTTGAGGAAGGATTTTACTTTTTCAAATTATGGAATAGATGCAGGTTTGAGAATTTTTGAACTTTTATAAAATCACATTTTTACTTGCATAATGACTGGAAAGAGGGATACTCCATTCTTTTCCAAATAAACCTGTGTTGCCTGGCAGACAGAGCACCAAGTGGAAACATACCAAGGAGCCTTAGGGTTATCTAACTGCCCTTAGCACATTCTTTCTTCTGTCATTTTCTGTACTGCAACTCAAAATGCCTTTTGAATCCTTCTAAATTGTTGACAGCTAATTTCTGTCCATTAGAGACCCACTTCTCACTGTTTGTATTTATGTGTCTTAGGAGCTGCATCTTTTTATAGCTAGCTAGCTGTATTTTTGTCATTTTCCCTCTCCTTAACTGTCCACTGTGCTGATAGATTTCAAATTGTATTAAACATAAACATGCAGTTAAGATACCCAGTTAACACTCATGGTGATTTTCTTTTAAGTTATGTACCTTTACATTTGCTATTTACTTGAATTCAGCAATAGTTTTATGGATTATAAAAATATATCATTCATGATTAGACTCTACCCTACCCTTGAGATTATTAATAGAAGCGGGCAATATAAATTTAACAAGTTTTTATTTAAAAAACAAACTTCACGTGAAACTGTCTCTGTCACCATTTTCCCCAGTGTTCTTACTGCTTAAGATAAATACTTTAGTATTTACAGAAAATGAAAGCCACAAGTGAGTAAATAGGAAGTTGATAGGGTAATACTATCTTTGCATTGATCTGTGACATCCAGAGACCTCTAAGTCCTTAGAACTTGCATACATAAGGAGAGAAGGGGCATCTTACTTAGTCCATGACTGGGAATATTTGAGGGAGTCTCATATGCAACCTTAGCTTCAGACTTCCAATAGCTTATACTGTGGAAATTGGGGGATTAGGACAGGTGAAGAATGCCAAAACTCAGTATGTAAAATAAAAGCAATGAGAAGAATACTTTCTGTCAATCTTCAGAAGAGAAGCGGTGTAGAAAAACTCACTTGGGCTTCCCTGGTGGTGCAGTGGTTAAGAATCCGCCTGCCAACGCCGGGGACATGGGTTCGAGCCCTGGTCCGGGAAGATCCCACATGCTGCAGAACAGCTAAGCCTGTATGCCGCAACTGCTGAAGCCTGCGCACCTGCAGTCCGTGCTCTGCAACAAGAGAAGCCACCGCAATGAGAAACCCGCGCACCACAACGAAGAGTAGCCCCCGCTTGCCGCAACTAGAGAAAGCCTGAGCGCAGCAACGAAGACCCAACGCAGCCAAAAATAAATACATAAATAATAAATAAATAAAAGAACGAAAAACATTTTTTAAAAAGACTTACATTTAAAAAAAAAAGAAAGAGCTTCCCTGGTGGCGCAGTGGTTGAGAGTCCGCCTGCCGATGCAGGGGACACGGGTTCGTGCCCCGGTCCGGGAAGATCCCACATGCAGTGGAGCAGCTGGGCCCGTGAGCCATGGCCGCTGAGCCTGCGCGTCCAGAGCCTGTGCTCCGCAACGGGAGAGGCCACAACAGTGAGAGGCCTGCGTACCGGAAAAAAAAGAAAAAAAGAAAAACTCACTTGAGTTTTTATATGAGCACCTCCATTGCCAGGGGGGAAAAAGTACTTAACACATGAATCAGTCAATCTAGTAAGTATATGGAATTTAGAAATTCTTCTCATGTGTTTTAAAGGGGATAGAAGTGACCTCTGTTACACCTTTTGTTAATCATCTAGAATTACTCAATCAAGAATATTGTTTAACAGAACACACCCAAGCATATATATAACTAATCTAAATCATTAATATCAATTATTAGAGTTAAGAGAGAATTATAGTTATAGTCACATTTCATGTTTTAGGAGAAAACTGAATGCTTGCTGAATGCTTTTCCCACATATATGCTAACGTATCTAAATTGCCCTTAATTTTTATGGGGATGCTTTCTCAGAAAGCTTGATTAACTAAACAGAGGATTGTTGATTCTTTCACTTGCAATTCTCTTCTCCCTAAAAACATTCCAGGCAGTTTAAGACACATGTACAAAATGTTTCATAACTTAGAACTAGAAGTAGAAAATTAGATCCATAAAAACAAGAAGGAACAAAGTCTTGTTTTGATAATTATTACTAGAGATGCATGTGTGCACCATCTCTGCCTCCGAGATTTCTGGCAGCAGCCAGAGAATAGAGAAGTGATCACTCTCTTATAATATGAAGCACAAATGCTACAGGAAATATGTATGGAGGGCATTGAGGATAATGGCCTCAAGCAGAGCTTTTTCACCAAATGAAGAAGTTTGTTTCATGTGGTGTTTTCTGACCACAACCTTTGACAGAAGACCTGAGGAGGTAAAGTGTCACTGATTGAAGGTGGTTTTTCCATGGTGGTATACCATGAGCTAAGTTAAGGGAAAAGAGATACAAGAATATCCCAGACAGGACGACAGTGGAAACATGGGAAGTAAACCTAGGCTTCAAAAAGGACTGAAATAAGAAATCGGAAGACTCTTGAAATGAAAGCAGCCAGTCTTTTTCTTGTTCTACACAGCCACTCATCTCTATTTCTTTCTCGAAAGATTATTTTTCCCTGAATCTGTGTTCATTTAGGAAAGGATATCTATCTGCCCCATGATTTGCAAACTCACATTTCTGCTTCATTTCAATCATAGATCAAAATTGCTAAACACTGTGAAGCCTAATCCCAAATTCCTGGAAGAGAGACTGTGAGTGGCCCAGTTTGAGTCAGAGCTCCATCCCTAATCCAATTCCTGTCTGGGGGCCAGAGACAGAGAGAACAGTCTTCCAAAGCCCTACCCTGGGGTAGAGGCAGTTTTCAGAGACTGAGCTGAAGAGATATCCTAAGAGATGCTTACTAAGAATTTTAAGGTTAGTCTTTAATGAGTGCTTAGAATGTGAATTCTCTATTTTTGTATTGAGGGATGGTGCAAGTGCTTTAAAAATAAGATGAAGAAGATGCAGAAATCTTTCTGCTATTAAAACCAAGATGCCCAACCAATATTTTTGCTCATGCAAAAATAAAATCTCCCCACATTTGCACTGAAACGGGCTTCAGGCAAAGCAAAGATTGTTCTTTGGAAGCAGATTTGGATCTGCTCCCACAATTAAACGTACTCTCAATCGAAAGCCTGGAGTTCCACACCACAGGGTACTGTGGAAAAAAAAAGATTATTCTGGCCTGGAAAATTTTCAAAGCAAGTGTTCCAATTCATCAAAAAGAAGCCCAAGGAGGACTGCTCCCATGGAAAAAGTTATATATTGAGCTGCACAGCTCTGCAGCATGCTTTCCAGGATAAGCCATGGAAAAAGTATGTTATACAAAATGGAATAGGTTGTCTAGTTTGTAGAGTTTTGATCAACTGCCTTTTGTCTGCCAAAGAAAATGATTTTAGTTTTGATAAAGTTGATGATTATACAATTCTTTCTGAAGCAGTAGAATGGCTGAATTATTTGTATCCAGAAATCAATTCTAGTTGTTGAAAATGAAACCCATATCATCAACATATAGGAAGAGGTTTATCTTTCTGTCTACCAAGATGGCACATATGCAGTTTGTCTGCAATCGGTATCAAATTGTGAAGATATTGGTTTAAAAGGTGAATAAATAAAACACAATGCCTGTTTATATTACATGAAATTGTGAGTGGGTATGTCAGGAAAATTTTCCCCGTTAGCTCACCGTTCTTTTAGAGTGGCGTTTACTCTCATTTTTTTGGAATCAAAATACTAAGCCTCAGTTTTAAGTTAACTTGATCCTCTAGACAATGAATTAAAAATTTAGTGGAAGATATATATGCAAAGCAAACAGCCTTATTTTCTTGAAACTAATAACATTAAATAGTAGAGTAATACTGTGCCCAAAACCCTCTTGCTTCTAATACAAAATATTTAACTTGGAGACCTCACTCATAGGTTAAGGGAAAGCAATTAACATAAATAATTGAGGGACTCTGAGAAAATTGAATCGAGCCATAGTTTTGTAGGACTATAGGTTGGCCCTTTTTAAAATAGGGTTGATTCTCCTTGAATCTTTCCAGAACCAATTATAGTGATTGGTTAAAAGTTGAGGTAAATAGTTTGGTGTTATTCAGAACAGGCTTCAAACAGTTTCAAACAATGATCCAAAAACTTGCCCTACAACTTATTCGCTTTCAGGGGATGATCAAATGAGTTCTGGCTTAAGGGGTAACAGGTTCCTGTTAGATGTCTGGGATCTAAATTACTTGGGACACCGTGCTTGTGTTCATAAAACAGAGAAATTACACTCCCACCCCAACATTGCTGGTTTCTGTGCTTTCACAAATACTACTACTGAAGCCATATAAGGGACAACTGTAGCCTCACATCTGCTTTATCATTAACTGAGAAAATTAAGTAAAGGTCTTCCACAGGAATTTGTTTAGCTCCAGATTTGGTAGTAATGAGTTTATAATTAGATGGGTTTAAATTGGGCAGATTCTTCCACAATCTGATTTTAACATGCTGTCACGCTAAACTTGCCAGAAATGTCAGTTCATTTGTTTTTATTTTGGGTTTGTTTGTTTTTACATCCGTGCAATTTTTATTAAATCAGTGCATGAGATCCACTAAATATACGCTAGACAGGACTGATTTCCCCCTGAATCTGTCTATTAAAGAAAAAAAAAAAAGGAATCTCTTCAGGCAGAGCATTTGATATTCTTTGTATAACAAAGGTCGGTAACCACACCCCATCCCATTTCACCTTATCCTTCCTATCCTATCCATCTCATTGTGGGGACAAACATACTCAGGAGGCTGTGTTCAACATTAAACTTTTTTTAAAAAATAGTAAGTGGAGATAGAAAACATCCAGCTCAAGCAACATAATAAACAATGAGAAATTGTTAGTACCTAAGTTTGGAAATATAAAGACCCACTTACCCTCCCATCCCCTCATATTAGGATATGCATGTGGAAAAATACAACCAAATTCTTTCCCCTTTGGTTCATTATATTAAATAGGACTATAAGTTTCAAGTAACAAAACGCCAACTAGCTTAATAAAAAGTGGGACTTTATTGCTTTCTGTAACCAAAGTCAAGGAGTAGCATGAGATTCAGGCCAAATCCAGGCTCTCCAACTATGTTCTCAATACTTTCTTGGTCTCAGTTCTGCTTTCTTCTCTGTTGGATTTATCTTCAGGCAAGTCCTTCCCATATATATACATGAGTTTATATCTCCAGTAAAAATGGCAATTCTGATGAAACTCACATCTCCATCAACTCTACCTCTGAACCTGAGTATGAATGGTAGCCTGAGAAAAACATAAGCGTGATGTCAATTTAAATTGTCATGATCCATCCCTTGCCTCTCTCTCTCCAACCTCCTATTCAGCCTTTTGATCTGTGTCTCAGACATCACAAAGTACACAGAAACAGCAACTCAAGATGGTGAGCTATTTTGTGTCTCCATATATATGAGGTCATTTCTTCAAACTAGAATGTCCCAATATCTACTCATCACCTTGGTGACTTGCAAATTTATTCTAATCATTCTAGGTTTACCTTAGGAATCACCTCCTTTATAAACCTTCGTTCACTTCTTCCCATCGAGGTTATTACTCTCCTACTCTTCCCTCATTACCTTCACATGTACCTCCATTTTAGCAACAATTTTATTATATTACAATTAAGGCTTACATCTGTAACCCCTTTGCTAAAGAGAAACTACTATGAAGACAGGAAAATATGCTTTAGTTTTCTTTGTCTCCCCAATCCTTATATCATAGTGTTTAGCACATTCTAAATGATTAATATTTTTGTTGGGGTTTTTTTTTGGAATTGTAAATAGTTTTATTTGTATAAACTAATACTTGATATATTTAATTAAAATTTAAAAATTAAAGTTGTTTTAGGTTTATTTAAATGTTTTGTTAAATATTTAAAGTATATTTTTATTTTTTTACTTTTTTTACATCTTTATTGGAGTATAATTGCTTTACAATGGTGTGTTAGTTTCTGCTTTATAACAAAGTGAATCAGTTATACATATACATGTGTTCCCATATCTCTTCCCTCTTGCATCTCCCTCCCTCCCACCCTCCCTATTCCATCCCTCCAGGCTGTCACAAAGCACTGAGCTGATCTCCCTGTGCTATGCAGCTGCTTCCCACTAGCTATCTACCTTACGTTTGGTAGTGTATATATGTCCATGCCTCTCTCTTGCTTTGTCATAGCTTAACCTTCCCGCTCCCCATATCCTCAAGTCCATTCTCTAGTAGGTCTGTGTCTTTATTCCTGTCTAGCCCCTAGGTTCTTCATGACCTTTTTTTTTTTTCTTAGATTCCATATATATGTGTTAGCATACGGTATTTGTCTTTCTCTTTCTGACTTACTTCACTCTGTATGACAGACTCTAGGTCTATCCACCTCATTACAAATAGCTCAATTTCATTTCTTTTTATGGCTGAGTAATATTCCATTGTATATATGTGCCACATTTTATTGTTTTTGAATGAATAATGCATCAGTGAAGAGGATTTCCTCAAGAAAATCTATACAACTTTTTCTAAGTAGTCAATCTGTTTCTTATCAGGATTTTTTCTTTAAATATTTTTATGAAAAACAGATCCTAAATAAATCCTTTATTTTATAAGCCTATGAAATTTGTGATCTCTATACATTTAATTACAAACCTACTTAACCTCAAACCACACTAACCTTTATATTAAAAGCTATAACCTCAAGTGCATATATATGCCTACCAATATGTAAATATCCACTATTATTATTATGATACTTGTTGAATAGTGTTTGAAATTGGACATAATAGGTTCCAGATCAGTATTCCAGGGAATCTGTGAAATTTGTAAGGAAATTCTGTTGTACACTGGATCTTTAAAGAAAATGATGAAATATGTACTTTGGCAACATGAGTATTTCAATTGCAAAAAAAAATGTTATCAAAGATCTATCTCAACTGCCAGTAACTATATGAAATATAGATAATTACAAATTAAATTTGTGACATTTAGAATGTTAACCATAGTTCCAGGTGTTTAAATGCCTCAATCTCTTTTCTTTGTTCTTTGATATTTGTCGCATGAAGCCTACCTGTAGCAAGGCATGTTGACCATTTATTAATGCAGACAAAAATCTCTTTAAAAAAAGAAAAAGACAAGTGTTTCATCTTGCTGCACTACCTGCCTCTGCTTCTGCCTCTCCATCAGGTTGTACCACATTCACATTTTCCAATTATCCCTGTGTCATTTGGCATTTTTATCTGACAAGTAAATTATGGTCATCAAGAAGAGTGAATCTTGAAGTCTTCTGTGTCCCAATGTAGCCACACTTTGAAGTACTGAATTGCATTGTTTCTGGAGAAATGACAGAGCAGTGGAGGAAAGCACGCATGTGAAATAATTTTCTGAAAAAGTGTAATCCCAGCTAAGGGTCTTTACTTCAACAGAAATGATTCATGAGGTTTGTTTCCATCCAGCTGAGAAGAGAATTCAGTAACTGGCTTCCTAGAGTGTGTCAGAGGGTTTCTTGCTATTTTCTCTCTCTCTATCTATCTATCTCTCTCTCTCTCTCGTATACCAGTCTTAGGGATATTTTTCCTTTTGGTAGATGGCACCAAATGTTGAATGAATATAAAAGGAACATGTTAGTACAATCTCAGGCAATACCTCTTCCTCTAAATAGCTACTTCATTCAAACCCTAGGGTATTTGAATAAAGAAGTTTATTCACACTATTTTCTATTAATTTATCTTTGAACATATTAAATGCCAAAATACAAAAGTGTAGGGGAATTTTTTGTGTCACTAGGACATTTTTAACATTAATATTACCAAACAAATCATACATGAAAACTTTTTATAGTCAGCGATGTTTAATCCTTACATCTAGAATGTGTTCTTTATCTCTTCTTCATGAAAATATGCATTTATTAATCCCTATACTGTGTAAGGCACTGTGCTAATCCCATGTGATACAGAAAGGAGAATGATATTATTTCTGCCCTCAAGAAGCTTATGACATAGTTGAAATGGGCCAAAAAATGGAAATCTTCAGAAATTGAATCATTTTTGATAGTTGAAGTTTTCAGACAGAGGTTTGGTCTTTAAAGTATTATTTTTATAATTTTTAAATATTTTGAATATTTTTCTAATAATGCATCCACAAACTCCTGTCCTTTTATATAAAATATCTTGAACATATCTCAGCATTTTTTAATGGACCTTGAATGATCGTGTTAATGTATTGAGTTCTAACATAGTGAGTCCTTTGGTGCTCCTTGAATTTTATAGGGCTGTTTGATCCTCAACTCCTGCCTCCGGAGTAGTATATATTTTGGAATTTTATGTCAGATTTTCAGTTTTCCCAGTTGTTCTGTCAGTCAGCCTAGCAGTGTGCACTTCCATTCAATTCCCTCTCTTCAGGTATCTGCTTTGTGAACTTGGAAATCAATAAACATGTCTGAAGTAAGAGTGTGAGGCACTGAAGCTGCTTTATGAGTAAACTCTGCGTTCATTAGTATGTGAACATCTGTCAGATGTTTCTTCAGAGGCTCTTTACGTCTGTCTTGTTTGCCAGTGCTCCACCACATTCCACATAATTGAACTTGCCATCTAGCTGAATTCAAATACATGTGATAAGATGAGTATCTGAACTAAGAAAATAGCTGTGAGGATAGGAGGGAATGGGAATGAATTAAAAAATACTTTAAAATGTAGGAATAACAGGATTGATGATCTGCCTGCATTATGTGAGGGCTGAGTCCAAAGTTTCAGTCTTGGACATCTCTAAGAATGGTATACTTACTGCAATGGGAGGATTTTACTGTCTAGGCAAGAGGAAAGTCTGAGGTTTTTTTTGTTTTTTTTTTTTAATTTTTAAATCATTTTATTTGCTGAGTATTTTTAAGTATTATTTTGAAGTATAATTATCTGGCCACATAATGTGGGTTGGATTAGGAAAAGACACTGTGGAAAGGCAGTCTAATAGAAAATTATAAAAGTAGCTTAATCACGTGAGGCTGAAGTCTTAGAGGCAGTACCAGTGGTAATAAAAACAAGATAACACAAGACATAATAATAATTTGACTTTGGACCTGGAGTTATAGGGAAAGGTAAAATCAAAGATGACCTCATGCTTCAAGTCCAGGTGGCCAAGAGAATAACACCATCTACAAAATCACAAGATTATCTTCATCTAGGAGAACTATTTGTTCAGTTTTCATTGCTATCTCACACTCTTATGTCTACATGACCATACAGTGGTGATTTTACAGACTCATGAGTCTCCATTGTATATTGCTATGTCTTTATATATATATATATGCCTCATTTCATAAGGTTAAACCAATCCTGACTGCAATATATACCCTGAGAGGGGAATTTTTTTCCTGAAAAAAATAATGCTAAGGATTTCCTGAATCGATCATCAACAAACCTTAAGGTTAATTTAATGGGTGCTCTCCATACATTACTTTGTTGAGATTTCTGCTGTGTTTAAAAAAATCATTTGGTAAAGTGTTGAGATAATAGTATTTGAAATTTTGACATTTCATCTAAAATTGGGAGTCATAAATAAAACGTGAATATGAAACAAATTTATTTCACTGGGCAACATTTTGAGAAATGCTTTATTCAAAAAAATCATGTAAATGTTGTCTTCCGTAACTTTAAAAAGATGTTAAAACAGAAAAGAGTTAACTTTAAAAAGCTATTGCATAGAAAATGACACAGAATACAAATAACAGATTTTACTTTGAAATGTAAATATAAACTAGAATAATCTTGATTACAGAGAGACAAAATCACATGCCTCCATAGAAGAAAATTCTTTGGTTAAAAATAGCCAAATTGCTTTTCCCTCATACTTTCCTTAAGACATGAAATCTATTTTTTTTAAGTATTTGGATTCCAAGTAAAGAACTTCACTTTTTTCTCTTTAAATAGCAATATCTAAAGCAAACCTCATTTAATAATGTCATCCTGACTTATGCCAGGCATTGGGTAGGTACTAAGTCCTTGCTCAATAACAAATTTGCAACTCTTTTGGGGTAATTTCTTCCTCTTAAGGAAGTATGCTTCTTTCCAAACCATAGAATGAAATATATCATTTTAATATACTTATCTTTTTCTAAGACTACAACCTCATTCCATTAAGCAAAGGAATATTCCCAATCACCTAGTCACAATTGAATTTTATTTCTTACCATAGATTATTGTGTTTCTTATTGTGTTACCTCTGAAGGACAGGTTTGCTCTGTATACACATTTCTCCTACAAAACTAATTAGAAATAAGCAAGCTTCTTCTCAGGATTGAAAACATGAATAGGTGGTACTATAGACAAGTTTTCACAACAGAGGAATTTTTATCTATACTTATTTTTATGGAATCCTCTCGGTAGATGATTTTATGGTTTATTTGTCGAAGTGTCTGTTTACATTAAACAAGTCTTTGAGACCTCTAAACAAGGAACAACTCCTCACTGTCTCCCTCCTCCTATTCCTTTTCCTTCCCCTCCTCCTCCTTCTTCCAACACATCATATTTCCAAACTCCCACTCTGCTGACTCACCGTCAAAGGCTGTTTATTCTCTTCCAGAGCACCTTACAGTTTCTCTTTTGTAACAGTTCGTAGACTCATAATTATTTGCTCATTGTTTATCTTCCCCACTGACGGTAAATCCAGGAGGACAGTCTTTATTGTTTACCACTGTATCCCTAGAGTCTGTCTCAGTGCCTGCCATGTAATAGGTGCTCAATAAACATTTATTGAATGAACTAATAAATTCTTAACCTTGGATTCACATTTATAAACTTAATCTACTCAACCTGATCAAATGTAGAAGTCTGTTCTTTCTAGTAGTCCCTGCCTTCCAGGAAGCATTATCTCCAATAATACAGAATAATTAGAGTCCTCTGATTAAAATAGTGTTGGATAGACTTACTTCATATACATAACGTTACTACCTTCAAGGTAAATCTCTACATATCAAGTGGAAGGCAAGAATATGGATTACCCTAGGTTAATCTGACGTGTTTTATACGGGAATCATCCAATGCACACAATCATTCAAACCATTCACACAAACAAATATTTATTGAGCTACTACCATGTATCAAACTCTGTAGGTCAAATACTATATTAGTTTCCTAGGGTTACCATAACAAATTACCGCACATAGTGGCTTAAAACACCAAATTTGTTCTCTCACAGTTATGGAAGCCAGAAGCAGAAGCATACTCTCCCCTAAGGCTCTAGGAGAGAAGCCTTCCTTGCCTCTCCCACTGTCTGGTGGCTCCAGGCATTCCTTGGCTTGTGGCTGCATAACTCTAGTCTCTGTTTCTGGCCTTCTCCTCTTTATTTTCTCTTCTCCTGTCTCTTATAAGGACCCTTTTCATGGATTTGGGCCCACCCAGTTGATCCAGGATGATTGAGGTCCTCAGTTACACCTACAAATTCCTTTTGGGGGAGAGGGAGGAGGAAAGGGTGTCTTCATTCAACATATTATAGATACTATAGTGAATAAAGTCCCTGCAATAGAATTTGCAATCTAATAGAAAGATTACCAAAAAAAGGTAATTTCAATAAAACATGATAGAAATTTATGGATAAAAGTAGTACAAGGGTCTATGGGAACATATATCTAGGGACCTAACAAAATCTAAACAACCAGAAAATGATGTGATGTTCATGTAGGAGGATTGATTAGGAATTGACCATGAAAGTCCAGCGCATTGAAGGAACTGGCAGAAATTTAGCATGGTTAGAGAATGATGAGAGATGAATCTGGAGATATATGCTAGAGCCATTTGTAGAGAGCCTTGTTAACAAAGTTAAGGGCTTTGGACTTTATCCTGAGATAAAGTCAGAGACCTGTGTTTGGCTACATTAATACGATAAAAAGGCAGAAATTATCCCTATCCAGACCAAGAGCTGAAGCACGGGTCCTATGAATTCCTCTTATTTCCATATGGCAAATCTTGTTCTTCCCAGTATTTGATTGCAGCCTTAGTGAATAACACAATATCAGAGTAAAATTGCTCTGAAGGATTGTGTTAAGAATATTTAATTGAACATTCTCATTTTTACAGACATAAAACCAAGGTCAAGCAAGGCTATGATGGTTCTAGAACACACAGAAGAGCCCCAAGCCAGTTGTTCTGTTAGTGTAAATGGTGGTGCAAAATAGTGGCAATAGTATGGACTTGGAGATTGATAAATCAGGGTTGGGTGGCCTGTGACCCAACAAGTCGTGTGACCTTAGGCAAGTAATATAACCACTTAAACTAGGAATAATAATAGTACCTACCTATTAAGATGTTGTGCAGATAAATTTGATAATGAATTTGAAACACTAAGCATACTGCTAGAGGATAGTTTACTATTGAGTACATATGGCTATTGTTGATGATGATGATGAGATTCATAATGTTTTCACAATCAACCCAGCCCCATCATCCAGAGAATTTTACTATCAGTATAATAGTACATCACATTATATACTCTTATTTTCAAATGAGTTATTTTCAAATATATATATATATATACATATATATATATATTATTCTCCACAGAGGAGTGTTTAGAATTCCTAATACAGATGTTTAAGAAACAATTATGCAGAAATATACATTTTTCAAAGTGTCACATCTTAATACTGTTATCCTATTAAAGTCTTAATTGAAGCAAAGTTCATAAATATGTAATCACAAGGGTGAAAAAGAAGATATATTAGTAGTACTGGCATTTTACTGAGCAATTATTTAAATTAAACAACACAATTTTCTATAATGAGGTAATCTGATTTTCCAAAGGTACCCAATTACATAATCATCTCCACCATCTGAACTTTGAATACATGGTGTCAATAAATCACTTGCTAACTGGCTACCATGAAAATACATGCTCTAGGTTTAAAACTCTTGAACTATATATTTTACAAATACACCAGTTGGTAAGTAAATAATGTTTTCTTTTTAAATGCTACCTCCTTTATCTTCAAAAAGTTAATGTTTTCTATAACATCTACTCCTTACAATTTGTTATTCAATAATTTTCAATGAGAAAATGTGACATTTTAAAGCACACATTAATTCCCATGGTATCAGTGTTATTTTGAAGATTAGGAAATCCGGTGAGGACCTAATAAAATACCTTCAGTACGTTATTTATTGGATAAGATTCAACTGTTTAACTTGTCTCTACACAGATTGTGTGCTACAACTCAACACTGAAATAGATTGCCTGAAAATATCTTGATTAAATCATAGTGACTGGGCTTCCCTGGTGGCGCAGTGGGTGAGAGTCCGCCTGCCGATGCAGGGGACACGGGTTCGTGCCCCGGTCCGGGAAGATCCCACATGCTGCGGAGCGGCTGGGCCCGTGAGCCATGGCCGCTGAGCCTGCGCGTCCAGAGCCTGTGCTCCGCGACGGGAGAGGCCATAACAGTGAGAGGCCTGCGTACCGCAAAAAAAAAAAAAAGAAAAAAAAATCATAGTGACTAAGGTCTAATTCCAAGGTTTAGTAAATTTCTTACTAAAACCTGAACATAACTGACTTTTGTTTTTATTTACATTTATATTTCTTAAAAAGCCTCCTAAATGCTTAACTGGTTTCTTACTGACTCAACAATAGCATTTAAGGTTTAGATATTCTCTAGTAGATATGTCATTTTTATGAGAAAGTTATTACTCTGGCTATGATTTGCACATAGTTTACCCCGTACTTGATTCCCAGAAAAAGATCTACTTCTACGGAAAGTACCCAGGTTTAATAAATTTAAATTATTATGGTAGAGAATTAAGCAGTTTGCTTTTCAGTTATATTCTTTCTTTGATTCAGTTCGCTGCTTTCAACTGATTAATCATTTTCTATAGTAATCTAAATAAAAATCAAGCTTTATTTAAGTTAAGGGATATTGGAGGCACTGATTGATTTAATGTTTTAGAATATTGATAATTAACTGAATTATTATTGCAAGTTATAGCATAGGAAGGAGAAATGAAACAAATATGTAAAGCCTGAATTCTGGTGATAGTCATGTGTGAGGTGGATCAAGTTCTTTAACTTCACTGAGCTTCAGTTTCCTTACTTCTATTATTAAGCAATTACCCATATGCCATCCAATAAAATTGCATCTCATTAAAACTTCAGTAATACAGAGAAGGAAAAGTGCTAATGAATTAATTGAACTAAGATATTTTAAAAGATTCCTGGAAGTTAGTGAAACATGCAGCGCTTGCAGTTTTGATACAGTTTTGTAAATGAGAGAAGTAATATGCTGTTATCATACATAATCTATACTTTTCCTGAAACACGGAAACTTTTAAATGTCATTTTTTTTAATGACTGCTAGTCAAACATCTAAGCAACTACTATGTATACCCTTGTGCTCTAGAGGTGGGAATTCATAACTTTGATGTTTGAATTAAGTTCTTTGAAATATAAAGAAGTTTGTTCTTAAATTGTGCAATAATAGCCTTTTCACTTTGTGAAAACAGACATCAAAACAGTCTGTAAAGCCTGGTCTGTTGGTGGATGGTCAGGCCACTCAAGATGGCTCTCCTCTTACTCTCTGTCCACCCACTGCTAGACCAGCCCATGCTTCACCTACACCCTACTCACATGACTATACAATCCTCTTAATTATAGGGTTTAATCAGTAACTGCCTACATGCTTGCCACCTGTACCAGCTGCTGGTTTCCCTGGTAACTGATGAGCCAACCTGAAGTCAATTCCCCCTATAAATGGTAGCACCACCCCGCCTCTATAGTGAAGGCTGCTACTGTGTCCTGCCTGCTGTCTGCTGTCCACGATGGGGTGTCGCTCCAGGACTTACAGACTTGTAAGAATCCCTAACCAATAAACCATCGCTGTCTCTGTCACTGTCTTCTGGCTCTTTCTTTTGTCTCTCAGCTGGGCATTTACAAGGTTTGCAGGCCTGCAGGGTGTAGCCCAACAGTTGGCAAAATTGTTCAAGTAAATAACTTAGCAATTATATAAACAAAATCCTTTAGTGCGTCTGCTGATTTAATTTTGCAAAACCTACTTAATCTTAAAATGAGGGGTACCAGGAATCCATCTGCTTTCTTGGTATTTTTGCAAAAAAGAAGAAAGGGTTATGCGGTAGGTTATGACCTCAGTCTTCAGCCCTCATTTGGGGTTTGCATCTTGTGTGTCAAATAGAGGGCGAATGTGGTGGGATTTTTTGGTATGCATTACCATATTTTCAAGCATATACTAAGTTGTAAAACAATTTGGTAGTGAAACGTCACCCAGGGAAAGGCTAATATTGTACCTGTGTTTCAGCTTCTGACATGGCAGCGGAACAGGGGCAGATTCTTGTGATAGCCACCGCGGCAGTGGGAGGATTCACTCTCCTCGTCATTCTTACTTTGTTCTTCCTAATCACTGGAAGGTAACTGAATTATACCAGAGTATTTCCAAGATTTGTAAATAGCCATTCTTCTTACACACTGTGCGTTCAGGGGCTTTTAAACTTAGCAAAGTATACATGTGAGAAAAAGGGGTCAAGGCAGATTCCACTCTGACAGTGAACTCTATGTGGCAATAGAACCACCATGGCAAGTTCTCTGTCAACAGTTCCCTGAATATGGAAGCAACTGAAGACTTGATAAAAACGCTTTGAAAACAATGAGTGATAAAATCCTACTTAATAAGTTACATCTGGGTTTTTCCTTTACTGCAATCAAATTATACCATTAAAGGGATTTTGCTTGGAAAAAATATATAATTCAACAGAGAAACTGAACAATATATATAAAATGCTTTATAAACTTAATATTATAGAAATGTTTTATTCTATCCATTAAATATTGAAAGGATCTATATTAGAACTATATTAATGGTTGTATAAATCAAGTTATTTTTCTACCTAAGAGTAATATGGATGAAAATTTAAAATAACAATAAATTTAATGTAGCAAAAGACCTAGACTTGAATCCCAACTAGCTGGTCAAAGTGCTTCATCCATCTAAACCTTAGATTTCTATTTTTACACAGTTTGGTATCACAAAGCATTAAAATGCTTTATTGATTTTTAAACATATTAGATTGTTTCCATGAACCAGTTACTGACAATGCAGAGATGTGAATGAAGAAAGTGTGTATGAAATTATTTAAAAGAATAAGTGTCATTTCTTATTGAGCCCTTGATATTTGGCCCAGACTTTTGTCAGAAATTGTGAAGTCTTCAGATCATATTTTCACTCCTACAAAGGGAAAATATTCCATCTAGATTATCAATAGTGGCACAAAATACCTTGAGAGTTTTCCTGATACAGCAAAATATCAGTGTCATGATTTAAAACTGTAATAAGAATGCCAGTGAAACAATACACATCCTTACTGACTCCAGCTAAAGTACACCAGCTCTGCTGGGAAACCCTGATTATTTGATGATGCCCAGAAATTACCTTCAGAGCCAGTAGTTCAGCAACTATGAACACCCTTTGTTTTATTCATTTTTAAAACTCTTACATACCAATATTTTGTTAAAAATCATTACAGAATTATAGAGAATATGCATATAT
Organism: Phocoena sinus; assembly: GCF_008692025.1. Lineage (NCBI taxonomy): Eukaryota > Metazoa > Chordata > Mammalia > Artiodactyla > Phocoenidae > Phocoena > Phocoena sinus. Next base: position 99,612,581 of record NC_045766.1, on the reverse strand, counting down.
GAAAAAATATCTGAAACTTTGACAGCAGACTAGAAGTATATATCAATAAATTGACAATTACTTAGACACTTATCAAGTGTGGGTCCCTGAGGAAATGTAACTGCTACCTGTTAAGAGTGTATCAGATTTAGTTATAACAAATCCACTTTATAGGATTTATCAAGGAACAAAGAAACACGAGGATATTCTAATGTGGCTAAGTTGAAATGGTGGCTTCCTTATGAAATTAATTGTAAAAGGGGCACATTTACCCCTATGTTCACTTAAAATTTTCAGGTGTATTAATAGACATAGCATGACTCTTGCAATTAATAGTGTCTCAGAGTTCATTTTAATAGCAGTGTCATATTTATTGTCAATTTTAAAGAATGCCTCTAAGTTCATAATGGAAATTGATTCAAATCCTATTTTATTTAATAGTGATTCAACATGTAGCAAAATTGGTTCTGATTTTTAAGTTATATTTTATGTATTTGTAGAACATGAGCTAAGGCCTTATTTCCTCACAAAGTATTTCAGCAAACAGTGATTTAAATAGCACATACACATGTAGAAAAACATTTCATTAAAATATCAGAAAATACTGCCTTTACACATAAATATGACAAAAGAAGACTTTACAGTCATTGTAGGCTAAATAAAATTGGCCTAATAAACCTGAGATTTGGGCTCGACTGCTATCTTTATTTGGGATTCCTGAAGCAGAATTTGAATACCATTTTTAAAAAGATTTAATAATAACCAAAAAAATTGAAAGTTGAAAATAATTTAGTACAATTTCCATGTTTGCCAATTTATATGACATCGGAAACTGCCTTAACATTCTACATACTGGAAAAAAATAAGTTCAATTACATAAGATAAAATAATTCATTCTGGAGCATCTTTTAAGCACTATGCTAGGGGAGCATTCACTGGAAATTATTCTATGAAAATTGTAAGACGTTTCTAAATAAATATGCCATTTGTCGTAGGATCTGAGACCAAATTCACACTGAAAGATTGGGTTGTGCACCACAGATGTGTTCTGTTTAACCATTTGGAATTAGCAACTTGATGAGCTGTTAGATAATATGGATGTTGCCGAATTTTTCATGTTGAAGAAGTCATAGGAGATAAGCACCTGCCTGTTCTTCAGAGCGTGATTCTTCTGAGAAAGCACAGAACATGCCTCCACTGCATTTCTAATATTAAAAAAAAAAATGCGGTTTAGCACTGAAACTGGAAGACAGTTGTCTAAATTTCTGAGATTCTGAATCAAAAACAATTTTTCCATTGTGACTTTTAATGCATTTCATCGACTCTAGCTATTAGAGACCATGTAAGGAAAGACATGATGGTTATTGCTTGTTATTAAATATTTCCTAAGCTTCCTATCATTTGGATCAGTCAATCCACTTGAGAGTATTTTATTCCTATCTGGGGCTAATTTTGATGTATTTAAAAAAAAACCTTCTATGGAGTATTTTCATATGTTATAAATATGTTCTTAAAAGTGGTCTTTATAACTTTTGCCTATGGGTGATAAGTATTTTAATTAATATTGGTTCTTATCCTGCATAATTACTAAAATAAGATTCTGTTTACCTTTTTTAAAGATGTCAATGGTATATAAAGGCCAAAATGAAGTCAGAAGAGAAGAGAAGAAAGGACTTACAGAATGGGCATTGTAAGTAGTTCAGTGACTGTATTCCATGATTTTCTACTGTTCCAGCACTTCAAGAGTTCATTTTAAACTTGTATGCATGAATTGTGAAAGCCAAAGAAATTCAGTTCCAACCTTTCAGCATTAAGACTTTTCATCTGGTTTCTAGGTTTGCTGGTGGAAATTGCACCTGCTTCTCATTAAATGATATTACCTTTTTCCTAATTCTGCTTGCTGGAAAACACAACAGACTGAATATGCTAAAAATACAAGATGACTGATTATATCTAGTTATTTACCATTCACAATGGCTCCAATACATTAGTTGGTTTTATTTAGTGGAGCATTAGCCATAGAAATATTAAGGAATTCTTATTCCCTCTTACAGGGACTGTCATTTAACATATAACAAATCAATTTACAATTCATTAACACTAAAAAAGAAAATCAGCTCTTTAACTCTTAGAATATGTATGAAATCCTGGAGCTGACTACAAGGTTATATTCATTTGAAGGATCTCTTCCCAAGCAAGCTATAATTACCACTATAGTTGGTTTGATAATTGCCACCATCTCCTCCCCAACACCCACCTTCACCTCCACCTCCAAATTGCAAACTACTTTGTCAAGACAGATTCTCTGGCACGAGACGCTGAATTAACAAGAAAGGGATGTTCTCTAATTAACCACAGTATAGAGATAATATGTGAGGCAAGTCATTTAACTATTTAAACTCATCTTCTATTTCAAATTGAGCTCAAGTTATAAGGGACTTTTCGATCTATATTACCCTCCAGCTAACGGAAAGGATTTAAGTGAGGAAATTATAAACTAGAGGGATGCTTTAGGGCTATTTTTAAGGCTCATGTGATTTCTCAGAGAGAGGTCTGAGGACAAGCTGCATTAGAATGTTTCACTCTTACTCACCAAAGTTCAGACTCAGAAGGTCCAGGGTAGGGCTAAGACATGAACATTTTCAGGAAGCTCTCCTAGGTGGTTCTTTTCACAAAGAGTTTGAGGCTCACTGCTCTGGCAGAGAAGGGAGAGCCGAGACAGCTGATACCAGGCAAAGGATGAGCTGAAAGTAATGTAGACAGAGGCAGAAACCTGGATCTAGACACCTGGACCAATGACTTAAGCTGAGCAACCCTAAGATTCACCACAGTGAATTCAGTACTGAACTGCAAAATAAAAAGATGCTCCTGAGGTATTTATTACCTGTTTTCCAACTAGCAGTTTAGCATAAACTCAACCAGATGGGCCCAGCAAGAAGCAATGAAAATAACCTGAGGCAGCCAGGTACAATAGAAGAAAGATAACAAACAGATGTTTAAGAAGACAGGAATAAGTAGTAACCAGATATCCAAAATTGAAACTAAGTTTGGGTTTTTTTTTCCTATACTACATATATTGTAAAAAAAAAAAAAAGTGATACTAACTAATCAGTTTATTCTGTAGAATGTATATCACTTTAAATTATTGAATGGTTAAATGTTAAAACCATGTATGAGTTAATAAATGGCATCTGTTACCTGTGCATAAAGTAATGTTATCAATATGATACTACTAATCATCTCATAGTAGCCTTTGAGCTTCTAGCATTCAATCTGAAATCACAACTCCTACTGTTACAAAAATATCCTGAAGAATATGAACTAGAGGTACAAATGATCTGTTCTTGTTTCCTCCAATCTAAAGTCAAATTCTTGAGTTTGAGAAGTCAAGAAAAGCATAGCATTTCAGAATCAGTCAAATCTATCGAGAAATATGATTTACTGGAGCTCTTTTGGGAAGTACTAATCTTCTCAAATCCAGTACTAGAAGACAGGAAGCAAAAAGTAATGAAAGAAGACAACAGGCATAGAAGAACTCATGAAGCAAATTATTGCTAATAATGGGCATTTCATCACCTCCTCTAAACTCATTTTATTGCCTTTTGTTTGTTTGCTTTTGAGATATTCTTGCAAGAGCATGTTTCTAAGGAGACCTAGGCAATGCTTAATTCAGGGTGTTGTATGGTTTTCAAAATCTAAGAAGCAAAAAAAACAGATATAATTTACTCTGCCACAAATTTAGCATTGATCTTTTAATCCTTACTAATTCGTATTCAGTAAAGGTTTGCTGTGTGTTTATTGCCTATAAAACTATACCTAAGGTATTTGGAAAGGTGTCCTCCAGGAGCTAGCAACCTGATGTGGAAAACAGAAACCAGTGAGCAAAACAGAGGAATATCCACAGGCAGTCTGTGACTACTTTACATACTGAAGAAGTTGCAAATTAATATGCAACCAGATATCCAATTTTCTAGCCACCCCTATTCATCTTCCTACCTGCCTGTGGGCTGTGAGCACCCACCAGGGAAAGAGGAGCAGCTACATCTGAGCAGTGACCAGATTTGGACCTTTGATTCTTATCCTCCCCTCCAGGGTAGACAGTGGGTTCTTTCCAGGACAATGTGCAATTTGGCCGTGGAAGCAAATACAAGAACACAGGACAGGGCCGTTTCCACAGTGTAGTGGTCCTCCCTGTCACTGTGCCATGGAGTCTGTGCTTTACTGCCTAAGAGTTTCTGGAAGGGGAGAGACCACAGGACTGGGACATGAGTTCAGGAAAACCTAGTGCCTTAGAGTACAAAGGTCCAGGAGGGACTCTAAGGGGCTTGTTTTTTTTTTTTTGGAGGGGGAGAAGGTTTATACTTTGTTTCCCCCATGTCCTGAGCTAGGTCAAATGTAAAATATATGGGTACTAGTGGCTAAGTGAGCTGATTAAACGTTTTACAGAAATATAGTAAAAATGTGTCTTATGGAACTTGTCAGCTCACTCTCTCTGAAATTACCAGGTCATTTTACATCGAGAATTAGGTAAATAAAATTCTGAGTCCAAGTATTCAAAGCTTTAATGGGGTGGCAAGTGGGTGGGGGGGAGACAAAAATAGAAAAGAGAATTGAATTTAAGTAACAAGAATGCTTACATCATAAAAACAAACAACCCGATTAATAAATGGGCACAGGAGCTAAATAGACATTTTTCTAAAGAAGACATACAGATGGGCAATAGACACCTGAAAAGATGCTCAACATCACTAATCATCAAGGAAATGAAAATCAAACCCACAATGAGGTATCACCTCACACATGTCAGAATGGTTATTATCAAAGAGACAACAAAGAACAAGTTTGGCAGGGACGTGGAGAAGAGGAAACCCTCATGCACTGTTGGCAGGAATGTAAATTGGTACAGCCACTTTGAAAAACAGTGTGGAGGTTCCTCAAAAAAGTAAAAATGGAACTACTATGCAATCCAACAATTCCAATTCTGGATATTTTCCTGAAGAAAACAAAAACACATATATGTATGCATATGGCTGATTCACTTTGTTGTACAGCAGAAACTAACACAACATTGTAAAGCAATTATCCGGTAGATAAGAGGTACAAACTTCCAGTTATTAAATAAGTCATGGATATGTAATGTAAAGTACAGGGAACATAGTCAATAAGATTTTAAAAGCTTTGTATGGTGGCAGGTGGTAACTAGACTTATTGTGATGATCATTTTGTAATGTATAAAAATATCGAATCACTATGTTGTACACCTGAAACTAACATAATATTGTGAGTCATTTATAGATCAGTTAAAAAAAAGAATGACTACTTTAGTACGTTACTCCTCATTTCAAATATTCACAAGATGTTTGATTACTAGAATACCCTTGAACTAATTCAGTCTTTTATTTTGTTGCAGTACACGTCCCAGGAATTAAAACTTACATAGATCCAGATACATATGAAGACCCATCCCTAGCAGTCCATGAATTTGCAAAGGAGATCGATCCCTCAAGAATACGCATTGAGAGAGTCATTGGGGCAGGTAAACATAAAGTCTACACTTTTGAAGTTACGATTCCTTAATGGTTTTGTAACTGGTTTATCAACATACTATTTTAAATCTTAGCAGTTTTAGTCACTGAAAAAATTTTTTAAATGAGAAGTAAAATTATTTTGTATATATGATGTTATTGTTTTAAAAAGTATTGCAAGTGCCCAAATTCAGTTTCCAAACAATGAGAAAATCCATGAAAGTTATTTTTAACATCCTGTAGTCATCCTTTCAGTATTGAGACAAATTACAATGAAACTAGAGTGATTCAGGAATTTATTTTGGAAATGCAACTTCAGGAGTTTGTCATAGGTTATTACAGATTTACTTAAAACCCAACGTCTACAGACATACACTATAATTAGTATTCACAGTGATGACCTTGAGGTCCTGCAAGATCCAGCAGTGTTCTGAGACTCATTGAGTATAAAATTAGGTTCAATATAGTTTTATATCACTTTAATGCAAACTAATAATTTCCGTATGTAGAATATTCAAATACTCAGAACACTATATTATTCAATTATTCTGGATAAATACAAATTTATTATGAACCAGCCCCCAAGAATTTCTTCTGTACATTACTTAGGGCACAGGCCAAGCCAATATAACAAAGAGACCCCAGAATATAAATGTGTTCCTCTTGCAATTCCTTGACCCAAGGTGAGTAATCCATGCTGGCAGAGGAGCTCTCATGCAAAAGGTCTTGAAAGGACCCAAGTTCCTTCTACTCTTTGCTCTGCCCTCCCCTAGCGTGTTATCCTCTGAATGGTCAAAGCTGGTCACCAGCACATCTACCTTTTGGTCTATGAGAAGGAGAAGGAAAGAGTTTGGGCTCTTTGCCTTTGCCTTTAGGACGATTAGCTTTGTCTTTAAGGCAATAACCTGAAATCGCAAACATGTCTATTCACATCTCAATGGTCCAAATGCAATCACGTGGATACACTTAAATGCAAGAGAGTTTGGAAATATAATTTCTGACTGGGCAGCCATGCGTGCAGCTAAAAAGGGGAGGGGAATGTGCTACTAAATAGAGAAGGAAGGCTGAATCCTGAAGGGGGGTGTTGTCCTCCTCTAGATGCTGATATCTGTGTAATCCTTTAGAGAGAGCAGAACGTACCATTCCAGCTGGGTATCATGTCTTTGCAAACACCAGAAGGCTTTCTTCCTTTCAAAACTCTTCTTCACCAGAAAGACTGGCTACATAATTTACAGGGACCAGTGCAAAATGAAAATGTAGAGTTCCTTGTTAAAAAGACTATTAAGAATTTCAAGACAGTGACAACAGAGCATTAAACAGCAGAGCACTTCTAAACTCAAGGTGCTGGGTGACTACACCCAAGAAGCTGACTATTTCACAGAGAGCTAGCACTACACTGAGAATTCCAGGAAATTTGGAGACAGCCCTTCCTTATGTTATTTCACTCCTTATGCACCATGGATCATCTCATCTCCTCCATGGCCTATTTTCCCTCTGAAAGCTGACACAAGGGTCCTATACACTTAAATCTTGATGCTCACAGCCAAAGAGGTTGTCTTATCAGAAAGATTAAGAACCTGGAATGGAACCAGATTCTCTCTTCTCTTCTGATGAACATAAAGCACGTCAATAGGCATTAAAGGCATAATTGAAAAGAGTGATTGCGTTATATCCATTTAGTTTGGGGGTTCTTAAGACAGCAGAGGAATAGAAAAGAGAGGAGATTGAGTAATTTCATTGCACCCTATATTTGGCTTTCTTCCTCTGGCCCCTGAGAAAACAATGGTATGACCTTTCATACCGCATTGTTCCATACTCATGTAGGTACAGGAGAAGTATTTCTTGTTGTAGAGTTTTGTGCATATTATAAACACCAATGTCTGAAATCTGTTGAGAGAGAAAAATCAAGTGTCTGAGGTGTGCAAAGTGTCAACTGAAAAAAAAACAAAACTACACAATTTAAAAATTGCGAGTTGAGTTCATTCATTGTCTTACTGAGGACTATTCCCTGGGAGACAGCCTCTCAGATAGCTCTGAGAAACTGTTCCAAAGAGGTAAAGGGCGATTTGGCAAGTGGGATACGTACAACCAAGCGCACATCTCACAACTCGGTAGAAGGTTGCAGCTAGTCATAGTCATGAGGAGGAAAAGATATCTTAGTTAATGGTTTTAGTGCTTTTCTAAGTATGGGAAGATACAAGAATCCAGGTTCATAAAAATTTTCTCCAGAAAATATCTAACTAGCTGAAGACTTGTTCTGCCATTTTTCCCAGAACAAAGAGTGCCTTCATTCCTGATTTCTGCCCTGAACTCCTTTCAGGGTGTTATTAAAGGTCAGTGGCTGCAGTGGCTAATATCTCAGTCCTTATAGAGCTGGATGGCTAGTGCTAGTGACATTCTTTAGTTAGCAAGACAAATAAATTCAGTTTATCTTTAGTGTTTGGGTTTTTTTAACCAAAATATAATTTTATCCTGAAAAAAAGTATGACAGATATTGCCAAAGCAATCCATAACTATTAAAAAGACTATTTTAATATCACGGCCTCCCTACTCTGTCTAAACTCTAGTATGTCAAAATGGGATTCATTTTTTTTAGCTAAGACAGAAGATGTATAGGTGTATAGGATTAACATCAGTGTCCCTTTTATAATTATTCATCTTTGACTATTTCAAACAATATGCTAAGTGATCATTTACTATCTTCAGAAAAATCATAAAAATAAAAATGCTTTATGAGAAAAAGCTATTGTAATATAACTTCCCTCTTTGTGCCCCTGGCCTGTACTACTCTATTGTTACTTAACTCCATTAGGTCATGTTCCTAAAGTTCAGCAACAGTGTGAAAAAAACATTGTTCAGTCAAACGAAGGAATTAATAGAGTTTTCTAACATCCATGACATTGTAAGGGAGGAAAAACTTTCCGCTACCCTTCTAGGGTCTTTTGGCTGGTCTGTTAATTAAATTGGCGTAAGACATTAACAGGAGGAAAAAATCTAATTATGTGCTACAGGAGCCCCAAAAAGACAATGAGAGGCTCTCACTGACAGGCAGGCAACTGAAGCTTATATGCCATTTTGAGCTGAGAAGAAGGGGTGGGGTTTGGGGTTTCAGAAGGAAGGAAGACAATTCATAGGAGGATAGGAAGAGCAAATGTTTGGTAAACAAATGTTTGCCAAGCCTTACAGAGACAATGGGGCACAGACAAATTTGATCTCAAGGCCCTGCCCCCTGCCCCCTGCAAGCTTAGGCACCTAGCTCTTAGTCTTTGTAATTATCTTTGATGTTAGCTCTCTTCCTGGACCAGACCCTCTATCTAAGTGGTTTTAGGCAGTTAAGAGGGTGGTATAAAGCTCTCCTTGCATCTGTTGGGCCTCGATTATCTACATTTCAAAATACTCCTCGTGCCAAAGTGGCACCTTCTGGGGCAGCCCGCCCTGAACCTCATCAACATAATTGCACAACTGTTTGCTTGCCCAGCTTTTTACTGTCAATACTTTCCTCTGGTTGCATCATATTCTTTACTTTTTCCCCACCCATTTGATTGTTTCTTCTCAAATTCTGTTTCTTTATCATCTGTGTGCATTAGATATTCCTGTTCCCCTTGGAAGTGTAAATTAAAGGACTTAAGGGGAAATGTGGATGCTGTACAGAGGGGGAGTGTTGTGGGGAAGATGGGAAAGAGAGGCAAGATATCAAGTCTTGATAATTGTCAGATGAAAGATATCAGGTCCCATTAAGGCACTGAGAGTAGCAATAGAGAAGGATGCCTAGATTCACAATTCATTGCTGAGGAAAAATCTGCAAGGCCTCCATGTTTTTTGGCAAAGAAATAGTTAAGAATGCTTTCCAGGTTTCCAGTTGGGAGAAATATAATATAATCATTATTTCTTAAATGTGTTATTAAAAAATGAACCCCAAAATAGTCACATTAAAAGAAATAAGAGAGCATGGAAAATGATATCACACCTAACCTATGACATTTCTTAACATGTCCACTGAAAAATGTTTATTAGATGACTAATATCTACTTATAAAAAGGCACCGAGCTAATTAGATTTTTCATATTAAGTCACTATGCTTATCAAAGACCTATGTATTCAACCTGTCTTCCACAACCTTTGTCCTGGGATTTTCAACTTTATAACCATCCAAATATTATGTGACAAATCCTTGGAAAATTTAATTTATCCAATATCTAGACTATATGTATATTCTTAAATTATATATGTTATCTTTCAGTGTAAATTTTACTATTATTTAAAATGTGTTTTCTAGGACTTTTTTCTTTTGTATATCACTATTACGTTCAATAGTGGCAGTTTATCTTTCTTAGTTCATCAATACAGGCCTGAATTTCCATGAAAATGCACATTTCCCTTTAAATGAAGTGAGTAGCTCTGTTGCATAGGAGATGATAAAGATCATCTATCTCCTTTGACTTTTTGCATGATAAACTGAAATACTGTGGCCAGAGGAAAACAGAAACAGTAAAACAGAAATTCCCAGGCTAAGAGAGCCAAGTCAGGTTAGGGTAGAATCATTATTTTACACACACTTTGAGAGGTAATGAGAAAACTAGTAAACTAAATTTTAATCATGGGCTGAAAAAGGTCATTGGAAGGCTATTTCTTTTTCAGGGTAGTACTGAACCTAAACCATTCTATGAAAAACTTGCAGAGTATCTAAAATTTTGAAACATTATTCCACTGAAAAAAATCATTCTTATGTCTCTTAAGCCCATAGGGCACCCTTCTTATATTTGACCTTCCCTTTTTCCCTAGTCTCAACGGAAATGCATAATATCTCCCCATCATTCATATTTCTGTCCCTTTATCTATACAAAACTCATTACCACCTCCACTATCAGCCTTGTCTTCTCCTGGCTTACTGTCACCATTATTTTTTCTCTTCCTTGAAAAGTCAGGAACTTTTAGCTGTTGGTTTCTCAGCAATCATCTGCAGGTGAAAGAAAGTCAAAAGGACAACAAAAAGGATATAAAAAGTGAATGTCAAATCAGTGATTTATTCAGCCTAATATTTGATTCCCTTATTGACTTTCCCGTTTGAGGTCATAGTTGCACATGATAATGTGCAAAGCAAAATGCTTGCTTTATGTACCTTTCTTAATTCCTCTGCCATCCCTCAGCCAACCTCTTCTCTGTAGTTTAGAATCTATTAATTTTAGTTATCTTAAACTTTCTCATCCCCTTTATTATTTTTGTTCCTCTTCTACAGCTATAGTATAATTTTTTGCAACATGACAATGAGAAACGTAGGCAGTATTCCAGATGCGGTTGCATAATTTACTTTTACAAAGAGTAACTTGAATTTATGGCTCATTTCCTCTATCTTTAGATGAGATGATCTTATCAGATACAAATTTTGTCCTTGTCTTTCAACTTAAAGGATTTATGGTAGAGGTCAGATTCATTTTCTTTTCTAGGAAACTCCTTTGTCCAACCAATAGACTGAAAGTAGGATCAACAACAGATTCTGGCAAGATCTTTGTGCTTTTTACTCAAGAATTCCATAACTTTCTAAATCAAATGATGTAATGAAAGATGGGCTTTACCCTGTCGACAAAAAATTAAGTCAGTCAATCTAACAAAGAAATGGAAAATTTTATTTGAGCCAAATTTGAGGATTTTAACCTGGGAAGAGCGTCTCAGAAAGCTCTGAGGACTGTTCCACCTGATAGAAGTCAAAGCACAGTTATATAAGTTTTCTGAGACAGATGGCTGTAGATCAAATTACTTATTATTGAGAAGTTTACATAATCCAGATCTAAGCATCATCATGGTGGGTCATGTGACCCCTTACAAGATCAAGAAGTAATGTTATCTTTTAAGGAGCTGACTTGTTGATGCTAGATGAATGTTGCTGTTTATGGTTGAGCAGGTATTTCTGCCCATGAGGGAGGTCTGGACGATAATGCAGATACACAATGCACAGTGGTGGGAGAACGGAGGCCAGAAGGCAGAGAAGAATTTTTGTCTAAATTTTTCTTGTTTTGCCATAAAATATGAATTTTATTTCACAGTCCGTTCTCCCTGGACATTATGATATGAATTAAAAACGCAGAGACTGAAGGCACACCGATGCAGACTTGAAGCACAGCTTTGCTACTAATTCACTCAGTGACCTTCTGCAATTTACTGGTCTTTCGGAAATTTGCTTTATCTATAAAATAGATTCATAATAATAATAGTTATTTTGCAGGATTCATGTAAGAGTTAGAGATGACACATATTGAGGACCTGTGATGCTATAGACACTCAGTAAAAAGGTGGAAATGACTATTAGATTAAAAAGAGATATAGCTTTTATATTCAGTTAATATGGATAGAAGAATGACACTCTGTGCCCAACTCTCAACATATTTATGGTGTAAGATATTAAAATATTGCATATTGATGAAAAATTCAAAAGCTAATGGCTTAGGTAACTGGAATGATACCTATGATTTTCAGAGTTCGTTGAAAATTAGTAATTAAAAATGAAGTTTCATTTTTGTCAGTACAGGAAGAACTATGCCCATCTCAACAAATGCTTTCTTTTTTCTTTTTGTTTTTAATTAAAGAAACTTAATTTTTCCTACATCTTGTGAGATTATAATGATCATATATGCGTTTATTTTTTATTTAAACAAGCCATACAATGAAATGAGTTTAACAAAAGAAATTTATTTCAATATCTTAATGTAAAATCATTGTAAATAAGTCATCAATTTATTCCTAGCACATCTAAGAACTTAGGTTAATTTATCAATTTTAATAGACTTTAATTTTATTTTACTTACATTTCAACACTACCTCTTATTTTGGGGGGCCATTTAGTGTACATTTGCTATCTCACATATACATTTCTCAATCTTACAAGTTGCCTCATCATAGTAGTTGTTTGAGAAATACTTGTTAAATAAATAAACAAATGAATAAATAAATGAATAACTGAAAGGATATAGAATTATTTCCAAATAATTATTGTAAAAGACTATGTCTATCTGGTTATCAACAAAAATCCTAATATGGAATTTAAAGTACAACACAATATAATATAAAATTGAATGCATATTATATACAAAGTATATAAAAATGAGACAAAAGAACAAATTTATAGAGGACAATTGTGAATTATAATAGTTGAAATACTTTATATTAATAATTTACTTGATGAATTAGACCAAAATTATAGAACTTATTATATGTCTTTGCATTCACATAGTGAAATACAAAATCTTACAGAAAAGATTACACTGAGATTTTATTTTGTACTGCATTTGTATAACAGATGAGGTAATTTTGAAAAATTTTTATAACTTACAAGTGACTGATTAATTTTCAAACTTTTTTCCCCTTTGGCTTTTTCTTCTAATTTGTATATTGTTAAAATATTTGATGAAATGAAGGAAACTTGGCACCTATTTTCAAAAAATACTCCAAGGAGATAGGGGAAGACTGGATACATCTTATATACAAAGAAAAAATTAAAACAATGATACGTTCTCTTAAGGCTAAGAGCCAAAATAGAAAAAAGAAGACCCACACATCAACAGCAACAGTTTTTATCCCTTATCATAGTATATTAGTTATCTCTTGCTACATGACAAATTGCCCTAAAACTTAAAGCAAGAACATTTACTATCTATCTCAGTTTCTATAGGTCAGGAATTCAGTCATGGCTTAGCTTCTGCAAGGTTGTTCATAAAGTTGCAATCAAGGTGTCAGCTAGGGCTGTGGTCTCATCTGAAGGCTCAAATAGTCAAGGATACACTTCCAACCTTATTTATATGGCTTCTATCAAGGTACAGTTTGAGAGTTGTTGCAATAAAAGCCTTAATTCCTCATTCAGTTGGCTGGAGAACACTCTCCGATTCCTGCCATGTGGACCTCTCCAACATGGTAGCTTAGTTCATTAAACCCAGAAAGAGAGTCTGCTAGCAAAATGGAAATCACAATCTATTGTAACCTAATCATGGAAGTGACATCACATCACTTTGCCTTATTGCATTGGCTATAAATATGATACTAGGTCTAGGCTACAGTGGGAATCGCACAAGGGCATGAATACCAGGATGCAGGGATCATTGCAGGCCATCTTTGAAGTCCACCTATCTCGTATAGTAAATTTTCAAACTTGAAGTTCATTTGGAGTTTTAAGTTTAATACGAATGTATTAAAGATGGCAGACTCATTAAAAATACATTTGGGGGATAAGTTCATATAAAAATTGGATACAGTTGTAAATTTCTCTCTTGTAAAGAAGTAAAAGGTTGTTTATGTTCTACAATTATTTAATAGTGCCACACACTCAATAATGCTGCCTGAGAGGCCATGTGTATTCTTACATTGGTGAACAGAAAGATGTGAATTATATGATTATATGATTTGCTTATGCCACACTGTAGTTCTTCTAGCATAAGGTAATTAGTTGATTGTTCCCATAGTGATACTTGTGTTCTCAGTCTAATTGTATATTTAACTAAAGGCTTTTGTCTTTGTAGCCTGTCCAGGTTATTTATTGCTATGTTACAACCCATCCTCAAACTAAATGGCTTCAAATAATAATTGTTTCATTTATTCATGATTCTATGGGTGAACAGTCTGGGCTGGGCTCAGGTGGAGCTGGGGGTTTTGTCTTTTGGTCTCACATGAAGTCACTCCCATAATGGTGGCTCAACTGAACATGTTGTTGTCAGGTGGTTGGTCTAGGGGGTTCTAAGCAGGGATGATTCATCTCTGTTCCATATGGCTTCACCTCCACCCACAGGCTAGACATCTCAAGGTAGTGTTTCAAGCAGATGAGAAAAAGAGTTGTAAGACCTCTTTTGAACTTGGCTCTGAACTCCTACAACATAATTCTGACACTATATCTTGGTCAAAGTGAGTCACAAGGCCAGCCCAAATGTAACAAAGTGAAGAAACAGATTCTACCTCTTGATGAGAAGAGCAACAAAGTCACATTGCGAAGGGGCATGCATACAGAGTTGGGAGGAATTTGTAGTCATGTTTTACAATCCACCATATAGCTGATGGTTTAAAAAATATCATTATTTTTCAAGCCTAGTTTGAATAACATATTACGAGTTTATTTACTATTTTATCTCCCAAGACCATTTTTGCTTTGCACTCCTAATGAATGATATTCATGTTTTCCTTATTTAGCAACTATGAGTAGGTACTATGAGGTTTACTAAAATGAATAAAAAAGGAACTCAGGCTCAAGAGGGAAGCTAAGGAAAGTCTAGTATATAAGGTAGAAAGGAAACAGAAAGGACAAATAGAAAGAAGCAGCATCTTAAGTGAGCAAAAGATACATATAAATCACTACTGAAATTCAAAGAATCTGGAGATAACTGCAAACTAGTCAATCAGATTGCCTAAGGGAGATGGAATTTGAAAGAGAAGGAATGCCAAAATGAAGAAAATGCAGTTTAGACAGGGGGAGAGAGAAGTGATAGAATAAGAGGTGTGGAGATTGTGAAGAGCAATTTTGGGCAATTTCAAGAGATTTTAGAGTTGGGTGACACTTGCTCTTTATTATACCTAATTTCTCTTCAAAGTCTAGGATTTTCCTTTTTCTTGAAGCAAATACAACTCTAGTCCTGCTTCTTAGCTATTAGTAATGGTTAGTGCCTTTTCAGTTTTAGTTTTTAATGACTTAGAAAGTGTAAATGATTAAAGAAAAGAGGAATGTTTTTTGTTTTTATCGGGCAACTAATAAAAAGAAAATGCCTTTCTATTTCATAATTGTTGTGAGAAGCAGATGAGATAAAGTAGAGTCTAATTAACCATCCACCCTTTATCAGAACACTGCCAGTGAAAATGTTCACTGCCTCACCAGGAAGACTATTCCCTTCCTTAGGAGCAGTTCCAATAACTCGAGAATCTTTGTGAGTAACAGTATGCTTCCTTATAGCCCCGTATATAATCTTAAAACACTACACACTGGTACTGGTTCTGCAAAATTGAACTTATACAAAGTAAACCTAAGCCTTCTTCTGCACTACTCCATGACCCTTCAAATATTTGAAGACAACATGTGAACCTCATAAATCTTTCCTTTCTTGCCTAAATTGTCTAAACCTTTCAAACATTTCCATCTGACATGCTTTCTGGATACTTCATCATTCTGATAACCTTCCTCTGGAGAACTAGAGTTTTTCTCTAAATCTTTTCAGAATTGAGCTCAATATTCCAAATATTTTCTAATCAATGCAGAAACCAGGGTAGCACCATTCCTTCTAGGCCTCAATGAATGCAGCCTAAGTTTGCATTTGCTTTTTGAAGAGTTGCCACACACTGATGGCATAGGGACAGTTTACTACCAGCTTATCCCCAGTGATCTTTCTCAAATGAGTTGCTTTTAAGCCAGGCCTATTTCTATACTTGTTCAACTGACTTTAAGATGCTGGGTTATATTTTATTTATATGGCCACAATGTATATCTATATAAACCATATATATTGTCTGTCTATCCAAACTTACATGTTTTCTCATAGTCCCACTTTATAAATATTCCTATTAAATTTCATCAGGTTTATACAGGTGAATTTTCCTAAACTATCCAGGTCGTTCTCCATCTCAGTTAGATTAGGCAGTACAATTATCGTCCTTTCCAGTGTCATCCCTGAGTTTTTCTGCCTTACAATTTAGCTGTGTGTCTTTATAATAAGTAAGCTCAGAGCTCCCTGTGCTGCAGTTATTTAGTACACTTTCTAATTTTTTTCTTTTTTAGGATAATTGTGTTTGCATTGTTGGAATTCTTTATTTTATAGATACCTATCCCTCACTCTTTATAGAATCTCTGAACATGAATTTGTACTCAATCTGTAGACAATTTTTTAAACTGCCACCCTGAAGTTTAACATCTACAATTATGTACAAGGCTTTTTTCCTAGGCTGTTAGGTATCTTAAAATTAAAATGATCAGTTTCTCCCAAGTTCACACTTCAAAGGGCTGTATTCAGAACTAAATCAAAGTAACAGTTCCTGATAACTTTTTGAAAGATGGAAACAGCAGCAAGGCAGGAATTTATGATCATTTTTAGCCCCTCATTTATTGCTTTCATGGTGGAATAAATAAACACAGGATAGGAAGGTGTGTTATGTAACGATTGTTTAGAACTTGAAGCATATGGGCTTCATATAGTAGTCTAATGAAGTTCTTTATTTAAATGGAAACCTCTGATACTCTGTTCCTGCCAGAATCTATCATGTTTTCCTCCTTTGCTTCATCCTATCAGGAAAGGTAGTCTCTCTTTGATATTAATAATAAGCAAGAGTTACTAAAGTTTATAAGCTTGAGACAGGTTTTACTTGTCATCTCTTTCACTCCTCACAATGCTAAAAATCACAAGAGTTACATATGCCCATTTTACAAACAAGGAAATTAAGACTTAGATTAAATTATTTGGTCAAAATGAACCAGCTTATACATAATGAAGCCATATTCAGCCACAGAGTACTCTGGTTTTAAGCCCATGCTCTTATTAACCACTACTTTATTACAGATAACTTTTTTTTTTTACCATCTTTATTGGGGTATACTTGCTTTACAATGGTGTGTTAGTTTCTGCTTTATAACAAAGTGAATCAGCTATACATATACATATATCCACATATCTCCTCCCTCTTGCATCTCCCTCCCACCCTCCTTATCCCACCTCTCTAGGTGGTCACAAAGCACCCAGATGATCTCCTGTGCTATGCAGCTTCTTCCCACTAGCTATCAGTTTTACATTTGGTAGTGTATATATGTCCATGCCATGCTCTCACTTGGTCCCAGCTTACCCTTCCCCCTCCCCCTGTCCTTAAGTCCATTCTCTACATCTGTGTCTTTATTCCTGTCCTGCCCCTAGGTTCTTCAGAACCATTTTTTTTTCTTTTTCTTAGACTCCATATAATGTGTTAGTATACGGCATTTGTTTTTCTTTTTCTGACTTACTTCACTCTGTAAGACAGACTCTAGATCCATCCACTTCACTACAAATAACTCAATTTTGTTTCTTTTTATGGCTGAGTAATATTCCATTGAATATATGCACCACATCTTTATCCATTCACCTGTCAATGGACATGTAGGTTGCTTCCATGTCCTGGCTATTGTAAATAGAACTGAAATGAACATTGTGGTTCATGACTCTTTTCGAATTACGGTTTTCTTAGAGTATATGCCCACTAGCAGGATTGCTGGGTCATATGGTAGTTCTATTTTTAGTTTTTTAAGGAACCTCCATACTGTTCTCCATACTGGCTGTTTCAATTTACATTCCCACCAACAGTGCAAGAGGGTTCCGTTTTCTCCACACCCTCTCCAGCATTTATTGTTTGTAGAATTTTTGAAGATGGCCATTCTGACTGGTGTGAGGTGATACCTCATTGTAGTTTTGATTTGCATTACTCTAATGATTAGTGATGCTGAGCATCCTTTCATGTGTTTGTTGGCAATCTGTATATCTTCTTTGGAGAAATGTCTATTTAGGTCTTCTTCCCATTTTTGGATGGGGTTGTTTGTTTTTTGATATTGAGCTGCATGAGCTGCTTGTAAATTTTGGAGTTTAATCCTTTAATCCTTTGTCAGTTGCTTCATTTGCAAATGTTTTCTCCCATTTTGAGGGTTGTCTTTTTGTCTTTTTTATGGTTTCCTTTGCTGTGCCAAGCTTTTAAAATTCATTAGGTCCTATTTGTTTATTTTTGTTTTTATTTCCATTTCTCTAGGAGGTGGGTCAAAAAGGATCTTGCTGTGATTTATGTCATGGAGTGTTCTGCGAATATTTTCCTCTAAGAGTTTGATAGTGTCTGGCCTTACATTTAGGTCTATAATCCATTTTGAGTTTATTTTTGTGTATTGTGTTAGGGAGTTTTCTAATTTCATTTCTTTACATGTAGCTGGCCAGTTTCCCCAGCACCTCTTATTGAAGGGGCTGTCTTTTCTCCATTGTATATTCTTGCCTCCTTTATCAAAAATAAGGTGACCGGGCTTCCCTGGTGGCGCAGTGGTTGAGAGTCTGCCTGCCGATGCAGGGGACACGGGTTCGTGCCCCAGTCTGGGAAGATCCCACATGCCGCAGAGCGGCTGGGCCCGTGAGCCATGACCGCTGAGCCTGCACGTCCGGAGCCTGTGCTCCGCAACAGGAGAGGCCACAACAGTGAGAGACCCGCATACCACAAAAAAAAAAAAAAGGTGACCATAGGGGCATGGATTTATCTCTGGGCTTTCTATCCTGTTCCATTGATCTATATTTCTGTTTTTGTGCCAGAACCATACTGTCTTGATTACTGTAGCTTTGTAGTATAGTCTAAGGTCCAGGAGACTGATAGCTCCAGCTCCGTTTTCTTTCTCAAGATTGCTTTGGCTATTCAGGGTCTTTTGTGTTTCCATACAAATTGTGAAATTTTTCTTCTAGTTCTGTGAAAAATGCCAGTGGTAGTTTAATAGGGATTGCATTGAATCTGTATATTGCTTTGGGTAGTAGAGTCATTTTCACAATATTGATTCTTCCAATCCAAGAACATGGTATATCTCTCCATCTGTTTGTATCATCTTTAATTTCTTTCATCAGCATCTTATAGTTTTCTGCATACAGGACTTTTGTCTCCTTAGGTAGGTTTATTCCTAGATATTTTATTATTT
The DNA here is from genome assembly GCF_008692025.1 of Phocoena sinus. NCBI lineage: Eukaryota > Metazoa > Chordata > Mammalia > Artiodactyla > Phocoenidae > Phocoena > Phocoena sinus. The sequence continues at coordinate 99,593,441 of NC_045766.1, read as the reverse complement.
TGTTGCTATGGTAAATGGGAGTGTTTTCTTGATTTCACTTTCAGATTTTTCATCATTAGTGTATAGGAATGCCAGAGATTTCTGTGCATTAATCTTGTATCCTGGTACTTTACCAAGTTCATTGATTAGCTCTAGTAGTTTTCTGGTAGTATCTTTAGGATTCTCTATGTATAGTATCATGTCATCTGCAAACAGTGACAGCTTTACTTCTTCTTTTCCGATTTGGATTCCTTTTATTTCCTTTTCTTCTCTGATTGCTGTGGCTAAAACTTCCAAAATTATGTTGAATGAGAGTGGTGAGAGTGGGCAACCTTGTCTTGTTCCTGATCTTAGTGGAAATGGTTTCAGTTTTTCCCCATTGAGAATGATGTTGGCTGTGGGTTTGTCATATATGGCCTTTATTATGTTGAGCTAAGTTCCCTCTATGCCTACTTTCTGGAGGGTTTTTAATCATAAATTGGTGCTGAATTTTGTCAAAAGCTTTTTCTGCATCTATTGGCATGATCATATGGTTTTTATCCTTCATTTTGTTAACATGGTGTATCACATTGATTGATTTGTGTATATTAAAGAATCCTTGCATTCCTGGGATAAACCCCACTTGATCATGGTGTATAATCCTTTTAATGTGCTGTTAGTTTCTGTTTGCTAGTATTTTGTTGAGGATTTTTGCATCCATGTCATCAGTGATATTGGCCTGTAGTTTTCTTTCTTTGTGACATTTTTGTCTGGTTTTTGAATCAGGGTGATGGTGGCCTCATAGAATGAGTTTGGGAGTGTTCCTCCCTCTGCTTGTTTTGGAAGAGTTTGAGAAGGATAGGTGTTAGCTCTTCTATAAATATTTGATAGAATTCGCCTGTGAATCCATCTGTTCCTGGGCTTTTGTTTGTTGGAAGATTTTTAATCACAGTCTCAATTTCGTTGCTTGTGATTGTTCTGTTTATGTTTTCTATTTCTTCCTGGTTCAGTCTCAAAAGGTTGTGCTTTTCTAAGAATTTGTCATTTCTTCCATGTTGTACATTTTATTGGCATAGAGTTGCTTGTAGTAATCTCTCATGATACTTTGTATTTCTCCAGTGTCCGTTGTTACTTCTCCTTTTTCATTTCTAATGCTATTGATTGGAGTCTTCTCCCTTTTATTCTTGATGAGTCTGGCTAATGGTTTATCAATTTTGTTTATCTTCTCAAAGAGCCAGCTTTTAGTTTTATTGATCTTTGCTATCATTTCCTTCATTTCTTTTTCATTTATTTCTGATTTGTTCTTTATGATTTCTTTCCTTTTACTAACTTAAGGTTTTGTTTCTTCTTTCTCTAATTGCTTTAGGTGTAAGGTTAGGTTGTTGAGATGTTTCTTGTTTCTTAAGGTAGGATTGTATTGCTATAAACTACCCCCTTAGAACTGCTTTTCCTACATCCCATAGGTTTTGGGTCATTGTGTTTCCATTGTCATTTGTTTCTAGATATTTTTTAATTTCCTGATAAAAAAATGAGGATATTTCTTCAGTGATGTCTTGGTTATTAAGTAGTGTATTGTTTAGCCTCCTTGTGTTTGTATTTTTTACAGATTTTTTCCTGTAATTGATATCTAGTCTTATAGCATTGTGGTTAGAAAAGATACTTGATATGATTTCAATTTCCTTAAATTTGCCAAGGCTTGATTTGTGACCCAAGATATGATCTATCCTGGAGAATGTTCCATGAACACTTGAGGAGAAAGTGTATTCTGCTGTTTTTGGATGGAATGTCGTATAAATGTCAATTAAGTCCATCTTGTTTAATGTATCATTTAAAGCTTGTATTTCTTTATTTATTTTCATTTTGGATGATCTGTTCATTGGTGAAAGTGGGGTGTTAAAGTCCCCTACTATGATTGTGTTACTGTTGATTTCCCCTTTTATGGCTATTAGTATTTGCCTTAGGTATTGAGGTTCTCCTATGCTGGGTGCATAGATATTTACAATTGTTATATCTTCTTCTTGGATTGATCCCTTGATCATTATGTAGTGTCCTTCTTTGTCTCTTGTAATAGTCTTTGTTTTAAAGTTTGTGTTGTCTGATATGGGAATTGCTACTCCAGCTTTCTTTTGATTTCCATTTGCATGGAATATCTTTTTCCATCCCATCACTTTCAGTCTGTATGTGTCCCTAAGTCTGAAGTGGATCTCTTGTAGGCAGCATATATATGGGTCTTGTTTTTGTATCCATTTAGCCAGTCTGTGTCTTTTGGTTGGAACATTTAATCCATTTACATTTAAGGTAGTTATCTATGTGTATGTTCTTATTACCATTTTCTGAATTGTTTTGGATTTGTTATTGTAGGTCTTTTCCTTCTCTTTTGTTTCCTGCCTAGAGAAATTCCTTTAGCATTTGTTGTAAAGCTTGTTTTGTGGTGCTGAAAATCTTAGCTTTTGCTTGTCTGTAAGGCTTTTAATTTCTCCATCGAATATGAATGAGATCCCTGCTTGGTAGACTAATCTTGTTTGTAGGTTTTTCCCTTTCATCACTTTAAACATGCCCTGCCACTCCCTTCTCGGTTGTAGAGCTTCTGCTGATAGATCAGCTGTTAACGTTATGGGGATTCCCTTGTGTATTATTCATTGTTTTTCCCTTGCTGCTTTTAATATTTTTTCTTTGTATTTAATTTTTGATATTTTGATTAGTATGTGTCTTGGTGTTTCACCTTGGATTTATCCTGTATGGGACTCTCTGCGCTTCCTGGACTTGATTGACTATTTCCTTTACCATATTAGGGAAATTTTCAACTCTAATCTCTTCAAATATTTTCTCAGTCCTTTTCTTTTTCTCCTCTTCTTCTGGACCCCTATAATTCAAGTGTTGGTGCATTTAATGTTGTCCCAGAGGTCTCTAAGACTGTCCTCAATTCTTTTCATTCTTTTCTCTTTATTCTGCTCTGCAGTAGTTATTTCGACTGTTTTATCTTCTAGGTCACTTATCTGTGCTTCTGCCTCAGTTATTCTGCTATTTTTTCCTTCTAGAGAATTTTAAATTTCATGTATTGTGTTGTTCATCATTGTTGGTTTGCTGTTTACTTCTTCTAGGTCCTTGTTAAACGTTTCTTGTATTTTCTCTATTCTATTTCCAAGATTTTGGATCATCTTTACTATCATTACTCTGAATTCTTTTTCAGGTAGACTGCCTATTTCCTCTTCATTTCTTTGGTCTGGTGGGTTTTTACCTTGCTCCTTCATCTGCTGTGTGTTTCTGTGTCGTCTCATTTTGCTTAACTTACTGTCTTTTGCGTCTCCTTTTTGCAGACTGCAGTTTCGTGGTTCCCATTGTTTTTGGTGTCTGTCTCCGGTGGCTAAGGTTGGTTCAGTGGGTTGTGTAGGCTTCCAGGTGGAGGGGACTAGTGCCTGTGTTCTGGTGGATGAGGCTGGATCTTGTCTTTCTGGTGGGCAAGACCACATCTGGTGGTGTGTTTTGTGGTGTCTGTGATCTTATTATGATTTTAGGTAACCTCTCTGCCAGTGGATGAGGTTGTGTTCCTGTCTTGCTAGTTTTTTTCCATAGCGTGTCCAACATTGTATCTTGCTGGTCATTGAGTGGAGCTGGGTTTTAGCATTGAGGTGGAGATCTCTGGGAGAGCTTTCACCATTTGTTATTATGTGCATCTGGGAGATCTCTGGTGGACCACTATCCTGAACTCAGCTCTCCCACATCAGAGGCATAGCCCTGACTCCTGGCTGGAGCACCAAGACCCTGTCAGCCACAAGACATCAGTCTTTCAAAGTTCCACTCCAGTGCTCCATTGTCCACAACCTCTCAAAAAGGATTCTTTCCTTGATGGTTAAATTCTCTGGCCTTCTCTTTATTCTCTCCTATATCTTGAGCTCCAGGTGTGGTCCTTAGGCAAGTCCCTTCATCTCTCCATGGCTGTTTTATCTTTCGGCGGACTGACTGGGACTCTGTGGCATGCTGCCCGCTGGCCGTGCCCTCAACCCCTGCCGCCGCCACGGAGAGCAGACAGTGCCACAGATAACTTTTTATGTTTGTGAACCTACACTTCCTCCATAAGGGCATCTTCTTCCAGCCCTTGTGCAATTGCTATTTCTTAAACTATTCTTTATTTGTCACAATCTTTATTTGTCTTAGGTGAATTTGGCTGTTTCTTCCTTCTATTCCAGCCATCTGTCGATCTTTTATCAGCAGTCATTTCCCAGCTCCATGATGTGAGAACTGCATCCTAGTTGCTGAAAGATTGCTGTGATCTGTAGGGGTAGATTGGGTTGTCACTTCTACCACTAACTAACTCTATGTACATTGATCCACCAAAAAACCAAGTGCCTTAGCAGGACCAGCATTGATGTGGATATTGACTATTGTCATGAGGTCATTCTTTAAGGTGAGATTACACATTTCCCTCATTTGAAGCATGATTCTCATTTCTTATACGCTACATCAACCTTTCAGCAAACCCTGTCAGCTCTGTCTTCAAAATATATCACAGATTTTAGCCATTTTTTTTTAACACTTCACAGCTCTATCCCTGGCCCAACCCACCAACATCTCTCCTGGCCTCCTTTCTCCCACCTTTGCCCTTCTGTAGTATGTTCTCCACCCATAGCACTGGAAGATCCCTTGGGATGTAAAGCAGATTGTTTCAGTCTGCTCAAAACCCTCTAATCACTTCTTGACTCATGGTAAAAGCTGGTTCACCTACCCAGCTCCCTCTTTAACTTCATCTCCTATAACCTCTCCCTTGCTCACTGCACTTTGGAACCAATTTCTTCCTTCCTCTTCTTCAGACATGTCTCATGGACTCCCATCTCAAGACCTTTGTACTTGATGCCCCATCGAGTTACACCATTGCTCCTCCCTCACATCCTTCAACCCCGGGGCAATGTTACTTTATTAGAAAAACCACTAAGGACATTTATTTTTTGTGTGTTTTTTTAATTGAAGTATAGTTGACTTACAATGTGTTAATTTCTGCTGTACAGCAAAGTGACTCAGTTATACGTATATATACATACTTTTTCATATTCTTTTCCATTATGATTTATCACTGGATATTGAATATAGTTCCCATGTGCTATACAGTAGGACCTTGTTGTTCATCCATTCTATATATACCAGTTTGCATCTGCTAATCCCAAACTCCCAATCCATCCCTCTCCCAACACCCTCCCCCTTGGCAACCACCAGTCTATTCTCTATGTCTCTGATTCAGTTTCTGTTTCATAGATAGGTTCATTTGTGTCATATTTTAGATTCCACATATAAGTGATATCATATGGTGTTTGTCTTTTCTGTCTGACTTATTTTACTTAGTATGATAATCTCTAGATCCATCAATGTTGCTTCAAATAGCATTATTTTTTTCCTTTCTATGGCTGAGTAATATTCCATTGTATATATGTACCACATATTCTTTATCCATTCATCTGTCGATGGACATTTAGGTTGTTTCCACATCTTGGCTATTATGAATAGTGCTGCTATGAACATAGGGATGCATGTATCTTTCTGAATTATAGTTTTGTCTGGATATATGCCCAGGAATGGGATTGCTGGATCCTATGGTAATTCTATTTTTAGTTTTCTGAGGAAACTCCATGCTGTTTTCCATAGTGGGTGCACCAACTTACATTCCCACCAACAGTGTAGGAGGGTTCCCTTTTCTCCACACCCTCTCCAGCATTTGTTATTTGTAGCCTTTTTAATCATGGCCATTCTGACCAACGTGAGGCAGTACCTCATTGTAGTTTTGATTTGCATTTCTCTAATAATTAGCAATTTTGAGCATCTTTTCATGTGCCTATTGGCTGGGCATCTGTATTTCTTCTTCAGAGAAATGTCTCTTTAGGTCTTCTGCCCATTTTTCGAGTGGGTTGTTTGTTTTTCTGTTGTTGAGTTGTCTGAGCTGTTTCTGTGTTTTGGAAATTAAGCCCTAGTCAGTTGCATCTTTTGCAAATATTTTCTCCCATTCCATAAGTTGTCTTTTCATTTTCTTTATGGTTTCCTTTGCTGTGCAAAAGCTTTTAAGTTTAAGTAGGTCCCATTTGTTTAGTTTTGTTTTTATTTCTATTGCCTTGGGAGGTGACCTAAGAAAACATTGGTATGATTTATGTCAGAGAATGTTTTGCCTATGTTTTCTTCTAGGATTTTTATGGTGTCATGTCTTATGTTTAAGTCTTTAAGCCATTTTGAGTTTATTTGTGTGTGGTGAGAGGGCGTGTTCTAACTTCATTGATTTACATGTGACTGTCCAAATTTCCCAACACCACTTGCTGAAGAGGCTGTCTTTTTCCCATTGTATATTCTTGCCTCCTTTGTTGAAGATTAATTGACCATAGGTGTGTAGGTTTACTTTTGAGCTCTCTATCCAGTTCCATTGATCCATAGGTGTGTTTTGGGGTCAATACCATGCTGTTTTGATTACTGTAGTTTTGTAGTATTGTCTGAAGTCTGGAATGATTATGCCTCTTGCTTTGTTCTTTTTCTTCAGGATTGCTTTCATAATTCTGGGTCTTTTATGGCTCCATATGAATTTTAGGATTATTTGTTCTAGTTCTGTGAAAAAGGTCATGCATAATTTGGTAGAGATCGTGTTAAATCTGTAGATTGCTTTCAGTAGTATGACCATTTTAACAGTATTCTTCTAATCCAAGAACATGGGATATCTTTCCATTTCTCTGAATCATCTTCAATTTCCTGTATTAATATTTTTATTAATGCTTTATAGTTCTCAGTGTATGTCTTTCACCACCTTGTTGAAGTTTATTCCCAAGTTTTTTACTTTTTTGTGTTTCAACTTTAAAAGGTATTTTTTTTACATTCCCTTTCTGATATTTCATTGTTGGTGTAAAGAAATGCAACTGATTTCTGTATGTAAATCTTGTATCCTGCTACTTTGCTGAATTCGTTCATCAGTTCTAGTAGTTTTTGTGTGGAGTCTATAGGGTTTTCTATATAGTATCATGTCATCTGCATATAATGGCAATTCTACCTCTTCCCTTCCAATTTGGATACCTTTTATTTCTTTTTCTTACCTGATTGCTGTGGCTAAGACTTCCAATACTATGTTGAATAGAAGAGGTGAGAGTGGGCATCCTTTTCTTGTCCCAGATTTTAGTGGGAAGACTTTCAACTTTTCCCCATTGAGTACTGTATTGGCTGTGGGTTTGTCATAAATAGTTTTTATTATTTTGAGATATGTTCCCTCTATACCCACTTTGGTAAGAATTTTTATCATGAATGGATGTTGAGCCTCTAAGGACATTTATAGAGTAGCAACATTCCTCCCACACTCCCTTTCCCCCTTACTCTGCCTTTTCTTTGCAGCAGTTGTTACCAACTGACATATATTTGTTCTATTTTGTTTTTTCCATTGTCTATCTTCCTTTTTGTCTCTCTCACTCACTTCTGTGTCCTCAGCCATGTGGAAGGTGCTACATAGACTTTAATGAATGGATATATTGAATAGAATTTACAATATACAAAAATGATGAAAGCATTTATTCATACATTAAATGAATTTTATCCTCAAAAGGGTCATAGCCTGGTATAGTATTGGAGTGAGGGGGCCAAGATAGTAATTCACCTTATACATGCCAGGATTGAGTGTTGTGATGGAGATATGATAAGGGACCATCAGCCTCTCAGAGAAAATGCAGACAAGTTAAACTAAGGAACCAAAGAAGACCAACACAAGAGATGACTTCATCCTAAAGAGACTGGAGAGCAACTAAAGAATGTTAGAAGAATTACACAACCTTGCATTTAAAATGATTATGCTGATGTCTTGTGGAAGGAGGATTTCAATAAGCAGTGATTGGCAGCAGAGAAACCAGTAAGAATGCAGGGATTCAGCAAGACACATAGAACAAGTCTCAGTTTCTGTTTAAATTTTCAAAACCAAAGTGGCTTGCACATATCTAAAAAGTTAAAGAAAATAGAAGGGCTTATAATGAAAAGCACAAGCATTCCGTTCTTCCTCTTGACACTCCATCTAACTCCAGCTCCTATTCATCTATGGCAATACTTTTTAACTCACTCTGTTTTGTAAGTCCCATGATTACTTCCATATCTATTTTTACTTTAGACATTGTCTGTTGACTTCCTTTTATCATAAAGATTTAGCTTCCTTAGACACCCACCTCTCCTCTCAATGTAGTTGTTAACCTCTGTAACTGATGTTCCCTTTTTAACTTTAAATATTAAAGTCCTGTATATTATTCCAACGTATATACATGCTATTTTTTATACTTATGGCAGTTTCTTACCTATAATCAAAGTGGAAATGTAAAAACAACTTATTTTCAAATTACTGTGTAGTGTTTATAAAATGTTTTGGCCTTTTCTGCTAAGATATCTAATACAGGAGCTTCTGGTACTCAGATCTCATTTTTGTCACGCTGAAAACAGAGAAAGATTTAGCCACTTTTAACCTGACTACTGAATTGTGTAGGTCCTTTTTAATGATGCCACCTTCACCAGAGTAGGTTTGTTCTTCTATGTCCTATTGGTAATGTGTGAATTCATGGCTGAGCCTCTCCAGAGCAGGCTTCAGCAAACTATGGCCCATGGGCCAAATTGCCTGTTTTATTGGGACACAGCCCTGCACGACTGTTTAGTCATTGTCTATAGCTGCCCTCATGCTACAACTGCAGAATTAAGTAATATTAAGTAGTTGCAATACAGTCAGAATTTTCCACAAGCCTAAAATATTTATTATCTGGCCCTTGGAAAAAAAAAAAAAAAACCTGCTCTACACTGTTCTAAGACTAGAGCAACATCCAGTATATCCAGACTCTGACACATGAGCACCTACATTCCTAAATCCTATTCTCCTGCTTCCATTTGGATTGATACGTGGGGCTCATCCTTTTTTTTTTTTTTTAACATCTTATTGGAGTATAATTGCTTTACAATGGTATGTTAGTTTCAGCTTCACAACAAAATGAATCAGTTATATATATACATATGTTCCCATATCTCCCTCCCACCCTCCCTATCCCACCCTCCAGGCGGTCACAAGGGGCTCATCCTTTATCCTGGTCATTTAACTAAGTTAAAGCCACTGTTTCCTCTATCACAGGATCTTCCTCTTTGTCTATCTATCATCATCATTTTGCTGAAACAAACCTTCCATTTGCTTCCTAACTGAGGGTGGAAAGTTTGCAGATGAGTTATATTTTCTTTTAGATCTGAAAATGTCTTTTCAATAAATGCAATAAGTAATTTGAGCATAGAATTGTAAGTTAAAAATATTTTTCCCTCTGGAGGCTCTGAATGAGACATTTTGGGCACTTAGGGACCTGCTTTATTGGAGATACTCAAATGCCAATATGTGGTTTGTAGTTTCCCTGGGAATTTTTTTTTCTAGGAAAGAATCTTCTGATATTTTGTAGGAATTAGTGGTCAGTTCTTCCCTTTAAAATTTTCAGAATATACCCTTGCCCTGTTTGGGGCCCACTTCTCACTCCTGCCCTTTGCCACAATGGGTGTACCTGAGCCAGGAGTCCATCTGTTGTTCCGCCATGTGAATTTCTCTCCTCTCAACGAAAGCAATCTTTTCTCTTCTTTTTTGTACCCTACTACACATATCAGTACTCCCCAATCACTTTCCATGTTTAAAAATTTGCTAAACTCTCATCCACTGAAGTCCCATTTCTGGTCCTTTATCCTAAAGGATTACACCTAGTGATTTTCCTTTCTATTATTACAGGGACATCAGACTGGGAAGGGAGATAGGCCCATGTTTATGCTACCATCTTTAAACAATTGCCAGACCTACTATGTTTTCAGTGCTCTACAAAATGAGACAATCCCTGGAGATACCTCAAAAATAAATGTATTCTTCTAATATATATTGATTTTTGACTCTCTCCCTTATTTTAACCCAAAGCCCTTTTCATGTTATTTTTCACAACATGATATAAGACTATTCGAATTGTTTCCTATTTATCTTCCTAAATAAACTTTAAATTTCTAACATTAAAAATCAATTAAAAATCCGTATGATTCAAAATATTTTGTTAAAGAGCATGTTGGGCTTACTTTTGATTAAATAAAACATAAAAGCAAATGATGGATCCATAAATAGACTTATCTGTTTTTATCTAAAGATAGCAGCTAGTGTGTGGAAATACCAGTTTTATAATACCTCAAATAAAAATTTCCCTGTATATGCAGACTAAATGCAATATATTTTACTCAAGTTGTGGATATTTTTTTCTGTTGTTATTTTGCAGCATCCATGACAAGTGACATGCAGCTTTTGTTTATTCCATTAACATAAACATGAAATATTCCTGTTCATGCTTTTCTGTGCAGTGAAATTCAAAGGAATCATCTGGCCTTCCATTATTTAAAAAAGAAAAAAGGAAAAGAAACAATGACAAAAAATTATTTAGCATCTTTCTCTGCTCTGCTTGCAGTCTTATATGCCTGTTCAAAATGTTTTTTAAAGTTTCTGAAAATTCTACTGCTCATTAATCTCAATTTCAATGAGTCATATGATATATATTCACATTATTATAAATGCATTTTTCTTTACTTCTGTCTTCCATTAGCCTATTGAGGTTTTTTCATTTACATTTTTTAATTTGATTGTAAAATGCAGTGTGATAAAACTTAGAAAGTACTTGAAACATGATAATATTGCAGTTGTCAATCATTTCTTGAGCTTTTAATATAATAAATAAGACTAGATGTTTTTTATGTGATTTTAACAGATATTCTTGCAGAGCTCAAGTAGCAGAGTTCAACCCATTATTTTTCCTTTCAAACATGATAATTGGTGCCATCTAATCTGGGATGGCTACTGCTATTCATGGCTAATTTGGGGACACTGGAATTAATATATAGTCTTAAATTTGGAGTTGCAAGTACCATACCAAAAGTGTAGATTTTGTATGGATTAAAAATCTAAGGATCTGCTTAAGAAATGCATTCCTAGAATGCTAGGTTGATAAGAATTTTCAAGGTATATATTCCATATGCTGTTTATATCCTTAAAAAAAAAAACCCAGAATTTTCTTGCTGGATGAGAGGAGTAATCCACCCCAGCAATGAGAGTGGTACTAGTAGACATTATGGAGAAGAGTGTTTATCTCCACTGAGATTCCAGAATGTATGGTTTTCCTCTGGACATCCCTGAATTAATTAGTTCTAATACTATCAGTGGTTTATTTAAACAAGCTTGAAGGTCCTACTATTTGTTAAATTTCCACAATTTGTTAGTTCAGTAATGTACATTTTAAATGAATTAATTTATATAAAGAGATTAAAATAATGCTTAGTACCTACTTGGCTATTATTATTCTTTTCATGTAATAGGAGGCAATGAGTTAAATTATATTAAGAAATAGTTTTTCAATGGCCATGCTCAAGCTCAAAGGGTTGCCTATTCTAACACTTTGTGAACAATATTTTCATAATTTCTAAGGTGACATTCAGTATTAGGGATAACAGTCCTGGACTTTAGTTTCTTAAATCTCTCAGCAAGGAGGTATATAAAAACATTCCAAAAATGGAAAGCAAAAATTGACAGTAGAAGTATAATCAAAAATTGATAAATCTGCCAATATGGTAGGAATTTCTGATACACTTTCTTTAATAATTGCTAGATCAAGTAGAAAATAATCAGTGAGGCTAGAGGGAGTGAGGAATATGATTAACAGATTCTATCTTATGGATATATAGATAGAATGATAAACCTAAATGTGCCAAATCACATTCCCTTTTTTTATTTTTATTTTTTTAAGTTATTACAAAATATTGGCTATTTCCCTGTATTGTATTATACATCCTTGTAGCCCATCTTACACCTAATACTTTGTACCTCCCACTCCCCCAACCCTGTGTGCCCCTCCCTCCTTTCTCTCCCCACTGATAACCACTCGTTCTTTATATCCGTGAATCTGCTTCTTTTTTGTTATATTCACTAGTTTGCTGTACTTTTTAGATTCCACATATAAGTGATATCATACAATATTTGTCTTTTTCTTTCTGATTTATTTCACTCAGCATAATGCCCTCCAAGTCCATCCATTTATATATAATGTATATATATATATATTTATTTATATATATACATTTTATATATATATATATATATATATATATATATATCTCACATCTTCTTTATCCATTCATCTGTTGATAGACACAACAGGTTGCTTCCATATCTTGACAAATGTAAAAATAATGCTGCTATTAACATTGGGATGCATGTATCTTTTCCAGTTAATGGTTATTTTGTTTTCTGTTTCTTTTTCAGATATATACCCAGGAGTAGAGTTGCTGGGTCAAATGGTAGTTCTATTTTTAGTTTTTTGAGGATGCTCCATACTGCTTTCCATAGTGGCTGCACCAGTTTACATTCCCACCAACAGTGTACAATGGCTCCCCTTTCTCCATGTCCTTGCCAACATTTGTTATTTGTATTCTTTGTGATGATAGCCATTCTGACAAGTGTGAGGTGATATCTCATTGTGGTTTTGACTTGCATTTCCCTAATGATTAGCGATGTTGGTATCTTTTCATGTGCCTTTTGCCTATCTGTATGTCTTCTTTGGAAAAATGTCTATTCAGGGGTTCTGCCCATTTTTTAATCAGGTTGTTTTTTTGATGTTGAGTCGTATGAGCTCTTTGTATATGTTGGATAGTAATCTCTTATCGGTGATATCATTTGCAAGAATTTTCTCCCATTAAGTATGTTGTCTTCTTGTTTGGTTGATGGTTTCCTTTGCTGTGCCAAAGCTTTTAATTTTAATTAGGTCCCATTTGTTTATGTTTGCTTTTATTCCCTTTACTTTAGGAGATGGATTCAAAAAATATTGCTGCCATTTATGTCAAAGAGTATTCTGCCTATGTTTTCCTCTAGGAGTTTTATAGTGTCCAGTCTTACATTTAGGCCTTTATTCCATTGTGAGTCTGCTTTTGTATATGGTGTTAGAGAATGTTCTAATTTCATCCTTTTACATGTAGCTGTCCAGTTTTCCCAGAACCACAAAGTTCCCAGACTGTCTCTTGTCCATTGTGTATTCTTGCCTCCTTTGTCTAGATTAGGTGACCATAAGTGTGTGGGTTTTTTTCTGGGTTCTCTATCCTGTTACATTGATTTATGTGTCTGTTTTGGTGCCAATATCAAACTGTTTTGACTACTGTAGCTTTGTAGTACAGTCTGAAGGCAGGGAGCCTGATTCCTCCAGCTCTGTTCTCCTTTCTCAAGATTGTTTTGGCTATTTGGGGGTCTTTTGCACTTCCATACAAATTTTAAGATTATTTGTTCTAGTTTTGTGAAAAATGCTATTGGTGTTTCGATAGGGATTGCACTGAATGTAGATTGCCTTGGGTAGTATGGTCATTTTAACAATATTGATTCTTCCAGTTGAAGGACTCAGTATATCTTTCCATTAGTGTGACATTTGCAATTTCTTTCATTAGTGTCTTACGTTTTCCTAGTATAGGTCTTTTGTCTTCTTAGGTAGGTTTATTCTTAGGTATTTTATTCTTTTTGATGCAATTGTTAATGGGATTGTTTCCTTAATTTCTCTTTCTGATAGTTTGTTGTTAGTGTATAGAAATGCAACAGATTTCATTATACTAATTTTGTGTCCTGCAACTTTACCAAATTCATTAATGAGCTCTAGTAGTTTTCTGGTGGCATCTTTAGAATTTTCTGTGTATAGTATTGTGTCATCTGTAAATAGGCAAATCACATTCTCTTAAAATACAAAAATATTAATGAAAACTGACCATGTACTAGGCCATGAAACAATTTGCAACAAATCAGATTTTTATAGAATACATTTCTAACCAAAGTACAATTAGCTTAGAAATAAATAGAAAGGTAACATAAAAAATTAGACAGTTTAAAACATAGTTTTAAATAACTTGTGTGTTATTTTTAATGTAATTAAATAACATTTAAATAACTCATGGGTTATTTTAATATAAATGAGAAAATCTCTAGAACTAAATAAAATGAAAAAAACACATTTTAAAACTCATGTGGTACAATAAATGCCGTACTTTAAAGGTAAATACATATATAGCCTTAAAATGCTTATTTTAGAAATGAAGAGCTACCAAAAATTAATGAGCTAAGCATCCAACTTACCAATTTAGAAAAAGAGAAATAAAATAATCACAAAGAAACTGGAAGGTAAATAGTAAAGAAAAGATTAAAAACAGTAAATAGAAAACATAATAGAGAAAAAATAAAAAATTATTTTCTTAAAAATGTTAATAAAATTATAAAACTCTGATAAAAAAGATCAAGAAAAATATAAGGTATAAGTAAACAGTGTTACAGATGACAAAGGAAAAGATACAGCTACTAATAAATAAATATTAAAAAATCAACAGTAAAATATAAACAGTATGTGGCAATAAATGTAAAAACTGGATAAAGGAGACAAGTTTCTAGAAGTCTGTATATTACAAAACCTCAGGAGGAACAAGATCCTATATTGTCCTATATCCACTCCATAAACTGTATCAGTATTTAACAGTTTTTTCCCCACAAAGGAAATTTCGGATCTAAATTTTGAGGTTTGGGGTGGGGTGCAAATTATACCAAACATGTAATTCCAAAACACATATACAGAAATGCTTTCAAAGAATATTAAAGTTTTATTCCCCAGACAAATCTATGGGCTGAAAAAAGTTTGTTTGATTTGTATTTTGGTATTAATGAAATATAATGGTAGGCAGTTTTCTTAGGTTGGATATATCACTGAACAAAAATTATTTCCTCACTTCTTCGGGGTTTGTTTCAATAATAATATTCTAAGTGCTTATTTGTTCAGTTAGCGTAAAGGAGTGAAATTATAACAAATTATAAATGGCAAAAATGTTGCTCTATAATGTTTATAATAATGACTCATATAACATTTGATGGTAAAAACTGTCTTTTAAATAATAATAAAAAAGCTGATTGCAAAGCTCTTTAAAGAGAGATTTGTTAAGATAAGTTATATTATATGTAATAGCATGGAAACTGCATATACTATAATAATATAATTAATCAATAAAGGATCTTAATTATATACAGAAAAATAGTATATAGTATTAGTGCACATTTAAGAAAAATAATATAAACTTTATGCTTAGGAAATAGAATAGAAGTATATACACCAAAATGAGATTGTATTTCAGTTATTTGGCCTATGGATGATAGCTTCTTTCCTTTCAAGTTTTTGCTCTAGCAAATGTTCTCATTTTAATTTCACTGAATTTAGGTAGCATCCTACAATTGGTAGCACTCATAGTTTAATTCGCAACAGTATTTCCTTCCTAGAAACACATATAATAATGGTATATATTGCAATCTAGGACTCAGTGAAAACATCTTCTGAATAAATAAAATAATGAAGCATAAGCTTTTCAGAAGATGAACTATGATGAATGTCTTCTGAAGGACAAAACTGACTGAATAAAAGTTTGCCTAAAATCATGTTCACATTAGTGAAAATAGCACTTTAACATGAAAACAAACTTTTTAATGTTCATTTTATTAGAACATGCACCTGTTACTATCCCTTGAGAATAAATAATCACATTAAAATGTCTACAATTCTGAATCATGGTTTAATTTACAGAGTCATTACTAATTATGCATATTTTCTTTAAGATAAAATGAACTAATATAGGTTTATTATAAACCTTTGGTATATTAAAGCTATTCAAAGTCTTTATTGCAATTGAAGAATTGTGTAGGACTTCCCTGGTGGCGCAGTGGTTGAGAGTCCGCCTGCCAGTGCAGGGGACACGGGTTCGTGCCCCCGTCCGGGAAGATCCCACATGCCGTGGAGCGGCTGGGCGCGTGAGCCATGGCCGCTGGGCCTGCGCGTCTGGAGCCTGTGCTCCGCAACGGGAGAGGCCCCAACAATGAGAGAGGCCCGCGTACCGCAAAAAAAAAAAAAAAAAATTGTAATTTTTATTACAATTTTTTTATATATTTATATTTTTTTATATTTATATATTTTATATATATTTTTTATATTTTTTTTAATATTTTTTATATTTATATTTTTAAAAAAAATTTTAATAGTAACTTAGGACACTCACTGGCCTTTTTAATCAGAATAATCATCTCTGTATTTTTTGAAAGCTGATTTTTCTCCCATTTTTGAAAACATTTTGACCACTACAGCTGACAGTCTACTAGCTTCTCTTAGTCATGCTTGACTAAACACAAGTCCTCTGCTGTGAATACTGATTATGTTTACTGCCTGACTGAATTCCAAAATGTCTTATTTGTGCTAGTGCAGGAAATCATACATGCTGGGGGAAATGATACTGTCTCACGCTTGCCCACTCAAGTAACACTTGAAAACTTTTAATGTGTACTTTCACATAGAGGATTCAATACTGATGAAGGTGTCTGTCATGAGGATGTCAGTCCAATCGTGCAGTCAGGAAACATTAGACCCATGCTGTTCATGATGATAGACACTGGGGATTAAAATGAAGACAAGATCCCTGTGCTCAAAATTTTCACAGTGTAATGGAGAAATGAATGAATAGAAACTTACAGCTAATGAGAGAAGTGTTGTTAATAGAAAAATATGAAAGGGGGGCATTGGAGAGTAATAAAGGATCATGCTTAAATGGAGGATATTATCCAGCCTAAAATGGAAACTAATATTTGAGAACTAACTCTTTGATAAAAGCCATCCATGTATTATTACAAGTTAATGGCTTAATAAAACACAAATTAATTATTTTACAGTTCTGGGAGTCAGAAGTCCAAAATCAGTCTCATTGGGTTAAACTCAGGGAGCTGACAGTGGCTGATTCACTCTGGGCACATCAGGGAAGAATCTGTTTCCTTGACTTTTCCAGCTTCTAAAGGTCTCCTGCCTTCCTCGGTTCAAGTTCCCTTCTCCATCTTCAAAGCCACCAGCATAACATCTTCACATCTCTCTCTGACTTCTCTTACCTCTGTTTCCATCATCCCATCTCCTTCTCTGACTCTCCCTCCTGCCTCCCTTTTATAAGAACCTTTATGATTACATTGGACCCAACTGGATTGTCCAGGATAATCACATCTCAATCCCTTTTGCTGTATAAGGTAACGTAGTCACAGATTCTGTGGATTAGAATGTGAATGTCTTTGGGGCTACTAAATGAATTAAGGGATAAAGACAGAAAAGCAGGTTTTAAGAGATATTATGGTTGAATTGTGTCCCCCCAACCCTGAAAATTTATATGTTAAATCCCTATCCCCAATGTGAATGTATGGGGAAATAGGGCTTCTAGGTTTTAAATAAAGTTAAATGAGATCATAAGGGTGGGATCCTAACATGATAGGATTGGTGACTTTATAGGAAGAGGAAGAGGGAGAGATCTCTTCCTTCTCCATGGCCTCACCGAGGAAAGGACATGAGGGCACAGTGAGAAGGTGGCCGTCTCCAAGCCAAGAAGAGAGCTCTCAACAGGAAACCAATCATCTGGCACCTTGATTTTAGATTCCCCAACCTTCAGAACTGTGAGAAAATAAATTTCTGTTGTTTAGGCCACCCAATCTGTGGTATTTTTTAATAATAGTGCAAGCCAGCTACTATAGGAGATAATGATAGGATTGCCCTTAGAAGATGTCTAGGTAGTTATGCAAGTCTGGAGTTCAAGAGAGAAGTCTGAGCTGCAAGTGTAGATTTGGAACTTAACAACGTAAAGGCAGTAGCTGGTGGTAGTGAAAGATATTACCCTGAGATGGTGTGTGTACTGAAAAGGGATTATAGCTGAGAAAAGAACTATATATTTCTAGTAACACTTCTATCCAATGCAGAGTGCTCAGCAACCTGGTTATGGGAGGAGAGACTGTCAGGTGTTTGAACCGGTCCTAGGTTTCATTTGCAGAGAATGGGTGGCCGCAAGGCTAGTGAAAATATGTAGTAACAGTAGGAGCTGCCAGAGGCAGTGCTAGGTACCTTTACTGCTTATAATTCTGCAAATCAGATAGTCACGTTTTATAGATAAGGGAACGGAGACTCAAAGACATCCAGTAACTTTCTCTGGGTCACAGAGATTTTTGTAAATTAGATTTTATTTCTAAAATGGTCCTTCTGATGGCAGCATAGAGAATAAATTTTTAAAAAGCATCAAGCAGAGTTTTGAAATGCAAATATTTTTTAGTCTAAAGAGCTCTTTCAATCTGCCTTGAGGGAAGAAAGCAGGTGGTATGAGAGGCCTGTGGTAGAGGCTGATACTGGATTAAAAAAGGGTTCTAGGAGTAGAGGTAACAGTGAGTTTGAAAAGTCAAAATAATATGAATAAGAGTATTCAATAAGTGAGTAATACACTGGACTTTATGATGTCAGAGATAGAGAAAACTTCAATCTTCTTGAGGACAGAGTTATAATTGGGAGTTTGTTTCAGTAGAAAAGAATAAAAACTTGCTCAGAAAGAAAAAGGGGCTGTCTGATGTTTGGAATGTGGTGTGGGAAAAAATGGATAATGCGTTACTGACCTCATTCACTAAAGAAATCCTTACCCCTTGTTTGATAAGGAAGTCATTCTCCTGTCTTAAAGAAATCCTGCTTCCTGGCTTAGGCTTTAAGAACCCAGCAGTGAAGGATACTTAGAGTGACATATTTAACATACTCTCTATGGTATCAGTTTAATTTTAAAAGACTCAGTGGTTACATGGAATTTTTCTTAGACTAAAAAGCTTTGTAAAAATTTACACATTAATCTTTATCTCTCAAGAAGATAGGTGGTAAGTATTTAACCTATCCACAATTATACTAAAGCAGGAAAAATAATATGACTTCCTCTAATGCCACAAAACAAATTAGTGGTGATGCCAGAAATAGAAGCCCTAACTTGTAAACCTGTCCTCTTCCATGTCTTAGACGACCCTTCCTATTGACAAGCCTTGTTAAACACGAGAAGTCTTGCATTGTGTTGAACCTTTCTGTGAAGTTGAATCAGAAACATTCAAATATCATTTCAACTGGTGTGAGATTATGTTTTCAAAAAGATATTGTTCTCTTTCATATGTGGAAGGTGTGCTGTGTTCTCTTTCATATGTGGAAGAAACCAGACAGAATTAGTCATAAGGATTCTGGTATTTCATCCCTGAATGACAGACAGTGAATGCAATGGGGTGTGTGACCCTCCTGATAATAATAATGGAATTTACCTTAAGACCTCAAGAAACTAATAAATCCCTCTAGAACTGAATTAAAAATCTGTTATATGATTTTCCTCTATGCCTCTTCTTTTTTAACTCCTTATATGACACTTTATTTATTTTTTTTACTCCTTATATGACACTTTTTTTTTTTTTTTTTTTTTGCGGTACACGGGCCTCTCGCTGTTGTGGCCTCTCCCGTCGCGGAGCACAGGCTCCGGACGCGCAGGCTCAGCGGCCATGGCTCACGGGCCTAGCTGCTCCGCGGCATGTGGGATCTTCCCGGACCGGGACACGAACCCGTGTCCCCTGCATCGGCAGGCAGACTCTCAACCACTGCGCCACCAGGGAAGCCCCTATATGACACTTTAAACTATTCTTCCTGTTGCCTTTATACTCAGTTAATTTTGCAGTTTGCAGTTAATTTTTTTTAAACTTAATACAGAAGGTATTGAGGTATCTCTTAACTGTATACAATGAAAGAAGAGCAAAAATTGGAAAATTTTTACTGTCTCTAAGATAGCCCAACTTTGAGTCTAGAGTTGTGTTTTCCCCACATTCATGCAGCAAATATTAAAGAAGTGCTTGTTATGTACTAAGCACTGAGAGTACAATAGGAAATAGAGACAATAGGAAATAGAGACTGTGCCATCATGACTTAGATTACAGTTGACTGGATGGAATTAAGGAGAAGTGTTGAAATGGAGGGATAGTTACTAAATGAGTAAACTAATTAAAAATGAATTTCAAAGATAATTTCACATAGTTAAAAAGTGCTATACAGTAAATATGTTATACTAATGCTCTCAAGCCAAAGACCCCAGGAACACACTATAGTTGAAAAAGCTGGGTTTATTGCTCATTTCAGCAAGGGAAAACACACACCATGGGGAACTCCGGTGTGTGTCAGTAAGAAGGTGTTAGAAAGAACCTATTATAGCACTTGGGCTTTGGTTGGGTGATTTGGCAGGGGGTCCAAGAAAGCAGGAGTTTGCTCTGGATTAAATGCTGTCAGAAAGCAATGGCAAATCTGCAATTGAATATCTGTTCTCATTGCCTCCTATTGGGTGCCTCCATCATGCTGTGATGGCCAAATACACAATGCCTTACATTGAACAGGTGAGATTAACAGGTACTTATTCATTCCATATACTTACAGCCTGGGCGGGGGAGGAGGGACACCATATGCCACACAGGGCCACCTGGGCTACACTTGGGAACCCAGTGGACAACCGGGGGCTGTGGGAGACAGGCTTTGTAGTGTCAAGAGGGTAGGGTACCCCCGATACCCTCAGCAGGATGTGACTGGCTTGCTTGAATCATTCCCCAGGCTGGCAGGAGAGTGAAACCTGTCACTCAGGGATAAGGAGGAACTGCATCTTATCCGTTTGATAAGGTGGGTTGTTTGGCCTTATCTGTGGGAGCAGAGTGAGGAGAAGAACTCGTGGTAAAGCCATTTGAGGCCCTCCCTGTTCCCCCGTCAAACAGCACATAATATTGGTCCTTAGTTTTAGGACTTCTACCATAGTATCTCAGTGAGTCTTATCTACAGGGAAGGGAGACTAGAACAAGAATAAGATTTTAATTGGTAGAGAAGTAGCAGTCACTCATTTTAGCCAAGAGAGGAGGAGATGTTTAGTATTTTGGGCAATGTGTCCTTGCCTTTTTTCTGTGCTTAGGCAAAATTATGCAGTAGCCTTGCTCCGTCTCATTTTATTGTGTCTCAGAGTAACCTGGTTGAGGTTGAGGTTGGTATAATGTCTGATAGGAGAATAACATAGCCTAGCTCTGAGAGCGAGGCTGGCTTCTGATTGTAGAGCTGCTATTGTTTTCTGTCTCATTTGGAGGAACCTGATGTTGGTAGGGGACTAAATGAGATGGGTTCATCAGAGTAAGTTTCTGAAGAGGGGAAAGCTTGGCATTTGCTGCTTATATGAAGCCATCACGTAGAGAAGAACTGAGCAGGGTGGAGACAAGGGAGGAAGGGGAACAACTTGTAGAGAGCGTTCCCATCAGAAGGAAACAGCAAGTGTGATGAAAGAAGCATGTCATTACACCTGAGAAGTATGTTTTATTTTATTTATTTATTTTTTAACATCTTTATTGGAGTATAATTGCTTTACAATGGTGTGTTAGTTTCTGCTTTATAGCAAAGTGAATCAGCTATACATATACATATATCCCCATATCCCCTCCCTCTTGCGTCTCCCTCCCACACTCCCTATCCCACCCCTCTAGGTGGTCGCAAAGCACCAAGCTGATCTCCCTGTGCTATGCAGCTGCTTCCCACTAGCTATCTATTTTACATTTGGTAGTGTATATCTGTCCATGCCGCTCTCTCACTTCGTCCCAGCTTACCCTTCCCCCTCAAAAATAATGGTTCTGAAGAACCTAGGGGCAGGACAGGAATAAAGACGCAAACGTAGAGAATGGACTTGAGGACACGGCGAGAGGTATGTTTTTAAAAACCGTCAGGAGCGTGGCTTTCTGCTTCAGTGACTCTCAAGGGGTTGGAGGTAAGAGAGTACCAGAATCTCAGAACAGGGGGAGCAAACTTTCAGAAAGCCTCCAGGGGATGTTGATATGATAATCCTCCAAGACAGATTGTCCCTTGTTTCCTCTACCCTCCTCCACAGTTTTAGTTAAACGATATAGGCTTTATGTGGAAAATCCAATTCTAATTGATAATTTAATATGACCCTATATACCATACAACAAAATTGCTTGTCCAGAAAGGTTTTAACACCATCCAGGGAGAGAGATGGGATTGTTAGCAAGTGCGTGGGCTGTCAGTGGCAGAAGATCAATTATCCTAGATATATTTTTCTTGACTCTCTTGAAACTAGATAGACTGTAGTGATTTTTCCAGACCATCTAATATACAACCTATTTAAGCGAGGTCTCCATTTTATAGTGAAGGATTCCTAATATATGGTTTTATCATTCTACCTGTGCATATCCAGTTAATGTGTTTGAACACTATACAATAGTGAGTTTGAAGACATCATTGTTACTGGGAATTTAGTATATTAACACAAGTATTAACAATGATAAATATCTCAGACCGCAGAGAATAGTGATTATAAGCATGGACTCTGGAGCCAGATTGCCTAGATTCAAATTACAGCTCTACCATTTTGTAATTATGTTACCATGGACAAGTTACTTAGCTCATATGCCTCAGTTTCCTCATCTGTAATGTGAAGATAATAACAGTACCCACCTCAAAGGTTTGTTGTCCAGATTAAAATATTTTTTAGGTTTTTAGACCTGGCTCATGATAAGCACTATATAAGTGCTAGCTTTGTAATAATGATGGTGACACTGTGTTGGTAAAGGGAAGAAAAAGTATTTAACACCATATTCCTATAGTTGATGAGTTAATGATGGACTAAACAGTATATATAAAATTTCACATTTTATTAAGGAATAAATTCTCTTACCTATGATTACATACAGGGCCTCCACTCTTGCTACAAGGGCAATCGTATAATGGATCAGTCTTTGGCAATATTTTGAAATATGCTTTAATTTAAAATATTTTTTCCTTTCTGGCTGATTTGTCTGATTCATCCAGGCTTACCACAGATAAGAGTTTTAATATAGTCTATGACTGAATTTTTTACACTATGTCTAAAGAATGCACTAGGAGTCTCAGATCTTTAATTGAGGCAGCCATATTTAGTGTCACTGAAATAAGTGTGATAACAGCGTGATCATGCAAAGCTTGACATGAAGAAAATACCTGCCTGGTGTTAATAAGATTACATGAATTTCACACAACAGAAGACCAAAGTAAATTGCCACTCTGCCTGTCTTGATAAACTACCAACAGAGTTTGCTATTCATTTCACTATATTCAAAAGTTTATTTGAATTACTACAAAATGTTAACAGAAAATCACTTGCAATCTGGGCTCATGGCAGGTGAGAGGTCTTAAAATATTGCTGAATCTTTATATGTACTAACAGATTTATTAAGGCAAAATAAAAGAAGAAACAATATTTGTTTTGTTCTAGATATTCATTAAAGCAAACCAGAGTGATCTGAAAAGGAATTTCAAGTATCTTAGTAGGCCTGGATATATTGGACATTAATTTAAACACATACATATACCTTTACTCTCAAGGCTCACAGCCTCAATAGAAAAATGTTGAAAATTTCTATCATTTGCCAATTTTTTATGTCTAAGAGAAAATCTTTAAAAAATTAAAAACATTACAAACAAAACTGGAAAACTGGGGCTTCCCTGGTGGTGCAGTGGTTGAGAGTCTGCCTGCCAATGCAAGGGACACGGGTTCGTGCCCCGGTCCGGGAAGATCCCACATGCCGTGGAGCGACTGGGCCCGTGAGCCATGGCCGCTGAGCCTGCGCGTCTGGAGCCTGCGCTCCACAACGGGAGAGGCCACAACAGTGAGAGGCCCACGTATCGCAAAACAAACAAACAAACAAACAAAACTGGAAAACTATGGCTTCTTTCTCCTGTGAACATAAGAACATTTAACTTCCAATAAGTTGAAAGCATCATTAAGTTAAAAAAAAAAACTATTCTTGTTTTGATGTCAAATTATGTAAGATTTCTAAAACCCCAGTATCACATACACTGAACTTAGGGACCACATTCTAGTCAGCATTTTTTGTTTGCTTGTTTGTTTATTTTTTAACTATATATATACATATATATATGTATGTATGTATATATAAAACTTGCTAGACTGCTTTTTATTTCTTTTTTTTTTTTTTAAACTCACCACCTTTCCTAAACATCCTATAACACAAAGAGTTCCTTATAAGAATCAGAGTTTCACTATAGTTATGTAGGCAACACAGGAAAATACATTGTGGAAATCAATCAATCACAGTTTCAAAATTAATGAATTCATTCAAAAACATTCCCTGAGTGCCATGCCCACTGTGTGTCAGCACTGTATTAAGTGCTGGGGATACAAAGACGCAGAGGGCAGGGACTTTGTCCCCAAGAAGCTTTCATACCGGAAGGAGAAAGATGGATGTTGAGGGGAAAACATAGATGAGAGCCTTCTAGCATCTATGCAGCAGGGTAAGAAGGTGAGGGACGGGGGTGATGGAGTAGAAAATGGGTGGTAGGTTAGAAAAGATTTGTAATGGAAGAGGCACCAACTTGTTCCTTTTGAATTTGTGTTCCTCTTAAATGACAGAAAAAGGTAGTGAAAGAATCAGAACTATCTGGTGTTGGAAATCAATCAGTACTATACTCCTAAAACTCGTTCACAGTTACTTTCAAAAGATTGTCCCGGTATAGTAAGTCTTTGTTTTGGGATAAGTCTTTCTAATAGACAAAGCTAATTTGCTTCAGGAAGCATTTGCCATGGTGAGATATAAACTTGATTGCATCTCTTTCCAAAGGCAAGCCATCAAGGGAAGATGCCATCCTCGAGTTAAGTCATTTTACTACCTATAATGACATATTACTGGGGTGTTTATAAGTTGCCTGCATTAAAGAAGTTTGGAAAAGGGCCCCAGCTGAGGTGGGTTTATGAATTCAATGAAGCTTAGGCTTCAGGGCTCCTCACTTGCAGAGGTCCCTTCCAAGGTTTTGAGAAGGGTCCTAGCGATTTTTGTATTTATAACTTTGCATGTTTTTATTAGATAGGATTTCCCAAAGTAGATGAGGTTCAGGCCCCACAAAACCTTGATTCATCACCGGGTTTCAGGTAATTATAAGTCAGTAGCTTTCTTGAATGAGGCCTCTGTGTTATTGACAAACATCAGGTGAAGTAGTTAGCAGTGTGGTAGTCTATTTTAAATCCGAAATCTACCTCAAAGATGAGCCAAGAGCTTATTAATTAATGAAGTACCACTTTTTGAATGGTGGTAGTAATCACATCTCTTTCAGATAAAATCAGGAATGAAATATATTATGGAAAACCAGCAGTGGTTGATAATCCTAAATGTTAAGTATACTTTTTTTTCTGACTTTAAAGTGTTTCTCCTTCATTCACCTATGCAGGTCCAGACTGATGGCTTATTTTTAAAACTTCTTTTAGTCACTTCATTGGTTCTAACAATACAAGCTCCATGATTTTAGAAACTGAAGGACTCTACAATGTATAAAGGCTATATAACTTAACCAAACAGAGCACATTCACATGCTGGCTTATCTGTGGTACATCAATATTGTAACAAGAACATAAGCACTAGGAGAGAATAAGAGGAAAATCAAAGCCTTATCCCTATTGAATTATTTACCCCATTGTTGAGAATATCAATGAGGGAGGTGTGGCCACACTATGAAGGCAAATTGAGCTGCGGTCACAGAGCTGCCCTAATGCTCCCCCAGTCAACTAGCATTGGTTTCCTTTAGATAGCTATGTACACACAAAAACTTACATACTTCAGGGTGTTGTCATCACTTTTTGCTATGTACTAGAATCCTGACAGCTTCTCAGATTTAGAAAGGCATAAACCCTAAAAACAAACATAACATGAGTCTGCCCTTTGCCGTGATTTAGAGTGGCTGTTTTATTTGTAATCACACCTAGCAACTACTATACTTTTCTTCTGCCAACTGCATCTTATTCTTCCCACGTGTAGTATTTTCTCCCATTCTACATGTTTTTTCACTTTCTTGATAGTGTCCTTTGAAGCACAAATCTTAATTTTTATAAAATCCCATTCATCTATTTTTCTTTTGGTTGTTTGTGCTTCTGGTATCATATCTATGAAACTGTTGTCTAATGCAAAGTCATAAAGATTTACTCCTGTGTTTTCTTCTAAGAGTTTTATAGCATTACTTCTTACATTTGGATATTTGTACCATTTGGAATCAATTTTCATATATGGTGTGAAGTGTAGGAGTCCAGCTTCATTATTTTGTGTGTGGATGTACAGTTGTCCCAGCATCATTTGAAAAGACTGTTTTTTCCACATTGAATTGTTTTGGCACCCTTGTTGAAAATCAATCGACCATACATATGAGGGTTTATTTCTATACTGTCAATTCTGTTCCATTGATTTACATGTCTGTTCTTATTCCAGTACCACACTGTGATTGCAGTAGCTTTGAACTGAGTTTTGAAACCAGGATGTGTGAGTCCTCCCACTTTGTTCTTTACCAACATGGTTTTGGTTATTCTGTTTTCTTGATTGCCATATGAATTTTAGAATTAGCTTGGCAATCTCTGGAAAGAAGGCAGCTGGGATTTTCATAGGATTTACAATGGAACCATAAGTCGATTTGGGAAGTAGTGACATTTTAATAAGATTATCTTCCAGTCCATGAATCCAGCATGTCTTTATATTTATTTAGATCTTCTTCAATTTCTTTCAACAGTTTTATACTTTTCAGTGTAAATCTTGCACTTACTTGGTTAAATTTTTCCCTAAGTATTTTATTTCTTTTGATGCTGTTACACATGGAATTGTTTTCTTAATTTCATTTTTGGATTACTCACTGCTGGTGTGTAGAAATAATATTGATCTTATATCCTACAACCTTGCTGAACTCATTTATTAATGCTAACAGTTATTTTCCTAGATTTCCAGGAATATGTCTTGTGGTCTTCCAGTTTCCCAGGAATACATTGGAACATTTCAAAGTCTTTGTGGACATCTCGTTCCTCAGCTTTTCTTTTTAAACTTTTCAGTTGGGCTGTTTTTTGCCCCCAACTGTTATCCATTGCCTCATGCAACTGCCATGTTAAAATATTTGCCTGAAAATGTTTTCCAGAAATGACCCGTGAGGAAAAGCTTTTCTTACTAGACAGCTCTCAGTCAGGTCAAAGGCAAGCCTTTCAAGTGAGGTCTTCCAGGGGACCACCAGACATGTAAAACAATGACATTTCTTTGGGAATGAGGCTTTGAAGGCCCTCCCAGTCCATGCTGCTCCTTCTGGTACCAGGGATGTGGGCTGTTTTTCAAGGCTACCACTGGCATGGAGAGCAAAGATCAAGGACGACTTAAAGCAAAACGGATCTCATTGTTCTTACAGAAATTAATTTGTTTTCCTTGAATATAATGCTCCCCAATTTGCTACAAGCATGTTGGTTAAATTTTTTTTTAACATCTTTATTGGGGTATAGTTGCTTTACAATGGTGTGTTAGTTTCTGCTTTATAACAAAGTGAATCAGTTATACATATACATGTGTTCCCATATCTCTTCCCTCTTGCGTCTCCCTCCCTCCCACCCTCCCTATTCCATCCCTCCAGGCGGTCACAAAGCACCGAGCTGATCTCCCTGTGCTATGTGGCTGCTTCCCACTAGCTATCTACCTTACATTTGGTGGTGTATATATGTCCAGGCCTCTCTCTCGCTTTGTCACAGGTCACCCTTCCCCCTCCCCATATCCTCAAGCCTGTTCCCTAGTAGGTCTGTGTCTTTATTCCTGTCTTACCCCTAGGTTCTTCGTGACATTTTTTTCCCTTAAATTCCATATATATGTGTTAGCATTCGGCATTTGTCTTTCTCTTTCTGACTTACTTCACTCTGTATGACAGACTCTAGGTCTATCCACCTCATTACAAACAGCTCAATTTCGTTTCTTTTTATGGCCGAGTAATATTCCATTGTATATGTGTGCCATATCTTCTTTATCCATTCATGAGATGATGGACACTTAGGTTGTTTCCATCTCCGAGCTATTGTAAATAGAGCTGCAATGAATATTTTGGTACATGACTCTTTTTGAATTATGCTTTTCTCAGGGGATATGCCCAGTAGTGGGATTGCTGGGTCATATGGTAGTTCTATTTGTAGTTTTCTAAGGAACCTCCATACTATTCTCCATAGTGGCTCTACCAATTCACATTCCCACCAGCAGTGCAAGAGTGTTCCCTTTTCTCCACACCCTCTCCAGCATTTATTGTTTCTAGATTTTTTGATGATGGCCATTCTGACCGGTGTGAGATGATATCTCAATGTAGTTTTGATTTGCATTTCTCTAATGATTAACGATGTTGAGCATTCTTTCATGTGTTTGGTATATCTTCTTTGGAGAAATGTCTATTTAGGTCTTCTGCCCATTTTTGGATTGGGTTGTTTATTTTTTTGTTATTGAGCTGCATGTGCTGCTTATAAATTTTGGAGATGAATCCTTTGTCAGTTGCTTCATTTGCAAATATTTTCTCCCATACTGAGGGTTGTCTTTTGGTCTTGTTTATGGTTTCCTTTGCTGTGCAAAAGCTTTGAAGTTTCATTAGGTCCCATTTGTTTATTTTTGTTTTTATTTCCAATTCTCTAGGAGGTGGGTCAAAAAGGATCTTGCTGTGATTTATGTCATAGAGTGTTCTGCCTATGTTTTCCTCTAAGAGTTTGATAGTGTCTGGCCTTACATTTAGGTCTTTAATCGATTTTGAGCTTATTTTTGTGTATGGTGTTAGGGAGTGACCTAATCACATACTTTTATATGTAGCTGTCCAGTTTTCCCAGCACCACTTATTGAAGAGGCTGTCCTTTCTCCACTGTACATTCCTGCCTCCTTTATCAAAGATAAGGTGACCATATGTGCGTGGGTTTATCTCTGGGCTTTCTATCCTGTTCCATTGATCTATATTTCTGTTTTTGTGCCAGTACCCTACTGTCTTGATTATTGGAGCTTTGTAGTATAGTCTGAAGTCAGGGAGCCTAATTCCTCCAGCTCCGTTTTTTTGTTCTCATGATTGCTTTGGCTATTCGGGGTCTTTTGTGTTTCCATACAAATTGTGAAATTTTTTGTTCTAGTTTTGTGAAAAATGCCACTGGTAGTTTGATAGGGATTGCGTTGAATCTGTAGATTGCTTTGGGTAGTAGAGTCATTTTCACAATGTTGATCCTTCCAATCCAAGAACATGGTATATCTCTCCATCTATTTGTATCATCTTTAATTTCTTTCATCAGTGTCTTATAATTTTCTGCATACAGGTCTTTTGTCTCCTAAGGTAGGTTTATTCCTAGATATTTTATTCTTTATGTTGCAGTGGTACATGGGAGTGTTTTCTTGATTTCACTTTCAGATTTTTCATCATTAGTGTATAGGAATGCCAGAGATTTCTGTGCATTAATTTTGTATCCTGCAACTTTACCAAATTCATTGATTAGCTCTAGTAGTTTTCTGGTAGCATCTTTAGGATTCTCTATGTATAGTATCATGTCATCTGCAAACAGTAACAGCTTTACTTCTTCTTTTCCGATTTGGATTCCTTTTATTTCCTTTTCTTCTCTGATTGCTGTGGCTAAAACTTCCAAAACTATGTTGAATAAGAGTGGTGAGAGTGGGTGACCTTGTCTTGTTCCTGATCTTAGTGGAAAGGCTTTCAGTTTTTCACCATTGAGGATGATGTTAGCTGTGGGTTTGTCATATATGGCCTTGATTATGTTGAGGAAAGTTCCCTCCATGCCTACTTTCTGCAGGGTTTTATCATAAGTGGGTGTTGAATTTTGTCAAAAGCTTTCTCTGCATCTATTGAGAAGATCATATGGTTTTTCTCCTTCAATTTGTTAATATGGTTTATCACATTGATAGATTTGCGTATATTGAAGAATCCTTGCATTCCTGGAATAAACGCCACTTGATCATGCTATATGACCATTTTAATGTGCTGTTGGATTCTGTTTGCTAGTATTTTGTTGAGGATTTTTGCATCTGTGTTCATCAGTGATATTGGCCTGTAGTTTTCTTTCTTTGTGACATCCTTATCTGGTTTTGGTATCAGGGTGATGGTGGCCTTGTAGAATGAATTTGGGAGTGTTCCTCCCTCTGCTATATTTTGGAAGAGTTTGAGAAGGATAGGTGTTAGCTCTTCTCTAAATGTTTGATAGAATTCGCCTGTGAAGCCATCTGGTCCTGGGCTTTTGTTTGTTGGAAGATTTTTAATCACAGTTTCAATTTCAGTACTTGTGATTAGTCTTTTCATATTTTCTATTTCTTCCTGATTCAGTCCTGGCAGGTTGTGCATTTCTAAGAATTTGTCCATTTCTTCCAGGTTGTCCATTTTATTGGCATAGAGTTGCCTGTAGTAATCTCTCATGATCTTTTTTATTTCTGCAGTGTCAGCTGTTACTTCTCCTTTTTCATTTCTAATTCTATTGATTTGAGTCTTCTCCGTTTTTTCTTGATGAGTCTGGCTAATGGTTTGTCAATTTTGTTTATCTTCTCAAAGAACCAGCTTTTAGTTTTATTGATCTTTGCTATCGTTTCCTTCATTTCTTTTTCATTTATTTCTGATCTGTTCTTTATGATTTCTTTCTTTCTGCTAACTTTGGGGGTTTTTTGTTCTCCTTTTCTAGTTGCTTTAGGTGCAAGGTTAGGTTGTTTATTTGAGATGTTTCCTGTTTCTAAAGGAGGGCTTGTATTGCTATAAACTTCCCTCTTAGAACTGCTTTTGCTGCATCCCATAGGTTTTGGGTCGTTGTGTCTCCATTGTCATTTGTTTCTAGGTATTATTTGATTTCTTCAGTGATCACTTCATTACTAAGGCGTGCACTGTTTAGCCTCCATGTGTTTGTATTTTTTACAGATCTTTTCCTGTAATTGATATCTAGTCTCATAGCATTGTGGTCAGAAAAGATACTTGATACAATTTCAATTTTCTTAAATTTAGCAAGGCTTGATTTGTGACCCAACATATGATCTATCCTGGAGAATGTTCCATGAGCACTTGAGAAAAATGTGTATTCTGTTGTTTTTGGATGGAGTATCCTATAAATATCAATTAAGTCCATCTTGTTTAATGTATCATTTAAAGCTTGTGTTTCCTTATTTATTTCATTTTGGAAGATCTGTCCATTGGTGAAAGTGGGGTGTTAACGTCCCCTACTATGCATGTGTTACTGCTGATTTCCCCTTTTATGGCTGTTAATATTTGCCTTATGTATTGAGGTGCTCCTATGTTGGGTGCATAAATATTTACAATTGTTATATCTTCTTCTTGGATCGATCCCTTGATCATTATGTAGTGTCCTTCTTTGTCTCTTCTAATAGTCTTTATTTTAAAGTCTATTTTGTCTGATATGAGAATTGCTACTCTAGCTTTCTTTTGGTTTCCATTTGCATGGAATATCTTTTTCCATCCCCTTACTTTGAGTCTGTATGTGTCTCTAGGTCTGAAGTGGGTATCTTGTAGACAGCATATATATGGGTCTTGTTTTTGTATCCATTCAGCCAATCTGTGTCTTTTGATGGGAGCATTTAGTCCATTTACATTTAAGGTAATTATCAATATGTGTGTTCCTATTCCCATTTTCTAAATTGTTTTGGGTTTGTTATTGTAGGTCTTTTCCTTCTCTTGTGCTACTTGCCTAGAGAAGTTCCTTTAGCATTTGTTGTAAATCTGGTTTGGTGGTGCTGAACTCTCTCAGCTTTTTCTTGTCTGTAAACGTTTTAATTTCTCCATCAAATCTGAATGAGATCCTTGCTGCGTAGAGTAATCTTGGTTGCAGGTTTTCCTCCTTCACCACTTTAAATATGTCCTGCCACTCCCTTCTGGCTTGCAGAGTTTCTGCTGAAAGATCAGCTGTTAACATTATGGGGATTCCCTTGTGTGTTATTTGTTGTTTTTCCATTGCTGCTTTTAATATGCTTTCTTTGTATTTAATTTTTGAGTTTGACTAATATGTGTCTTGGCATGTTTCTCCTTGGATTTATCCTGTATGGGACTCTCTGTGCTTCCTGGACTTGATTAACTATTTCCTTTCCTATATTAGGGAAGTTTTCAACTATAATGTCTTCAAATATTTTCTCAGTCCCTTTCTTTTTCTCTTCTTCTGGAACCCCTATAATTCAAATGTTGGTGCATTTAATGTTGTCCCAGAGGTCTCTGAGACTGTCCTCAGTTCTTTTCATTCTTTGTTCTTTATTCTGCTCTGCAGTAGTTATTTCCACTATTTTATCTTCCAGGTCACTTATCCGTTCTTCTGCCTCAGTTATTCTATTGATCCCATCTAGAGAATTTTTAATTTCATTTATTGTGTTGTTCATCTCTGTTTGTTTGCTCTTTAGTTCTTCTAGGTCTAAAAGATTGTTTTACGTTGTTACGTTCTCCTAGGTCATTGTCACGTTTCTTACATTTTGTCTATTCTATTTCCAAGATTTTGGATCATCTTTACTATCATTATTCTGAATTCTTTTTCAGGTAGACTGCCTATTTCCTCTTCATTTGTTTGGTCTGGTGGGTTTTTATCTTGCTCCTTCATCTGTGGTGTGTTTTTCTATCTTCTCATTTTGCTTATCTTACTGTGTTTGGAGTCCTCTTTTTGCAGGCTGCATGTTCATAGTTCCCATTGTTTTTGGTGTCTGTCCCCAGTGGCTAAGGTTAGTTCAGTGGGTTGTGTAGGCTTCCTGGTGGAGGGGACTAGTGCCTGTGTTCTGGTGGATGAGGCTGGATCTTGTCTCTCTGGTTGGCAGGTCCACGTCTGGTGGTGTGTTTTGGGGTGTCCGTGGACTTATTATGATTTTAGGCAGCCTCTCTGCTAATGGGTGGCTTGTATTCCCGTTTTGCTAGTTGTTTGGCATAGGCTGTCCAGCACCGTAGCTTGCTGGTTGTTGAGTGAAGCTGGGTGCTGGCGTTGAGATGGAGATCTCTGGGAGATTTTCGCCATTTGGTATTATGTGGAGCTGGGAGGTCTCTTGTGGACCAGTGTCCTGAAGTTGGCTCTCCCACCTCAGAGGCACAGCACTGAGTCCTGCCTGCAGCACCAAGAGCCTTTCATCCACACTGCTCAGAATAAAAGGGAGAAAAAGTAGAGAGAAAGAATTAGTAGAAGTAGGAAGAAAGAAAAAAGAAAGAAAGGAAGGAAGGAAGTAACAAAGAAAGGAAGAAGAATAGAAGGAAAGAAGGAAAGAAAGAAAGGAGGGAGGGAGTGAGGGAGTGATGGTGGGAGGAAGGAAGGAAGGAGAGTAGGAAGGAAAGAAGAAAGAAATAAAGAAGATAAAGTAAAATAAAATAAAGTAAAATATAATAAATATAAATATAATATAATATAATAAAATATATAATAATATATATAAATATATAATATAAATATATAATATAATAAAATATAAATATAATAAATATAATAAAATTATTAAATCAAAAAATAAGAAAAAAAATTTTTTAAAAAAAAGGATAGATAGAACCTTAGGACAAATGGTGGAAGCAAAGCTATATAGAGAAAATCTCATACAGAAGCATACCCATACACACTCACAAAAAGATGAAAAGGGGAAAAAAATCATAAATCTTGCTCTCAAAGTCCACCTTCTCAATTTGGGATGATTCGTCATCTATTCATGTATTCCACAGATGCAGGGTACATCAAGTTGGTTGTGGAGCTTTAATCCACTACTTCTGAGGCTGCTGGGAGAGAGCTCCCTTCCTCTTCTTTGTTCTCACAGCTCCCAGCGGCTCAGTTTTGGATTTGGCCCCGCCTCTGCGTGTAGGTCGCCGGAGGGCGTCTGTTTTCACTCATATAGGACGGGGTTAAAGGAGCCGCTGACTCAGGGGCTCTGGCTCACTCAGGCCGGCGGGAGGGAGGGGCACGGAGTGTGGGGCGAGCCTGCGGTGGCAGAGGCTGGCGTGACGTTGCACCAGCCTGAGGTGCGCCACGCGTTCTCCTGGGGAAGTTGTCCCTGGATCCCGGGACCCTGGCAGTGGCGGGCTGCACAGGCTACCCGGAGGGACGGTGAGGAGAGTGACCTGTGCTCGCACACAGGCTTCTTGGTGGCGGCAGCAGCAGCTTTAGCTTCTCCTGCCTGTCTCTGGGGTCCACGCTTTTAGCCGCGGCTCGCGCCCGTCTCTGGAGCTCCTTTAAGCGGTGCTCTTAATCCCCTCTCCTCGTGAACCAGGAAACAAAGAGGGAAGAAAAAGTCTCTTGCCTCTTCAGCAGCTCCAGACCTTTTCCCAGACTCCCTCCTGGCTAGCTGTGGTGGACTAACCCCTTCAGGCTGTGTTCACGCCGCCAGTCCTCTCCCTGTGACCCTACCGAAGCCCGAGCCTCAGCTCCCAGCCCCCGCCCACCCCGGAGGGTGAGCAGACAAGCCTCCCGGGCTGGTGAGTGCTGGTCGGCACCGATCCTCTGTGCGGGAATCTCCCCGTTTTGCCCTCCGCACCCCTGTTGCTGCGCTCTCCGCGGCCCCGAAGCTCCCCCACTCCGCCACCCGCAGTCTCCGCCCGCGAAGGGGCTTCCTAGTGTGTGGAAAACTTTCCTCCTTCACAGCTCCCTCCCACTGGTGCAGGTCCTGTCCCTATTCTTTTGTCTCTGTTTTTTCTTTTTTTCTTTTGCCCTACCCAGGTACGTGGGGAGTTTCTTGCCTTTTGGGAGGTCTGAGGTCTTCTGCCAGCGTTCAGTAGGTGTTCTGTAGGAGTTGTTCCACGTGTAGATGTATTTCTGGTGTATCTGTGGGGAGGAAGGTGATCTCCGCATCTTACTCTTCCGCCGTCTTCCCCTCGTCCTGCTTTTTATTTCTAATGTTTACATGTTTACACATAATTTAGGAAGCAAAGTTTTGGCTTATTTCCTTTCTAGTTTTTTTTCATTTAGAAAAACATCTTAACATCTATACCGAAATATAATTAATATTCATGAATAGTCAACATTTAGTTGACTGTAATGAATTGGTTCAAAGAAAATATGGATAATCTGTGGTGCTGCAAAAATTTAATTTGATCCTCTACACTTAAACTTACATAGCATCGAGCTACTGGCCAGAACTGCTAGCTAATAAACCAACTGAAGATATTTTAATTTTTATTTCTTTCACCTTTCCAAAGATTTATATAATTTAAAGCACATAAATAATACTTTACAGTTTGTAAGCACTTTTATATGCATTATCACTTTTGATCTTCCCAGTATCCTTATGGGGAAGGAACATTATAGAATTACAAAAGGTTTCATTATTATATTCACTTATAGATGAATAAATTGGGGATCAAGCATCATGCTTTTAAGTAAATGCAGGGAATTGACCATAGAAAAATTAAATATGAAATCTCAAGCTTTATTGAATTTACTGCATTGCACTGAGAAGTCTCTGACCGTCCTTCCCTCAATAACCCCTCTAGTCAACCTTGTCTCCTTACTGCCCTACGTCCATGTCATTCTCTTTACTGTTTCTGACCGTTGAAACTTCGTCTTTACTTCCCTCACTCCATATACTCCTGTCTGGAATGTTGCCAGTTTTCTTGAATATCTGAATCCTAACCATCATTCAAAGTCCAGCAAAAGTTTCCACCTCCTCCAGGAAGTCTTGCAGCTCCCATTGTTCTTACTTAAATAATACAACGTTTGCATGGATTGGTTCTTAGGTTTCTAAGTGTTTCAATGTTTCATCTAAATTCTCCTTCTAGACTATAAGCTACAAAGAACAAAGACCAGCTCTTATACTTCTTTGAAATCCACAGCACTCTAGCACTAGATATATATGTAGTAAATTCATGATAAATATTTGGCTGTTTTTTAATCTATCCATTGGAGCCATTGCTGAACTGTAGATAATCTTACTGTATTTGTACTCAAACCATGTGACATGTAATTTAACCTGTGTGAACTCAACTATAATAAGTAATTATAGTTAATTATAATTAACTATAATTATAGTGTGGTCTTTTCAATATGTTCATATACCAGTTGACCCTAGCATTGATTTCTAATGGCAGTGAAGCCCAGACATATGCCTGTGCGATCAAATCAACTACATATATGCCTGATGGATTCCGTGAAAAGAGCAGGAATTTGGCCCATATATCAGTATTGAGAACAGGAACAGGAAATGTTATGGAGTGATTGCTTTTCTATAGAATTGCATTAGCATCACCCATTCTGCCTGTCATAATTTCTCAGCAGATCAGGGATATCTATCAATGGAAGTTCCTGTGGTATAGTATATGAAAATGCATTTCATTATTCCTTACAAATGATGCTGATCAGACATATTGTCATTACAAGTTTAATTTTTAAGGAAGAGATCTCTGTGTAAAAATGGCACACTTGAGAGTCATCATCTTAAAAGACAAAAAGATGGTACTTTGTGACAATTCAATTTTTCTGGAATATAAGTATTCTGTTTAAACAACTAACTACTTTTGTTCATATTTTAAGGTGAATTTGGAGAAGTCTGTAGTGGGCGTTTGAAAACACCAGGGAAAAGAGAGATCCCAGTTGCCATCAAAACTTTGAAAGGTGGCCACATGGATCGGCAAAGAAGAGATTTTTTAAGAGAAGCAAGTATCATGGGTCAGTTTGACCACCCAAATATCATTCGATTAGAAGGTGTTGTCACAAAAAGTAAGTACTTATTTTCTTCTATTATATATCTGTCTCAATTCCTTAAGTTAAAAAAAAGGCTTAATAGCAATATCACAGCCACTTAGGGGATAACTTAGTTCAGTTATCATCTTCAGATATCGTCCATTGGAGTCTTGATATTAGTCTATGACATTATCAGAGTTTGCATTGGTCACCAAACAGCCTTGAAATGTTTTTTTATTACCTGTAAATCATTTTCTAATTTAACTTGAAATAATAAATCAAGGTAAAGGGTTATATATTTTTTCCTAATTTCTGTAAGCAATTCATTTCTTCTGAACCTGCCTAAATTTCAATATTAATAGGAGAAACAGTTAAAATATTTGGGGTCATTAAGGTAAAATAGTTCTGTTTGTAAATAAATGTCATATACAAATATAGAATGCTTTATCTAAAGAAAACTTTTAAATAAAAAGTTCTTTATGGAACCTACCTACATAAATGCCATTAGAACTGTATTATTTTAATTTATATAAAATGAAGAAAAGGATTACAATTTCTGAAATAAAAATCCAGTTTTTACAGAAATAGTGGGATCAAAACCATTCCTTTGGGAAAAAAGTTTCTCAGAAATCCAAAACTAATCACATCATCTAAGAAATAGATTGCAATATATTCACTTTTATTTGAATAATGATAAGGCATAACTTAATATTTCTCCTTATTTTATTCACTAATGAGTTATAACATAAAACTCAATATAGTATGGCATTATAAACTCATAAAAATAATCTCTTTGAGAGGCATTTTTCTTTTGTAAAACTGAAATTTCTTTTAAAACCATTTAGATGAAATTGAAATTTCATGTTATATTTGGAAGAAGGAAAGTGTAAAAGCTTAGCAAAAACATTTAGCTGACTCTGTGTCTGAAACTCCAAAGTCCTTCTCACAATGCATTGGCCAACATGCTATCCAAGGAGAGCAGAAAATTACTGAAAGCCATGATAGTTTGGAGGATGCAAAAGTTTGCTTTTGATTTCAGCTGTTGCCATGGGCTGTTACTTTAGTGGCCTTAATAGAACCTTCCAGTATTCATGCCCTTGTGTTGTTCTCTCCCACATTGATCGTGGACTTCTCCGTGTGACTAGACTTGGCCTATGGGACATTAACAAGTGTGATACAAGTTGAAGCATCTTACATATTTGTACACTGGACCTTATCCTCTTGGAACACTCTGTCATGTAACTTAGTCTCCAATGTTGAGCAAAGCCAGTACATATGGTGAGACCACACGCAGAACTGCAAAGAGGAGAACTGAGGCATTCTAGTCAACAACAGCTCTACAAGAGCTCCCAGCAGATAGTCAGCACTGAGTGCCAGCTTTGTAAAGAACCATCTCAGACATTACAGCCCCTCCTTCTACTGCCAGATGGCTGCAGCTGCAGATGATATTTTGTGGAGCAAAGTATCCACCCAGCTCAGTCCAATCAACCTGTAAAATCATGAGAGGTAATAAAATGGTTGTTGTTTTAAGCCGCTCCGTTTTGGATAGTTTATTACACAGCAATAGATAACCAAACAGATGGACACCAGTTAGAATTCCACTCCTACCACTGAAGTCTTGTGAAGTTTTAGGTAGATGATTTAACATCTCTATTGTTTACTTTCACACTGTAAAATGGGGCCAAAATAAGTCCTACCCAATAGGAATGCTGTAAGGATTAATTTTATAAATGTATAAAGCATTTAGTATAGCATGTGACTCATAGTAAGCCGCATTAAATGGTAGCTATTATTGGTACTATAGTTTACCATTTCATTCTCATGGCAACTCTTATGCATATCTGCTGAACCTTCAGTATTCACTGAAGGATATTGAATATCAAATGGGTGAATTAACCCACATAAGGACCTCTAATCCATAGTAAGTGGTATGACTGATGTTCAAACTGAGGTCTGTCTGTTTGACAGACCCATGGGATATTTTGTTTCTTTGCTTTTTATTTTGCTGTATCACAGTGAATAAGTCAGAGTTTTACACTTTGCCTTATCTGAATTAAATAGCATTAAATAAATGACAATCTGAATAAAATAATACAATACTTTTTTAAAATAAGGAAAATATTTAGATGAGTGGAATAAACTACCTCTTATGTAAAATTTGGAGAGATCCAGATATGCCACAATACCTAGCAAAAATACTTATCTAAAAGAGAGAGAGGAAACAACATATTAATTATTTCTTTTATATTTTCTGACTTCCTTGTCATTAATTTAGCATGAACATTTCAAGTTATTCCTTCTGTTTTATATCTCTCTGGAATGAAAAAGATAATTTTAAAGTTGGATTATGAACCTTTGCAAAGCATTTAAAATAATTTAAGTATGCTGTTGAAGTCCTCGTATGAGTATTTATGCATGAAATATCTGGAAATAAATATCTAACAATAAATTCAGATCAGATATTTATTTTCTACCTTTGATAAATCACATTCTGTGAATTATTCATGTATCCCTATGTGTTTTATTATCTATCTATATAATATTATATGTAATTTGGCCCTATGAAGTAGTAGGAATTATTCTAAATCAACTGAAGAGGTTTAATAAGATAATCTATGGCACTTGTCTGCCAGTTTGAAATACTCAGTTTATTTCACAAAGACATTCAAACAACTAACACAGTGATTGCTTTACATCTCTAACAATCTTGTGTAAAATTGGGACCAGTGACCCTTACGTAGCCCAATTTGTATGATTCCTAGGTGAAGGTCCTTATTCCATTTTAAGAAAAAGAAAAAGAATGAGAGAAAAGATAAGAAAAGAAAGGCTAATTGAGAAAGGATAGATTCAATATGTTTTTGAGTGGCAATAATCATTGTAGTTTTAACTTGTAAGTATGAGCCCCACATAAGGGTGTTGTGGTGATGCTGAGGTGGGTGGTGGAGATGGGGAAAGGAATAATTCCCGCAAAGACAAGTGGGCGTATTTATACTGTTATCTTCTTGCAAATGCTATGGGATTTTTAGGAGAAAGGCAATAAATAAATGAATGCCTCATTCCCATAAATACATGGTAATTGTTCCACGATTACCCTTAAGTGGCTAAGAGATAGCTAGCAATTAATGCTCCCTAAGGACTATCGTATTGCATAAAAGATAATACTGACAAAGATAAAGATGCAGTATAGGTTTATACAGTCATGTTAGTAGATTATCCTGGGGTTCTGAGAAATAAATGCACTGACTCTCAGTTGCAAGTAATGCAAAATTATAGATCAAAATCTTCATCAGATTCTTTTATAAATTCTTAATATGCATAATTTTATCTTACCTATAGGTTTTATTGCCAAGAGATACATATTATAAAGTTCTTGGAAACACTTTTGCTCTTTCATACTTGTGCATATAACTACTTTTATTATAAACTTCAAAGTTAAATGATTAAAAGCTGTATTATATAGAAAGTGTGTCAGATAAAAGTTGAACCTATTTGTTTGACACACATCACAATTTCATTAACCTATTAAGAAGCAACTGATATAGAAAGAGATTAATCCAGCTAAACCATTTGCTTAGCACATACATTTTCTCCAAGAAGCAAATAGAAGCCATCAGTTAGAGAACAGACTTGTAGCTATTAGTACCATGGATAGTAGCAGTTTGTAACAGGTGATGTATACACAAGTGTCATTAACTACATATCCAAAAGAGAAAGTGCTACCTTCTATAAAAAGATAAGAATTGTGGTTAAATGATAAACACAATGCAGTAACCACACTCTAGAAGATGGGGCCCTACAGTTTGAATTCATGATGATATGGAAGAACCAAAAGGAGAAAGAATGAAGTGCCTATCTCCCAGCTTAGGTAACAACTAAATGTAGGTATACTAACTACATCTCAAATAAATCATAAATCCAGTGAGGAATAATAGAAGTCAATCAGGATATCAAATAAATTCCCAAACATAAATTTATTTTATCATGGGATATTGCTAAGGACTCTAGAACAGCATAGAATCTATAACACAAAGTACTGGGCCTGCACAAACCATCTTTAAATATTCCAGAATATTGAGGGTTCCTTCCAAATAATTTTGATGGGTCCACATGGACTCTAAGTCAGAGAGTAGATTCAGACCAGTCAAATAGACAATAAATACACAAGAACTGTTTCTCCAGTCCCAGAATTGCATTTTACTTGTCAAGTAATACATTCTCTAAGATTTCGACTATTACAGTTGCCACCAATATGATAGCTGCCTCTCAACCTGCTTGTATATTCTGCTACTTGACACAGGGTCTTGTGCAAGTTATTAAGTGTCTTTAAGCCTCAATATTTTCCTCTGCACAAAAGATTGAAAAGTTCAGATTGTACTACAAAACAAGAAAGGTCACATCTAACCCTAACATGTTTGTATTTCATTCCTTTGCCAAAAGAAAGAGTCATGAGATGTTGGTAAGGAAAGTTTGTGCCAGTAATAACTTACCACCCCACCTCCAACTTTATTATAATGTCAGGTTCGTATTGGTGATCAGGAAGAAACAAAAAGTGCCTTTAATAATGTGTTTATCTTACAGTCTGTAAAGTAGAAAAGTATAGGTAAAATTTTGCTGTAAGCAAAATCAAGGTTTTGATATTTGGAATATATGTTGAAGGGAGTAAAACATTCTGTGAAACTGATTCTAATGAAAGAAATTAGACTTCTTTGTGAAATTCAGCTACTCAACTAGCTAAGGTAGGTTAAGAGTTTTATTTTACTTTGTTTTGTTTTCCTAGGAACATTTACTGAGCACCACCAAGGTGTCAGACACTACTGCTTATTAAAACCTAGAGATAGAGAAAAAAAGGTCTCAGTGCTCTTGAGAAGCTCATTGGTTGGCTCCAGTCTACTGGGAGCAACAAACAAGTAGGCCAGTATTTCCCGATATGGTGCGGCATGGGCTATTTTGGATACAATTATTCATTAACTTATTCATTATTTTATTCAGAGAATATTAGTTGGGTGCCAACTCTTCTAACCACTGGTAATAGAGTAGTGAAAAAGACAGAGCTTTTACCTGCTGGAGGAAACAAAAAGGAATCTAAATATATCAATATAATTTTAGATAAAGAGAACAAACCTGAGTGAAGTGAAGGAGCAAGCTATGCTAGGGTTTGGTAGGATAGTATTCCAGGCAGAGGAAACAATAAGTTCTAAACCCTTGTGCTAAGAAAGAATGTGTCA
The DNA here is from genome assembly GCF_008692025.1 of Phocoena sinus. NCBI lineage: Eukaryota > Metazoa > Chordata > Mammalia > Artiodactyla > Phocoenidae > Phocoena > Phocoena sinus. Next base: position 99,551,916 of record NC_045766.1, on the reverse strand, counting down.
TGTTGGGGGAGCATCGAAAACAGCTGGAGCTAAGTAATAACAGTGTGAATTATATATTGAAAGAAAAAACTAGAGGCAGGTAAAACAGTAAGGAGGCTAGTATAATAATCCAAGTGAAAAATGATGAGAAAGATAAAGAGAAGAAATAGATTCAAGAGCTGTTTCCAAGGTTAAATTAGGAGACTTGAGTGACTGATTATATATGGGGATTGAGGGAATGGGGATGGTTTTGGATGACTTCCAAGCTTCTGGTTTACATAAGCAGGGAGATGGAAAGGAAATTATGGAGAAATAATAGATTTGGAGGGTTAACAATGAATTCTGATTTGGATGTGATAAGTTGGAAGTGTCTTGGACATTTAAAGACTTCCAGGAAGCCTCTGAAGCCTGGGTAGGATTCTGGTGTGTGGGTGCAAATGATGGGTGGTGATCAGTAGTTGAAGCCATCGGGAGGATGAAATTACCCAGAAGGTTGAGGAGAACTAGCCCTAACAGGCTGACTTAAAAAGAAAAGCTTATGAAAGAGACAGACAGAACAACCTGGAAGAAGGAGGACAGATCTCTAAGAATGAAAGATGGGTCATTAGCATAAAATGAGCTGGGAAGCCAAATAAAATAAGGATTGAGAAGCATCTATTGGATGGAGAAACTAGGAGGACACAGCCCACTGTGAGAATCAAGGCCAAGATTGCAGTGGACTTTAATGTGAGTGAGGCATGTGTGCACTGCAGTCAGACTGATAGCTTAAAAAATGCAAATTAGGGCTTCCCTGGTGGCGCGGTGGTTGAGAGTCCGCCTGCCGATGCAGGGGACACGGGTTCGTGCCTGGTCCGGGAAGATCCCACATGCCGCGGAGCCGCTAAGCCCATGAGCCATGGCCACTGAGGCTGCGCGTCCGGAGCCTGTGCTCCACAACGGGAGAGGCCACGACAGTGAGAGGCCCGCGTACCGCAAAAAAAAAAAAAAAAAAAAATGCAAACTAGATTGTGTTCATTTCTTACTTAGATTCCAAATGCTTAGCATTCTTTAAATCATTTATTCATTTAAGTAATATTTATTATGTGCCTAACTACTATGCTCCAGCACTTTTCTAAGCATTAGGTATTTGGCAATGGATAAGAAAGTCAAAACGCCTCCCCTCCTGGGTCAGGTCCCTGGGTCTTCTTTCTCTGGTTTCATTCTCCACCATCCCTCTTAAATACTAGATTGCTTTCATACTAAATGACAAAATCATCTCAAAACTTATTCTCATTTTCCCATGTATTCTTTCTTTTCTAAATCCCTGAGGCACTGGAAGAAAATGTACCAAAGTGACCCTAAATGGGTACAAAGATAACTATGGTATGCAAAGATTGTTGGTAGCTAGAAGACCCAGCTGCCTTTGGAGTTACCCGCCTTCCTTTTTTCAATCATGTACAAGGCTAGATCATTTGCTGAGGTGATAGGCAGAGGGCCTGAGGTGTTGGTGAATATTTGAACTGGCTCTTGAGAAAAGTGTGAAAGAAAACTGATTAGGAAAGGTTAGAAAGATTGTGGGTATTACTAAGAACACAAGAGAACCTGGAGATCAGGACAGAAGCTGCTGCCCCAAAGAACACTGTTGATAAATGAGGAAAAGAGTTGATAGCATGACAGTAGGAAGAGATGCAACCCGAGGGAAAAGGAAAGATGAGAGGCAACAAAAAGAGAAGAAATAGAGATTTTTTCTCTTCTCCTACCATCTTTAATATTTACTGTTTACGGAAATTAGTGATGAATTATTCTTATGCAGTTTCTGGAGTCTAACGGAGTCTCAGGAGACCTACTGCAAAGTATTTGCCACTTGGAATTATAATGTATACATATGGATAAATAGAAAATGAACCAAGTGTGACTCTGAGAAACAGTAACAAAATGACATAGTCTGGTGGCCCTGTGTATCACACTGTTCAAGCAGCACTAGGGCTACTCAGGATCACCAGCTTATTTTCCTTCTGCCAGAGTGTACTTCTCTCTTTACAAGAGAGAATAAACTTCCCCTGTATTCAGAAGGAATTTATTCTTGTCTCTTCAGTGTTTAAGTATCTGAGTTTTCCCAAGGTCATTCACTCTAATCACCTCCCTAGATCTACTTCTAACTTACTGTCTCCTTCCTGTGGTTCTCTCTTTCCTAAGCCAGCCTGCTAATTATTGGGTAGACTATAATAAGAAGTATCAGTTTAAAAATTCTAGTAACAGGTTGCTCAGTCTGAATATAACACTGTAAGAACTAGGAGAGAAAAGAGAATATAAAAACAACTTTATGCATACATAATATTGCCTTTTAATACATCTAAATAAAATTGAATAGAGCCATCTAGAGGGTGAAATCTTACTCATTTCAAAAGTGAAAATTCTTTCCAAATCATTTGGAAAGAATGATACAATTTGTCTGGTAAAGAGTTTGATGGCTCCAAATTTGAGAAGGGCTATAGATAAATCCATGTTATAGACATTAATTTGCATCCATAAACTCAGGAGAATGAGTACCATCCTTCCAGGCTGCAAGGTAAAGTAACCAGTCATTACTTAGGAACTTTTACACCAAGTTCCTAATAGTCTTATGTATTGATAGGAGTGAATAAAGACCAGTAGGAATCTTAATCACTGAAAATGATTATTGGCCCCTTAAAATGATTATTGGCTCCTTGTATATGTGATTTCTGATTTAAAAAATTATTGGCCCCTTAAAAATTATTGGCTCCTTGTATATGTGATTTCCGATTTAAAAAATTATCTCAAGGTAATGAATGGAAATCTATCAGTGTCCTTACTTAATCCCTTGATGAATATCTTAATGCTTGTTTTGTTGTTGTGGGAATATATTACTATAACTTTCCTTAAATTTTCACCTTTATATAATTTCAGACTTACAGAAAAGTTATTCAAATAATATAGTTCCAATATAACTCTCACTGTTTCCCCTGATGTATTTTACATAAGCATAGGACTATTATCAGTGCCAAGAAACAAACATCTGTATAGTACTATTTACTTAACTACAGACTTTTATTCAGATTTTATCAGCTTTTCCACTAGTGTCCTTTCTCTCTTCTAGGACTCATCCAGGATCCCACATTGCATTACTTAGCGCATCTCCTTAGTCCAGTCTGCCTTTAATCTGTGCAATTCTTCAGTCTTCCCTTGTCTTTCATGACCTTGACAGTTTTCAAAACTACTAGTCAGTGATTTGTAAAATGTCCATTAGTTTGGGTGTGTCCGTTGTTTTTTCATGATTCAATTTGTGGTTATGAATTTTTGGCAGGAACATCACAAAAGTTGCATACCCTCTTTATGCATTATATCCGAGGGTACATCATGTCCACGTGCATTATTCCTGGGGATGTTAACAGCGGTCACTTGGTTAAGGTGATGTCTCCTAGAAAGTTACTGAAAAATTACTTTTCCCCTCTTGTAGTTAATGTATATTTGGGAGGAGATTAGACTATGCAAATATCCTGTTTTTCCTCAGACTTTTCCCCATTAATTTTATCATCTGTAGCAGATCTTGCCTGCAACAATTACTGCTGTCATATTTTAATGGTGATTTTTCTATTTTTCTCTTTCCTTCTATATTTATTAATCAAAACATTTCTTTAAGGAAGAACTGTGTTTCAGAATGTTCTGTAAATGGAATTACCCAATAAGTAGCCTTTCAGACCTGGCTTCTTTCTCTTAGCAGAATGCACTTGAGATTCATGCCTCTTTGTTGTTGCTGAGCAGTACTCCTCTGTATGATGTACCATCAGTTTGGTTCTGCATTCAGCGGTTGAAGGACATCTGGGTTGTTTCCAGTTTGGAGGATGATTTATAAAACTGATACGAACATTCATGTGTAAGTCTCTGTGTAAACACATATTTCTATTTATCTTGGAGAAATACCTAGGTGTGGAATGACTAGGTCCAATGGTAAATATATGTTTAATTTTCTAAGAAACTGCCAAACTGTTTTCCAAACTGGATGTTCCATTTTACATTTCCACTAGTAATTAATGAGCAATGCTTGATACTGTCTTTTTTTTTTAATTAGCCATTTTAGTGAGTCTATATTGGTATCTTACTGTCATTTTAATTTGCATTTCCTATGTCTGTTGATTTTGATCATCTTTCCATATGTGTGCTCGCTATCCATATATCTTTTTTGGTGAAGTGTGTCTTCAGATTTTTACCCATTTTCTTTCATTGGGTTGTTTTTTCTTAATGTTGAGTTCTAAAAGTTTTTTTTTTTAATATTTTCTGGATACAGTTCTTTGTCAGAAATGTGATTTGTAGATATTTTTCCAGTTTGTAGCTTGTTTTTCTATTCCATGAAGAGTGTCTTTAGCAGACTAAGTGTTTTTAATTTTGATAAAGTCTAATTTTTTTTACTTTTTTCTTTTATGGATTGTGCTTCTCTGTGTGGTATCAAGAAACTCTTTACCTAGTCCAAAGTCACAAAGACTTTCTCTTCTACTCACCTCTAGAAGTTTTACATATAGGTCTATGATCCCTTTTGAATTAATTTTTGCATAAACTGTGAAGAATGGGCCATGGTTCTTTTTTTCTTTTTCTTTCTTCCTTTGCATATGGAAAATTTCACCACCATTTGTTGAATTCTTTTTTTTTTTTTTAAGGTGCAAGCCTGTTTTGCCTCATTTTTAACTTTCTTTCCTTGCTTGGAATCCTTCAATGGCTTTCCTTCACCCACAGGACAAAATTCATGCCACTGTATATAGAAATTCAAGGTTCTAAAGATTGGACTCCACTCACAGCATATCTTTAGCCTTATTTCCTGCCTTCTCTACCTCAGTTTATATTCTATTAACAGTAAATCACTATGTGATTCATATTTCAAATGAAATATTCAAATGAATAGTTCAGTGAATCAGTGACTGATCGTATTTGATCATACTTGGCCCTCTTCTTGGAAATTCCTCTCTTTCCCACAGCCCCATCGCCCTTAACCAGCAAACTCTACTTATGAGGGATGACTCAGCTTATATGAAACATCTTTTCTTAATCTTTATACTGGTAGATATCTACATTGCACTTAACAAGTTGTGCTATAATTATCATTTATATGTATGACCCAAAAGTCTACTGTTTCTTAACTCTTACCCTATAATATTAGGACCTCTGCACCCTTTTGCAATGACCATGAGTTTTTTCTGGGAGAGCAATGCAGCATCTGTACTGTCTTTTACACCTGTTAGGGCTCCCTCTTACCTTTACATTTCCTGCCCACAGCCCTTGTAGAGGCTCCAGCAGCCCAGCCACTGCCCATTAGTAGGGAAAAACTATCCTGCCATTCATTTGATTTCTGATGACCCTTAATTTCCTGTTAATTAAGGGTTAAACTCAGTGTACTTGCCACCCCACATTCTCCATTTAATCTTTTTTCAAAAAAATAAATTTATTTACTTATTTTTGGCTGCATTGGGTCTTTGTTGCTGTGTGTGGGCTTTCTCTAGTTGCTGCAAGCGGGGCTACTCTTTGTTGCAGCGTGCAGGTTTCTCACTGCAGTGGCTTCTCTTGTTGTGGAGCACGGGCTCTAGGCACACGGGCTTCAGTAGTTGTGGCACGCGGGCTCTAGAGCACAGACTCAGTAGTTGTGGCGCACAGGCTTAGTTGCTCCGCAGCATGCGGGATCTTCCCGGACCAGAGCTCAAACCCATGTCCCCTGTACTGGCAGGTGGATTCTCAACCACTGTGCCACCAGAGAAGTCCCTCTCCATTTAATCTTAATTTTCTATTCTAGCTTCATCTTACTCACCCCTCAAGCTCCCTCCTCCCAAATCTCCAATACATACCCCCCGATGCATATTTTATATTACTTGCTTTTGGATAGAGGGGGAAATCCTATGTTATATTGGAATGGGGATTTGGGGAGGCCATGATATCTTGAGGGTAGTCTTTATTTTATTTATTGTGGTGCCTAGCATGGTGCTGAGCATACAGTAAACACTAAGTTCATATGAATGAAGGAAAATTGTAAGATAGGAGGAAAAGGAAGGAAAGGATAGGGGTAGAATAAAAAGAAAGAGGGAAGAAAGTAAAGGAAAGAAGGAACCTAATTTTTCAAGGACTTCAAGCCCAATTTTAAATTTGAACACTCTCTAATGTCAGTTACATTTATGTGAAATTGGCAGCTTTTCTCATAATTGTGCTTCTCTGTACTTTTGTAATTTCTTCTTCCTCTGAACAGCAATCATATTTTACCTGTTTTTCTCCTATGAAATTTTAACTATATATGTTACATTATAATGTTTTAGGAACATGTCTTTTTCTACTGTACCAGAATCAACTTCAGAGTAGGACTACATTACCTAGTCTATATCTTATATGTTATAACACTCAATCTCAACTTCGGAATGGGTGAAGAAATATGATAGTGTGTTTCCTCAGCCTGAGAAATAAAAGTAGGCACAACTTAGACACTCATGATTGAGATGCAGCAACAGAATGATGTGAATTTATTGACATTTCTATTAGGTTACATCAATCACTGTGAGTGAATTTATTCATTTCCCACTCCTCACAAATGTCAGCCAAAGACATCAGTGATTTTTTTTTCTCCTTTTCATTCAGATGCAATGGCTATTTTAGGATTCTTGGGCCTGAAAATAATGCATTGACCTTTCCCCTAAACATTAATGGCATGATTCTCTTGAAATAAGCTCAGTTTTCATTTTGGCAAAGCCATATATGGGACATGCTATTGTAGTTGGTACAGCAATCCATAAATACAGAAAGCTATGGCACCTCTGTGACTTTGTCCCTATTTCATATACCTAATCACTGAAGTATTCCATTACACTGGAATGAAAGTATACAAAAATGCCTTCCATTAGCTGGAGTTTCTGTGATTTAATGATTTCTTTAATATAGATAATATCTCATTGCAAGAAATTCCAGGATATTGCCTAGGGAACACAGGTCTGGATAGGAAGTATAAGGCTGCTGGAGAAACTCAAGCAAAAGGAAGGGTGGCTTAAAAAGAGGAAGATGCAAGGATGAGCCTTAGCAGGATTTCTTAGTTTGTTCCAAGAAATAAAGAAACTAGTTATTTCCCTAAAAGAAGATTTATAATTAATATAAGTATTTCTTACATGTTAGCTAAATAAATTTACTAAAACAAAAACAAAAGCCTCCCTTATGTCAATTCTAACGTTCCAAATTTTTCTGCCTCAGTGAAACAATGTTTCTAGGTCATACCTAGAAACAGTGTTTCTAGGTGATGGATAACAGACTCAGAAAGTATTTCACACCAAGTAACTCCAAGTAAAAAAAACTGGAAGACTACATTTATCAAATAATGAAAGTTTTAATCATACAACTTATAAAGCTTAAAATTACTGTTTTTAATAAGATGGGCCAAATGAAACAGTTGCTAAAACTAAAATAATGCTACCAGTTCTCTGAAATATTTCCCAGATTTTAGCTACAAGGGAAATTCTTAATTGCTAAGGAGGCCCACCCTTCAGTCTAATTACAGGAACCTATTCTTCTTATTAATTAAGATATTGAGAACTGGCTAGGAAAGCAGAAAGAAAAAATCATTGGTAGAGAAGCTGGTATGGATGGAGCAAATCCCTTTTGAAGTCAAATTTTAATCCTTTCAACCTACCCAATAAAGACTTCAAAGTAATAATCATTAAGATGCTCACTGATTTCAGGAGAAGAACACAGTGAGAATTTCAACAAAGAGTTCTAAAATATAAAGAAGAACCGAACAAAGCTAAAGAATAAAATAACTGAAATTTAAAAATATGCTAGAAGAAATAAACAGTAGTTTAAATGATACAGAGAAATGGATCAGCAATGTGGAAGACAGATTAGTGGAAATCACCCAAGCTGAACAGGGAAAAAAAAAACTTTAAGCAAGGATAGTTTAAGAGGCCCCTGAGACAACTTCCAGCGTACTAACATCTGCATTATAGGGGTCCCAGAAGGAGAAGAAAGAGAGAAAGGAGCAAAGAAATTATCTGCAGAAATAATAGCTGAAAACATCCCTAACCTGGGGAAGAAAACAGACATCCAAGTCCAGGAAGCACAAAGAGGCTCAAACAAGATGAATCTAAAGAGGTCCACACCAAGACACATTATCATTAAAATGGCATATAAAGAGAGAATCTTAAAATCAGCAAGAGAACAGATACTAGTTACTTACAAGGGAAGTCCCATGAGACTATCAACTGACTTAACAGCAGAAACTTTGCAGGTAAGCAGGGAGTGGTACGATGTATTAAAGTGATGAAAGCAAAAACCTACAACCAAGAAGATTCTGCCTGGCCAGGCTGTTGTTCAGATTTGAAGGAGAGATAAAGAGTTTTACAGAAAAGCAAAAGCTAAAAGTGTTTAGCACCACTAAACCAGTTTTACAAGAAATGTTAAAGTGACTTCTCTAAATGGAAAAGAGAAGACCACAGCAAGAAATATGAAAATTACAAAAGGAAAAAACTCATTGGTAAAGGAAAATATACAGTAGATCATCCACTTATAAAGCCAGTAGGAAGGTTAAAAGATAAAAGTGGGAAAACAGTGTCTATCCACAATAGACAATAAACAATACACAAAACAAAAAGATGTAGAACATGATGTCAAAAACATTAAACATAGAGGAGGGTGTAAAAATATAGGGTGGTCAGAATGCATTGAACCTTAAGAGATCGTCACTTAAAATAATCACATATGTATATAAGTTGTTTGATATGAACCTCAAAGTAACCACAAACCAAAAGCCTATAATAGATACACACACACAAAAAGAAAGGAACGCAAACATAACACTAAAGATAGCAACCCACAAATGGGAGAATAATTACAATTGCAGAGGTTCTCCCCAAGGAACACGGTGTCTGAGCCCAACATCAGGCTCCCTTGCCTGGGGGACCTGCTCCAGAAAGAGGATCCCCCAGAACACTTGGCTGTGAAGGCTTTGAAGGCCAGTGGGGTTTACTTTCAGGAGATTCAGAGAGCTGTGGAAATAGAGACTCCACTCTTAAAGGGAGCACCAAAATGTCACATGCTCCAGGACCCAGGGCAGAAGCAGTAATTTGAAAAGAGCCTGGGTTAGATCCACCTGCTGATCTTAGAAAGTCTTCCATGGGACATGATCCTGCCCACCAGAGAGCTCAGGACCTGGCCACACACCACTGCACAGATGCTAGGCCCAGGACCCCCAGGGCCCTGAAGCCAGAGACCCTGGGATACAGGTCCACCTGCCAGCTGGCAGACACCAGCCCCAGGACAACTGTAGCCCTGCAGCCTGCCATTGCAAGACCAATTCCACCCATCAGCAGGCCAACATGAACTTTGGGACACCCCAAACCCCAAAGCCAGCTGTGTCAAGAACAGGTCCCACTCACCAGCAGTCCAACAGCAGCTCTGGGATCCCTGGGCCCTGTGGCCAGACCCCAGGATTCCACTTTTCCCACCAGTGGGCCAGTACTAGCCCCAGGCCCCCCAGTGTCCCATAACAAGCTGCCTCATGGCCCAGCCCCACTACTCTCCCAAGACTGAACCAAGAAGAAATAGAAAATATGAACAGACCAACTGCCAGTAGTGAAATTGAATCAGTAATTAAAAAAAAAACTCCCAACAAACATAAGTCTAGGACCAGATGGCTTCACAGGTGAATTCTAACAAATATTTAGAGATGAGTTAACACCAATCTTTCTCAAACTATTCCAAAATTCCAAAATTTGCAGGGAAAAGAATGCTTCCAAACTCATTCTATGAGGCCAGTACCACCCTGATACCCAAACCAGACAAAAGATACCACAAAAAAAAAATTACAAGCTAATATCACTGATGAAAATACATGCAAAAATCCTCAACAAAATATTTGCAAACCAAATCCAACAATAAACCAAAAGGACCATGATCAAGTGGGACTCAACCCAGGGATGCAGGATTTTTCAATATCTGCAAATCAATCTTTGTGATATACCACATTAATAACCTGAAGAATAAAAACCATATCATCATCTCAATAGATGCAGGAAAAGCTTTTGAAAAAATTCAACATCCACTTATGATAAAAGCTTTCTAGGAAATGGGTATAGAGGGAACATACCTCAACACAATAAAGGTCATATATGATAAACCCACAGCTAACATCATACACAAAGGTGAAAAGCTGAAAGCATTTCCTCTAAGATCAGGAACAAGACAAGGATGCCCATTCTTGACATTTTATTCAACATAGTATTAGAAGTCCTAGCCACAATAATCAGACAAGTAAAAGAAATGAATGGAAACCAAATTGGGAAGGAAGAAGTAAAACTGTCACTGTTTGCAGATGATGTGATACTATGCATAGAAAATCCTAAAGAGGCCACAAAAAACCTACTGGAGCTCATCAATGAATTCAGTAAAGTTGTAGGATACAAAATTAATATACAGAAATCTGTTGCACTTTATACACTAACAATGAACTACTAAAAAGATAAATTAAGGAAACAATCCCATTTACAATCACATTAAAAAGAATAAAATGCCTAGTGATAAACCTACCTAAGGAGGTAAAAGACATCTACTCACAAAACTATAAGACACTGATGAAAGAAATTGAAGTCGACACAGATGGAAAGATATACTGTGTTCTTGGATTGGAAGAATTAATATTGCTGAAATACCCACACTACCCAAGGAAATCTTTAGATTTAATCCAGTCCCTAGAACAAATCATTTTAAAATTTGTATGGAAACACAGAAAACCCCAAATAGCCAAAACAATCTAGAGAAAGAAGAACAGAACTGGAAGTATCATACTTCTCACTTCAGACTATACTACAAAGCTACAGTAATCAAAACAGTATTGTACTGGCACAAAAACAGACACATAGATCCATAGAACAGAATTGAGAGCTCAGAAATAAACCAACACACTTATGGTCAATTGATCTACAACAAAGGAGGCAAAATATACAATGGAGAAAAGACAGTCTCTTCAATAACTAGTGCTGGGAAAACTGGACAGCTACATGTAAAAGAATGAAATTAGAACTTCTCACACCATCTACAAAAATAGACTCAAAATGGATTAAAAACCTTAGGTAAGGTAAGACCTGAAACCATAAAACTCGAAAAAAAAGAACACTCTTTGACATAAATCACTGCAATATTTTTTGGATCTGTCTCCTAAGGCAAAGGAAACAAAAGTAATAATAAACAAATGGGACCTAATTAAATTTAAAAGCTTTTGTACAGCAAGGGAAACCATCTGCAAAACAAAAATACCACCTACTTAATGAGAGAAACTATTTGCAAATGATATGACCAATAAGGGGTTAATATCCAAAATATATAAACATCTCATACAACTCAGTGTCAAAAAAACCAAACCAGTTAAACAATAAACAGAAGACCTGAATAGACATGGAAGACATTCAGATAGTCAACAGGCACGTGAAAAGATGCTCAACATTGTTAATCATCAGAGAAATGCAAATCAAAACCACAATGAGATATCACCTCATACCCGTCAGAATGGCTATCACCAAAAAAAATAAATAAATAACAAATGTTGGTAAGAATGTGGAGAAAAGGGAACCCTTGTACACTGTTGGTGGGAATGTAAATTGGTGCAGCCACTGTGAAAAACGGTATGGAGGTTCCTTTAAAAAGTAATAGTAAAACGACCATATGATGTAGCAATTCCACTCCTGGGTATATATACAAAGAAAAGAAAAACACTAATTGGAAAAGATACATGCAACCCAATGTTCATAGCAGCATTATTTACAATAACCAAGATAAGAAAACAACCTAAGTGTCCATCAACAGATGAATGGCTAAAGAAGATGTGTTGTATTTATATAGTGGAATACTACTCAGTTATAAAAAAAAAAAGAATGAAATGTTGCCATTTACAACAACATGGATGGACCTGGAAGGTATTATGCTTAGTGAATTAAGTCAGACAGAGAAAGACAAATACTGTATGTTATCACTTATATGTGGAATCTAAAAATAAAACAAGCTAGTGAATATAACAGAAAAGAAACAGACTCACAGATATAGAAAACAAACTAGTGGTTACAATGGGGAAAGGCAAGAGTGGAAAGTCAAGATAGGGATAGGGGATTAAGAGGTACCAACTACTATGTTTAAAATAAATAAACTACAAGGATATATTATACAGCACAGAGAATATAGCCAATATTTAGTAGTAACTATAAATGGAGTATAATCTATAAAAATTACTATGTTGTACACCTGAAACTAATGTAATATGGTTAATTAACTATACCTCAATAAAAAGGTAATTATTTTTTAAATAAATTTTTTAAAAAGAATAAAATATCTAGGAAAAATTTGAGGTATAAGATGTATTCTTGAGACTTTCAGTCATTGGTAAAAAAATTGAAAGTGTGACAAAACCACATGGAAAGCTGTGTCATGCTCATGGATTAGAAGAATTAATATTGTTAAAATACCCATGCTACCCAAAGCAATCTACAGATTTAATGCAATCTCTATCAAAATACCAGCAGCATTTTTCACAGTACTAGAACAAAAAATTCTAAAATTTATATGGAATCACAAAGGACCCCAAATAACAAAAGCAATCCTGAGAAAGAACAACAAAGCTGGAGGTGTCATGCTCCCTGATTCCAAACTATACTGCAGAGCTATAATAATCAAAGCAGTATGATACTGGCACAAAAACAGACATATAGATCAAAGGAACAGAATAGAGAGCCCAGAAATAAACCCAAACTTACATGGTCAATTAATATATGACAGAAAGGTGAGAATACACAGTGGAGAAAAGACAGCCTCTTTTATCAATGATGTTGGAAAAACTAGACATCTGCATGCAAAAGAATCAAATTGGACTACTTTCACACACCATATATCAAAAAAAACCCTCAAAACAGGTGGATGACTTAAATGTGTCCATTGATGAATGGATAAAGAAGTTGTGATGTGTATATACAATTTAATATTATTCAGACTTTTAAAAAATGAAATCTTGCCACTTGCAACAACATGGATGGATCTAGAAGGCATTATGCTAAGTTAAATAAGTCATACAGAGAAAGACAAATACCATATGATTTCACTTATATGTGGAATCTAAAAAGAAAACAAATAAAATTAAATAGGACTCACAATTGCAGAGAAGAAATGGATGGTTGCTTCAGGGAAGGAATGGGTGGTAGGAGCAAATAGGTGAAGGAGATTAAGAGGTACTAACCAGTTAAATAATAAGTCACAGAGGGATAATATACAGCATAAGGAATATGGTCAATAATATTGTAAAAGCTTTATATGGGACAGATTGTTACTAGAATTTTCGTGGTGATCATTTCATAATACTGTATGTGCAAGTGTCAAAATGCTATGTAGTGCACCTGAAACTAACATAACATTGCATGTCAGCTGTATTTCAATTTAAAAAACTTTAAAAAATTACTCAGAAACATTATGAGAAAAGTCACACTGGAATTTAGAATCTTGGCAAATCAATTTTGGAAAGACAAAATAAACCTACTTCAAACTTTAGCCTCAATGGGTAATATTAGAGGCAGGTATTGCAGTAAATACTATTTTTGTAGTTTCTAAATTTTGTCCCCAAAGCACTTCTTCAATGATGCAGAAATAATAGAACAATGATTATCTAGTTATAAATACTTTATATTCTGATTTTTAAAAGCTGTAACTTCTTTTTGTTCTTTCAGTGTCTCACAACCTTTTTGCTTTCCAGAATTGAATCTTCTCCTACAAAGCATTGCACACAACAGTCAAGTTAGCTTCACTTCAGCGAACACATTAGAGAACCTGTTAATGTCACTTTGTGACTCTCTGGACCCCAAATTAAAGAAATCTTCCCTAGACTAAGACAACTGCTTCATAACTGCTCTTCCTGCTGTCACTCTTGCTCTCACCACAACCCATTCTTCAGCCAGAGTGATCTTTGTAAAAGAAAATTTGCAGATTGCACTCAGGGGGAAAAAAATCTAAAGTCTTCCTTTGGTCTGCAAGGCCTTTAATGATCTGAACTCTGCTTACTTCTAAGACGTTGTCTTCTGCCTCTTTCCCCTTCTAATCCACTGTGCTCCAGACCAGCTGTGTGCTTTGAACACACCAATCTCACTGCTGCTCAGAGCTCCATATGTTCCCATTTACTGCCACCACCTTCCCAAATATCCTCACAAGGCTGGCTTCTGAAAACCTGAAAACCGTACCTAAATCTAAAGTAACCATCCTCTTCACCCTTAGGCAGTCTTTATCCTGTATCTTTGTTCTGTTTTCCTCCCTTGCATATATAATTCTGTGAAATCATGTAGGCTTTGTTCCTGTGTGTTCAGAATATTCTGCATCAAGGAAAGCTCTAGCATATATGAAAGTAAGCACTCAACAGAGAATTGCTTTATAAATGAATGAACCATTTTAAGCAACAATATTGTTAAAACAATACCATACTAGCATTTCTGGAATTTCCAGTTTTACTTATGCCTTTATTTTGGCACATTACCAAATACAGATTATTTAGACCAAATAAATTATTCAGCTTAAATTTTAAAATAAAATGTAGACCAGAGCAGAACTATGTGTGTTTCTGTAAAATATTTTTATAGTACATCAAATTGGGTGTTAGTAGGATACTTTTTATAATTATTTATAAGCTAGACATGTAATTACTCTAAATACCCTAAAATTTGGGTTGGAATTATCAAACACTGCATATGTTGAGAATTATATAGAGCAGTCTTTCCAGTTTAGATAGATTAGCTTGTTTGCAAATTAGTTAATAAAACGAACCTTAAAGAAAAGCTTAAAGCAGGACATTTTTTAAATGTAAGTTAATTTTACAAGGCATGTTTGTTGGAAAGCAAGGTGAATTTTTTTAATTAAATATATTCCTAAAATAACAAATGTTTCGTTAACTTGTCATTGGTTCAATAAAATTATTTTCTAAACCAAGTTTATTTTTTGGGAGAGAACACACCAAAAATATAATAGTGTTTATCTTTGGATTATAGTTTTGGAATAATTTTGTTTGTTTTCACCTTTCTGTTTTTGCACACTGTCTGTGTTTTCTACAATAAACAAATATTGTGTTGGTATTTTGTTTCTAAGCAATGATTAAAAATGTCCTTATACTAAATTGAACAACCTTGTGAAATTGCCACTTTTGTAGGTCAAAAATTTTTGAATGTAGGAAATTTCATATGCTTCTACGTATGAAGAACCATTTCTAATAAACTCAGTTTGCAAGTGAGGTGGCCAACTTACAAATGGAATGTTACGTGATGCACAATATTTTTTTTTTATAACAACCCTTCAAACAATTGAGGAAAAGATCTTGCCAAATAAAAGAGCAAACTAATCAGTTACATAAACCCAACTCATACTAATTCAAGGAAAACAAAAGTAATTTATTGGGTCACATAACTGAAAAGTCCAACAGTAATCCAGGGACAGCTAGATCCAGGGCTTGAATGACAGTGAAATCACAAACAAACAAATAAAAAACAGCCTCTACTTTTCTCTATAGGCTCTCCTTGGCTTCCCTTAGGCAGATTCTTTCCACTTGTTGGGAAAGATGGTTCCCTGCAGATCTAGTGACTAAGTAGTTCCTAGTTGGGCCACATGCCCACCTTTGGTGTAATTATTGTGTCCAGGTGGATAGGACGCTCTGGCCAGACTGTGTCACATATCATCCCTTCTGGAAGGAAAGACTGACAAGAATAGTTTGGAATTAGCAAGGGGCATTTCCCTAAAGGTAAAACAACAAAGAAGTGATTGGTGTCTGCCATATGGGTTTAAAAATATCTTAGGAAAGTAATTTGTTCGGTTTTGATAGTTAGAAGCATAACACTTTCTATGTTTGTATGCGTAATCAATAGATAACAATAATATACACTATCAGACTTGCAGGGTGAATCATGAAATAACAGAATGTGAAGAAAGTCAAATCTTTTAGGAAAACAAATACATTGTTAACAGCAACAACTTTTAGTGTAACCATGATTGAGATGTTCATTATAGTTTATGTTTTCTTTCAATATCTGCTTAATGAAAGAAGATAATAAATGGACTTTAAAAAATTTATATTTGAATAAAACCAAAAAAACTGAAAATAAATCATAACCCTGCCATTTAAAAAATTATTGTTAAATACATAATGTGATTATTCTTCTGCTATCCTGTCCCAACCCCTAAAGTTAACCCTATTAATAATCCAGAGATAGGCTTCCTAAATTTTCTATAAATTTATATAAATGTATCTCTATCTATACCTCCCTATATATTGTTTAATGAACAGAACTGGAACCATGCTATGCAAGTTAGTTGCAGTTTTTTTAAATTTAGCAATTATCAATATATTATTTAGGATTATGTTTGACTCTGAGTAGCTGAATGACTAGAATCATTGCGGTTTAAAATAAGGTAGAAATTAATTTCTTCCCCACATAATGGTTCCATGATCATTAAGTGGTCAGGTTCCTTCTATCTCATTTTTCCACTCCCCTCAATGGGATTTCAGCCTCATAGACCAAGATGTTGCTCTAGTTCTACCTATCCTGTCCACCCTCTAGCCAGCAGGAGAGAGAACACTGCTTACTGGTCACATTGAGAACACTTCATGAAAGTTGTGCTGAGGACAGCTGCAAGGGAGTCTGGGAAATGTAGTCCTTACCTTGGTGATCATGTTATCTATGTCAATCATGGCTTTTTATTTTCTGATGTTTTGACATATGGGCCTAGTTGATTCTGGAAAGACTGATCGTTTCAGGGCTAACCACTTCCTTGCGATAGTGAAGGACTCACCTGCAAGTGGACCTTTCATATGCAAACCAACCAATTTAAAGGCCACACTCCGCACTCCCTCCTTTATTGAGCAGTGACATCCCAAGCTATTATTCTCCATCCTAATCACCCCAGGGCCAAGTATCAGACAACTAGGAGCTGCCCCTATGCCCCAAAGCCTGCAAAATTGTTTAAACTAGCCAATTGTAAGTTTCCTTAGCTGCTTACACGGCCTCACCCTGTCCTTCCTGCCAAAATCTGCCAAAGGTTCTAGCCCACATTTTCCCCTCCCTCCTTCTTCCTCCTGACCAACCCTAGTGCTCTCCCATGTGGCCCTTTGTGGTATGCTATGCCTCCTGTTCCTAGAGATCTTTGAAGTATAAAAAGTCTACCTTAATGACTGTCATTTCTGGTCTGTGTGTCTTACCATACCTGATCAAAACAAATCCTGGGTACATTTTAAAACATCTCCAGATAACGGTGATGATTGCACACCACTTTGTGAATACACTAAAATCACAGAATTTAAAACCATTTAAAAGGGTGAATTTTTATAGTATGTGAATTATATCTAAATTTTAAAAGTTTAATAAAATAATAAAACAGTGGGTTCTGTTACAGTAGAAAAATGGAATAATGCATACGGGGAGGGGAGTGATAGCCATGCTACAACAATATCATATTGTTGTGCATAAAAGTATCTCATTTTATGTCTGTCCTATATTAGTATATTATATTTTACTCAACCTTTCACTTGACAGTAAAAGTTTAGATTGCTTCCCTTTTTTTCCTGTTATAAACTATGCTGTCATTTATATCCAGATCATGCTTTTATTATCATAGGATACATTCTTAGACATATAATTCTTAAATCAAAGGATATGTGATATTCTTTTAAAACAGATACCGCAAACTACTTTCCAAAATATTGTACCAATTTAGGATCCTCTTAAAGGATTGAGTGCCCATTGATTTTTATTTAGCACTACCTGTTATTCATCTTTTTAATTTTTACCAATCTGCTTGGTTGTAAAAAACACCTCATTACCTCATTGGGTTATTAGCATTATTTTTATGTTTAATTAGCCTTTTTCAATTCTTTCTCACACAATTGCCTATTCATGACCCTCACTATTTATTAACCTAGGGTATATAACTGATTATTAACCAGGGACATTAATATTAACCTGCTATCTGGAAATGTATAAGATCATCTCCTCATCTTATATGATCCCATATATGTCTAAGAATGTGTCTTCTTTACATTAATTCTGACTAGCTGTCAATGTCTCCTCGAGGAAAACTCATTTTTCTCCATTCCAGGGTACATTTTTTCAGTTATTTCTTGGAAATTGATTCTCCTCAATTTTTTTTTTCTCTTGCTAGAACTCACATAATATGCACACTAGATATCCTGAATCAATTCGCCTTTATATTTTATATCTTCACTTGAGATTTTCCATTTTCATGTGATTTTAAGATAGGTCTTCCATATTTTTAAAGATGAGCATTGAATTTTTAGTATTGTCCTTCCCTTTTTTAATTTCCATGATGCAGTTTTCTTTTTCTTTCACAATAGCTTATTGTTATCACCTTAAGAATTCTCAGTACACATTTTTAATTACTCTTCCATTTCATCAACTATATCTGCCTTAGAGGAGCCATCTTCTGTGGTGGTTCAGCTTGATCTCCTTTTTTTTTTTTTTTTTTTTTGGTACACGGGCCTCTCACTGTTGTGGCCTCTCCCATTGCAGAGCACAGGTTCAGCGGCCATGGCTCACGGGCCTAGCCACTCCATGGCATGTGGGATCTTCCCGGACCGGGGCACGAACCCGTGTCCCCTGCATCGGCAGGCGGACTCAACCACTGCGCCACCAGGGAAGCCCTGATCTCCTTTTTAAACTCTACTTAACTGTTCTTCACTGATTCATGTCAGAGGATTGGTTACCTCAGCACAGGTACAAGAAAAATAGTAGTAGATTTGGCAACCAATCAGTATTAATCAGATTTCCTTTTCCAGTGTAGAGCTTATCTACTAAAGCATAAAAGGGGATGGAGGAAGAGAAGCCACTTGATTCTCAGGCTTCTGCAGCTGGGATGGGAGGTCCTTTTCCAGCTGATTGAAGGCATATTCATCTCAAGCAGGAATGGCAGTTTTTTCCCATAACCACAGGCAGCTAGCTGTGGCAGAACTTCCCCTCTTATGATAAGAACATCCACTCAGCTACTGGACTCCCAAAGACAGTTTCAGGATTGGCAGACTTCACCTCAGGTTCTGCAGGAGAGGTGAGCTTTTTACCAGGCCACTGGCTACCTTCTGTTTAGTCAATGAGTAAATCTTAGACTTACTGATTTTCCCCTCACATTTCCTTGTTTCCTGTCTCTCCCAATGCCATGCCTGTTCTGTCTCGTGTCCTCTTTCTCCCCTTTCCTGTGCGTTCTGCTACACTTCTCCCTCCTACATACATAAGTATATATTTGCAAGCATATACATGTATAAGGCAATATTAATGTATCTTGTAAAAGAAAATTGGAGGTAAGATAATACTTTAAAAGACTTTGATAAAATATGTCTAAGCCTTTCATCTGAAATGCTTTTTTTAGGAAGTAGTGCAACTTTTCAATATTTGTGGGCAGTATACATGTAGTATTTGATACATGTTAAATAAAAAGAAGTATCACAATCAACTTTGTCTCTGGACTTACAAGGAGTATCCCGACGTTAGAATATGAATATTTTTTGTTAGATGGAACCTTTCTACTTATACTAATGATGAGACAAAATATAATTTATACACTTTTAAAATGTTTAAGAATTGCTTGCTATAATATTTATTGATAACTTGTAGAAATTGGTAGTAAACTAAACAATATGTGCAAGGCATGCACAGATTTAATTTAGGGCCAAAATATATCTCATAATCTAAAAATATCGGAGGGACCTCCCTGGCGGTCCAGTGGTTAAGACTCCACACTTCCAATGCAGGGGCCACAGGTTCGATCCCCGGGTGGGGAACTAAGATCCCACATGCCGTGCAGCATTGCCAAAAAAACAAACAAATAAATAAATAAAAATAAAAATATTGGAAATAATAGGATTTATCTTTAATGCATGGCATGCATAAAGATACATACTCTTTGGGCTTCAGATTAAGTAGTATAGAAGGTTGACAAAAGAGATAAGTCCAGAGCAGATAAAATAAAAACAAATTTCCAGTATTACAATATTTCACAATACATATAACCAGTATCACCAGTGTTACATAATACACATGGCCATTGATAAAAGCAAGATGAAAAGTTCCATTAACTTTGCCTTGTTCCCCAAAGTCCCTGAAATTATAATGACAGTGCACAAAAAGGAAAAAAATCTGAATTAGTGTCAAGAAAAACAGGATAAATCTCTAGAAATTTTGATGAATATGTGCAAATGAAACGATCAAATAGTTGGTTTTGAATAAGTAGATTAGTCAGAGAGGCAGGGTATACAGCCCAAAAAATCCACAAGTAAAACTGTCGGAGCCATTCTTTTAGGAACAATGAAGTTTCTAATCAGCAGAGACTGAAGGTGGGAAAGCACTCTGAAATCAGAGTGACTAGTGAAGAAATTTTTACGAAACTGCTGTTACCCTCCCTACCTACTCACTTCCTTTCCCCACTTCCTTGTATTCAGAGCCACTGGAAATGGTGGCATACAGCCCCAGGCTAAGAGAGGAAGCAGGCTTTCTAGAAAAGTAAAGCAATATACCTGAAAAGCAACAGAGCTCTTATGTTGGTGCTGACACCCTAGAGTCAAGCTTCCTTATTTTTCACCTGAGACCATGAATGGGTAGATTTGCCTATTCATCATCCATTAGTGCATTCTAGAGTTAAAACCCGCTGGTCAATAGCAATTAGTCAGCTTTCTTGGCTAGGGGAACAGCTCTCGAAATGGAGAAGAATGGACAACCAGGCTTACCAGTTGAGAAAAACCAAGGGCACAAAAGCAAAACAACAAGAGAAAAAACAGAAATATTGACCGTAAAAATTATTCAGGAAACATAAGAAAATCTTTTTTTTTAATCTATTTGATTTTCTCATTGTATCCATAAAATAGGAACAGGCTGCCATGCGGGGGGGGGAAATCCAGCCAAACTCTCTAGAGCGAGGGTCAAAAATGATTGTTCAGACATGCAAGGAATAAGAAACTCCCTCTTTCTGAAATTATTATTGAAATTTAAAATAAGTACATATGAAACAGAAAGAAATGGAGTCCAAACAATGTGGTACTTGAGCTCAAAGGAAAGAAATCCCACGAGGACAGCTATGTAAAAATGCCCTGAGAGCAATTAGACTCAATTAGAAGAGCAGTCCTAAGTCTCCAAAAGAATGTCTTTAAATAAAAGGACAGTATGGGTGTTGTTGAGCAGTGTGATTGTGAAGCTAGAGTATCTTGTCACTAGTGAACTAGCTACTAATCACACGTGCCATTTGCATTTGAATTTAATTTTTTTTCCTTAGCCACACTAGCCACATTTCCAGGACTCAACGGCCACATATGCTGGTGGTTACTAGACTGCACAGCACATATATAAAATATTTTCATCATCGCTGAAAAACTCTATTGAAGGGCTTTGATCTTGGTAGTATGGTGAGCATAAATCATTCATTCTTTTTTCAGCAAATAGCCATTGAGTAGCTTCTCTGACGAATAGAAAACGCTGGGAGTATAGCATCCACAACGGTATAGCAAAGGCATTCTTCTCATGTGGGCTTAGTGTGTAACAGACAGATAATAAACAAAAAATGTATAATATAATGGAAATGGTTGACAGCTGCGAAAAGGAAAACTAAAGCAGTGTAAAGAGATAGAGGAGGTTGAGAGCAAGGACTATTTGAATTTGGGTGTCAGTGGAGGCTTCTCTGAGAATGTGATGTGTAGGGGAATTGAGGAAAAAGTCACGTGAAAGCCTGTAGGAAGCATATTCCAGGTAAAGAGAAAAACAAGTTTTTCCTGAGGTGAAAACTTTTTTTTTTTAATTGAAGT
Organism: Phocoena sinus; assembly: GCF_008692025.1. Lineage (NCBI taxonomy): Eukaryota > Metazoa > Chordata > Mammalia > Artiodactyla > Phocoenidae > Phocoena > Phocoena sinus. The sequence goes on along the minus strand of NC_045766.1, from coordinate 99,530,126 downwards.
ATAGTTGACTTACAATATTGTGCTAATCTCTGCTGTATAGCAAAGTGCCTCAGTTTTACACATATATACATTCTTTTTTTAAATATTCTTTTCCATTATGGTTTATCCCAGGAGATGGATATAGTTCCCTGTGCTATACAGTAGGACCTTGTTGTTTGTCCATTCTAAATGTAATAGTTTGCATTTACCAACTCCAAATTCCCAGTCCATCCCTCTCCCTCCCCGCCCCCCTTGGCAACCACAAGTCTGATACCTGTGTCTGTGAGTCTGTTTCTGTTTGTAGGTAGGTTCATTTGTGTCATATTTTAGATTCCACATATAAGTGATATCATATGGTATTTGTCTTTCTCTTTCTGACCTACTTCACTTAGTATGATAATCTCTAGTTGCATCCATGTTGCTGCACATGGCATTATTTTGTTCTTTTTTATGGCTGAGTAGTATTCCATTGTATATATATGTACCACATCTTCTTTATCCATTCAATCTGTTTTGGACAATCAGGTTGCTTCCATGTTTTGGCTATTGTGAATAGTGCTGCTGTGAACAAAGGGGTACATGTATCTTTTGAATTATAGTTTTGGTCTGGATATATGCCCAAGAATAGGATCGCTGGATCATGTAGTAATTCTATTTTTAGTTTTCTGAGGAATCTCCATACTGTTTTTACATAGTGGCTGTTTTACTACATTCCCACCAACAGTGTAGGAGGGTTCCCTTTTCTCCAATCCTCTCCAGCATTTGCTATTTGTAGACTTTTAATGATGACCATTCTGACCAGTGTGAGGTGGTACCTCATTGTAGTTTTGATTTGCTTTTCTCTAATTAGTGATGTTGAGCATCTTTTCATATGCTGCTGGCATCTGTATATCTTCTTGGAGAAATGTCTATCAAGGTCTTCTGCCCATTTTTCAATTGTTGTTTTGTTCTGTTTTTTAATTTTTTGGCTGCATTGGGTCTTTGTTGCTGCATGCAGGCTTTCTCTCTAGTTGCAGCGAGTGTGGGCTACTCTTCATTGCAGTGCATGGGCTTCCCATTGCAGTGGCTTCTCTTGTTGTGGAGCACAGGCTCTAAGTGCATGGGTTTCAGTACTTGCAGCACGTGGGTTCAGTAGTTGTGGCTCATGAGCTCTAGAGCACAGGCTCAGTAGTTGTGGTGTGCGGGCTTAGTTGCTCCACAGCATGTGGGATCTTCCTGGACCAGAGATTGAACCAGTGTCCCCTGCATTGGTGGACATATTCCTAACCACTGCACCCCCAGGGAAGTCCCGGGTTTTTTGTTTTTTTTGTTGTTGAGTTGTATGAGCTGTTTGTATATTTTGGTGATTAAGCCCCTGTCAGTTGCATCATTTGCAAATACTTTCTCCCATTCTGTAGATTGTCTTTTCATTTTTTTATGGTTTCCTTTTCTGTGCAAAAGCTTGTAAGTTTGATTAGGTCCCATTTGTTCATTTTTGTTTTTATTTCTATTGCCTTGGGAGACTGACCTAAGAAAACATTGGTATGACTTATGTCAGAGAATGTTTTGCCTATGTTCTCTTCTAGGAGTTTTATGGTGTCTTATGTTTAAGTCTTTAAGCCATTTTGAATTTATTTTTGTGCATAGCGTGAGGGTGTGTTCTAATTTCATTGATTCACATGCAGCTGTCCAACTTTTCCAGCACCACTAGCGGAAGAGACTGTCTTTTTCCCATTGTATATTCTTGCCTCCTTTGTCAAAGATTAGCTGACTGTAGGTGTGTGGATTTATTTCTGGGCTCTCTATTCTGTTCCACTGATCCATATATGTATTTTTATACCAATAGCACACTGTTTTGATTACTGTAGCTTTGTAGTATTGTCTGAAGTCTGGGATGGCTATGCCTACTGCTTTGTTTTTATTCCTCAGGATTACTTTGGCAATTCTGTGCCTTTTATGGTTCCATATAAATTTTTGGATTATTTGTTCTAGTTCTGTGAAAAAGGTCATGGTTAATTTCATAGAGATTGCATTAAATCTGTAGATTGCTTTGGTAGTATTGCCATTTTAACAATATTAATTCTTCCAATCCAAGAGCATGGGACATCTTTCCACTTATTTGAATCCTCTTTAATTTCCTTTATTAATGGAGAACTTTAAATGTAACAGAACAGGAGGAAGGCTATAAAACAGCAAACAAGGAGGGCAGTAGCAGGAAAGAATGTCAGAGAAGTAAGCAGGAGGCATATCATGCAAGAATTCACAGGCAAGAGTCAGGGTATGGATTTTATCCTAGGAGTAATGGAAAATTGGTGTATAGGGATGGGCAACATGAACAAATTTATATTTTAAAACCATCACTTTAGCTGTTTTGGTATCAAATTAATGATAGAAATGCAAGTGTAGAAGCAGCATTTTATCTAAAAACTTTAGAAAAAGTAAATGTATTTACAAGAAAGTTTCTGATTCAAATAGCATGCAAATGGAAATATGGAATGATCTATCCAATGAATGGAGTTTAAGAATTAAGCTTTCATTTAACCTTGTGGTCTGAAACATTCTCCTTCAAAGGACAGGTTTAGTGATAGAATTGTACTTCCTTCTCTACATATTAATTGAGATAGTGGGTTTTGCAGAGAATAGTTATGTGAGCAAACTATTATAAATCTTATTTATTAGTATCAAATGTTCATAATCAATCTGCAAGCAAAGAATGAAACAAAATCGTACTAATAGTTACAGATATGAGGTTATTCAAATGTAAAAGAATTACATAACTGACAATTCAGAAGGTGGACACTAATGAAATTTTTTTCCTGTTACATAGTGAAATGTTGATGGAATAATTAATAGAGATTTAAAATGTTATTTAAAAGCACTGAGTTAATTAGTAAGGATAAAACTAAAAATAACTAACAAAAGTAACTAACAAAACTCATGAAGAGGTCAATATATTAGTAAGGAGTCAATTGATTCTATTTAAATCAGATAAATCAAGAAATACCAGTAAAAATATATTACTTATAATTATTATAATCCCTAGAAAAACAAATCAGAAATGTGTAAAATGTAGTCACCTCTCAGGAGCAAAAGAGATACAAGGGCTGGCAGACTTTTTTTGTTGTTGTTTAATAGCATTTTGAAGCATTTGAATTTTTAACTATGTGCTTGTAATGCTTTATAATAATAATGATAATTCTACTACCTAGGACTTATAAAATATTTTGTTATTTACTGATATTGTATTATAAAATATTACACTTAATTTTTTCTCACAATAAAATTTATATGAATTGACAAAACTACAAATTTAGATGCTGAGTAAATGTTCCACTCTTCTTTTCTTTTTTTTTAAATCTTTATTCAAGTATAATTGCTTTACAATGGTGTGTTAGTTTCTGCTTTATAACAAAGTGAATCAGTTATACATATTTCCCCATATCTCCTCCCTATTGCATCTCCCTCCCTCCCACCCTCCCTATCCCACCCCTCTAGGTGGTCACAAAGCACCAAGCTGATCCCCCTGTGCTATGTGGCTGCTTCCCACTAGCTATCTATTTTACATTTGGTAGTGTATATATGTCCATGCCACTCTCTCACTTCGTCCCAGCTTACCCTTCCCCCTCCCCGTGTCCTCAAGTCCATTCTCTATGTCTGTGTCTTTATTCTTGTCCTGCCCCTAGGTTCTTCAGAACCATTTTTTTTAGATTCCATATATATACCATAGCATATGGTATTTGTTTTTCTCTTTCTGACTTACTTCACTCTGTATGACAGTCTCTAGGTCCACCCACCTCAATACAAATAACTCAATTTTGTTTCTTGATGTGCATTTTGTTTACTATAAGTAACTACAAACAAACATTAGAAATAGCATATTCACAAAAGTGGGCCATACAGCCAGTTCAGCTACAATAAAAGCAAATTTTAAAAATTGTTCTCAATACCTCCAGTCCCATTGGTGAAAAGTGCAAGGTTGAAATTTAAAGAATAAATGGATAAAAATTGCAAGTCATATTGAGTATTAAAAACCATGATATATAGGTTATGACAAAAATTACCATCCAAGATTTTCTTTTCCCAAAAGGTAAATAATTTGTGCATAATGGATTATGTACCAGAAAAAAAAAAGCAAGAAGAGAATAGTAACATTGTGTTGGATTTCATCAATATAGAGATTTAAATGCACAAAGATCTCTGAGGCTAATGTCAAACCTGAAAAAACTGTAGGCAGTTTTTATACCCTTTAAGACCAATTGCTGCATAATCAGAGGTCATAAGAGGATGAAAGCTTATGTGTGTTCCAAGTAAATGTCTGGCATATACAGCACCTCAGAGGCAGAAAAAACTTGAAAAATACCATTCCCAATGTCAGAAAAGAGAGTAAGTGAAAGATTGCGGTGACTCTCATCAGCAGAGAGATGATATCCATGATGACCAATCCACATGCCAAGATAGAAGTTGTTTACAGAGAGGAATAAAGTCCAGAAGTGAGCCTAAGGAGTCCCCGGCCAAAATTCATTTTTAAAAAAGATAATTTTGGGGCTTCCCTGGTGGCGCGGTGGTTGAGAGTCCGCCTGCCGATGCAGGGGATACGGGTTCGTGCCCCGGTCCTGGAAGATCCCGCATGCCGCGGGGCGGCTGGGCCCGTGAGCCATGGCCATTGAGCCTGCGCATCCGGAGCCTGTGCGCCACAATGGGAGAGGCCACAACAGTGAGAGGCCCGCGTACCACAAAAAAATAGAACAATTTTGTTTCAGAAGCACATAAAGTAATCAATTTGAATAAATATCAAAAGGAATCTGAGCAGTCAAAACCAGCTCCTTGAAGCCTTCTACATTAACCAGTTGCCATGATTTACAAGCACACTATAAATATTTAAGGAAAATGAACTGAAAGAAAAAATCAAATTGTGCATTTGAAGTAATATTAATAGTTTTATTGCTATAGATGAACATTATAATCTATAAAACAGCTTTTGAAGAGAGAAGAATCTGTGTTGAAATAACTATGTGTATGATTTACAAATCCTAAAGAAAGTTTTAAATTCCCTCTAAATAATTCTACCTTTGACAAGTCATAATCAATAAGCTCTGATGTTAAACTAAATAATAGAATGTACCCTGAATATTAGAATATTCATATTAGATATTGTACCCTAAATTAGATATTGTATCCTGAATACTAGATATTAACATAATAAAACATCAGAACTTACAAGTTATGAATACAAATATTATTCCACATATTTACTAAGATTTAAAAATTTTCAAGTTCTTGCCACTAGAAGACCTCATAAAGAAAAGGTCTTTATAGAATTTACCAAGTAAACAGTAGAAGGGAGTCTCAGTACTAAACTATCTAGCCAAACCCCTTTAATTTAGTGAGAAACTTGAGACTCTAAAGAATTATTCTACTAAAGATCATATACTTAATTATTGCTAAAGCTAGGATTATATAAATAGCATTGATGTGAAATCTGATTTTGGACAATTATGACTTGAAGTCAATTTTATATATTGATTATCCAGGTTTATTTATAAAATGTATTTGTCAGGGCATTTTGGTGAGAAGTCATAAAAATCAAAGTCATATTGTCTTAATCCAAAAAGAATTTATTGACTCTTGTAACTAGAAATCCAGCATTATTTAGCTGCAGGTATGGCTGGATCTAGGATTTTTTTTTAAGTTGCTTTTAGTCTCTTGGCTATGCTTTATTCTACAATGTCCTCACTCTGCTCATGTGGCAGTCCCTGTATCTAGAGGTTAACTCCCAACTGTTGATACTTCAATTCCAATGACTAATAGCCTTTATTCCTTAATAGTTGTAACAAAGTCCTGGAATTGAGCTTCATTGTCCTGACATGCCATAGGCTCACTGCTGGAGCTCAACAGGGATGGAAGCATAGATTTAATCCCCACCACTACCAAATAGAAACCACACAAAATGATGAGAAGGGAAAAGGTTTTAAGGAAAATCAATGTGCTCTTCCAGACAAAGGAAAATGAGTTTTTAGATAAGCAAAAGCAGGAGATGTCTGCCACTTTCAATTGGGTTCATTTTTCATTATTAAGATGACATCACATCTGACACACTTAATATCATGATGTTATAGAAAGAGCAATGGGAATGGAGGCAGGGCAATCCAACTGTATAAGATCTAATTGAATAAGTTGATAAACCTTTCGAGTCTACTTTCCTTCATGTGTAAATTGTTTTAAAAGTGCATTCATCTTTGCAATTCTATGATTGATTTGATGAGGATAAAAGAACTTGGTAAATAAAGGCTCATAAGCCAGGAATAAAAATAGGCCTGCTGTATTACTCAACTTCAGAGGAATCATTCACGTAGAATACAAATAGAAGAAATCCAGCAATGTTATCTATAAAATGGGGCTAATAATGCCTTCTTTACAGAGTGCTATGACGATTTTAATATAGTAATACGTGAAAGGGTCCAGTGTTAGCCACTATTATGGAATGAATTGTGTCCCCCCAAAAGATATGTGATGTCCTCCCTGCCAGTACTTCAGAATGTGACCTTATTTGGAAATACAGTGACTGCAGATGTAATTCATTAAGATGAGGTCATACTGGAATATGGTGAGCCCTTAACCTAATATGACTGGTGTCCTTATAAGTAGAGGAGAGAGAGACACGCGGAGAAGAATGCCATGTGAAGACACAGAGACACATAGGAAAGAAGACAACCATATGAAGATGAAACAGAGATTGGAGTGACTATTTACAAGCCAAGTACGCTAAGGATTGCAGGCTGTCTCCAGAAGCTAAGAGAGTCCTGGAACCAGATTATTGCTTAGAGCTCTTAGGAGGAATCAGTACTGCCAACACCCTGATTTTAGGCTTCCAGACTCTAGAATTGTGAGAGAATATATTTCTGTTGTTTTAAGCCACCCAGTTTATATTTTGTCACAGCAATGCTAGGAAAGTAATAAAGCCACATTGAAGTCAGTCATGGTTAGTTAAATTTGAAAGCATTTTAATGTTTTCTAAATATGGAACTACTTGTATATTTTAAGTCTACTGACATTTTGAAAATAAGAATATTAAACAACCACTGGATTTGTTTTTAATTTTTATTGGAGTATAGTTGCTTTACAATGTTGTGTTAGTTTCTACTGTACAGCAAAGTGAATCAACTATACATATATCCCCTCTTTTTTGGATTTCCTTCCCATTTATGTCACCACAGAGCACTGAGTAGAGTTCCCGGTGCTATACAGTAGGTTCTCACTAGTTATCTATTTTATACACAGTATCAATAGTGTATATATGTCAATCCCCATCTCCCAGTTCATGCCACCCCGTCTTTCCCCCTTGGTATCCATACGTTCATTCTCTACGTCTGTGTCTCTATTTCTGCTTTGTAAATAAGACTGCCTATACCGACTTTTTCAGATTCCACATATATGCATTAATATATGATATTTGTTTTTCTCTTTCTGACTTACTTCACTCTGTATGACAGTCTCTAGGTCCATCCATGTCTCTACAAATGACCCAATTTCATTCCTTTTTATGGCTGAGTAATATTCCATTGCATATATGTGCCCACATCTTCTTTATCCATTCCTCTGTAGAATAGACACTTAGGTTGTTTCCATGTCCTGGCTATTGTAAATAGTGCTGCGATGAATGTTGAGGTGCATGTGTCTTTTTGAATTATGGTTTTCTCTGGGTATATGCCCAGTAGTAGGATTGCTGGGTCATATGGTAGTTGTCTTTTTAGCTTTTTAAGGAACCTCTATACTGTTCTCCATAGCGGTTGTATCAACTTACATTCCCACCAACAGTTCAAGAGGATTACCTTTTCTCCACACACTCTCCAGCACTTATTGATGTAGATTTTTTGATGATGAATGTTCACCACCATCTGATGGGTGTGAGATGGTATCTCATTGTAGCTTTGATTTGCATTTCTCTAATAATTAGTAATCTTGAGCAGTTTTTCATGTGTTTTGTTGGCAGTCTGTATATCTTCTTTGAAGAAAGGTCTATTTAGATCTTCTGCCCATTTTTGGATTGGGTTGGGTTTTTTTTTTATATTGAGCTGCATGAGCTGTTTATATATTTTGGAGATTAATCCTTTGTCAGTTGCTTCATTTGCAAATATGTTCTCTCATTCTGAGGGTTGTCTTCTTGTCTTGTTTATGGTTTCCTTTGCTGTGCAAAAGCTTTGAAGTTTCATTAAGTCCCATTTGTTTATTTTTGTTTTTACTTCCATTTCTCTAGGAGGGGGGTCAAAAAGGATCTTGCTGTGATTTATGTCATGGAGTGTTCTGGCCTATGTTTTCCTCTAAGAGTTTTATAGTATCTAGCCTTACATTTAGGTCTTTAATCCATTTTGAGTTTATTTTTGTGTATCGTGTTAGGGAGTGTTCTAATTTCATTCTTTTACATGTAGCTGTCCAGTTTTCCCAGCACCACTTACTGAAGAGGCTTGTCTTTGCTCCATTGTATATTCTGGCCTCCTTGTCATAGATTAGGTGACCATTGGTGCATGGGTTTATCTCTGGGCTTTCTATCCTGTTCCATTGATCTATATTTCTGTTTTTGTGCCAGTACCATACTGTCTTGATTACTGTAGCTTTGTAGTATAGTCTGAAGTCAGGGAGCCTGATTTCTCCAGCTCCGTTTTTATTTGTTTGTTTGTTGTCTTTTGTTTGTTTTGTTTTTTCCTCAAGATTGTTTTTGCTATTCAAGGTCTTTTGTGTTTCCAAACAAATTGTAAAATTTTTTGTTCTAGCTCTGTGAAAAATGCCGTTGGTAATTTGATAGGGATTGCATTGAATCTGTAGATTGCTTTGGGTAGTACAGTCATTTTCACAACATTGTGTAAATAACTATACTACCTAAGCAACCATGTATTTGTATTGGTCATCTCATATATCTTTATAACACTTGCCACTTTTGCCTATTCTGTTCTAGAAAGCCTTTCTTACTTTACTTAACACCCTTCTCTCCCAACTCTCCATTTATTCCTCTGACTAGCTGTTTTCTTTGTCATGTCCTCCCCTTCCTCTGCCCTTCGATGTTGGTAGAGTCTAATATTCAGCCATCAACCCTCTTCTCTTTTTACTGTGGCCATCGATGACCATTCATGGATTACCCAATTCATAGTTATAGCCAACATCACTCTCCTGAGTTCCAAATATGCAATAGATGGCTGCTGTTATACATCTAGTTATCAAATGCACAGCTCAAATGGAGTGTGTCCCAAACAGAAGTCACAGTCTTTTTTCCCAAATATGCTTCTCCCCCAGCATAAACTCCAGAGTTATCACAGATTGTCCCTTTCCCTTACTCTTCACATCTAATCCAGAACCAAGCCATTTTGTTTCTAACTTCTTCACTCTCATATCAATGCCCTGCCTTTCATCTCCATTACTAACTTGGTTAAATCTCTCATATTTCTCTCCTGAATTATAGAGAATCACATAAGTTTTATCTCTGCCTCAATTTTTGCTATCCTCCAATTCATCCTACCCACTGCTGTAGGAATAATCTTTATAAAATGAAAAATAGATAAAACTACTCCCCTGCTTAAAACTCTTCAAGTTTTTCCACAGATTGATGGAGAGAGTCCACGTTCTTTGGCAGAGGATTCAAGGCCTCATTGATCTGGCACTTGCCTCCTTTCTAGGATGAGTTTTGCTGATTGCTGTGTATACTTCAGCTCTGTTCAACCATAAAGGTCTCTAGAGCAGCTCCTTATGCCTGGAATGTTCCTCTCCTCTTTCTCACTGGCAAATACTTTTCCTTCTTAGGTTCAAATCAAGACTTCCCTCCACCACATAGTATTATGACTTCCCTTTTTTCCGCTACTCAGATTTATTTGATTATTTAAAATTATTTTTTCCTCTTATTTCCTATTCAAATATCTAACATAGCACCTAAACCACAGTTTTTGCCCTTATTAGTTTGTACACATTTGTCTCCCCAAGTACCACATAAAGACAGGGGTTCTCCACGATGTATCTCAATATATGGCACATAATAAGTGCTCAGTGAGTGTCTGCTATATTAATGAACAAAAATGAAAAAATAAAGGGATAAGTGGATGAACAAATGTAAGAGTAAATATTGAATGAGCCCTATCGACCCCCAGTGAAGTATTTCACATGAAAGTAAGTTCTTGACTCTGTATACATTGGCAGTAGTTAAAAGCACAGACTCTCAAGTCAAGTTGCTTGGATTCCCTGATTGGCCGCTTATTTAGGTGACTTTGGGCAAATTTCTTCATTTCCATACAAAGAGATTGGAATGTAATAGTTCTTTATTCATTGTGTTGTTAGGAAGATTAGCTGAATATATATTTATATTATTAAGACTATTATGAAGATGAAATGAGAATATAGTAAATGTTATATATATTGTTAAAAATGCTTTTAAAGACATAAGGTTAGAGGCAAGATTTTTGTTTAATTGGAAAGAATATTCTTTCTGTCTGTATATATTGAAAAACTCTGAACTTGAATTATTATAAATAATATTTCTGTAGTTCCTAGTACTTTCTAAAATACATATAAAATATATACCTGTTTATTGAAAATAACAAAGTTCTTTCTTTCCTGCTTGAGCAAATGCTTGCTATGATCATTTTTTACTCCCTAATGGCTTTTCTCTATTCTGGGACGCAGGACCAGAGAGGGATCATGTAGTTACCATGGCTTTTGTTGAATCAAACCCTGTTGAATTCCACATTAAAAATAATAATTTTAAAATTAATTTTATATATATATATATAGGTATATATATATATATTCCTTTAATGTGCAGAATCCACTGGCACTGTTACTGGGCCATACTATTAATTTTTATTCACCCCAGCTACCACCAACAATTTTATGGTTTAAATACATAATAAGGGCTTCCCTGGTGGTGCAGTGGTTGAGAGTCCGCCTGCTGATGCAGGGGATACGGGTTCATGCTCTGGTCCGGGAAGATCCCACATGCCGTGGAGCAGCTGGGCCCGTGAGCCATGGCCGCTGAGCCTGCGCGTCCAGAACCTGTGCTCCGCAATGGGAGAGGCCACAACAGTGAGAGGCCCGTGTACAGAAAAAAAAAAAAAAAAAACACATAATAAGTAGAATTTTTAAAAATTAAAATAAATCCAAATTTACAAGCAGCTCATGCAGCTCAATATCAAAAAAACAAACCACCCAATCCAAAAATGGGCAGAGCACCTAAATAGACATTTGTCCAAAGAAGATATACAGATTGCCAACAAACACATGAAAGAATGCTCAACATCATTAATCATTAGAGAAATGCAAATCAAAACTACAATGAGATAACATCTCACACCGGTCAGAATGGCCATCAGCAAAAAATATACAAACAATAAATGTTGGACAGGATGTGGAGAAAAGGGAACCCTCTTGCACTGTTGGTGGGAATGTAAAGTTATACAACCAGTATGGAGAACAGTATAGAGGTTCCTTAAAAAACTAAAAATAGAACTACCATATGACCCAGCAATCCCACTACTGGACATATACCCTGAGAAAACCAAAATTCAAAAAGAATCACGTACCACAATGTTCACTGCAGCTCTGTTTACAATAGCCAGGACATGGAAGCAACCTAAGTGTCCATCAACAGGTGAATGGATAAAGAAGATGTGGCGCATATATACAATGGAATATTACTCAGCCATAAAAAGAAATGAAACTGAGTTATTTGTAGTGAGGTGGATGGACCTAGAGTCTGTCATACAGAGAGAAGTAAGTCAGAAAGAGAAAAAATATACCATATTGCTAACACATATATATGGAATCTAAAAAAAAATGGTCATGAAGAACCTAGAGGCAAGATGGGAATAAAGACACAGACCTACTAGAGAATGGACTTGAGGATATGGGGAAGGGGAAGGGTCAGCTGGGACAAAGTGAGAGAGTGGCATGGACATATATAGACTACCAAATGTAAAATAGATAGCTAGTGGGAAGCAGCCGCATAGCACAGGGAGATCAGCTCCGTGCTTTGTGACCACCTAGAGGGGTCGGATAGGGAGGGTGGGAGGGAGGGAGGCGCAAGAGGGAAGAGATACGGGGATATATGTATATGTATAACTGATTCACTTTTTTATAAAGCAGAAACTAACACACCATTGTAAAGTAATTATACTCCAATAAAGATGTTAAAATAAATAAATAAAATCTGTGATACAAATATAATATGAGGGATTCATAGAAGTGAGTGGTCTGGAAAACTTTATGGAGAAAAAGATCTGTTGGGAGTTAAAGGATACCTGGGATTTGAAAAGGCAAGGAGACAGTATGGAAGACATTCCAGGTGGGAGAAGCAGTGTGAGCAAAGGTACAAGAGCAAGAACATTCCTGTATTTTGAAGATGAGAGCATCTCAGTCTGCCTTAAGCATTAGGTTTAGATGGGGAGGAGGTAGAATATAAATTGGAAAGGTGTGTTAGGCCATACTATGGAAAGCCTTAAATGCTAAACCATGATATTTTAACTCTACCCAAAATATAATAGAAAGTTTTGAAGAATGGAGAGATGACAGTTCTTCCTGAAGAGGATGTTGTGCATAATTGCTAGGATAAACTAGAGGTCAAATTCAGGCCAGATTTCTAGGAAATAATTTTCTACCAATTTAGAAGCCAGAATGTAGCAGCAGAGAAGTTATCCTCAGATTCTATTAAGAGCTAAAGGGTCAACCAGAGAAAGGTCATACTAAAAGAGTTCACCTACAGAGTCATGGAAAAAGAGTTTGAAACTGAAAGCCTAAATTCAGGGGTAGACTCTGTGGATGAACAGAATTGACACACGGTGGCAGAGCCCTGGTCAGATTATGTTATCATATATAAACCTATCACATATGTCACAGTAGGAAGCTGTCATTTGGGGCAGCAGTCTCACTTGTTAGAAACTTTTGCTTCCAGGATGGCTGGGAAACTCAGTAAACCCTAACAGGGAAAGAGTAGAAGCAAAGGGACCAATTAGCAGCCTGTTGCAATAGTCAAAATCAAGGGTAGTTAGGGCCAGAGGTAGGATGGCAGAAATGGGATTATAGGGGTAGACACAAAGAAGATTCAAGAGAAAAACACTACTTTTTAAAAGTTCTAAAGTTTCTCCAAAATTTAAGTGTTAGTTGATAGATTCTGAAGCAGACTTGCAAGCTAATTTCTTGTACTTTTAGAAAAATCAGTCTCTCGGTGACCTGGCTACTGAATTATCATCTCAAATGCCATATTTTCTTAATATTTCATTATGATGTAACCTTCAAAGGACAAAAATTACATGTAAGTCATAAAGCTTATTTCCCTAGAACCAAAAGGAAGTCTGCCTTGAAATTTGTAATAAAACTCTTTCCTCTATTTCACACTATACAACAGACACACGTTAGACCCCAATTTTTCTGTTACTCCGACTCACCACGAATTTGCTGTTAAATAGCTTTTAATTGAGATTGAACATTAAGATCCTACAAAGAAGTGAATTCTCAGTTCACAAAAGACTGATTGCCAAGCCCTGCAGCATTTATAAACATCAAGGTCAATGTGAAATGTAGGTCAGTGAAACTTACTTGCAAAATTGCTCTGGACTCATAACCACCATTGCAATGTATAGCACAGTTGCAGCTTTTAAGTATACCTCTACTACCACTTTCTGTTCATAAACCATGAGGTTATTTTGATCCAGGTTTGCTTTTTTCCTTCAGTTAGCATTTTATGCATATATGCAAGCTATCCTTTTAATCTTGGCAATTTATCTAAAGGAGAAGCTTTCTTGGCAATTTATCTAAAGTAGAAGCTTTCTTGGACCAAAATCTATATAGTTCTGATTAATGCCTATGTCACTTTAAACAGTAATCCCTTAGTTGTTCCCTTTTCCTCTTTTCTGTCTTTGTTTTTATACTGATACTTTAATGTGCTTATTGGGTTATAAGGTACTCATAATAATATAAGACCATAGCCACGTAAGGAGTATAATCATAGTAAATGATATCCCACATTGCTCTTGGCTTTCTAATTCCCAGATATTAAGGCTTAGGAATGTATAAATGTATGAGATAATTTTTTATTTTAGGATTCCTCTGTGTTGTTGTATAGCTAGTTCAGGAAAGACCAACTTTGCTGGTGTGATTTCCTTCTCATTTGCCTCTTGTATACCTATTATGTACCAGATACTATGCTATGCATTTTTCCTATGTAGTTTTATTAATTCTCACAAACACTACAGAGCTAATTATAATTATTAGTTCCCCATTTCACGAATAAGGAGTTTAATTCAGAGATGTTAAGTAACTTGTTCAATATCACACAGCTTGTAGGTAGCATATTCAAGATGTGAATCTATGTCTGTCTAACTTTAAAGCTCATACTCTTTAATTATGTTAGGCTAAATTTTCTACTTTCTTCCCACATATTCTTAACAATATCCCCTATCTGTATAACACTCCTGAGTTAAGTATAAGGTAAGGAAACAGTCAAGTTTCTAGTAAAGAATAATACCAAGCTCTTACCACAGATTTTTACTAACTGTGTCTCTGTTAAATAACTGTGCCTCCCAATGACTTGATTTGGAAATTGTTGGGACTATTTAAAGTGTAGAGAGTGCTGGTGGAGCTTCTTAATCTTCTTATATGTGTACAAAGAATTCAGTATGAATCGCAAGGGTCAAAACCAGCAAGAGAAACTTAAAAGAATAAATATAAAGCAGTGTGCTTTTAGATAATATTAAGTAGAGGAAGTCTTTAATGCAGGTCAACTGGAAACACCACTGGATTTTAGTTGGCCACAAGCTTAATAATAGATAGCAGTGGGGCATGACTATCACAAAAAAAGCGAACTACATTTTAGGTTCCATTGATATAAGAAAAGGACCACATTTAAGGAATGAAAGAGCCCTTTTATAGTCTACATCTGGTATACTGTGATCAGTTCCAGATGACACATTTTAAAGTTAACATTGACAAAGTAATATTTTTTCCAACAGTAGGGTAACCAGGATGGTAAGATTTTAAAATAAGTGTATGATAGATCAAAATATGTTTTATCCTACAGTCAAAAATGTAGGAAGAAATGGAAGGGAAAATAATAGGTCTCTCCAGATATCATTTATGTTGTCACATGCAACTTTAAGACCAGTGGATGGAAGTTTTTATGAAGACAAATTTTATATTGATTTTATATTAGTTAGGAAAACCCAACAATGAAACAGACTGACACATAGCATAGTCACAAAGATGCAAATAGAATAGCAAAAAAACTGTCCAGGATGTCCAGGCTCTTCTCAATTCTAAGATCCCTTACCTGAATGATAGCCCTGGCATTTTTCTTTCATTTTATTTATTAACCTATCATGTAATGTGGACCAAGCCACTTTTCACCCCTCTTTTTATTTAAGCAACGTAGAAGAAGGTATTCATTTAATTACTTTGAGAAAGAACTGTGGGTTCCTCTCAGAACAATCTAAGATTTCATTATCTAATAGAGGGATGGTTTTAACAATCTAATCCTAAAAGTTGAATTTATAGAGTCAGTCAATCAACAAGCCTATATTAAGCAGGTAATGAGATACTAATGCAGAAAGGCTCAGTCTGTACTCCTAAGGAGTATGTAAGTCTAGTAGAAGTGACAGAGAAGTTGAGGATTAATACTTGAGTACAGTAATATGTGATAGATGAGTGAATGAGGTTGAGGGTAAGCACACTGGATCTATCTAAAGAAGAATGAGAATAAAAGAAGGTTTCCTAGAGGAAGTAACACTTAAGCAGGGTCTTGAAGAATGACTAGAGTTAACTTGGTTAGACAGGTGAGGAAAACATTTATTATTAGCAGAAAAAGCACGTAGGAAGAAGTGTGAAACAAACCTACAAGTGTTTTCTTATTGTGGGAGCAGAAGGTGTATTAAACCAATGTTGGTAGATGTGACCAGAGAGATTGACAAGTTGAAAGTAACAGAGAGAAAAATTGCAATATTTGTTAAACAAAGGGTTAATATGGAAATTATATGATGAATTGCGACAAATCATTATTTAAAGACCCCATTATATAAATGGGGCAAAAATATGAACAATTGGCATAAAAACAAATATGATCAATAAAAAATGAGAAAATATATTCCATTTCATGAGTATCCAGTAATATCCAAATTAAAACCAAAATTAAATCATTTTACCTATTTAATTAGCAAAAAATGAGGATATTAATAATATTAGTGCTAGGGAGGAGATGGGAAAATAAGAATGTACTTGTCATTCACTATTGATAGGAGTATAGATTGACATAGATTTCTGGTGGACTATTTGAAAGTATCTTATTTTAAAATGAACATATTGTTCAACTCCAGAACTCCACAACTATGTAACTATTCTAGATGTCCACACAATAACCTAAATACTCACTGGGAAGAAAATGGTTAGATAAATTATTGCATATTTGCTCTAGTGAATATTATGAGGCAGTTAAAAGATGGCGGTAGATCAATATCATGAGGGGTCTCAAAAACAGAGAATCAAGTTTAAACATAAAAAAATCAAGTTAAGAGCCAGATATGTTGTATAATCTCATTTGGCTAAAAAATGCACAAAATGAAACTGTTGATTTTCCTATCTATGTATGTTAACCTACATCACATACAAGAACATCTGAGAAGGCCCATATCAAAATGATAGCAGCAGGGGCTGGGATTAGATGAATAATAAAAAGGGAATTTTCATTGTTCTAAGTTATTTAAATTTTAATAAGAATATATTTGTGCATTACAGTGTAATTTAAATTATAAGCATTATTCTTAAATCTGTGGGGAGCCCTTAAAGGTTTTAAGCAGGGAAATCACATAAACACATTCGGAGCTTAGTAATATCCTTCTGCCAGCTGAATATAAAGGGGATTGGTGAGAAGTTAAACTGGAGTTAGGGAAGCCAAGGAAAAAGTGATGGCAGTAATCCAGAGTATCAAATAATGCTGGACTTAACTAAGATTGTGCAATTTCAGTGATGATGGAAAGAAAGAGATGACCAAGAAAGATATTTACTACATAGATTTCACAGGACACCACCCCTTAGAATAGGAAGGTGATTGTGAGACAGGAGTCTAAATGATCGTCAAGTTTCCAACTTAGAAATTAGCTGAATGGTCAAGTCCATTCACTGAGTTAAGGAATCCAAAGGGGTGTGTGTGTTAGGGGATGGATTATAGGAATTGTGATTCTTAGATCCTTGCTATCTTGAGGAATTGGGGGTTTTGAATAGGTTGGCTATCTGAAAGATTTTTTCTATCAGATCTTTTTTTCCAAGAGCAAAGCACCTATCCTCTATAGAAGGGGTCAATGGCAAATGGGTTCCATCTAAATATCCTAGATTTCTATGAAGTTTTCAAGAAATTTCTAGATTTCACACAAAGTTTGTCAGTGGATTTTTCCCTTTAGTAATCCAGGGAACAGCTACATCTACGTGTGGTAGAGATGGCATCATTGTGGGAGAAAGTATATCAATCTCATCCTCTAAAGAGTTGTACCCCTCCCGCTTTTCCCCCATCCACTCACCAACCAGCCTGAGCAGCTAACATTCAAAGCTTGGAAGCCCAAGCTTTGAGCAGTGTCTTCTGTCAGAATAGTCTAAGTGCACGCTGACTTATAAGTCTTGACAAATTTGGATTCTTTGAGTCAGAAATACTTTTGGCCCTCAAGTTGATCCCAATGGAACTTAACTGGAAGAAGAATTCAATTCGAGAAGACTACTTGTTTTCCTAAATTCAAAGTGTACCGTCTTTATTTAATCTATATACTTTGTTTTATTGTTGAAAATGAAAATAAAAATGCATTTGTGTATAAAACTGACATTAAAATTAGATTAGAAATGACCCATGGGATGTTTCCATTTATCAATCAGAATTCATCAAAAGTAAAAGGTTTATATCTAAATAATGGTTAGAAAGTATATGATAAGAGTCATTCAGTCATGCATTAGTTTTTACTATGTAGAATAATACTCTAGAATAGCCAGAAGGATAATTATGAAGGTTGTTTCAAATTCAAAGTGTGAGATGAAGTCATCACAGGATATTGATGCAGTTAATTCAGGGACCAAGCATGTTAAAGGAGGACAAATTAAACTATCAGTTTATTGGTTAGATTCTGTTGGGAGTGACAGAAAATCCCATATAACAGTGGATCAAAAGAATAAAATTATTTCTCCACACATGAGCAACATCCAGAGGTAGGCAATCGATAGCTGGAAGGATGCCTTCATGATTCTCAAAGACTCAGCACCTTCCTTGAGTGGCTATCCTCAGCACACAGTCCAGGATGGTTGCTTAGCTCAGTGCTTCAAGAAGGAGGAAAGGGTAGCCACGGTCATATTTCCTCCACTTAAGGGCACTTCCTATTACACTCATTGGTCAGAACTTAGTCATATAGCCTCATCTGGATGCCTAAGGAAGCTGAAAAAATATTTTATTTATTCTGACCAGCAAGTACCAGCTAAAAAATCAGAGGTTCTGAAACGAGGAAGAAGGAAATAGACATTGAGCCACCGTCAGTTTCTGCCATCAGGAGGTCAGATCATGACTAGAGATGCAGGACATTCCTCAGTCACCAAATATGAACTGAAGTTGTTCCTTTTGTGGGATAACCAGCATGTGCTGGAAGCATGTTAGTCTTTTTCTTTCTTTCTTTTTATTTATTTATTTATGTATGTATGTATGGCTGCTTTGGGTCTTCCTTGCTGTTCGCGGGCTTTCTCTAGTTGAGGTGAGCAGGGGCTACTCTTCATTGCAGAGCGCGGGCTTCTCATTGCAGTGGCTTCTCTTGTTGCGGAGCATAGGCTCTAGGCGCTTGGGCTTCAGTAGTTGTGGCTCACAGGCTCAGTAGTTGTGACATGCAGGCCTCCGTAGTTGTATGGAGCTTTCTAATTAAGTGCACTCTTTTTTACTTTCCCAACCCTGTACCCACGTTACCCTGGAGTTAACATTCAATGTGAGATCTATATGCCTTTGAGTATGAATGCGTAACTCTCAATGATTGAGTTTGATCCAACTGCTCATTCAGCTGAAGTGAATTAAGGCTTCTAGGGCACCAGGGTACCATTTAGCAAATTACCTCATCCAGCACACTAAATTTGCCTCACATGGGTGAACAGCTTTCTTCCAGGGAGCAGTTTCATCACCCCAGTTCTCCACTGGCCCAACTTTATTGGTGCTAAAGGGTGATTCATATGACACAACATTTACCCACAGCCTCAGACAATAAGACTGTATAATGATGTTCTCCATTTAAGAGCACAGGTGCCAGTATTTAAAGGGTAAATAAGAGAGCTGTTTTCTTTGGATTTTTTTATAAATCAAATGTAAATGAAAGTGCATCATTATTCTCTAAACTCTGAAACTGTAAATTTGGTGATAAATTCACCACTGTATAATAAAATGACTTGGCCTCTTAAACGTATCAATAAACAAGCATCTTTTTCTTTCAGTACTAAGGCAACAACATGTACACAAAATGAGCTATTTAAATAGCAATAAAATTGAATGTAATACTTTGAAAGCAGTAAGTTTTTTTCATTTGCCAATAAAAATGTTCTCTTAATTTTAACTCAGTCCTGTTCTTCTCTTAGGTATTAACTCCAGACACTTATTGGTTCCTTTTTTGAAACTAACATCAAGAGCATAAAATATATTTTGTGGCGCCATAATTTGTTAAATGATGCTTTGATAGTGGCTGGGTGCCCAAAGAGCCCATGCAGAAATAAAATGCACTCAAACTGCTTCCAAATGTTTTCCTGTCCACATATATCATGTCAGAAGCTGCAGTTTCTCTCACACTGTCACTGTATCCAAGAAACTATAGTCATTGAGCACCACTAGCAGAACATTTTCACAAACTACCCAAATTTACATCCAAGCCAATATTTAGAATGTAATGAAAAGCATGTATGTTAAGTGAACCAGTAATCTATGATACAAGAGTCTGAAATTGTCTTGGAACTAGCTCTGAAGAACAAATTAATGGGAGCATTTTCAACAGTGAACAACGCCTGCCAGCCTTCTTTCTCTCACTTTTTCTCTGTACGAAGTCCCTGAATTTCCTTCAGTAATTCTCACAGAACAAGATGTACTTGGATCCTCATTTTGAATTCAGTCTAATGGCCCGCCAAGGATAACCTAATGGTAAACAGTCGTGAAAGTGGTAGCACAGTGAGGGGCTGGAATATTGTCAGTGGAGATGTTATTTCAGGCAGTCTCAACATGCCCAGTTCATGTGGCTTAAGAGTAATAAAATCAGCCTTCTTTAAGTCTGTTTCCATGTTCTCCCTTTTTATCAGGAATGAGTGTTATCTCAGATTGGACCTGAAATTTAAATTAATATAGGCCTCAAAGGCATCAAGCTTAAAGAAAGGAATAGCCTCGATAAAAATTAAAAGATACATTAAACTGGATAATGCCTGACTCTTTTCAAGTTCATTTCACATTTAGGTTCTCCTTTGAAAATAGAGCCCAACACAGGTATTAGTTTGTTTCAGGCCACAGTTGAAGTTGCTGGCTTGTTTCTAAGAGAGTCAGGCCCCCAGAGACGTCATCTCTAGCTCTGTGCCTCACCTTTCTCTTGGGCTTAAACAGTTCAGATTGCTCTCCCCTCAAGAGCTTCTCTATTTGCCCCTTCAATCATAAATGAGAGGGCACATAGGCAAGACTGAAAGAAATGAATGAGAGGATATGTGTGGAGACCCCCATATCTGGCTGTTAGTGTGATTCACTGTCCGTCTGTCTGTCTGTTAATAAAGAACATAGGAGCTAATGAGAGTGGCTTTACATGTCACAACATTTTTTTTTTTTTGCTGTACTCGGGCCTCTCACTGCTGTGGCCTCTCCTGTTGCGGAGCACAGGCTCCGGACGCGCAGGCTCAGCGGCCATGGCTCACGGGCCCAGCCGCTCCGCGGCAATGTGGGATCTTCCCGGACTGGGGCATGAACCCATGTCCCCTGCAATGGCAGGCGGACTCTCAACCACTGCGCCACCAGGGGAGCCCCACAACCTTTTTATGACTCTAATGATATTTTGACTCACCTGCTAAACCCGTTGCAACTTAGAAGTTGTTATCAAAGCCAACAATAACATTGTCATGAATAAGGAAGATGAAGATATGCTTTGTAGTTGCTGTTTTTAAAAGTTATCGTCACAAGTGACCCCTAAATGCAAATAGCATGCTAAGTTCTGTTGGAAATATAAAAATGAGAAGCTCTTCATGGAATTTATTATAAGATATGTCATCAACAGGAAGAATTATACTGCAAGGAAAAAAACGTGATAGTGTTATATGTGAGAGAAGGAAAATAGCCAAGAAGGTGGGTAGGGAGGTCCTCCTTGACTGTCTATTTTGTGCTAGGCATTTTATAAGCACTCCTTTGTACAGCTGTCTTCATAACTGACTATTTCCACATGTTACCTAAATGGGAACTGAGCCTCAGGAAGTGGAAGTGACTTCATGGTCATCCAACAAGCTACGGCACATAAGGTTTGACCTTGGATCCCTCTGACTCCAGCACTTGTGCCCTGTGGTTGAAAATTATTCCTGCAGGTGACAAATGAAAAGTCTCTTAAAAGAGATGGCACTTAGGCAGGGCATTTAGAATGGATCAGACCACGAGGCAGCATTCTCACTTTGTGCTGGGAGTAAGCAACACATTAAAGGAACAATGAATATTCTAGTATGTTTGAACTAAAGATTTTGAAGCCACTCTTATGTATTGGGTTGTTCTCAGCAGTAAAGAGATTTTGAAGCTGAAAAGTGACATGATCTGAACTGGAACTACTCGGGGAGGATTCCTCCTAAGTGTTTCCACCATGCATGGTCGCAGGGAATGACGTGGAGAGAAATCCCACATGCTTACCTCAAGCAAAAAGTAGCTTCCTGGAGAAGTGGATGTGTCTTTGCCACCACCATTGCCATTATGGTGCCACCCCAGGCATACATTTACGTATCAGAATTGATTGTAAAATCATTAGGGACTTGATTAGTTTTGTTCTCTGTTGGCTGCTCTCAATTATTTTCAAGACCAATCGCGTTCCCTGATTATTTCAAGACCAATCCAATTTTCCGAATGGTAATTAGTAAACCAAATTATCCTGCCATCTACTCCACACCATACAGATACCAAATGAGTATGATTCTGACCTGAAAAAGCCAACAAAACTGAAAGGAATTTAAATATCTTAACCTTAATTGAGAAATGCCTGGTAGGTACTAACACATTTTTTGTAGATAACACTGCCAAGGGTGTTATCATCAATATCTGGCAGTGAAACTAAATTCTTATTTTGTACAGAATAGAGCAACAATGTGATGTACCTGACAGCAGGATACATGCTAGCAACGAGTGGCCAGTCTGGTCTGTAGGCAGCCTTGGAAAATTACAAAAAGGCAAATGCAGCCTGCCTCATGACCTCTTTATCAGGTGTGCTAAAGGTGCAACCCTCCCTTTAGTAATGTGACAGATATACCCATAGTTCATAAATATTAATCATAGCACACGTTAGCTGTGAGCTAAATAGATCTAGCTTTCATACAAGGCTTCTTAGCAGCTCCTTAGCTGACTCCTTGGCACCTGAAGTGTAAAGCATTTTTAAAGAACAGATAGTTTAAAAGTCTGACCCAAGAAAGAAAAGGCTGGGTTGGCATCTGCCAACCAAGGCCCTCAGTCAGGAGGACACACTTTTCAATTTCAGTTCACTGCATCACCACTTCTTAGGAAAAGAATTCTAGAATTTTAATCTGTCCCTGGTTCCTAAACATTGGCTCTGCGTAAGCATTTAAAGTAGAAGGTTATAAATGTCGTTGAGCTTGACTAATTATATACAGTTTTGATGATATTTATATTATTAGAGTATACATGGTTAAAAAGCTCTGACATCAAGAAAATTCAGTCTATTATTTATCCAGATAAAGTCAAGCTCTGAACTCTTGATCTAAGATGGTTTTACTTCAACTCAATAACTATTACATTGAGCTCCTACCATGCACAAGTTCTGGGATTGGTTATACAGGAGAGAATAAGATGTGCATGACTCATCCCTGTTCTGAAGGAATCACAACCTGGTGGGGAAGACAAACATGTCAGCCAGAAGTCACCAGCTGGCAGCCCACAGGCTGAAGTCAGCTAAGAGGTGTGTTTTATTTGATATCTACAAGGTTCTTTAAAGCTTTGAATTCATTGTCCTTAGCCAGAACTTTTACCCTTCAGCTGGACTCAGTGCCTTTGTCACCAACCTGATATATATTGTACTTGACAGGTCCCAAAAGGCATTGGAGTTTGGTATCATAAAATTGTAAACAAATAAATACTGTCCTTATGATAGCATTTTACCTCTATTATAGTACCAACGTTAACAGGGGCACTGCAGGAGGAGTAGCAAGTTCTCACCAGGTTCAGTAGGCATGTTTTCACAGAAGCCAGAGGGCCTTCCAGGAGGAAGAAATATCATGGAGGCCTGGAGACATGAAATCATAGGTCAAGTTTAGGGAATTAAAGAGAAGAAATATTTTTCCCTCATTTATTAAACACTTACTGTCAGCCATTAATAGGCACTTCTAGATGATCCACAATAAACCAATGTAAGCGTTTATTATTAGCTCCATTTTTCAAATGAACAAACTAAGTATCAGAGAAGGTAAATAACTTAACCAAGATTAATCATATGGTGAATGATTGAGTCAGAGTTCTGCTTGCCCTCAAGCCTAGGCATTTTCACTAGTAAACCTGATGGATGTACTGGCAGATTGCAAATTTAGTCAGGATACTTTTTTGATAATTAAAATTCCAGGTGCTACTGAACATAAACATAGGTAAGACTGCTGGACAGAACCCATATTTGGGGAAAATATAGGCTTCATTTAATGTAGCAGTAGAATAAAAATTAAGTAAACAGACTTTTAAGCTTAAAGGACATTTAGGGAAGTTCTACTCCAAGTTAATTTTACAGGTTAGGAAACTAGGTATTTTTTTAATTTTTTTTTTAAAGTTAAAGAACTTCTGTATTAAATATTAATTAAAATGTATTTTCAATAACTGTTCTTAATCAGCTTCAAAATATTTTAATTCTCCTTGTTAATGCTATAGTTTTAAAAAATAATTTACAATAACAGTTTTATCACACATATCTTACAAGTTTAAAAATAACTCAGGAAAATCTGAAAATTTCTTTTTAAAAGCACTGAAGATGAACTCATAAAAATCTAGCCATGAAACTGCCCTTTTTGCTTCAATAATTTTATTATGACCTATTGAACAACAGGATGAGAAATCTATAAAATTCATATTGCAGTGACCTGAAGGATTAAAAAAGAAGCCAAAACAAAGCAGTAATGATTGCATGATCTTTTAATTGTATTTGGTGCCGAAGAATCTACATGGAGATTAGCTGTGCTAAAAGGAAAATACTAATTTCATTGTAGGCATATTTCCATTTATAAGAATTTAGGAAATGGGCAAAATTTTGTAATTGCATCTTTGGCTTAGCTTAGTTAGAATCATTTCCTGAAAATAATAGTGTCATATCAAAAAATATTTTATTTCCACTTCTTGTACTAGAAATGTGTCATAGTGCCAGGTAAAAAAAGGTGCTTCAATAAATATTTACTGGATAAATGAATAAGTCCATAAATGGATAAAAGGATAAATGAATGAGTCATTCATAAACAGAGTGATTCTCTCTCACATTCTAAGCCTAATTAAAAATTAGCTCTTGGCTAGTCATTAGAAAGTTGCCACTGGCCTGGGAAGCAAGTAAGCAGGCAGAGTATTTCCTTAGATCCTAGCAAGATATTTGCCTAAGGAGCAATTTGTCACTTTTCATTCATCATTGAGGTATCCACTTATTCAGCTTGCACTCTATGCATCTTCTGATCTACTTAGAAGAGACCAAGTTGGGTTCCCAGCTGGCCCGTCTCAAGCTTTACAATAAGCAGGAATCTTTTCTGTACCAAATTAGGCAGAGCAGCTTACTTTTTTGTAGACTGCATGCTTACATAAAGAGACCAAAAATAAAGTTCTCAGTGGAGTGAAAGAGTCATTCTTCCAATGCCTTACATAAAAATAGCTCTTCTTACGGTTGCTGGTCCTCTTCACTGGTGATGTAACTGTTAGAGTCTGAGTCTTCATCCACCATCACAGAAAATTAGGAAGCATGTGTTCAAACAAAACTAATGAGCTTATGGTTTTCTTTACTTCTCTCAGAGAAAGAATGTGTAATGCTATAAATTATTGTAACAGAAGAAGAAAGAGGCACATACATGAGATACACAAGGAGTGGAGGGAAACACAAACAATCTGACAAAGAAGGAACAGCTGAAATTAGACAGATGATAGATAGATAGATAGATAGATAGATAGATGGATAGACAGGCAGGAAGGCAGACAGACAGATAGGGAAAGAGGTAGAGAATCTCTGAAGGTTCAGAAGTGAGCATTTCTCAGGAAACACAGCCCTTCAACATAGCATTTGGTTTAACAGACTATGTTATCACTGAACTTTGAAATCATTCATACTGTAGCTCAGAGATACCATCGTTAACCAAAACCACACAGTTATGGAGAGGCTGCTATATGTCAGTTACAGAACTCTATACTGGATACTTACGGGTGAAGAAAGGATCTCTACTCTGAATGTATACATACTCAATTCTTAGCTCTCCAAATTTTTGGTCTTGTCCCTAACAGTAAACATTTTTGAGCCCCAAATCTCTACTATATGAATACTAATTTATGTCATATATATCTACTATTTTACTGTATTTATTGTAGTTTTATATTTATTATAAACCACTCACAAAATAATTTAAAGGAATGAAATTAAAATATTTTGAGATAATATTCATTTATATGTTAATAACACAGACTTTATCAATTTAGGTCTGCTTGTAAGTTCAGTTTATTTCAATACTTGCTTTCAAATAATAATCACACCACACATAGGCACAATATACATAAAATGCAACATATTAGGGCCAGGTTTGTTATGTTATGTGTAAATCCCTGTTTTTAGTATTGCTCCCAGTGACTATTTGTGATCTACTCTTTTTAGATCAGATTAAATCATCCTTGCATTTCATATTGTGCTTGAAAAATAACTCATTTAGGAGTTGAAGACAGAGTTTCCATACTCTATATTTATTTAATACACTCACATATGTGTACATGTTTTTTTGGTTTTTTTGTTTTTGCGGTACACGGGCTTCTCACTGTTGTGACCTCTCCCGTTGCGGAGCACAGGCTCCGGACGCGCAGCCTCAGCGGCCACGGCTCACGGGCCCAGCCGCTCCACGGCATGTGGGATCTTCCCGGACCGGGGCACGAACCCATGTCCCCTGCATTGGCAGGCAGACTCTCAACCACTGCGCCACCAGGGAAGCCCTGCATACATGTATTTTAAGTTTCCAGTTCTAAATTGTTTGTCTGTCTTGAATTAAGACTATGCATTCTTTGTCTATACGTAGATCAAATGGTTATCTGCAAAAATACAGCCTAATGGAAACAATTTGAAGAGTCAAATCTCAAAAGTTCATGTTATAGGGATGCTGCCCTTATTAAACTTTTCGGCATCAAAATTAAATTATTGATGTGTAATCTTCGAAAAAAGGATTTGTTCTATTGGGATATGTGTATGTGTGTGGGGGAGGGGTAGTTCTTCATTAGAAAATTTAATTAATCTTTATTTCTGTTTCCCATCTAAAGAGGTTTCTTTTTTAAAAACATTAGGGCTAATAGTATTATCTTATATTTATGAGAATTTACTCACATTTAAACCTCACAAACAGCCCCGTTAGGTAGGGTCAGTTATTTTCATTTCACAGAGGAGAAAGTTGAGGCACAAAGAGTTTAAGGTCATAGTTTGTTATCTTTTACACAAATTCTTAATGATATCTAATTTCTAATATAAAGTTATTCAGAGAGATTGCTGCAATATCAAATGAAAAATGGGATTGTTTTTCATTGAGTTTGTGCTAAATATATTTTATTATAATTCTTTGAAAACTGCTAACTCTACAGGCAAGATTATTCTCAGATGATCTGAGTGATCAGTCCTCCATTCATTAATGTCAGAATACAGGCTACACCAACGTCTTCACACTGTTTCTTTACCTCATTATATGACCTATTCATTAGCAACCATTTTTTTAGGATTCTTTGTTCTCGGACAGTGTTTTTCAATGGGTGCTACCAGCATTTTGAGAGAGAATTCCCATTTGTGCAGGCAGGATACCACTTACTGCAAAGCCTTCAGCATGTATCCTGACTCCACCCACTAAACACCAGTGATGTCTTCCCACAGTCATAATGTGCAAGGCTCCCTAAATGCATTGAGAACCACTGAGTTAATGAAAGACATAAATCACCAAGCCCTGCAGCCAGTGACTTATGTTAATCTTACCTTATATCAGTAGTTAATAGTGTCTTTTATCCATCTGATATCCATAAGTGTTTGAAATTATATTAGAGTAGGGTTACCAGGTTTAGCAAGTAAAAATACAGAACACCTAGTGATCTGGTAACTCTATATTACAGACAGTATAATGCTAATGTCACATGTTGGTCTCTCTTTAACCCGCAACTCAAGATCACTAACAAATTGGAAACTCAAGAATTTGAGATTTAACTCAAGGAAAGCATGTATGAAGTGACACATTTTACATTTCAAACTTGTAATGGCTAGAGGAATACTCTCATCACATAAAAATCTAATTTGTATTAACAAATACTTAGGCTATTGAAAGTAACTAAAATCAAAATACTCGTGGAAATTTATATTTCTCCTGGTATAGATAGTAGACGTTGTTTATTATTAAGCTACAATGTAATTGATTAATAAATTCCACCATTACTTTAAAAAAAACCCAGTCAGATGGGGTCAGCAACTTAAGAAATAGAGCAAATCAGACAAAAATTATTTCATATCAAATTCCAAAAGGTTTGTGAACTTAATTTCTTGCGAATTAAGAGATAAGGGAATTATAACAAAGAATAACTTCAGTTTTCCTGATTGAACTGTCAAAATGTAGAGCTGTAGTGTTTCCTGCAATCTCTATCGACATGGCTGACCTTAAGAAGAAAACTGATAAGGCGTTATTATCACACAATGTGATATCTCAGTGGAATATATATTCATGCGCACCACCTTTTCTCTTTGTTTCAGATATAAAAAATGAGTTACTTAAGGAAGAGATGCCACAATAAATGAAAGACCTTTTAACCCGCAGTAAAGAAACATAACAAAGCCATTATGAATGATGCAGCAAGTTTAGGAAAATGAAAGCTGCTATTAAAGATGACAGGCCATCACAACAACAAAAGTAGTAATCAGTGTAATTGTAGCAATAAAATAATATTTGTATTTAGTCTCTTTCAAGGAGTTAAAATAATGGACATCTTTTCTAAGTTAACAGTTTTGAATAATGTTGGCAAAAATAGCAAAAACTCAGATAAAAAGCTCTAAATGTGAAGCAGATAAACATTATCTAGAGTCACTGTTCTACATGCTTTTGTTTTCCTTCAGATTTCCTTTAAGATAATTACATTTATGTCTCTTTTACTTTCCTCTTCATGACGATGATATTCTTTTTCTTTATGATCTAGTGTTCTTGAACCAGGCTTCTGATTACTTGACTTCAGTAAATCCACAGCTAAAATTAGATCATTTTTGTTTTTCACAGCATGTAATAAAATCTGAATTTCTTGTAATTATTTTCCCTGTTGTAAAATCCCCATTTCTTTTGTAACTTTAAATAAGAATGCTTTATATGTATATAATTATCTCCACGTGGTATTCAGTGAAGCTGCTTACATTGATGAGTGTTTTCGCAGATGATGATGAAACATTGCAGTGCGGGAAATGCCTTGCGTGGGCAACACTGCACACAGGCTTATGTTAACTTTATGCTCGGTGATAAATATCCCATGTAGTAATAAAAGAGTAGTTAATTTCACTGTTCATGGAAAGTTACCTCAGAGCACTCTCTGGCTTACATTTGGCATTTTTGCCACACCTCTGAATGTTTAAGGGACTCCAGCTCTACTGGGCCATTTTACTAAAGCCCCGTAAAATACACAACAAAACCAGTTTATGCACAGTATAAGACACTCTTTCTATACTTTCTTTAATCCAGTGCACAAGATATAGGCCTCACCCATGAAAACATTCATTGTAACTTTGCTCTTTCATAAACACATCTCTAAAGATCTAATAAATGCTGCTTTTTCTTTAGCAACAACTTTCTCCATAGAAGCAAGATATAGACAGAATGGTATATATACCACATCCCTTTAGTCCTGGTCAAAGTTCAAAGAAAATCAAATCTTAACTTATTTTAGGTGCAAAATTTGTGTCAAAGAACAGAGCAAAGTCTTTTCAAAAATATAGGACTTGCTAAATTTGAACTGGGTCTCTATATATGAAAACTGCTGTGCCTGATGGGGGTTTCAGAGGTCTCGAATGAGACGCATTTCTTACAACTATCAGTGTAACTTGCTTTTAGGGTATTACTGTGATTTAAACTTAGATATACTGTATCAATTACCAGTACTGCCCATGCACTAATATTGCATGTATATTACATTTTCTTCTGAATGATTTTAGTAGCTTTCAGGTCACTGAGACACCAAAATGTAATGCCGCTATTCCAAAGTGCTAAGTTTCTAACTCGTATTCAGGGGATCTCAATCTCCCATATAGGAAATGACTCATTTATTTTTAATCTATAGTGGAAAGACTTTGTACTGGGAGTCCACCAGCCATGTGATATCACTTCCCCGACTCAGTTTGCTGGTCTCAAAAAAACCAGATTGTTTTGACTGGATGATCTCTAGAGTCCTTTTCAGCTCTGATATTCTTTTATTCTGTGATTCATTATATTATTTTATGGATAAGCATCCAAGTAGTTTACTTTTTTTTTTTGCTTCTCTCTCAATAGCCTTCTTAAAAATGAAAAAGCATGTGGTTCTACCTTTGCAAACTCTCATGTCTTGTCCCTAATAGAAAAGTGAAGCAAATTAAGAAATGTGTATGTTGTTTTTCTTACCACTATTTCAAAAACATGTGTAATTACTGAGTGGTATAGAAGCTTTCCTCATTTTAAGCTGTCTTACTGTTACACCTAAAGTAAATCACTGCTTCTTCTAGTGCAGCACAAATCCCAGATCCTATCGTGGCTATTTTCTGGGTATCTTTAGCTCATGTAGAGATGAATTCTGTATATATTCTGTCAAATGTAGATTTAGAAATTTCATCTGAACATTCTGATGCTTCTAAACCCTCTTTAATTGTAACTAGTTAAGAGTAACTTTCTTTTCAAAAAACTAGGTTTATTTCTTAAATTTGTGAATAAAAATGCATTCCATTCCTTTTAATTTCATAGCTTCCTTGTAAGGTTTGATTTCTTTGTTGATTATAGGTTTGTTCCAATTAAATGATCAACAACTTTTCCACAAAGAATACTTTTTGATTAATGTCAATTTTTATCTCTTAAAAGGATCCTTCCCGGCCATTGGGGTGGAAACGTTTTGCCCCAGCTTCCTGAGGGCAGGGTTTTTAAATAGCCTCCAGGCCCCGCATCCAGTGCCAGGGAGAGGATCTTTGCCCCCCAGGACTCCTGCTGGTAGGTATTTCAGGTGAATTTTTCTGCCACCATATACAGCAGTAGGATTGTGCTTACAATTGACAGAACAATACAGAAATAAATATTTCTAAAATATATTGTTGAACAGAAATGCAAGTAACTTTTTAAAATGCAGGAACCACATTTGTGATACCTAATGCTCTGAAAATAATATAAAGGAAGTAGAAGAAGGATCTGTAAACTGAGCACCCAATCAGCATAGTGCTGCCTCTTCTAGGAAAGCGTTGTCATAAATGAAAACTAGAGACCAGGTCCCAAATTTATAACTCAAGAATAAAACAGGGATGAACTTAAGCCACTTTACCACTTGGAACTGGCTAGAAAAAAGAATTTAAAACTGAGTGTTATTAACTGAAAAAGTAATTTTATATCTGAGTAAGTTTACAGAGATTTAAAGTTCCATTTCACTAAAGAAAAATTATTTGAAAAAAGGCCAGAAAGTAGCAAATCTGGAAGAAATTTTTGAGAAAGAAAATTAACATGCAGTTTTCCCTAAAAATATCAATCTGACCAAAGCCATATTTTATCAATGAGGAAAAACACAATAAAGGATATTGAGCATTTTAAAATGAAATTTCAAAGTTTAGTAAATCACTTTGTGTATTATCCTTGGTATTATTATAATCATAAATTATTTTACTCTTGTCATTTTGTAAAATATTCAGCTGTCTTCCTCCCTGGTACCTGAGGCATGCAAATCCAGTTTATATTTTATATGTGTTTAGCAAGAAGGAATTAGGATATTGATTCTTGGAGTTTTTATCGTAATTCTTGTGTTTCTTATCACAGTTAATACTTATGCTACAAATTGTGGTAATGACACCAATATTTTCAGGAGGGCTGGCCCAGACAGCAGAATAATGGAAACATTTGAAAAACTAAGAAATACAATGGAAACAAAATCCCATCATGCACATTTCTTGTTTTTCTTAGAAAAATTATTCCATCAAAGCCTAAAATTATTACACTGACATTTTTTCTTTGCCTTTCAGTTACCCTTGCCTACTTAGTTATAACATACAAAAAGTAACAACCATAAATATGCTTTAGTGTCATTTGGTTTTATCAATGGATAATTACTAAAGTGGTTTCAGACTTTGTAGCCAGCAATGCCACTGATAAGTAGGAACCAAAATTATATGAAATAAAAACTAGCAATTTTAATTCTAATGAGTGTTATGCCACCTTTTTTCTCCCTAGGAAAAAAAAATGGTATCAGTTGCACACGAATTTTATTGTTGGTGGTAGTAGTGATGGTGGTGTTGCAAATAAATGGAAATAAAAATCTATATAAACTGAGCTCTCAGAGTTAACTGCAAATATAAAAATATAGCATTCATGTCTATTAATATTTCAGTGACTGGAATTGAAGAGATGAACAGACGATTTGTAGTTTAATGACAAACTTAACTCTTAATGACAAATCTTGGTAGATTTAGGTATATTTGGCAGAAATGACATTACAAATCAGTAGTGACTTGAATTATTCAACATCACTGGTAAAAATGACAGCCCTTGTCATTTAGCCACTGAGCCTGATAGAAGTAAGATGGTGTTTCTATAACACAGACACAAAACAACTTTCCCGAGAGGGATCTAAAAGAACATCTAGCGCCCTCTTCTAGGCTTTAAGCCAGATTTGCCTCCAACCTTCATGGGAGAGAAAACCCAGTTCAGTTTCCATGACTTAAATACAAGTCAGGTGTAAAGCAATTGCTTCATAAAAAATGTATAGGGCTTCCCTGGTGGCGCAGTAGTTGAGAGTCCGCCTGCCGATGCAGGGGACACGGGTTCATGCCCCGGTCTGGGAAGATCCCACATGCCGCAGAGAGGCTAGGCCTGTGAGCCATGGCCGCTGAGCCTGCGCGTCCGGAGCCTGTGCTCCACGACGGGAGAGGCCACAACAGTGAGAGGCCCGCATACCGAAAAAAAAAAAAATGTATAGATCTAAACTTGTTCCCTCAAACTGAAATTAACTCAACTCACTTTTTCTGGCTTATATCACTTGGATAAGTGATCCCTGTACACTTTCTCTGGTACTTTTCAGTAATCACTGCTATGATTTCTAAGGTAATTTTTATCCTCTTCCATTCAACTATAGCTTATTTCCCAAGAATTCTCTTTATATTTTGTGTAAAGAGGAATGAAGCAATGATATGAGAAGTTTTTATTATTTCATATTAAAAAAAAAACAGAACCCTAAAGTATTTCTTTGCCACCTAATAGCTGAGTGACTCTTCAGATTTAGGACATCAATTTGAGAGTAGAAAGCACTTCCTTCCTTGACCTGTATCATGGTACCTTAAAAAGCTGGCCAAAGGCTGATGCCTACTGGGCAGAAATTAATTTGCTTTCTACCAATTGTTTATATGTTACAGTACTTTTAGGGTCTCATAAGACATTTGCTATGTCATTCAAGGAATCACAAAATCTGTTCTAATGATGGTGCTAATTTAGTTCCCAGTTACTTCCTTAATCAAATTTAAATGAGATACATGGTTATGTCTTATATAAAATAGTTTCTTTGCATTCATGTCACACTGTGCTATCAAGGAGCAATATTTTTGCGGTATGTATTTTTACACTAACTGCAATAATAAGAGAATCACTGAATCATGAGAACCAGAAAGCAGACAAGCCTGAAATCAGTATTTATGTAATTGTTGTCAATTATTTATATGACCTTTTACATTTCTAGAAAGGTCATAGTAAAGGGTTATTATTCTTAGTTTCAAATAGAGAAAAATACCAGGAAGTAATTGGCTGAAAGTTGAATAGCAAGTATATTCATATATTTATTGCAATGTTTTTCAAATAGTAGTCATCCAATGAAGTAGGAAAATCTCAGGAGAGAGAAGGCAGGAAGAGTGGGGAGGGGGGCTGAGAGAAGCAAAGAGGATGGAGAAAGAAAGGAGAAATTAGAAAGACATAAGTGAAATTATATTTTTTGAATCAAACTCTTCTCCATCGTATTCTTCCCTATTAAAATCAAATTCTGCCTCCTTGAAAAGAATTAATGTCCCTCTTGGAAATATGTTACCAGGTATATACCCTAAACTAAGCTTGCTCTCTTTGCTCTATCTAGTTATTTCTTTGATTTATTTCTATAATCAAACAGTATTTGAAAGTGGGTAGAACATTTTATATGCCATAGAGTATTGATTATACATAGGGTCTTAGACTGATGACTTATGACACCTTTGCCTTTACACATTTAGTGGCTTATATGCTTACCCTAAACAAAGAAAATCAGAGTAATAAAGGCATTGAGAAACAGAATTATGCACTGATAATGATGGTGTAATAATATATGGAAGTTGCACTGGTCCAGTCTTCCCTGTTACTTCACAGCAATAACTATCTGACATCATGTGATATCTTAAATTTACATAAGATCCAAACATTACAATGTGTCTTGAAAACTAGACTTATTTATAAAATATAAAGGCATATTCATTATACTCAGAAAGTAACATCTTAGGTTGAGTATGATTAGATCAAAAATTCTACCTTACATTTTTCTAGCAGTTTTCTGTCAGTTGTGGAAGACTTGATAATATTTTTCATTACTGAAGTAATTCATATGTATAGATTAGATTCTAGGCCAAACTCAGATATATGCCTTAAACTAAGAAGTTTTTCAGTTATAAGCAAAGCCTACAAAGGAGAAAAATAGGAAACAGGCAGCATGTGGGATATAGAAATAGATAAATTCTAAAAATAAAAATCAATGTTGAAGGTCTTCCTAATACTTCCTTTGTGGTTAGTCTTGGAAGCTCTTTAATTGTTGAAGGGATGTCCTTCTGAAACACCATCTTCGTTTGTCTACCTATGCTTTAAATATAATGCTATATATAAAACACCTCTTTTGACATTTTTACCTGAGCTGCTCTCTGTTGCATGCCATGTGTTAGGTTCAAGGTAAATGGCAAAGATGGGGTAAATAGCTCTCCTCACCTTCTTGCTTTGTCAATTTTGTGAGACTTCCTCACTGCTTACTCTGAATCAGTTTCAAAAATAAATGTGAACACGTGGGGACTCAAAAATCAGATTTGCAATTACTAGGTATATGATTAATAGTCATGTTTAATATTGTTTATTTATTTTTACCTTAGCAAAGAGATTTGAATGAGCCTTATACTCAAGTAGCCAGACTTTTTCATATCCTCACTACTGTCCCCCTGACTAGTAATGTTAAGATATGAATTCACAATCCAGTTTTCTATAAACCAGTAACAGATCCAACTAGGCCATTTCTATAGCAAAGGAGTTACAGTGCTAAGCCAATATAAAAATGTCTTCAAAGTCTATTGACAATGATTATC
The DNA here is from genome assembly GCF_008692025.1 of Phocoena sinus. Classification (NCBI taxonomy): domain Eukaryota; kingdom Metazoa; phylum Chordata; class Mammalia; order Artiodactyla; family Phocoenidae; genus Phocoena; species Phocoena sinus. Next base: position 99,495,189 of record NC_045766.1, on the reverse strand, counting down.
AGTATTTTCCTTTCCATATTTCATGTGAAATCCTATCTGATATGGAGTCTGGGCAAATATTGCATGCACTATTATCCAGTCAAAAAATTTTTTTATTGAGAAGGCATATAGTTTAGATATTAGAAATAAGCCAGGAAAAATAAATAAGGTTGAAGCTGCAGAGAATCTAGGATCTAGTGAGCATAATATTATCATATCTTGATGCATATAGAGGACTGCAGAAAAGCAATAATGCAAATACATTAGATAGCTAGTGGGAAGCAGCCGCATAGCACAGGGAGATCAGCTCCGTGCTTTGTGACCGCCTGGAGGGGTGGGATAGGGAGGGTGGGAGGGAGGGAGACGCAAGAGGGAAGAGATATGGGAACATATGTATATGTATAGCTGGTTCACTTTGTTATAAAGCAGAAACTAACACACCGTTGTAAAGCAATTATACTCCAATAAAGATGTAAAAAAAAAAAAAGTAAAAAGACTGGATGGCAGACTTTGAAGGAATATACAATGAGTTAAGGAAAACTCACATGAACTCAGTTTGCCAAGGGAAATCAACAGTGGAAAAGTATATACCTTTTAAATACAATCAAACTGCAGTTCAGAAAAATCAAAGTAAACCATTTCATTTCCTTGTATGTTCAGGCATCCTAAAAGAAAAGTCAGTAACTTTGTTTTCAATCTACAATTGAGCGTTTCAAAATTAATCACTTTTGACAGCATTTCTGCTTGCTAAAGTTCTCCTGAGGATAATTATTCTTTTTATATTTTTCTGTAGTATATATGGCAATTTGCTTTATTTTATCTTTAACAAATACTGTTGTAATAAATATACATAAAAGGTAAGATTTTGGTTTACTTTTTAAGTAAGAGGTCTTCAGGGGAAAAAAAAGACTCTTCTTTGATTTAAGGGTGTATATTTTATATATTTCTGCAGCTGAAATTGTTGCCAATTACCCTGAATAAGATGTGTGTAAGTGAGTGTTTTTGTGTGTACCTGCTTAAACCAAAAGCTAATTATAATAGGAATAGGATAAACTGGATTAAATGTGCGAAGTAAGGTCCTGAATAAATGATTCAAAATGTAAGCTGTGGTGAAAAGAGAAACCTTCATCTCAATTCTTAACTCCTGGTTTCTTTATTCCTTGCCATTTGTGTGATTTCAAGCCCCAGTAAGCCCTACCCGATACTTATCTGCACAGTTGTGTCTCCTGGAGAACTCTTCTCCTTGAAAGTTTGTTCAGCTGCAGACTTCAGAAGGAAATCCTGTAAACTGCAACTATTTGAAAACTAGGGTAGGGACTCTGAAGCAGGGTCAGACAGGAACCCAAGATTATTCTATTTCAGGCCTGTGGAAAGGCATAGAGAAGAGACGGTCACTGATAAAATGACAAAGGGAACATACCCAGCCAACAGAAGCACAAGGAAGGTGACATGAGTGACTGTATTTCTAGTTATACACCCATAAACAACCCCCTTCAAGTATTTGCGACACTGTTGTTGCTAGGTTAAAGTTACTTAAAAACACTTTTGGGCATATATTGGTAGATTCCAAAACCAGTGCAAGAAGGTCTAGCCGGATAACATTAAGATTGTGTTCAGTCTGCTTCCTCTGTTGCTTAAAAGCCAGTGAATTCCAAAGAGCATGCGTGTCATCTTTTGGTTCTTTGGCTTACTTGAGGAGAAATACACAAGAGGTTAGAAAAGAATTAAAACCTAAATTTAAGACAACTTGAAGATATCATTTGGAAAAAGAAAAAGATGGGAACACATACAAAATGAAGCTGTAATTTGAACCTTCAAGTATCATTCAGTTTATAAAAACTTTAATCAGTTGCAGGGTCTATGAGTTTAAGGGCTTCTAGGGACCGACGGTCATGATGTTGTCGTACAGGTCATAGACTCAGATTCCTTATGGATTATACTTTGTTTCTTGGCCAAAAATAACATAGACTCTCCTTTCCAAGAAAATGGACATACGATCATATAAATAAATGTTTGTATACAATTTCAGGAGGTCTCTGGACACCCTGAAGTCCATCAATGAAGAATTTCAGATTATTAAAAACTCAGTGTTCTATATATAAAGTTATGTTTTAAGACATCGTGAACAGCAGCATCTTTATGTAAGACTGATAGTGCATTTAAAAGAAAAAAGGAAACAAAGCAGCAGGATGCATTTGATATCAAGCTCCCGAACATTTACAGAGAATTTCTATTTGTTTCCTACCAGAAAGACATGAAAAATCTTAAAAGAGCCTTTAAGTAATCTCCAGATTCTTTTTACTAGTTCTTTTTACTTTCCTATTTTCAGATTCCATAAATAGTTTTAGCCTTTGACTTTCGCTCTTCTTTCTTATTAGCATAAATGTTTCTTTTATCTAAAGATCATTTCAATAAGTTTGAATCTTAAAAATCCAGACTTTATATATATGACAATTTAAATTCTCAGTTGAGAACATATATCTACCTGCTAGGGACGTTCATGATTTATTATTACAAATTATACCATCTGTTTTCGTCCTATTCAAAGAAACTATCAACACTTTCAAAAGATTCATCCAGGAGCCATTGTCTTCTCCCAAAGAAAAATTCAGAGAAACTTTACACAGCTTGCGAAAGCTTAGTCTCCATGTGAGTCAGTATTTAATCTTTGTGTTGGTTGGAACTGTTGTGTTGGTGTGTTTTCACCTTACTGGAAAACATGATAAGAAACTGAGCTGCTTAAATGCCTCTCGCTCTTTCACAGGGCAGCATGCTTGCCCTTCTGGGCTGCTGGGCCATTTAAGAACATAAGAAAAGTGGGGAAAGACCATAACTGTTGTAAAACACATCTCATCTCAGCATTCATTCTTTTGCATTGTAAGACAAAGCACAGTGGAAGTTGCCCTGTGGCACAATGTTAACTTTTCATAGTTCTATTCACAGAGGTCTTACAAAAAGTGTATTTAGCAAAATTGAACATTAACAAAAAAGTTAAATCCTTTGTAAGAATTGCAGAAAAGATTCAAAACTAAGTAGTAACTTTCCTGGGGGGCAGGGAAAAGAAAAGTAGTTGGTAGTTTAATTTACATCATATGTATGATTCATTTAACAATGTTTTCTCCATTATAATTAAAATCTCACCATAAATAACCTATGCAGTTAGGATTAAATATATCCTGTCCAGAGGTTTGTTTGATTTTTAAATCTTCTGTTGATTTTCTTTTGATTAGTGAATAATACAAAAGACCAAAAGGCTGAATATTTGATCATTTATGTAATCACAGCACACTTTTGAAGCCAGAAGTAAAGCACAACATTTGAAACACTACTGGAAAATATGACACTTTCTTCCCAAAGCTTCAGGGCTCTTTCTGAAAACATTCCTTTGTATAGGAAACTTAAGATCATTATCATAAACTGATGTTTAAGCGATGGGGAAAGCAAAATCTAAAGGCTATTCCAGCAAGTTTCCTTAGCACACATTTCCTGTTTATATAGATTATCATAAGGCTTTATGGAGCTTTAAAATCCTAGAACTTCTCAAGGACAAAACATCTTTGGCAGCAACACAATGCCCAGTCCATAATGGCTTTCCCAGATGTGTTTCTAAGATGAGGCACAGAGATTTGGGATGATGCTTCATGTACTCTAAATTACTAATGGAGACCCAAGTATTATCTGGGGATATGACAAGATGGACAAGCATTCAGACTCTGGAGCCAGATTGCCTGGCTTCGAGCCCTGGTTCTGCCAATTGCCCAGTGTGTATCCTTGGACAAGTTCCTTAAACTCGCAGTACATCCGTAATCGTATCTGTTAAATTGAACTAGTGACTATACTCACCACAGGGGTTGGTGTGAGGATTAAATGAGTTAACACATGTAAAGCCCTTAGAACAATGTCTGGCACACTGAAAAACTTATTTTTTAAGTCAGTTATTATTACATATGTGCTGATTTAGATGTAGTATCTATTTTTTAATTACCCACACAAAAATTTTTCACAGAAACCAAGAACAAAAGCGGCATAAAATTATTTATTTGACATGCAGTTTAATGTGGTTTTGAAAAACTTAGCACGTATTTCCTGTTTCATGTCTATGTTTTGAACATTTCAGAGTATTTCAAGTCATGAGAATTCTCTGATATGTTCATTATTCATTGCTACCTAGTGGTAATTAAACTATAGATTATTGTATAATCAATTATTTCTTTCATAATAACCGGAAATCTAAAAGTCACAAATCAACTAATTTCAATGCATGTGCTTTTAATTTGATCATTATCACATATTACTTTTATACATGTGGATGTAATAAAAAAATCAAGAAAGCCATTCTTAAAAACATGTTATTAAAATTTTGCAATATTGTTAGTGTCTTATGTTGAAAACCACAGTCTAACATCAGGCATCTTTGGCAGTAACTTTCATTGCCAACAAGACACTTCTAGTTAAAGAGAAATCTTTTTGCCCGTATGTAATTTCCAGTAGAAAAAGTGCAGTACTGAATATTACTGAAGTTAATTGATACAGACGGTATGCCACTGCTTTCTGGAACTGTCAGGAAAATTATGTTTCATTTCTTTAGCCTCACATCTTAGATTTACTCTAAAACAAATCTAGAAGTGCCACTGTTTTCATAAATGCAAATCAACCCTCCTAATTTCTGCTCAGCTGTTTTATCACAGAATAAAATAATTTATTCTTCAGCATTGATCCAAGGTTATTTGGCTCACTTCTGAATTTAGGAAGCAAAATAAAGAAATTAAGAGAAAGCATGGAACCAAATTAACAATAATTATTATATAGATTTAGGAGTGTCAAATAGTTCTAAAATCAATTCCAGAGCAATCTAAGGTATATTGGTAGAAGTCCAAATTTGTAAATAGAGTACAGAAGACACAAGATGACTTTTTAGATAGGAATAAGAATCTACTTCCTACAGAAGCTATTTCTAAGAAACTCTATATTATAGTATGGTATTTAAAGTAAGAAAATACCCGTTTTGATTATTTTACTCTAGGAGAAACCATCTTGTTCTTCAAAGCAACTTCAAATCTATTGATTTCAGGTGTAAAGAATTTAAGTGGACCTTTGAGACAGTCAGGAGAATTCCTAAATATATTGATCTTAGTCATTTTCAGTAATGAAACTTCTTCACTCTGAAAAACACTTCTTAGCTTAGGGTTCAACATCTAGTCAGTAAGGTAAGATATAATACTCACATTTACTCATTCGTTCTTTAAGCTGTTATTGGGTGGATTGATGTTGATAGTATCAGGTACTATTCTCTGTGCTGTAAACTCATTATCTCATTTAATCCCACACCTCACTCAATGGAGAAGGTGGATTAACACCTCCTCCACAGTGACTTAATCTATCTCATGAGATGGAGGAGGTATTATTATTATGTAAAAATATACAAATGAGGAATGTATATAGTGTACAAATGAGGAGACTGAAGCAGTGAGGTAAGTGAGTTATGAAAGGTCACTTGCCCCAAGTGGAAGAGTCTTCAATAGCATGCGACCTGACTCTAATCCCACATCTTCTAACTGCACTGTGCTGACCACACAAGGCGTAAGGTAGTAAATCGTCCCAATTTGCCTGGGACACAAGGATTTCAGTGATAAAACAGGGAATTAACTGTATCATATAAAAGATGTAAATAGCAGTTATTTTTACTTTGCCGTAAGATATAAAAGAATCTTTATGTCAATGCCAAAGTCCAGTAAAATATGGAAATGATCCATTTTTATAAAACTATTTTTTTTTACATAGTGAACAATTGTAATAAGAAGGGGGAAGCAGATAACCACGCCCAAAAGGGAAAGAAAGTAAAGGTACACCAACATTTTTGAGCGGCAACTATTGCCAGACTCTGTGTCAATTATACGTTTTTTCATCTACTTCTTTGAAAAATCACATATAGTATGTAATATTATCCTCATTTTATAGATGCAGAAACTGAAAGAGCTAAAATAACTTGCCCAAGATCATGCAGGTAGCATAGCTAGAATTGGAATTGTTTTTTTCCTCAAAACCATATATTTTATACTACAAGTAATTTAGGATTAAAGTCTATTGATTTGCCATTCTGTTATTTCAGTAACTCTGCTCTAGGCCTAGAATTATCCTTAGGAAACATCTTTATTTGTGTGTTCCTTCTGGCATTCCAGTCAAAAAAAATTAAGTTGAGTACCTCCTCTGTGCTATATGTAGCTAGTGAACTTACAGAGAAGAATTAAGCACCAGTCCTGACCTCAGCAGCATTTTAGAGTAGAAGGCAGACACCTTTGTAGTTAGTATCAATGCCATACCTAATAAGTGTTATACAATTGTTTAAGATGTAAATGGAAGAAAAAGTAAACCATCAAAGTCATCCTAAAACAAAAAGTGATTCACGGGAAAGTTGACCGTGGAGATGGTATTTAAGTTCTTTTTTTTATTTGTAAGTATATGATTTTACCAAATGAAGACAGTGAGAAGGCAGTCTTCCAAAGAGAAGAGGAAGGTCCAAGTAAAGTCGTACTTAGGGAATTCTGAGTCCCCTAGAGAATTTGAAAAACAGGAGGTGGGGAACTGGGGCTGTAAAAGCTGACATGGAAACAAAGGTAAAGATTGTGAAGGAATGTAATTGCCAAGCAGTTTAGACCTTAATCCTGAAGAAAACAATACAATATGTAAAGCAGTCTTTAAAGGAGGGATGAGACATTAGTCCTTTATAGTAATTGTTTACTTATTTCTATTCCCCTTTCCACTATACACTCCATGAGAGCAGGATCTTGTATTGATTGAGGATGTTTCTTTAGAAACCAGAAGAGTACTTGATGCATAGTAGGCATTTAAATATGTATATCTGCTGTATCACTGAATGTTTAAAATAATGATTATACAAGCATTAACAGGCACAACCAGTAAACGATTATTGTAATACGTCAAGAGAAAACAAAGGCAGAATGTGGACAGTGATGATAGGTTTTGTATAGAATCAGCACCACTTAACAACTTATGGACTAATAAGGGTTTGATTAAGTGGGAAATCCAATATTACAATAGGGTTTCAAACCTGGGTAATTAGATGGATGGTGGTGTCTTAACCAAAACAGAAATAGAGGAGGAAAGAAGTTTCAAGGGAAATCTTTTTAAGTTTGTATTTGAATTCACTGAAAATAAGATTCATTTGGGACATGATCTGATAATCATCAGGCAACAGTGTTAAGAGGAAAACAATCCTCCAATTTTACTTCTTGTGAATAAAAATAATTATTTAATATATAAATTTGTTCAAATTTGTGTCATCCATATCTCTTGAATGCCTTAGAGGGATAAGAAAACTATTTCATTTATTATGAAATCCATTTGAGATTATAATTATAATTCACTATCAGTACAGCGGAAACAGGGAGTAGAAATAAATTAAATAACTGGCTCAAAAAGTCCTGAATTACAACTTGGGAGGAAGAAAATACAGGCAACCTGTCAATTCAAATTATTGCCATAAATTTCGTTACCTATTAGACAAAATATAGACGTGTTATAACATTAAATAAACTAGATTGATTTAAATCTGTGATAGAGTTTGGGGGTTGTTGAGATTTTTTTGGGTTCTTGATATGACTGACTACACATTAGAAATTGCCAAACTGATAACAAAACACTACATCCAGCACAAACTCATTACTTACGTGAAAATGTTGAATCTGTAATCTCCTTTCAGAGTCTTCTCTGAGGCCAAAAAAGGTGGGCACTGTTTCACTCACAAAATATTTTCCCCAGAATTTCCCTGGAACATTTAAAGAATACCTCTCTTTTGTTTCCTTTAACAACAACACAAGAATAGCCTTATCATTATCTGTTTTCTCAATACCTATATCAAAATCATCATAAGTATTGAGAAGCTGCAAACTTGAAAAAGATTCATTTGTTAATAGTCTATAAAAGTCTCAGTTAAAGAAAATTATTGTTCTCTATAACAGAAAAAGATGATATGGCATTTTGTGATTCATTGCATTCAGAATATAAGTGATTTCTTATCGAATCTTGATTCTAATGCAGTTTAAAATATCCATAACAGTATCTGGGCTATTCATGAAGGAAAACCAAAGAACTTCACTTTTCGTGTGACTTGTAAAAGTATTTCTGAAGATCTCTTCAACTGATGAGGCTTCTAAGAAAGATCTGGGGATTTTGAGACTTGACTAACATTTAAGAATCCTGGAGCTTGTCCATTGACTCCAGTACAATGCAAATACCAGGCTAATCCTGTGACATGAGGCACTTAGGGTAACTGGCTAAAACTGTAAAACTGGAAATAAGCTGAAATATTTTGAAAATATAAAAAAAAGAGAATCACATCCAAATGTATTTTCTAAGAGCAAAAGTACAATATATAATTTTTACATATTTAAAAATAACACAGAAAAAGCACTGTTACCAATGGACTTCTCACACCTAACCACATATTTGAAGAATATCACCCTAACTTTCATAATTTCCCTCATACCTATCTACTTTCTTGATTATAAAATGTAATCGTGGACTGTAAGCTTGTAATCTTCACAGTGTATCTAACTTCCCTGTAGAAAACCACTAGGAAACAAATTACAGGTTAGATACCAGCGATATTCCAAAAAAAATAACTCCTTAGTTTAATAACACTTGCTTTCAAATGATGCTACTGAACAAACTACAAAAGACTCAGAGCTCAGGCGTGAAACTTTTAATTTACAAGTAACTGGGGGAGTCTTCCTTTGACTCTTTACTATCTTTAATGAGAAGATGAAACTTCTCACTGATGAATTTTAAGATTGTATAAAGTATCTCCCAAAGAGATACAGATAGCACTAATTTCAAAGTACTTTGTATTCACATAAATTAGAATCTTGCTGAAGTACTTCAGTGTTACTCTCTTAGGAATTGTGAAACTGATGAGAAAAATCAATTTGTTTCTATGAAGCACCTACTCTGCTCAGCTCTATGGGAGATGACCTTGAGAAACCCAGTGAATGGTGATACAAAGCATCTGTGGGAAGATGAGGGAAAAAAACAACCTAATACAAAACCAGGCACACATTTCATAATGCAGACAATAGATGTGATGGGAGTGCAATCATAGGAAATGGCTGTGGGAGACTTTCGTGGAGGAGGTGCAGTGTATAAATTCTAGGGAGATGTGAGTGTGATTAGGGAAAGAAGCAAGTTGCCAGATAATCCTGGCAGGGGAATACCAAAAGGAAAGGCAGAAGGAGACAGGATTGAATAAGTATAGGTGATAATGACAGTTGATGAGGCAGTAGATGATAAGGTTAGTTAGGAGAGAAGAGGTCCATCACTGGAGAGGATTGCCTAACAGCATGGGCCTCACAGTTCTTATCTATAAATCATGTCTGAGAGGCACCTTTGGCATAAAGGTTAAGAGCTTAAACTCTGAGACAGACTGCTTGACATGGCCACTTAGTAGCCATTTGATTTGGGGCAAGTAGTTTAATTTACTATGCCTCAATTTCTCTATCTGTGTAACAGGGATAATAATAGTATTCCTAGGGAATGTCAGGGTTTTTTTTAATATATTTTTATTTATTTTAAAATATATTTTTAGAAAACTAGATTTGTTTCTCTGACAGCAATGGTCAAGATAGATTGAAGAGGTGTGATTATGAAAGAACCTGGGCAGTCATCGTAATAACCCAAATTTTCCCCTTAACATCCATAATCCATTATCATTCAAACTGGAAGAGTGGACTCATAATTTTTAGTTTTCCCTACCTTGCTAACCAAGCATTTGCATCAAGCTCCTGTCTGCAAGCTCTCTGAAACCCATGGCCAAATAAAAGATTTCATGACAAACTTCCAGATTTAAAACCCGGATCTTCTAGATCCCTGCCTACAGTAGTGCTGACAGTTCCTTTGACCTCAATATTTTCTGATATAGTTTTTTCTTATCTGTATTTGGGTGAAATTAATGACTTTTAGGAACATTATAGAAATCTGACAAAATGGAAAACTTCTTTGGGTTCTAATTCTATGCATGATAAATTGGGAACTTTATTGCTACATTTAACCTTTACCACATCTTTCTTTAAAATACAGATTCAAATGTAAAATCTAGCATTTGCAGACATTGTACTAATTTGTTCCAGTCACCCTTTGTAACCCTCAAGGCTTTAGGTTCATAAAAGGGATAAGAATTACAATATGACATCTAATATTTCCGTCACTGGTACACATAATTTCTTTCCAGATCTTCTTTGTGCTCATGAGGAAAAACTCTGTGCACAGTGCATATTGAATTGCTAAAAATTCCAATGAGAAGCGAGAAATATAGAAGTAAAAAGTAAATATGTCATACATGTTTATTTCAGGTAAATATCATTTTCTCTCCCTAAAATGACTTTATCTTTTAAACTCGGGCAATTGAGCAGAACAAATAGATTCTTTTCTTTGAAACAAATCAGTTACTTATGTCAAATATTCTATCTAATAGAGGTGTATTGGGAACTGTAACAATTGCAAATAGATATGAAATAAATGATGTTCAGTTTCTGATTTTAGCTTCTGCACTAGACTATGAAATCAGAAGTTACTTATTTTTCATGTACTGCCATCATTGTTCTGTTGATCTAATCTATGTCCAATAAAGAGATGATCAAGAACTACTACAGGTCCCACCAACTTTGTAGCATTCATCAATCTACTGACGTTTTTCTACTTAAAAGCCCTTAAAAGTAGACTATGACTGATGGTTTATAATTTCTTAAAGAGAATTCATGAATTTCTCCTTTCTGCTTTGCCTTAGGAATATTTCAGAAATGCCCGGTCTAATGTAATTCAGCCATAATAACTGCATCACTGGAGGAGAAGTACCACAACTGCCAAAGCAGCTACAGTAACTGCTTAAACCCTGACTTTAGCTTGTTGATTGCCTTTTAAGGAAAAGCTCAGGACAAAAAGAACATAATCTGAACAAGTGATTGCAGGGCTTTAGAAAAGGAAGTGCTTAATTACTTAGTAATTCATATTGTAATTCATGTTCTTTTTATGAACTCAAAGGAAATAATGCTATAAAGAAACGGAGAAATGTGTATGTTTAATGTGTTTATAGAAGCGTGTTGGAAAATGAAGTTCCTATTAATAAAATACAAATAATTTAGCTGCCACAGCTGGAAATCTCTAACTGCAGCACATATTTCTGTAATTGCTGTAATTCTTATGTGTTCTCTTGTTCTCTTTGCAGGCAGACCAGTAATGATTGTGGTGGAATATATGGAGAATGGATCCCTAGACTCCTTTTTACGGGTGAGGTGTTCTTTTCTGATGGCATTTAAATAAGCTATTCTGAGTTCTATATTTAAAACATTTATCATAAATTAATTTTTGCATACTGTTATTCATGGATTTTTCCATGAAGAATAGCAGGATTTTCTCTAGGGTGTGTTTCTCTGATACTGTGATACATTAGAGTGTTACTGAGAGGATGGGGGGAATATATACACATGAGAATATAATTGATTTCTCCTATAAATTCACGTGCCATATTAATTATACATATTTCAAATGATGTTATAAAGAAAGAGATTAAATGAAATTCAGTAGCTTCACATAGCCTGTGTGAAGCAACTGAGTTTTATTTTGCTTTATCACATTTAACTAGTTAGTAGGATATTTTATGCATTATCTATAATCTGAACCCTTTAAATTGATGTATATTTACCAATAATGACTCAAGTTCATATCAGAAAATGGATTTTATCAGCTTTGTCCTTCTTAAGTTCGTTGGCTGACTATTTAGAAAACAAAAAGAGAAAGAATGAAACTGGCTGAGATTCGTTTTAGAACAAAAATTTTTAAAGCACTCTTTTTAAGTGACTTATCCTTGAAAGTATGGTATATACAAAAATCATTTGTTTTATATAGTGGTACAGAATAACACAGCTGAGAAGGTACCATGAAGTTATAATTCAAAATGTGTTTATAATATTTTTAACATTTAAAAAGCCAATGTATGCTACAAAAATATTCATTGATATTGGAAAAAACAGAAATATTAGAAAAGTCACTATTTTGCATCCCCAGCAGAGGTCACATATGTGCATGTCACTGTATTCCTTAATATATATTTACCTACAGAGACATAGCCAATTTTCTTATAAAATGACTGGACTTTTGCTATTTGAAATGTGTTATATGTTTTTCTTCATTTTTTATGGGAATAAACAATCTCAAGCATTCTTTCTTCACTTCATTTTTTGCTCAGTGTTATTTGGACAAGTTCTGTGTGCATCTTACCTCTCTCCCTTGATCTCATTTTCGTTTATTTTTCTTGATCCCATGCCCTCTTCTTCCAACTGCTCTCAATATTAGCAGTGATAATATATTTATACTGTGACTGGACTTGATGTCCAGATTCAATGCCAGAAGCTGAATTCAGCAAAATTGTCGAGTTATTATCGAGCAGTACTCTTCACAGAATGCATACCCTCAACCAAGTATGCTCTTTAAGGCAAAATGAAATTCATAGGTGTTTAGGGACGTGAACTATTTGTTCTTTTCTGTAGCCATTCTCAGAATGTTATTTTATAGCTTGTATCCATTTCTCCTGTAAATGTGCTAAATTACTTTAGGATAATTTTTTAGGACCACCTATAGTACTTGAAATGCATATATACTTATGCCCTCCCATTATGTTTATCCAGAAACTAATTTTTATCAGATACATATCAAAATGACTTATTATCTAATGGCGCTTCAGATAGGATTTTTTATTTACTATATCCTAGAGCTGAATATAATGGCAAATAATGTAACAAGACACTCATTTAAATTGCTGCTGAAAAATGGGTCAAATGACTGCCACGAGCAAATTAGGAGAGAAATGTTAGCTTCAGATATACTTTTTATCCTGCTGAATCATCAATCAATTAAAACATGTTATAAAGAAAAGATAATATAAGTAAAATATTTACTTAAAAACATCCTACCACATGTTTATAAGTGGTATGTTTCATGATCTAAGATTTAAAAACTAATATTTTTCAGCTCTTATGCACCACGTAGGTTAGACACAATACAATCTGGGAAAGAATAAATGTTCAAATAATGGTGGCTACCACTACTAATACTATGAGAATCTTAACATATATTATCTCAGTTCGTCTTGGCTCTGCCACTTACTGGCTGTGTGACCTTGTGACTTGAGCAAGTGACTAACTTCTCTGTGCCTGTTTATTCATCTATAAAGTGGGAATATTAACTGTATCCACTTCATACAATTGTTACAAGGATTGAGTTGATTATTGTAAAGCATATAGAATAATGGCTGACACATTGTAAAGGGTGGAGCGAGGATTGAAACTCAAGTCTCTGAATGCAAAAGCCATGTTCTCATACACTTTGAATTCTATCTTTTTATTAAATTACTTATGACTTCTTATAAGTCCACTACCATCTTCCCATGGGGTCTTGGGTCCCCTCCTCACATAGAATTTCTATTAAAATAAAAATCATATGAATAGGATAAAAAAACATAGGGCCAATACTCCCTTTTTACTCTTCTATAGGATTCTTACTTTCTTTGTAATCATATCTCTTATATCCCAGAAGCTCAAAGTGCTTTATAAACTTTAGGTCAATAGCAGATATTCAACTCCCCACGGCAAGCAGAAATAAAATATATAAATATATATATCCCACAAATTCTGAAAAGTGAAGTCATTTTTCAAACTACTGCTTCAGAATTTGATAATCGCAGCTTCTGTTAGCACAGAGAGGAGGAAGTGGCTAAGTGCACGGCACAGTAGGGGAGCCATCCATGGCTCATTAATAGCGTTCTGTGCTTACTGGAGCTGGAAAAGATTTCCCTTGGTCTCCCACACTACTTGAAAATCACTTCAATTCACTGTTCTGTATGACAGAGTGGTAGCAAACGAAGTACAAGATTACAATCTAGTGCCAGCAGCAGTGGCTGGCTGGCTGTGATATTGCACCAAATTCATAAATCTACTGTTTGGATCCTTGCGGACATTCCTCCAGATATATATTAGCAGGGAGAGTGTGGCGTGGTTAAGTAAGTATGTGTGTGTGTAAGTGTGTATGTGTGTGTATATGTGCACGTACGTGTGGAAAAAGGGAGTGGGTAGGTACATAAGTATGTATGTGTTTTAAATTTTAAACTAAAATGCAACCTGACTTAGCAAGCGGAGCATCAGCCTAACTGCCCAGAAGATATGACCTCACTGATGTGCAGGTTTTCCTAACTTTTCCAAGGAAATACACTAGTGTGAATGAATGCAGTCTTGACCATTATCCCTGTACATTCTCTCTCCATCTATACATATGGATTTCATAAACACTTTTTGTGGCGGCACTTACCTGGCAACTGCTTATCCCTAAATCTTTGGACCTCCATTTTTATAATATTAACTAACAATCCAAATAAAAATAGTTATAAATTACTTTAGAAATTTGAGATATCATGTGTCAAGCACAAACAATTTATTCCTTTATTTTATAACATTTGTTGAATGTGGATTTGTTTATTATATCACAAAACTCAGTTATACAAAAATACAACACCACTGGTTTCAGTTCAAGAGGATATATTGTGTTCAGCATCTTGCTCCCATCTCAAAACCTTTTTTTTTTTTTTTTTTTTTTTTTTGCGGTACGTGGGCCTCTCACTGTTGTGGCCTCTCCCGTTGCGGAGCACAGGCTCCAGACGCGCAGGCTCAGCAGCCATGGCTCATGGGCCCAGCCGCCCCGCGGCATGTGGGATCTTCCCAGACCGGGGCACGAACCCATGTCCCCTGCATCGGCAGGCGGACTCCCAACCACTGTGCCACCAGGGAAGCCCTCTAAACCTTTGACATAAGAGAAAAAGATATACATACATTACTTATAAAGCACAATCACATAAGCAAGTGAGAAAGTGTCATCCAGAAATAATAACAAGAAATACATTGGAGAAATTAATAAAGACAAAAAGCAAACAGAATCAGATTGTGTAAGGAAACTGCCAACAGAATCAGATTGAGTAAGGAAACCATAGCCAAAAACACACTCAGGAAAGGATGTTTGAGAGCAAGGGGAATATGTGGAAGGTAGTGCTACCAACTGAAATAAAGATACAGAGGAGGAAAAGGATGGGCTGGTCATTGGAAGAAGATGATGAGTTTAATTTGGGTCTTGTTACCTTTGAGATACCTATGGAACATGCGGTGAAAGTGTCCAGACAAAATTAGAAAGATATATCTGAAACACAACAGGAAAATTTGACTAAAGTTAAAGATTTGGGATTCAGTAGAATAAAAGTGGTTATTAAACCCAAACCATGATATTTTCCAGGAAGAAATGTTAGACAAAGGAAAGGAGTTGAACAAGGTTGGAACTCTGTGGCATACCAACCTGAGGAAGCGGCGCGGATGGCATCTCCATCCATGAGAGGTGAAAAGACAAGCAAGGGGGGAGAGGAGGTCATGGCATCCCAAACCTAAGAGAATAGAGCGTTTCAGGCAGGAGCAAACAAGCAATTGTATTAAATGCAGCAGAGAAATTCTGGAAGACAGAGACTATGACATCTATATGATATCTATGACTAAGGCAGAGACTAGACATCTATGGCATTTGACACTTTCTTAAGTGGCCCTCCAAGATCTCAATAAGAGCAGTTTTAATGGGTGGGGCCCAGGCAGAAGCCAGACTGTAGAGGGCAAAATAAGACTAAAATATAAATAGAATTGGCGGGTGGAGACCAATTTTTAGGGGAAAAGTGGGTGAGATGGCAAGGCAAGAGGTAAATCAGATGCTAGTAGACCAAAAGAAAAATCAAGGGCATTTTTAAAGATAGAAAATAATTTAGACAATTTATACACTGAGGGCTAGGAAATCAAAGAAAATACTGTTAAACTGGTAAGGCAAAATATCTCAGGAGATGGGAAGGTACAAAATCAAGGACCCTGGTGGAGGATTAACTTTGAGTAGCAGAAGCCTCCACATTTTCCAAGACTTGAAGGAGCTGTGTGTTGTGGATCTAGAGGGATTTATGAGGCACATGCATTAAATTTAAGAAAATGATACCTCATGCTATTGTATTTCTATGCAAAGTAGGAAGAAAGTTTATGTGGAGTTTGAGGACAAATCTTCATTGAAGGTGAATGCTTAGAGTAATTGCTGAAGTTAAAAAGATAAATTGCTGATGAGAACAAAAAACAACAAAAAAAACAGGACCATCAGAATCAGGTTCTACTCCAAGAACACAGAGTTTTCAGGACCCCTGCAAGGGTAACCAGCTAAAAATCTTTACCAAGGCTTTTAATGATATGCAATGTAAGTGTCCAGGGAGAGGATCTTCTGGACTGCTGGCCCAATGATTTGTATTCGTTACAGGCACTCTTCCTCCACTCCTGCCAGTCCCCATCTTTGGTCCTAGAGAAAACAAAATGATTAACTAGTTCTGGTGACTTCCAGGTGATGCTAGAGAACGTGAGTGTTTTGGCAGTGGTGTGCATACTTCTGTGATTTCCTAGAGGAACAACTGACCGCTCCCCTCCCCTCCTCAATGTAAGGCTGGAGATAAAAGAGGCTATTGTTTGTAGAACAGGTACAATAGAACAAGAGTACTACAGGGGAATTGGGATGGTAGTTCAAGTAAGCAACCAGTGAAGCCAGGTTAGACAAAGGAGGCAATAAAGAGGCCGAAATAAAGAGGCCATTAGGCCGTTATGGACTGGAAGTCTTTATTAGGTAGAAGAGCAAGTATAGCTGTGTATGAAGGTGGGAGAGCTAAGGAAAAGAACATGGCCAGAAAGTAAGATATTGGCAGTGGTTTGTTAGAGCCAGATCATACCAGCTTGTAAGAGATGATGTTTAAATAGTCAGAAATTTGGGGAGCTGGTTGTTAAATAGGTAGTCGCTTGAAATTGGCCACGATGGGAGTATTTACACCACAGAAATTGGCAAATGCTACACATCAGAACTTGTTTGCTTTATTTTTCTTCAGAGAGTCAGTTTACCAACACCTTAGATTGACATTTAAGATTTCTGAAGTGAGGTAATTTCGCGGATGACAATTTCCACGTGTGGTCTAGGAGTCAGTAGCTAAAGTAAAAACAAAGATGAGTATCTTTAACTAACTAATGTAGCTAACATTTATGTGTGCTCTCTCTGAGTCAGGCATTATTCCAATCCCATGCCTTAAGCATGGTAAGCACTAGGTAAGCACCTAGTGCCTACAACCACATTGTGAGGTAGGTATTACTATTATCCCCTCTTTACCAATGAGGAAACTGATGCAAAGCAAATTAGGTAACTGGCCCAGTGTTAAACGGCTGATAAATCATTCATCATTCATTTATTTTTTGCACAAATATGTGTTGACAAACTATAGTAGGCCAGGCACTATTCTGGAGCTTGGAATACAGAAGCAATCAAAATAGAAATTAAAAATCTAGTGGGAAGAGAAATAAAGAATTCAACAAAATATGTGGTACATCAGATAGTAGAGAAGAATAAAACGGGAGAAGTAGAAGTGGAAGTGAGATTGGGTTTCGATATTGAGTAGACAGGGAAGGTCTCACTGAAAAGTGGCATGTGAGTAAAGATGGGAAGCAGGTGAGGGAACAAACCAAGTGGGTACGAGGGGGAAAAGAATCCAGAGAGTAAAAACAGAAAGTGCCAGTGCCCTGAGGTGGGAGCATTTTACACCTGTAGAACAGCAAAATAAGTCTTTATGCTCAATGACTATATGCTTGTTTTTCCTAGGTCAGTGCTAAGTCATGCCTATTATCTCTTCATAATTATTAATAATGACCCTTTTACTCTGCAGTCACCCTATCATTATGGCTAGAATGGAGTATGCAAGGGGAAGGACAGTAGGAGCTGAAGTCAGAGAGTGGATGGAGGCAGAAAGGGGATCAAATCTTAGAGGGAAATGGTCCTCAACCTTGGCTGCACATTATAATCATTCAATTTAGAGAGCTTTTAACAATACCAGGTTCCAGACTGCACCCCAGATGAATTAAAGCAGAATTTCTTGGGCTGGGACACATGCATCAATATTTATTAAAAGTTCCCTCATTTGAGTCCAATATGCATCCAGGTTGGAAAACCACTGAGATAGGATCTTGTAGGCCACTGAAATGACTTTGAATTTTCTCTGGGTAAGACAGAAAGCCATTGTAGGGTTTGGAGGAGAGGCACAACATAATCTGATTATGTTTTAAAAGGATCGCTCTGGTTGTTGTTTTGAGAAGAGGCTATAGTGAGGTACAGATGGATGCAGGGAAATCAGGAGGCTTTTGCAATAATCCAGGTAAGGAGATGATGGTGACTTAGAGTAGGATAGTTGCAGTTGAGCTGATGGAAAATGGTAGATTCTGTGATGTATTTTGAACATAGAGCCAATGGGATTTTCTGGGGGTTTGGATAAAGCATTTAAGCAAAAGAGAATATTCAAGGATGCCTGGCATCCACAAAACAAGGTCAAGAATAGGCAATAACTACTTCCTATAGTCATTGTGACTTTATTGTAGTGAATAGCTAATAGACCTAAAACTCCTAGATAATGTCTGGCACATATTAAGGTCTCCATAATGTTATCTATTATTATTATAATATATTTCAGAAGATGTCACTAAGAGGTTTTTTTTTCCGGTACGCGGGCCTCTCACTGTTGTGGCCTCTCCCGTTGCGGAGCACAGGCTCTGGACGCGCAGGCTCAGCGGCCATGGCTCACGGGCCTAGCCGCTCCACCGCAGCATGTGGGATCCTCCCAGACTGGGGCACGAACCCGTGTCCCCTGCATCGGCAGGTGGACTCTCGACTACTGCGCCACTAGGGAAGCCCTCACTAAGAGTTTTTAAATTGTTTTTCTGTTACTTCTTGTTCTGTTTCTTCTAGTGGCTAAAAATATTCTTAATTTTCACCATTAAAAAATATCTGGATATGCCCCACAAATATGAGTATTTAAATAATACATATAAGTGCATTTCAGCATTTCAAAAGCAATGTGTCATTTGAAGATTTTCCTTGAACGAATGCAAAGCAAATATTAATTTAAAAAATTAAAGGGGTCTTTTAAATATTTATGTACTCAAATTATAAATCTAGTAAAGATGGCATTTTACCTTATGCTAGTTATATATTAATAATGAGAGCTGTGTTTTATTAGCACACTTTTCTTGTAAATTGTGTTTTGTGGAGTTATGTTTGGGCTGGGGTATAACAGCACAATTAATCCACATCACGTGCATTTTATATTAAACAGTGGGAAAAAAGTGAATTACATTTATCCACCAATATCTGTTTTTAAACCATAAAAGTCACAGTTGAATTAAATCCCTTTAATTACATGTTTTTCAGAAGAAAATATGTGAAACTTCATGTCGATGAATGTTATTACTATCATGCCTGTGCCGGCTTAATGCCAAAGACTATTCTAAAAATAATGTGACAATAAACATCCAAATATATGAAAGCATAGTGTACTTGGAACAAAGCATATGAATGGCTGAACTTTTTATGCTTAAATTAGGAGTTAGAGCATCAATTTACAATAGCCTTTAAACATTTTAGTACTGTAAATGTGTGTTGTGTCATTTGTAACACCTCGTACCATGAAATTGTATTTTCTAATATTCCTATTCATTCTAGTTTTTCATACAAGGTTTTACATTGAAATTTTTTAATTGGTATGTAATTTATAACTATAGTGATATATAGAGAAGTTCCATGCATTTTCCTGAAATCCTCTGTAGACATTCCTAACCCCTCATTTGGACCATACAGGAGATTTTAGATTTACAAAACTAGATTTAGATTTAGATTTAGATTTAGGTTTTAGGTTTAGACTCAAAACTTGTGGTTCTCAACCATGGCTAGAAATCAGTTGCCATCCTCCTGAGATTTTACAAAATACACATACATACCCAAGCAGATATATTTTGTGAAAACTTTCCCAGTAATTCCGATGCATTGTAATGATGCTTCATCAGGATCTTGGCACTCTGTGACACCCTGCCCCAGATGCCAAACAAAAAAAGTTTAACTTTTCTTGACTTTATTTAAGTGCAGTACACAGTAGCTATTGTAGTTTATCTTTATATAAACCTAAGCAAAAAAAAAAAAAAATCAAACTCAGTAGAAAGCTTTGTAAGTTAAAGCTATATTATATATTCATATTCGTTTTAAGGTCTTAAAATATAATTCAAAATCCAATTTCCATGTTTCACAAATCCATATTCACTTTTCTTCCCAGATTTTTTAGGTGTATTAGAATGACATTTTTAGTGTCCTAATGATTGAAATTTCTGATTCCACTCCTGGTGACCTCTCCCTTCTATAAATAAAAATATAACTCTCCCTAGCTTAAGTCCAAATCCATGATTCTACAAAAGAATAAAGCCTTGAAGGATTTAATAAATATTCTATGAGAAATTATAATAAGATTTTCAACTGGGGAGGCCACAAGAGCCAAGACTTGAGTAAAAAGGAGATACTGACTCTTATTTGTTCAGTGATTATTTTAAAACCAGAAAGATCAAATGATCTGGTCTTTTCAAACCTATATATAACCTTAGCTGTTTCTTTTTCTAATTCAGGAACATTTTTAAAAGTCATAACATGGTCAACTCTCTGATTTAGAAACATATAAAAACTGAATTTTAACTTTAAGCTTAAGTTGTAGAAGTAATCCTCCAGGGACTGTTTTCTGCAAAGTCACTTATAAGTCAATGGTTGAGAACTCAGAATGCATTTTCCCATAAATATTTCTTTTAGAGCTTCTGCTTAAGTCCCTAGGCAGAGCCATAAAAGCCTCTTTAACACAGACTACAGATAAAAGGTTGTAACTTTCAATATGGGAGGGGGCCTGTAGTTTCCTTCAAAAAAAGAAAGTGTGTTTTCCTCCCCCTCTACATGCCTTGTCTTGGGCAAAAAAATTTTAAATGCCATTTTTCTGTGGCCTCCACCCCTTTCTTCATATCCTCTTCCCAGGTCCTCAGATATTCAACTTTTATTGTTTTTAATTCCATGTGGTAACACACCTTCCCTAGGCTTCTCCTCTCATCCCCAGGGTAGGCCTTTTTCCACTACATAGAATCACCTGTAACCTGGACCTTCACCCCACCCTAATCTAAGCTGCCATTCTCTCATTGCCACAGATCTCAGCTGGATATAAAGTTAGACTAATTCATACTAATATGTGATTCACAAATACTATTTTAATTCCCCTAGATAAGTTTGCATTTTTTACATGAACTTGTGAATCCAATTTTTTTTTTCATTTTACTTTATTCTGGTAATTATACTTGACATGAGTTCTACTCTCTTGACAAATTTTTAAGTGTACAATATAGTATTGTTCACTATAGGTACAGTGTTGTACAGCAGCTCTCTAGAGCTTATTCATCTTGCTTAACTAAAACTTTATGCCCACTGATGAGTAACTCCCCATATCCCCCCACACCTCCCCCCAGCCCCTGGCAACCACCATTCCACCCTTTTATCTCTAGTCTCACATCCTATTCTGATTCAGTTTTTTGATGTTTAATTCACCCCTACAACATGTTATTTCTTGTCTAATATGCTTTGCTTTTATGGTTCCCTCTTCCAGGAATGCCCTTCTAGTCTTTTGCCACCTAAGTTTTTCATGATAAGCATCATATCTTCTGGAGGTCCTTGCTGAAACCCCAAGTTCATTCTTTCAGCAAAGGTCATGTCTTTGTATTGAATACTATACTTTATTCTGTCTTTGAAGGTCTTTGAAGGATTTTAAGCAAATGATTGGCAGGGTGATATTTGTATTTTCAAAACATTGAATATATTTGTTTAAAAATAAAAAAACGTTGTGAGACTTCCTTGGTGGTCCAGTGGTAAAGAATCCGCCTTCCAATGCAGGAGACACAGGTTTGATCCCTGGTCAGGGAACTAAGATCCCACATGCCGTGGTGCAACTGAGCCCACACGCCACAACTACTGAGCTTATGCGCCTCAACTACAGAGCCTGTGTGCCACAAACTACAGAGCCCACACGCTGTGGAGCCCACGCACCACAGCTACAGAGCCCATGCACTAGAGAAGAGAAAACCCACACGCCACAACTAGAGAGAAGCCCGCACGCTGCAACGAAGAGACCGCGAGCTGCAACTAAGACCTGATGCAGCCAAAAATAAATTAAATAAATAAATCCTTAAAAATAAAAAACGTTGTTAGACAATAATGTGATGACTTCAGGACAACATCTGCACTAAGCACAGACTAAGTACTTGAGCTCACCCTAGGATGAATGTACACTGAGAGGCTTAAAGTGTCCATGGGGCACAACCCACAAGGTAGGGTTTTGAAAACCATCATCCAGAGCTTTCATTACTGTGGAGACAATGTGGCATGCCAGTGACTGCTCAGATCTGGGAGATGTTGTGCTCCAGGGCCTGAGAGGAGGTTGTATGGAGCTCTGTCAGAAGTAGCAGATTTTTTTTTTTTTTTTTTGTCCTTTGCGGTACGCAGGCCTCCCACTGCTGTGACCTCTCCCGTCGCGGAGCACAGGCTCCGGACGCGCAGGTCCAGCAGCCATGGCTCACGGGGCCAGCTGCTCCACGGCACACGGGATCCCCCCGGACCGGGGCACGAACCCGCGTCCCCTGCATCGGCAGGCGGACTCCCAACCACTGCGCCACCAGGGAAGCCAATAGCAGATATTATTATGTGCACCTTTCAGAAACCACCTTCCGATCAGGCTCACCCTCTCTGTCACTTAGAGGTTAAGCTCCATGTTTCTTAACAGTCGGTCTGAGAATGCAAAGAAAAAGAAGAATGAAGACAAACTGAATTCCAGCTACTAAGCTCTGAGGTGCAGTGTGTAGCTATGCCACATTCGCTCTCTCTTATTTGAATCTGCCTTCCTGGGAAAAAAAAATTCATAGTTTCTTTTTGATTAATCTCTAGAAGGCAGCCCAAAGATATTAAATCTCAGCACTCTCACATTTTTCTCCTCCCCTCATAAACAATTCAATTCAACTTGAATTAATATTTATTGAGTGCTGACACAAGGCATGGCAGTATAGTGGATGCTGTGACAGAACGGCTACATAAAAGGAAAAAAACCAGCGTCCTACCTTAAAAAAAAAAAACATGCTTTTTTATACAAGGCAATAGGAATAATGTAGTAATAGCAACCAGTGCACTATAAGATAGTATCAAAGGTTATTTAATTCAGTCACTATTTATTAACCATCCACCATATTCAAGAAAACCAATATATCCTAAACTACACTTGAGGAGGCTTATGTTAACAAGGGCTAGAAAAAGGAATATAGAATTTGTTTGAAGGAGAGAGTTGCATCACTTGTAGAGAAACAGGTTTTTGCCATACCTCATGTATGAATAAGTGGGGTTATTCCTTTCAGCCAGTCATGGATAAATAGATCCTCATTTGTTGGTTTATCTAGATGGTTCTTTGTTTATTTTGGTTTAATGATCTAAGAGCTCTTTCATACCTTGCTTTATTAAGCTAAATTATGCTGCCTAAACTAGCCCAGACTGGGTCATTATGGCACACTTGGGACCAACAATTTCCCAGCTAACTCCAATTAGTAATACAAGCTCTGGAATTAGACTACCTGGATTCAAGTCCTGACTTCACTATCTACTAGGTTATTAAATCTGCTTCTCCTTAAGTTAGACCATCTATAAGATGGAGACAGTAACTACCCTTATATCAGAGTTGTTTCAAGGATTAAATGAGATAATACCTCTAATGAACTTATAACTGCATTTCGTGTATAGTGTTTAAGGAATGTTAGATATTTTTTCCCTATAAGACTGTGGCAACAATTGAGGTTTATGAGTTCCCAAAAGAATATACAACTATTTTGGGAGCTTCTCTTTAAGCAAGCACACATTTTATAAACAGCAGATAGATAAATTGTCACAGGTTGGGTACCCTGTGAAGAAGATTCTTAAAAGAATATTTGCATGGGCTTCCCTGGTGGCGCAGTGGTTGGGAGTCCGCCTGCCGGTGCAGAGGACGCGGGTTCGTGCCCTGGTCCGGGAGGGTCCCACATGCCGCGGAGTGGCTGGGCCCATGGGTCATGGCCGCTGGGCCTGTGCGTCCGGAGCCTGTGCTCCACAACGGGAGAGGCCACAGCGGTGAGAGGCCTGCGTACTGAAAAAAAAAAAAAAAATCCTAAGAATATTTGCATGAAGGAACTTTACTGGGGAGAACTCTCAGGGTCAACTCCCTTATTCCTGTGGTTTCCGGAAATTTGGAAGCTGATAGTTCTTATCTGAGCCCCGTTCTGGAAAATGGTTTTGGCTAGAGAAAGCCATCTCACCCAAAGTCATGACACCTTTACAGGGGTAGCCTGCACCCAATAATTAATTGATGTGGGAATATAAGGGCCCAGACCCTTTTCCTCAATTTAGACCAACTCTGAAGAGTGACTCCCGATCCAGAACATTCCATGGGATATTCCAAGGCCTTTGTTGTGAATGCACTACTATTCTTTAACTTCTGTTGCTGCCCAATCCTGATGTTCATCCTGAGACTGTGTAATCAAGGATCAACATTTAACAAAATCAATGAGTTTTACTGCTTCACCAAGTACATTCTTATATAAAACTATTTTTGTTCTTGTTGTTCATGTAGCGGAGAAGAATATGAGAATACTAGTATAGGTTAATTTGGTGCTATTACCTTGATTTGTGTTAAGACTCCTGAACTTTTACCCACCAGAGTTTTGTACCACTAGTGGAAATATCAACAAAGTGAAAAAAAGGCAGATGCATGTCTTAGTTCTCTTATAAAAAGTAGTTTTGACCTTATGGACCCCTGAAAAGATCTTGGCCATGTGAATTAGAAATAAATATACTACGTTGTATAGACCCATCATAGAAAATGGAGAAAGTAGTTTATATTCTTTTCAAACACCAAAATCTCATTTTTTCATGGTGCTATGTGTCGTTATTAGAACCATGATTGCTATGTTGCTGTTATGAAAGCAATTAATTCATATCTCTTCAAATGTTGGTGATAAGGATAGTTAAAATAATTTTAAAATAACTTGCATAAAATAGAAAAAAAGGGAGCACTTCCAAACTCATTCTGTAAGGCCAGCATTACCCTAATAACAAAGCCATCCAAGGACACTACAGGAGGTAAAACAAAAAACAACACTGTAAAAAGAAATTATACCTCACACCCAAGTGGGATTTACCTCAGTATGCAAGACTGGTTTAACTTTCCAAAATCTGTTACCCATCATATCAAATGGCTAAAAAAGAAAAATCACATGATCAGAACAATAGGTGAAGAAAAAGCATTTGACACAATCCAATGCCAACTCATGATAAAAACTCTCAGTAAAGTAGGAATAGAGAAGAATGTCCTAAACTTGATAAAGCCTGTGTAACAAAAAACCTGCAGCTAACGTCATACTAATGGTGAAAATTTTAAAGCTGTCCCACTAAGATCAGGAACAAGCAAGGGTGTACACTCTCATTACTTCTTTTCAGTATCATACTGGAAGTACTACCTAATGCAGTAAGACAAGAAGTTGGGATGGGGGGGGGGTGTTGGAATATAGTCATTATTTGCAGATGGCGTGTCATCTATGTAGAAAATCTGAAAGAATTGACCAAAAAGCCTAGATTAATAAGCAATTAAAACAAGGTTGTAGGATACAAGGTTAATATACAAAAGTCATTTGCTTTCTTACATACCAGTAATGAGCAAGTGGAATTTGAGATTAAAAACAATACCATTTACATTAGCACCCCACTAATGAAATACTTAGGTGTAAATCTAACAAAGTATGTCTAAGATCTAAATGAGGAAAACTACAAAACTGTTATGAAATCAAAGAAGAACTAAATAAATGGAGAAATATTCCATGTTTGTGGATAGGAAGACTCAATATTATTAAGATGTAGTTCTTCCCAAGTTGATCTACAATTTCAATAAAATCCCAATAAAAATCCCAGTAAGTTGGGGCTTCCCTGGTGGCGCAGTGGTTGAGAGTCCTCCTGCCGATGCATGGGACATGGGTTCGTGACCCGGTCCAGGAAGATCCCACATGCCGCGGAGCGGCTAGGCCCGTGACCCATGACCGCTGAGCCTGCACGTCCGGAGCCTGTGCTACGCAACGGGAGAGGCCACAACAGTGAGAGGCCCGCATACCTCAAAAAAAAAAAAAAAAAAATCCCAGTAAGTTATTTTATGATATTAACCAACTGATTCTAAAGTTTAGAGACAGAAGGCCCAGAATGGCTAGAACAGTACTGAAGAAGATCAAAGTTGGGGACTGACACAACTTCAAGACTTATTATAAAGCTATAGTAATCAAGACAGTGTGGTACAGGTGAAAGAATAGACAGATGGATCAATAGAACAGAATAGAGAGGCTATGATGAACATAGTCAACTGGTCTTTGACATAGGAGCAAAAGTAATACCATGGAGAAAAAATAGTCTTTTCAACAAATGGCACTGGAACAGCTGGACATCCACATGCAAAAAAAAAAAAAAAAAAAATCTAGACACAGAACCTTACACCCTTCACAAAAATTAACTCAAAATAAATCACAAATCTAAATGTTAATCACAAAATCATTAAACTCCTAGAAGATAACATAGGAGAAAACCTAGACAACGTTGGATATGGCAATGACTTTTTAGATACAACACCAAAGACACAATGCAAGAAAGGAATAATTGATAAGCTGGACTTCATTCAAACTTCAAACTTCTATTCTGTAAAAGACAACGTCAAGAGAATGAGGAGGCACAGACTGGGGAAACTATTTTCAAAAGACACATCTGATAAAAGACTGTTACCCAAAATATACAAAAACTATTAAATCAACAACCCAATTAAAACATGTGTCAGACTACTAGTATAAAATAAATAAGTTACAAGGGTATAATGTACAGCACAGGAAACATAGTCAATTTTTATAACAACTTTGTATGTGTAATCTATAAAAATACTGAATTACTACATTGTATACCTGAAACTAATATAATATTTTAAATCAACCATACTTCAGTTTTTTTAAAAGCAAGCTGAAAGGAAATAAAAGACAATAGAAAGAAAAAGAAAAGGCCAAACACCTTAACAGAAACCTCACAATAGAAGATATACAGTTAGCAAATAAGGACGTGAAGATTCTCCACGTCATATGTCATCAAGGAGATGAAAATTAAAATGAGATACCACTTTGCTCTTATCAGAATGGCCAAACTCAGTAACACTGACAACACCAAATGTTGGTGAAGATGTGGAACAACAGGAACTCTCCTTCATTGCTGGTGGGAATGCAAAATGGTACAGCCACGTTGGAAGACAGGCAGTTTCTTACAAACTAAACATACTCTTACCATACGATCCAGCTATTGCCCTCCTTGGTATTTAGCCAAAGGAATCAAAAACTTATGTCCACATAAAAGCCTGCAGCTATATAAACTGCTATAAACAGTCTATAAACAGAGATGTTTACAGCAGCTTTATTTATAATTGCCAAAACTTTGAAGCAACCAAGATGTCCTTCAGTAAGTATATGGGTAAATAAACTGTACATAAAGACAATGGAATATTATTCACCACTAAAAATAATGAGCACTCAAGCCATGAAAAGACATGGAGGAATCTTAAATGCATATAACTAAGTGAAAGAAGCCAATCTGAAAAGGCTGCATACTGCTTCCAACCATATGACATTCTGGAAAAGACAAAACTATGAGACCATGAAAAAATAAGTGGTTGCCAGGGGAGGGGGGTGGCGGGTGTGATAAACAGGTGGAACACAGAGGCTTTTTAGAGCAGTGAAAGTACTATGTTATTGATATATGATACTATACATAAACAGTATGTGATAATATAATGGTGAGTACATGTTATAATACATTTGTCCAAACCCAAAAATGTACAACACCAAGAATGAATCCTAATGTTCAAACCATGGACTTCAGGTGGTTACGATTTGTCATTGCAGATTCACCAATTGTAACAAATGTACCATTCCAGTGAAGGATGTTGATAATCGTGTGGGGAGGCTGTGCGTGTGGAGGGGGGGCGGAAGGTATATGGGAAATCTCTGTACCTTCCTCTTAATTTTGCTTTGAACCTAAAAGTGTTCCAAAAAATAGTCTTTTTTTTTAAATAAATAACTTGGTGCTTTGTGCCATGCTCAGAACAAGATAGGAAGTTAAATTTCAACCTGGTGTTAAGTAACTATTTCTCTTTATAATGTAAGAGTTTCTGTTGCCAACTGATTTTTCAGGAAAGTGAGTGGAGAATTTTCTGATTAATATTAAAATGACAAAAACTACATATGATTATAAGTCTTATTAAATAATGACTATTACTAAAATAAATGATGGGCTGTGCTATGTGTTTTGTATGTGATTCTCACTACAATTCTGAGTTAGATTATACTATTCTCATTGTAGAGATAAGGAAACTGAGGCACTCTTTAGTGTTCAGATCATCCACTAACATTTCCTACTCTACAGAAATTCTGCCTTGACAAAAACTGTTGATACCAGACAACTTCACTTACTAATACGTAAAAGAACTATCTCTTTAAAATTAGTGTAATCCTTTCTAGTCCAAAAGAATTTATGCTTTCAAAGGCTTTGAGATTCCTAATAGAGGAGAGGTAGGTAGGGTACGTGACAGAAGAGGCAGATTTCATCTAATTGTGCACTGTATAAGAAGATGGATGGGAAACACAAAGAGCTAATAACACCAAAGATTTTCTTTGCTAGGTTATCTTTTATACATTAATTATACAGAAGAGCCTGCTTAAATGGATACTCTTGCTGTAGAATGTTTCTTTTAAGAGAGTGTTCTTTTCCTTACTCTGCACTTGAGTTGGGAGATATTATCAGAGAGCTATCGGGGACATATGTTGATAAAGTAAGATGAAGTTTATTCTGTTTGTATATAAGTTTATTTATTTAACTGACTGATGAATCATCATTGTACAGGAGACCATGTCACTGTGATAGGGTCAAATTGTCACTGTGTTTAAGCTACTCTATAGTTTTAAATCATATATCCGTGAAATCTGCTTTAACTTTGCAAACTTTGAGATACTCTTATGTATGCCTCTATCACACTGTATAAGGTAATATAGTCCTCTAGTCTCTTAGTAGATATTAATTTTTAGTATCATTCATAAATAAATGTTACCTAATGTGTGAAACCGACTTGAGAATCTCATGTTTCTCAATAACCCCATTAATGACAACAATCTCCAAATAACTAAGTAGAACAATATGCATTATTTTTCAAACTTAAATTATTTTTATATTCATTTTCTCTATATTTGTACTGTTGTACTATTTGTATCTGGTCTTGTTGGTGCACACATCTTGTATGAATGACAACTGGATTTTTTTTACTTTTTTAAAAAAAATATTATTTTTATTTAGAAAACAAATTTGTGGTTACCAATGGGGAGAGTGTAGGGGCGAGGGACAAATTAAGGGCATGGGATTAATATATACAGATTAGTATTTATAAAATAGATAAGGATATACTGTATACCCATCATCTTGCAATAACCTATACTGGAGTATAATTTGCAAAAAATACTAAATCGCTATGCTGAAACTAACACAATATTGTAAATCAATTATACTTCAGCTAAAAATATTTTTTTAAATCAAGGTGAGAGGCATAAATAGTCAAGGGATTAATTACTACATACCAGTGCTGTGCTTGGCTTGTTATTCATATTTCTTTTAATTTTCCCGCTGGGAACTATAATAAAATAGTCCTGTTTTCGGTCGATTGCCAACACCTTTCTTTATATTTGCTCTATATGGTTTTCCCTGGGTATCCGCGGGGGATTGGTTCCAAGACCTGCCTCAGATACACAAACATGCAGATGCTCAAGTTCCATAGCCAGCCCTGTGTATCCGTGGATTCTGCATCCTAGGATACAACCAATCCAGGACTGTAAACATAGTACTGTACACTATCTGCCGGCTGGTGGAACCCACAGGTGAGGAAGGCCAACTGTGTATTTATTGAAAAAACTCCAGGTATAAGTGGACCTTCACAGTTCAAACCCATGTTTCAGAGTCAACTGTATAAGGAAAGATTGGGAAAATCTAGTTATTTTCTGTTTGCATGTGGGTTTTTTTTTCCATTCTCCTGCAACTTTCCTAAACTTGTTTATGCCATCAGTTTTTCTTTTTCGTTGATCATTTTTCACCATATTTCCAGCAATCACACAGCTTTCATCACATCCTAGGTTTTACTGCCTTGGGAGCTCACGACTATGGAAAGTGAATTCTTTTTTCTTGGAAGTCTTTGCTACTATCTTACTCGATTTTAGTTCCCTTTTGTTACTTAAAGTTTTTGAAATCATTTTTTCTGGAAGTTAATTTGGTTGATTCTCTTCTCTCCTTTCTTTTCCCTCCTTCATCACTTCAAGCTAGATTTTCCTTTCCTTTAAATCTCCAACAAATTTTTATCTTTTGTTATGAACACAGTCAATGATCAGCAAACTTGATACTTACATTCATTGGATCCAGTAAAATAAATTCAAGAATTTCATTTAAAACACCACACACACCTACACAAACAGGCACACATGCATGCATGTGTGCACACACACTACAATAAAATAAATCAATGTAAATAACTATGATTCTCTTTCAGAAACATGATGGCCACTTCACAGTCATCCAGTTGGTTGGTATGCTCCGAGGCATTGCATCAGGAATGAAGTACCTTTCTGATATGGGTTATGTTCACCGAGATCTAGCAGCTAGGAATATATTGGTCAACAGCAACCTAGTATGCAAAGTTTCTGATTTTGGTCTCTCCCGAGTGCTGGAAGATGATCCAGAAGCTGCTTATACAACAACTGTAAGTTTATACATCCTTTTCCAATATAGTTTGTTTACTTTTATTATTTTTAATGTGATTAGAGTAATTCTGGTTTTGTTTTCTAATTTTCTGCTCTCATTTGGTATTTTCCCAATTTAACGTCATTATCTAATTGAGAAGTATTTGTTTTATCTGAGTGCCTGGTTTCAAAAAGAATTGACACTTAACTGTTTCCTTTCTTCCACTCTGTGAGGACTTTAACATCATGCTTGAGATTCACGTCATTACTGCCCTCACAAAAAATCTGCCTTTGCCTGAATATTTTTGATGCTTCAATAGTTATCTCCTTTAAATGGAGTTCTCTACAGGCCAATGGTACAATCAATTAAGTCAGTGATGGTGAAGAACCAGTGGTTAGGAAATGAAAATTTTTTTCTCATAGCAAATGTTATGGAACGTCTGATAATACTTAAAAATGAACAATGTAGGTTTCTCTGGAGATATATAGATACACTCTCAACCTTCTTTTGAATGGGACTTGGGGGAAATGTGAGCAGGAGTAGAAGGCTAAAACTTGAGACCCAAACTATCATCTGTCAATAATGCGATCTCAACTTAACTCATGAACCAATTCATTCCACTGATCTCTTTGGTTATTATTTCAAGGAGTTAAGTCTCAAGCTGTCAAAAAGCTAATAATTTGTAAAATTATACTAGTCTGTTATTTTTTAAACAGAACCCTCACCATTGACTCATTTCAGCTTCAATGAAAAATGAGTCAGTAAAACTATTCAAGTTGTTTTTATTCTCTTCTCTTATTCTGACATTGCGCATTATTTTAAAAGAGGCAAATCTTTTATTTAGTTATCTTTTATTTCATTTTCTATGAGATTATTTTTGAAACCTCACTGTATTTAACTGCTCTAGAATGGATACAAGTTTAGTATTATGAATAAGACATGTTATACCCTTACTATGTTTGCTTTGTAAAAATCCTCTACATTAATGTATTGATGATATTTTCACTAATTTCTCCAACAATGAAATAGTTCTAAGGAGAATAAATTAATCTAAGTCTGATATATAAGGTAGTAGTATCTACTGATCTTCTAATTTGATCAAAAAGCTTCATAAAAATAAAATTCTATCAAGTCTGAAAATAAATTGTTCATTTTAGAAAAGCAGTATTTTCAAATCCATTTTCTAACTGGAAAATGTCATAATTATTTTCTTTTTGTTTTCAAGGCTTTTATTTTCTTCTCTTTTATTTTTATAAATGTATAACTTAAAGCGACTTTTCAAGTTATGGAACAATGCATGTAAGATTTTTCTACTATGCATATTATTTACAACCTTAGAGAATAGTATTTAGAATTATTATAAAAATATTATAAAATAAAATGTTCATTAAAATTGCAACAAGTATGATCTACTAAAAGGATAAAATAAGATAGGAAATAATGAACAATATATTTAGGAGTAGTTACGAGATTCTTTGGCTGTATGTCTATATAGATACACTTGAAATTTCATATTAAATAATATATTAACTGCTTTTTTAAAATGAGAAGTTCATAACTAAATTTAAGATACTAATAAAATTGACAGGGTAACTCAAATCCTGAAGCATGTATAGATTTTGTTGTCAGATTTGACATCCAGATTCCAGACATATTCTTCTCTCTTATATGATTGTAAGGACTAAGAGGCCCAGAACAGTGCTGTCTTAGTTTAAATCTGACTAGAGAATTAAACATCAAATTAGGTCACCATATACTAACACTCTGAAAAGTGCTTCTTGAAAGTTATAGATTATGTCTTTTTTTTTAATTTTAGAATTCTATTTATTTTTTTATACAGCAGGTTCTTATTAGTTATCCATTTTATACATATTAGTATATATATGTCAATCCCAATCTCCCAATTCATCAAGATTATGTCTTGGTTAAGCAATAAGTCTCTGAATTTGAGGTACCAAGTAAATGGTAAATAATGTAACCAAGTACTTTTTAAAAAAAAGTCTCAGACATACCTAACTGCTCAGAGGATCCTGGGGTACAAAATATCATATACTGATTAATTGACTTTATAATGAACATGGACATTCAAATCTCAAAATAGCAGACCTCTTGCCTTCGAAGAGCTTCCCTTTTGACAGGGTAAATAGACTCATGCTTCCTTGCTATTCAGTGCATTAAATCATGCGGCAAGAGTCTGTAAAAAATGTAAAAAATGTGGAAGTACCAAAAAGCAGAGGTCTGGAGAAAGCATCACAAAGAAGACAAGTTGAACAAATATTAAATATTTCATTAGGCAGACAGTTAGGGAGAAGATCCAGATAGAGGAAACAGAAAGAGAAAAAGACATAGAAATTTGGGGAAGTGAATGGGAATGTTTACACAAAATGTGGACAGTTTGGAATGGGGGTGAGAAGCAGTGGAGGGGCCAGGTTTCTTAGGAATAATTGTGATGGTAGTTGGGTGGGACATCAGGAAATTTGAAGGTTTTTCTATAGTAATTAAGAGACAGACGTTGATTGTTTTAAATAGAGGAATAATAAAATACATACATGTTTTAGAAAATATTATTGAAACAGTGTGAGGGAAAGCTTGAAGGACAGGAGGACTGGTAACAGGAAGACCAGTTAGGGCATTATTGCTATAGACCAAAAAGGTCATATGGCTTTAATTAGGGCAATAGTGGTTGGAATAAAGAGGGAGGAAAATTGAAAATTGTTATGAATGTATAATTTACAAGACTCAATAACAAACTAGATATGAATATAAGGAAGAAGAAGGACTGAAAGATGACACTAGTATTTCTAGATTGAACAGCTGGTTGAATGGTGATGTTTTATTAATCAAGACAGAGAATACCTATTAAAGATAACTTGGCTAAATTACAAAGCAGAATTATAACAAAAGGTCACAGGTACTCTGTCTCAAAGTCATCAAGATAATGCCAGATTGAGCGGTGTCATTCTGTTCAAATTTCGTGTAAAAATTTTAGGACTTTATATAACTGTACTTTCTGTATTTCCTGTTAAAAGGAATGAGACAGAAAACTACTGCCTAGTGGAGATATACCTCAGTTCAAGCAAACCCTGTAAAATAAAATAAAGAAGAATGGTCATTTATATGAAATTGATTCTTTGCTTTATAAAAATGTTAAAATGAAAATAAATAGCAAGCTCTCTTTATACATTTTTTAAAGTACGATTTCATTTTTAAAAGTTTTATCTGTATACAACTTTCCTGGAACATATCTTTTACCTTAAAAGATTTTGACTCTTTCTCTTGCTGTATAATTGCTATTTCCTTATTTTTTTTAATAAATGTTTTTATCTGTATCACAAAGGATTTGGAGGAAGGGAGGCTTGTGAAGGGTTTTTAAAAACAGGAAGAACATCATAGATAAAGGTGTTTTTTTTTGTATACTTCAAGAAAGTAGTCATTGAAACTACCCTTTCCGAATCAATACAGGGGCAAAAATAAATAAACATTTTCCATTATGATGACTTTTGCCAATATAGAAAGCACATATCACAGCACAGAGCAG
The DNA here is from genome assembly GCF_008692025.1 of Phocoena sinus. Taxonomy (NCBI): domain Eukaryota; kingdom Metazoa; phylum Chordata; class Mammalia; order Artiodactyla; family Phocoenidae; genus Phocoena; species Phocoena sinus. The sequence continues at coordinate 99,460,817 of NC_045766.1, read as the reverse complement.
TAAGAACTGGTTAAAAGACAGGCTGGAAAGATGGGGTGACCATTGTGGACCCCAGTACTGGCTATCATGCTGAACTGGTCAGCCTGTGGTAGGTGGAGCCTACACAGCAAGATGGCCATTGGAGCCAGACTGACCAGACCAGAAAGAGATGAGACAAGAGAAATTTACTCTGCCAACAATTACTGAGACTTTAGCCCCCTAGTTAGAAGACCTATCCATGGAATGTATAAGAATGTATTGTTTACACTATAAAATACACTAAAGTAAATAAAAGGATGGGATTTACAACTGATATAAGCAGAAAATTCTAGTATTCTTCCTACAGCTTAAGAGTGTTTTTGCATGTCCTGCATCAAGTCTAAAGACTATTCATTCAACATGTAATTCATACAGTTTATTATGGAGCTACCATATTTAAGGCTCTATCCCTTGAGGGCCAATTACTAAAACTAAAGGGATTCTTGAGAAGAGATAAAAGGCTGCACAGAGAGAAGACCAGACTAACTGAACAAGTAACGCATAATAAAACCAACAGATGTTCAGACACCAGAGTGGGTAATGCAGCTTGAAAGGCAACTACAGGAGTAGCAGATTCTCCTGTAAGCTCTGTACTAAAATACATCAAGCCTTTGCAAAGGGACATCAGAACTGTGAAGGCATGAAAAGCCAGAAATGTGGGCTAAAGATAGAAGGGGGAAAAAATGGCACAAAAATAGGATCTAGACAAGGACTGAGAGGCCTTGTTTTTACATGCCAATTCTATAAGAGGCTACCAGCACTTCATGAGGAGAGGCTGGTGAATGATTATGAACCACACCTAATGATACATATACAATTAGTGATATGTAGCTACTTAATCTGCACAAAATTTACTGAGTTGGATTGGTTCTCATTTGATTACTGGTCTCATATCTGGTTATAATTTAGTGCTAAGAAATCTCTTCCTTTACTGAATCTAACACACATTCACATGACAATTGTTTTATATCCAGTTTCTGGAGGAGGCACTCTCTCATTTGAATATTGCTAAGCACAAGTCCTTAAACTTCATTGAAAAATATTAAGCCTCTTTGCTCTCAAGTATGGAAATGAGTCCTATTTACCTAAAAAGAACATTAAAAGATATATTATGGCTCACACTTGTCCTGTTTTAAGAGATAAGTTTTATTTAAGATATGGTACAATGGCAGTTACTGCTCAGAGTTTTTTTAACTATAATGAGTAGCTCCATTTCTTATAGTTTAAAGATCGAAACAAAATGGAAGAATCATTTTATCACAATATTCTGTAAAAATTCTAAAATTCCTTGATACTAATTTTCCAATTGTGTTCACTTGTGTTATTAAGGACAAAGTTTGCTTTTTATTTGATAGTGATGTTTGCATACAAGTACTTTCCTAGTTGAAGTACAGTCTCATTATTAACAACACATAATCCGAAATAAATCACAGTTCTGTTAACATCTTAATTCTATTACTTTGCATTCATAAGACCTCTCCAAGCTCCAACTCTCTTTTTTTTTTTAAGTAACAAATTTTATTTATTCTGCTTGATGTTAAATATAGCATTTTTTTTCTGTTTTTTTTGTTCATTTCAACATCTTTATTGGAGTATAATTGCTTTACAATGGTATGTTAGTTTCAGCTTCACAACAAAAATAAATCAGTTATATATATACATATGTTCCCATATCTCTTCCCGCTTATGTCTCCCTCCCTCCCACCCTCCCTATCCCACCCCTCCAGGTGGTCACAAAGCACCAGGCTGATCTCCCTGTGCTATGCGGGCTGCTTCCCACTAGCTATCTACCTTACGTTTGGTAGTGTATATATGTCCATGCCTCTCTCGCTTTGTCACCATTTACCCTTCCCCTCCCCATAGCCTCAAGTCCATTCTCTAGTAAGTCTGTGTCTTTATTCCTGTTTCACCCCTAGGTTTTTCATGACAATTTTTTGTTCTTAAATTCCATACATATGGTGTTAGCATACGATATTTGTCTCTCCTCTTCTGACTTACTTCACTCTGTATGACAGACTCTAGGTCTATCAACCTCATTACAAATAGCTCAATTCGTTTTCTTTTTATGGCTGAGTAATATTCCATTGTATATATGTGCCACATCTTCCTTATCCATTCATCTGATGATGGACACTTAGGTTGTTTCCATCTCTGGGCTATTGTAAATAGAGCTGCAATGAACATTTTGGTACATGAGTCCTTTTTGAAGTTATGGTTTTCTCAGGGTATATGCCCAGTAGTGGGATTGCTGGCTCATATGGTAGTTCTATTTGTAGTTTTTTTAAGGAACCTCCATACTGTTCTCCACAGTGGCTGTATCAATTTACATTCCCACCAACAGTGTAAGAGGGTTCCCTTTAATCTCCACAACCCAGTCCAACCATTTATTGTTTCCAGATTTTTTGATGATGGCCATTCTGACTGGTGTGAGATGATATCTCATTGTAGTTTTGATTTGCATTTCTCTAATGATTAATGATGTTGAGCATTCTTTCATGTGTTTGTTGGCACTCTGTATATCTTCTTGGAGAAATGTCTATTTACGTCTTCTGCCCATTTTTGGATTGGGTTGTTTGTTTTTTAGTTATTGAGCTGCATGAGCTGCTTATAAATTTTGGAGATTAATCCTTTGTCAGTTGCTTCATTTGCAAATATTTTCTCCCATTCTGAGGGTTGTCTTTTGGTCTTCTTTATGTTTCCTTTGCTGCGCAAAAGCTTTAAGTTTCATTAGGTCCCATTTGTTTACTTTTGTTTTTATTTCCGTTTCTCTAGGAGGGTGGGTCCAAAAAGGACCTTGCTGTGATTTATGTCATAGAGTGTCCTGCCTATGTTTTTCATCTAAGAGTTTGATAGTTTCCTGGCCTTACATTTAGGTCTTTAATCGATTTTGAGCTTATTTTTGTGTATGGTGTTAGGGAGTGATCTAATCTCATACTTTTACATGTACCTGTCCAGTTTTTCCCAGCACCACTTATTGAAGAGGCTGTCCTTTCTCCACTGTACATTCCTGCCTCCTTTATTAAAGATAAGGTGACCATATGTGCGTGGGTTTATATCTGGGCTTTCTATCCTGTTCCATTGATCTATCTTTCTGTTTTTGTGCCAGTACCATACTGTCTTGATTGCTGTAGCTTTGTAGTATAGTCTGAAGTCAGGAGGCCTGATTCCTCCAGCTCCATTTTTCGTTCTCAAGATTGCTTTGGCTATTTGGGGTCTTTTGTGTTTCCATACAAATTGTGAAATTTTTTGTTCTAGTTCTGTGAAAAATGCCATTGATAATTTGATAGGGATTGCATTGAATTTGTAGATTGCTTTGGGTAGTAGAGTCATTTTCACAATGTTGATTCTTCCAGCCCAAGAACATGGTATATCTCTCCATCTATTTGTATCATCTTTAATTTCTTTCATCAGTGTCTTATAATTTTCTGCATACAGGTCTTTTGTCTCCTTAGGTAGGTTTATTCCTAGATATTTTATTGTTTTTGTTGCAATGGTAAATGGGAGTGTTTTCTTGCTTTCACTTTCAGATTTTTTCATCCTTAGTGTATAGGAATGCCAGAGATTTCTGTGCATTAATTTTGTATCCTGCTACTTTACCAAATTCATTGATTAGCTTTAGTAGTTTTTCTGGTAGCATCTTTAGGATTCTCTGTGTATAGTATCATGTCATCTGCAAAGAGTGACAGCTTTACTTCTTCTTTTCTGATTTGGATTCCTTTTATTCCTTTACTTCTCTGATTGCTGTGGCTAAAACTTCCAAAACTATGTTGAAATAAGAGTGGTGAGAGTGGGCAACCTTTTCTTGTTCCTGATCTTAGTGGAAATGCTTTCAGTGTTTCACCATTGAGGATGATGTTGGCTGTGGGCTTGTCATATATGGCCTTTATTATTTTGAGGAAAGTTCCCTCTATGCCTACTTTCTGCAGGGTTTTTATCATAAATGGATGTTGAATTTTGTCAAAAAGCTTTCTCTGCATCTATTGAGATGATCATATGGTTTTTCTCCTTGAATTAGTTAATATGGTGTATCACGTTGATTGATTTGCGTATATTGAAGAATCCTTGCATTCCTGGAATAAACCCCACTTGATCATGGTGTATGATCCGTTTTAATGTGCTGTTGGATTCTGTTTGCTAGTATTTTGTTGAGGTTTTTTGCATCTATGTTCATCAGTGATATTGTCCTGTAGTTTTCTTTCTTTGTGACATCCTTGTCTGGTTTTGTTATCAGGGTGATGGTGGCCTCGTAGAATGAGTTTGGGAGTGTTCCTCCCTCTGCTATATTTTGGAAGAGTTTGAGAAGGATAGGTGATAGCTCTTCTCTAAATGCTTGAAAGAATTTGCCTGTGAAGCCATCTGGTCCTGGGCTTTTGCTTGTTGGAAGGTTTTTAATCACAGTTTCAATTTCAGTGCTTGTGATTGGTCTGTTCATATTTTCTATTTCTTCCTGATTCAGTCTTGGCAGGTTGTGCCTTTCTAACAATTAGTCCATTTCTTCCAGGTTGTCCATTTTATTGGCATAGAGTTGCTTGTAGTAATCTCTCATGATCTTTTATATTTCTGCAGTGTCAAGTTGTTACTTCTCCTTTTTCATTTCTAATTCTATTGATTTGAGTCTTCTCCCTTTTTTCTTGATGAGTCTGGCTAATGGTTTATCAATTTTATTTATCCTTTCAAAGAACCAGCTTTTAGTTTTATTGATCTTTGCTATCGTTTCCTTCATTTCTTTTTCAATTATATCTGATCTGATTTTTATGATTTCTTTCCTTCTGCTAACTTTGGGGTTTTTTTGTTCTTCTTTCTCTAATTGCTTTAGGTGCAAGGTTAGGTTGTTTATTCGAGATGTTTCCGGTTTATTAACGTAGGATTGTATTGCTATAAACTTCCCTCTTAGAACTGCTTTTGCTACATCCCATAGATTTGAGTCGTCGTGTCTCCATTGTCATTTGTTTCTAGGTATTTTTTGATTTCCTCTTTGATTTCTTCAGTGATCACTTCGTTATTAAGTAGTGTATTGTTTAGCCTCCATGTGTTTGTATTTTTTACATATCTTTTCCTGTAGTTGATATCTAGTCTCATAGCATTGTGGTCGGAAAAGATACTTGATACAATTGCAATTTTCTTAAATTTACCAAGGCTTGATTTGTGACCCAAGATATGATCTATCCTGGAGAATGTTCCATGAGCACTTGAGACAAATGTGTATTCTGTTGTTTTTGCATGGAATGTCCTATAAATATCAATTAAGTCCATCTTGTTTAATGTATCATTTAAAGCTTGTGTTCCCTTATTTATTTTCATTTTGGATGATCTGTCCATGGGTGAAAGTGGGTGTTAAAGTCCCCTACTATGAATGTGTTACTGTCGATTTCCCCTTTATGGCTGTCAGTATTTGCCTTATGTATTGAGGTGCTCCTATGTTGGGTGCATAAATATTTACAATTGTTATATCTTCTTCTTGGATCGATCCCTTGATCATTATGTAGTGTCCTTCTTTGTCTCTTCTAATAGTCTTTATTTTAAAGTCTATTTTGTCTGATACAAGAATTGCTACTCCAGCTTTCTTTTGGGGGTTTCCAATTTGCATGAAATACCTTTTTCAATCCCCTTACTTTCAGTCTATATGTGTCCTCTAGTCTGAAGTGGGTCTCTTGTAGACAGCAAATATATGCATCTTGTTTTTGTATCCATTCAGCCAATCTGTTTCTTTTGGTGGAGGATTTAGTCATTTATATTTAAGGTAATTATTGATATGTGTGTTCCCATTCCCATTTTCTTAATTGTTTTGGGTTCGTTATTGTAGGTCTTTTCCTTCTTTTGTGTTTCTTGCCTAGAGAAGTTCCTTTAGCAGTTGTTGTAGAGCTGGTTTGGTGGTGCTGAACTCTCTCAGCTTTTGCTTGTCTGTAAAGGTTTTAATTTCTCATCAAATCTGAATGAGATCCTTGCTGGGTAGAGTAATCTTGGTTGCCAGGTTTTTCTCCTTCAACACTTTCAATATGTCCTGCCACTCCCTTCTGGCTTGCAGAATTTCTGCTGAAAGATTGGCTGTTAACCTTATGGGGATTCCCTTCCGTGTTATTTGTTGCTTTTCCCTTGCTGCTTTTAATATCTTTTCTTTGTATTTAATTTTTGACAGTTTGATTAATATGTGTCTTGGCGTGTTTCTCCTTGTATTTATCCTATATGGGACTCTCTGTGCTTCCTGGACTTGATTAACTATTTCCTTTCCCATATTAGGGAAGTTTTCAACTATAATCTCTTCATATATTTTCTCAGTCCCTTTCTTTTTCTCTTCTTCTTCTGGAACCCCTATAATTCGAATGTTGGTGCATTTAATGTTGTCCCAGAGGTCTCTGTGACTGTCCTCAGTTCTTTTCATTCTTTTTCTTTATTCTGCTCTGCATTAGTTATTTCCACTATTTTGTCTTCCAGGTCACTTATCCTTTCTTCTGCCTCAGTTATTCTGCTATTGATCCCATCTAGAGTATTTTTCATTTCATTTATTGTGTTGTTCATCATTGTTTGTTTCATCTTTAGTTCTTCTAGGTCCTTGTTAACTGATTCTTGCATTTTGTCTATTCTATTTCCAAGATTTTGGATCATCTTTACTATCATTATTCTGAATTCTTTTTCAGGTAGACTGCCTATTTCCTCTTCATTTGTTAGTTCTGGTGGGTTTTTATCTTGCTCCTTCATCTGCTGTGTGTTTTTCTGTCTTTTCATTTTGCTCATCTTACTGTGTTTGGGGTCTCCTTTTTGCAGGCTGAAGGTTCGTAGTTCCTGTTGTTTTTTGTGTCTGTCCCCAGTGGCTAAGTTTGGTTCAGTGGGTTTTGTAGGCTTCCTGGTGGAGGGGACTAGTGCCTGTGTTCTGGTGGATGAGGCTGGATCTTGTCTTTCTGGTGGGCAGGTCCACATCTGGTGGTGTGTTTTGGCGTGTCTGTAGACTTATTATGATTTTGGGCAGCCTCTCTGCTAATGGATGGGGTTGTGTTCCTGTCTTGCTAGTTGTTTGGCATAGGATGTCCAGCACTGTAGCTTGCTGGTCGTTGAGTGAAGCTGGGTGCTGGCGTTGAGATGGAGATCTCTGGGAGAGTTTCGCCGTTTGATATTATGTGCAGCTGGGAGGCCTTTTGTGGACCAGTGTCCTGAAGTTGGCTCTCCCACCTCAGAGGCACAGCACTAACTCCTGGCTGCAGCACCAAGAGCCTTTCATCCACACCGCTCCTTAATTTGGGATAATTCATTGTCTATTCATGTATTCCACAGATGCAGGGTACATCAAGTTGATTGTGGAGCTTTAATCCACTGTTTCTGAGGCTGCTGGGAGAGATTTCCCTTTCTCTTCTTTGTTCTCACAGCTCCCAGGGGCTCAGCTTTGGATTTCGCCCCTCCTGTGCGTGTAGGTCGCGGGAGGGCCTCTGTTCTTTGCTCAGACAGGACGGGGTTAAAGGAGCCGCTGATTCGGAGGCTCTGGCTCACTCAGGCTGGCAGTAGGGAGGGTCACGGAGTGTGGGGCGGGCTGCGGCGGCAGAGGCCAGCGTGACATTGCTAGCCCGGCAGTGGCGGGCTGCACAGGCTCCCCGGAAGCGGGTGTGGATAGTGACCTGTGTTCGCACACAGGCTTTTTGGTGGCGGCAGCAGCGGCCTTAGCGTCTCATGTCTGTCTGTGGGGTCCGCACTTTTAGCCGCGGCTCGCGCCCGTCTCTGGAGCTCTCTTAAGCAGCGTTCTTAATCCCCTCTCCTCGTGCACCAGGAAACAAAGCGGGAAGAAAAAGTCTCTTGCCTCTTTGGCAGGTCCAGACATTTCCCCGGACTCCCTCCTGGCTAGCCGCGGTGCACTAACGTCCTGCAGGCTGTGTTCACGCCGCCAACCTCAGTCCTCTCCCGGCGCTCCGACAGAAGCCGGAGCCTCAGCTCCCAGCCCCGCCCGCCCCGGCGGGCGAGCAGACAAGCCTCTCGGCTGGTGAGTCCAAGCTCCAACTCTTAACCTCTACATAAGATGTGAGAAGAGTCAATCTAAGAAGACATGCACCTTCCTCCTTTACCCTTAATTCAAGTGTTTCTAAGTTGGCATGACTTTTTTTTTTTTTTTGGCCGCATCAGGTCTTAGTCGCGGCACGCGTTGAGGCATGCAGGATCTCTCATTGCAGCGTGCGGGCTTCTCTCTAGTTGTAGCATGTGGATTATCTCCTTTCTAGCTGGGGCACGAGGGCTCCCGAGCCTGTGGGCTCTGTAGTTTGTGGCATGTGGGCTCTAGCTGAGGCATGCGAGCTCAGTAGTTGTGGTGTGTGGGCTTACTTGCTCCACGGCATGTGGGATCTTAGTTCCCTGACCAGGTGTTGAACCCGTGTCCCCTGCATTGTGAAGCATATTCTTTACCACTGGACCACAGGGGAAGTCCCTGGCTTGACTTTTTGATGTGAATTTTTAAATCTTGAGACATGTCCAGCTTTAAGAGTAAATATTTTTAATGAAAATGAGATAAAAAGTATTTTAGATCGTTCGCTATTCTGCCTCTAAGTACTTTATTTTGACATGAATTGTTGAGATTTGCTTGGAGAACATGCTTAACCTGCTAGTAAAACCTACTCAGAATTTTCACTCACTTCTGTCTCTTAACTATAAAAGAGTTACTGTAAAAAGTTATGCAGTATAATATTTTTAAATGCTTTCATTTAAAATCATATGGTATCCAATGCACTAAATAAAAGGACTTGTACTGAGAAATGTTTCTGATATTTCTGGATTTTGAAAAATAAAACTTTATCCTTTGAGATCCTACCCCAAGATTCTCTGTCCATCAAGTCATTGATGATAGAGGTGACACTGTACTGAGATACACCATGTGGTAAAGTGCATCTTACACTAAGTCTATGGAGGTGAACCAGGGCCAACCAGAAAAGTGACTTGTACTTCAATTGTTCCTTAAGATTTAACCAAGCAAAAAAATGGAAGTGATATGACAGCTTCGGGCACAAAGGCACTCTTGGGTAGAGGACCGTGAAACCTACTAGCCCCCATGAAGCTACATATCATTAACATAAATAGAAATAAGGACAGGTTTCTGCACAGAATTTGATGAAAAATTCAAAAGGAAATGAGAGTTTCCTCTAGGCAAATGTAATTCAGCAGCCTGAATATAAGGAAAAAAGTGAGAAAAATAGCTATGTTATCAGAAAGCTATAATGTGAAGGTTTAAATAACTTCTTTTTCAGTAAAAAGGTGGTGAACAAATAAACCTTGGAAGAATGAAAAAACAATAAAATCCTGGCTTGATAAACTGAGTTCATCACTAAGAAAGGAGCTGTGCCATTTGGGAAAAACAACAAAATGACTCTTCCCAAAAACAGTTCTCACCTGACAGGTATTATGATAGTAGTCAGTCAAAATCAGTCAAATATACAGACTATTATAATTAGCTGAAGAGGAAGAAATCAATGTGCCAATATTAGGTTTCCTAAATTCAAAGGGAAAAAAGTGCCCTTGAACCAGCAAGTGTTTGTTTGATGGACTAATTCATGAGCAGAAAATCTGACAGTTTTTATAAATCCTTGTCAATATAAACTTTTTGTAAAGGATATTCTAATGATCTAATGTATAAAACTATATTCTCAGGAATTAGTGTGTCCACACTTTGAGCCCAAGTGCCAGAAAGCAAATCCACAACAGTGCAGATGAAAGGGCAACAAAGCTTTATACTAAACCAGAGAGAACATGTTCTGAGTGCAAAGCAAGAATATTCAATAACTGTTCAAGAGATGAATACCATACATACCAGCTTGGATCACAGGCTGAGAGACCCAAAAGCTTCATGGTAATTTTCTGGGACAGTGCTATCAGAGGGCACAGACCTCTTTGAAATGTACTACTTAGGTGAATTGACAATGGCAGGTCTTGAGCATAAGATGGAAATGGGAATCAACAATATCAGATAATATCCAAAGAATGATTTCCTGGAAAAGTCTCATCTCTGAAGCTTAGGAAACAAGGGTTTGTGATCATTACAGAGCTCTTGGTAGTAAAACACAGGAAACAGGTTTGAAGATTATCATACACAGAGTAGAAAAAGACTGTGCAAAGCAGATTGCTCTATCAGAAACCTTGAAGCTAGAGAGAAGACCATCCTGTTCAGTCATACATACCATTAAGAAGCCAAGCCATGCTTTGGGAAAACTCCCATCTGTCATTTGTGCAAAGCATGTACAAAAGCAAATCCTTTGTAGATGTAAGTCTTGTGTCTTTACAATATATATTTTAAAGGAAGGACCCTAAGGCCTTAGACCTGGGAAGACATTACTGAAGACAAGAGACCACAAAGAAACTTTCTGTTCAGTGCTCAAGGCTTGGGGTGACTTACGAGTAGTTTTTTTTTTTTTTTCCTAAAGTAATGAATCCCTTTAGATTTTTATAAAACCCTAGAGAGCAGGTTATTTATCTTTTACATTTTTTAATGCTTTCAGCACCTAGATTAATATACTACTTAGTGGCTGCTTAATTAATTGCTGATAATTACACAAATAAGAAAATGGTAGAAAGAAAGTGATTGAAACTATAAGAACATTGTTTTCAGTAAAATTATATTAATTTTTTTCTCTGATGTCACTGTTAATCACAAGCCACCAAATGAGTAAGCCTAAGACAATCCTTAATGTATCATAAGGAGATGAAATAATTACAGTAGAAAGCAGCAAATGTTACAAACATTGAAGCAATTATGACAATGGGTCAGGGTATTCACAAACGGGATAATTCTATTTTGAAGTCTCTGAAAACATTCTACCAACGTTTTGGTCGATGCCTATAGCATGGATAAGACCCAAGACAAATTGTTCATAAAAATCACATAATATATAATATTTTAATACCTACAAACATCTGAATATATCCAATCCTTCTAGTGTAAGTGCTAATCAATGAGGAATAATCAAAGACCAGTCACAGTTCTCAAGATATTTGGCGTAAACCTTGATGTAACCAAAAACCACAGGAAATACCAAGTGCTGCTTCTTTTTGCAACATCCAACACTGTATAATTCAGAGGTTCTCTCCCTGCTCCCAGTGATTTTAGAATAAACCCAGACTAAATTGATTTCCTGGGGAAGATCAATCAGCGGATGTTTAGCAAGCAGAAAGTACAGTGTTCATTGGCCCATCTTGCTTGTGCAGAGGAAAGAAAAAAACAAGGCAATGTACACAAAGCTGCTGACCTTAGCCCTGGAGTTTCAAAGGTACCATCTGAAGAAAGAAGTCATTACTAATGCTTAATTTCTAGTTTTATCTCTGATGTGGAAAAAATGCTTTTTTTTTCCTCTGACAATAAAAAAACTGGAAAGGAAAACATTATAAATACAGGATAAATCACATGAAAGCTCTATGAAGACTTACTTATTCCCAGTGTAAAGAGCTTCACATCAATGGTAAATAAATTGAAAAAGGTTATCAGTTACTTATGCTGTTTGTGGCAGACCCTGTTAGTTGGCTACCCAGCCTCTCTTGTCGTCTCTTCCTTGCTAATAAAATCTTTATTTGGATGTTTATGATGAACTCAGGTCCAAGAAATAAATCATGATTTATACATAAGCCAGTTATACTTATACCATTCTCCTTTGACACTTAAATTTTACTCTTTGACAGGTCACTTAAACGTAAAGGAAAGTGAGATTGGCAACTGTGGGGAAAATTTTGGGGTTGAAGTCTATTATAAATAGGCTTGATGTAACCAAGAACTACATCTTGGCTACATCAAGATGTAACCAAGAACCACATCTTGGCTACATCAAGATGTAACCAAGAACCACATCTTGGTTACATCAAGATGTAACCAAGCTCTCTTTCTTGAGAGAGCTTTGTAGAATTGGCCCCTTCTTTTCTTTATTGCCTTGATTATAGTTTTGGAAGGACATAGGCTTGGGGCTGTGACAGCCATCCTTCAGTGATGAGGCAACAAGCCTAAGGAGACAAACCCAGTGCTAAAGATGGCCAAGTAGGAGAGCAAAAGAACCTGGTTGTCTGATGAAATTGTTAAGCACCTATGTCAACACAGAATCCACTTACTCCAGTTATTTTTTTATAATTTAGTTAAATATTTTATTTGCTTAAGCTACTGAGAATTGGGCCTTCTATGACTTGTATCTGAAGACATTCTGATACAGTAATCAACACATAAGAAAACCTCCATATTAATAGGTAATGTAAATAGGAAAATGAAAACATGAGTTTAAGTAAAATATCACCTCAGTCATACAAACTGACTAAATTATCTGAGCAGACTATAATATACAGTTAGTTTTGAGGATTAAATAATCATAATTTATTCATTTAACATGTATATCTTAATATTATTGGGTGCTAAATTGGAGATTAAAGTACTTAAGGTCTGGGGAGAAGACAGGCATTAAATAATCATGTGTAATTACAGTCTGAGATTTTATACAACATGTGTGTTGAGTGCCTATTGTGTGCCAGATACTGTTCTGAGGACTGGAGATATTCCAATGAATAAGCTTTTCTTTTGGAGCTTACAGCCTTGAGTATGGTGGGAATAAGGATAATAAAGTTAAAAAAGAGAGAAAGAGGAATCTCAATCTTAGATAGTGATAGATGCTGGATATATAATAAAAACATAAAAAATAAAATTGAGTAGCTACCTTGGAAGCACGGCTAGAAAATATGTCTTTAATGAGGTGTCATTTGAAATGAGACCTGAAAATTGTAAAGGTACCAGCCAAGAAAAGATCTGAAGCCAGATGTTCTGAGGTAAAGGAAAACAAATATAGATCCTAAACCTTAGGGAACAAGCTTGGCATATTTTAGAAGTAGGAATAAGGCCAAGATGGTTGACACACTGAGAGATCAGGGAAAGTGGTAGGAAACTAGGACTGAGAGGCCAGATCCTGTATAAACTCAAAGGTCATGGAAAGGAGTAGACTAACTATGAAACGAAGCCATTGGAAAACTTTAAGCAGTTGAGGACATAACAGAATTTGTGTTTTTTAAGAGCTCACTCTGCCTGATATGTTGGGAATGAATTGTAGAGGGCAAAAGAGAGAACAAAAGATTCATTTGCCGCATCCTAGACAAGAAATGATGGTAGCTTTGTGTAAGCTGGTAATAGAAAACATAAAGAATGGTGAAGATACTTGAGATATCTTGTGTCAATAGCTCCACCAACATATGTGAGTATGTGTGTATATTTATATATTTTTTAACAAGTAAGGAAATTGAGGCCCAAAGAAATTAAGTGATGTGCTCAAGTCACATGGCTATTACGTTAGGAACAATGTCAATTAACTATTGCTATAATGACATTGTTAAAGGAAAGTATCTGTTCCACAACTGAATCTTCCTCCTTCTCCAGTACTTCCCAATGTAAATTCTTTCCTGTCCTATGCAAACTTCCTTCTGTTTCTCACCTCTGAGACCCATGCGGAAGATAATGGATAGCAGTAGTTGAAAGTCTTTGAAGATTGAGAACTAAGGAGAATGATCTCTTAGTCTTTGGTGATATATATTACAAATACACACATATCTCAAAATGTTTCTTGTTCTTTTGTTTATTGAACTTTTTAAAGTATTCTGCAATCAGTATTTTACTTCACGCTAAGAGAAAGAAAACAATATATGGGGCTTCCCTGGTGGCGCAGTGGTTGAGAGTCCGCCTGCCGATGCAGGGTACACGGGTTTGTGCCCCGGTCCGGGAAGATCCCACATGCTACGTAGCGGCTGGGCCCGTGAGCCATGGCCGATGAGCCTGCGTGTCCGGAGCCTGTGCTCCGCAATGGGAGAGGCCACAGCAGTGAGAGGCCCACGTACCGCAAAAAAAAAAAAAAAATATATATATATATATATATATATATATATATATGTTATAGAAATAGAGAAATACCTCCTGGCAGAGTTCCAAGATATCTTTCTGATCAGTATATTTAAAATTTTTTCTCCCTGGTATTAGTTGGTGAATAAACAACATGTTTGTTTGATTGTTTTCATGTGACTTTTCTAATCAAAAAGATGGAGGTCATTTCACTGGGTAACATTTATTTTTAAATGAAAGATGAAGAGATTAAGGAAATGAACATTACCGTTACTGATTTTTTTTAATGGAATTCTGGGCAATATTCCATGAAACCTCAGATTCTTCCACAGTTTCAAATTCAATACCTATCCCTCATTGTCACCCCAGGGCCTACCATTAAGCCCCACAATCATCAGCTTTTCCAAGCCTATAAGCAATCATTAGGAGATCAAAAGCTAGAGAAAGTGCTATCGAATTCTGAAGTATACTTTTAAAAGATACAAAATTGAATTTCAAACATTCAAAAATTTATCAGCATCCTTGTTAAGAAATAAATACTTTTTCCCCATTTTCTCACCTGGCTATCCCTTTGTTGGTTTATGCTAGCTACACCAATCAGGTTTTCATACAGCAAACATTTATAGCCGTGGTTCACTACAGGCCACTGAAAAGGAGACCGCAAATAACTTTTCCTCAAACTTTCCCTTGGACCTCTCCCTCTGCAAGGAACAGTTCTGAATGCATTCATGATCCATAAATATTAGCATGTATTCAGATCATGACCTATTCTAATTAACATAAACACACAGAGTTTCACTATACCTAGTTCTGCTTCTTTAAACTTGCAATAAGAACGGAGTGTTATCATATGAAGCATGCACATTATTCAGTTGTTTAACCATGCTCTTAATCAGTGTCTAATATGTGTCATAAATAGGCAGCTGCTAAATGAATTATACATAAAGATAATGTTTTCTAGATTACTCTTTTCTGTATATATTGAATAATTTAGGTCCTAACACATTCTGATCCTTAATTCTGGTTTTTTTATAGAAACTGAATCATTACCTTGTTCTTTTTAGTGGTAAAAAATTTTGTTTTTCATATATACTATAAAAGTAAAATCTCTTTAAGGGAAGACAACTTTTTTTTTTTTTAATTTTTGGCTGCGTTGGGTCTCCGTTGCTGCACGTGGGCCCTCTCCAGTTGCGGCGAGCAGGAGCTACTCTTCATTGCGGTGCACAGGCTGCTCATTGCGGTGGCTTCTCTTGTTGTGGAGTGCGGCGAGCCGCTTCTGACCAGCAGAATGACGAGTCACCACACGCTAGATTCTTCTCGTATCACACTTTATTGGAGTACAGCTTGGTTTCAGACAGATGGAAGGAAGACCCCGAGCTTTGTTCACACTGGCTTTTTATAATGCACTATAACCTGTGGCAACCTGTGGTTGGCTGGTTACCTCAACAAGATATGTGCTGTTCACAATTTATTGGTTGCAATTCTGATCCTTCATTAGCATATTGGCTCGTCGTGGCGCATGTGTGGCACATAGCCTTTGGGCTACTCCCTGATAACCGTTATCTGCGACATGGCAGAACACCGGCTTCCCGTTATCTGCGACAGGCAGAACAACGGCTTCCCACAGTGGAGCACGGGCTCTAGGTGCCCTGGCTCAGTAGTTCTGGCGCATGGGCCTAGTTGCTCCATGGCATGTGGGATCCTCCCTGACCAGGGCTCAAACCCGTGTCCCTGGCATTGGCAGGCAGACTCTCAACCACTGAGCCACCAGGGAAGCCCCAACATTTTTAATTTAAGTGTTTATAACATATATTTTTTTGAGGGCTCAGATTTTTTTTAAATTAATTTATTTAATTTTGGCTGCATTGGGTCTTCGTTACTGTGCTTTCTCTAGTTGCGGTGAGCGGGGGCTACTCTTCGTTGTGGTGCGCGGGCTTCTCATTGTGGTGGCTTCTTTTGTTGTGGAGCACGGGCTCTAGGCAAGCGGGCTTCAGTAGTTGTGGCATGCAAGCTCAGTAGTTGTGGCTTGTGGGCTCTAGAGCACAGGCTCAGTAGTTGTGGCACACGGGCTTAGTTGCTCCACAGCATGTAAATTCGATAGAACCAAGTTGTATTATTCATAGAAAGTAATAACTAACAAAGGCAAGGGGTAAGCTATTACACCCTCATATACACCCCACCCTCAATAGAATTTCATAATCAGGGCATTACAATAGGCCAATAAGTATGTGGAATCATTACGTAATGAAGAAAACACTATAGACATAATATGGTAGAAAAAACAGTGTGTTATAAACTTGGAGTTTATAACCACATCTTGAATAGACTTGATAATACTGTCTACTATCTACAGAAATATTATAACAACCAACAAGATAATAAGCTACAGTATGGATTATAGCCTCTATTAAGATGAACAGCATAAAAATCACCTAAGGCACTTATTTAAAATGCAGATTCCCAATTCCCAGCCCCAGAAAGTCATTTTCATTCAGCAGGTCTGTGGGAGGAGTAGCAAGGTATGATCTGGAAATCTGGGTTTTTAGTAAACACCCAGGTGATTGTAAAACAGGTTATCTAAAAGTCCTATCTCGCTTAACTGCCCTAATATAATCTCGACACATATCCAATTATTTCCTCCTCCAGCCTTGCACATCATTAAGTAAGACAAAAGTCACAAGCAGGTAAAAGATTTGTCAATACAGTGGAAAAGGGGTTGGGAGAGGAGGGAAGGTGAGTGACATGGACGAGGGGAAGTTAGATTTGTTATGGTCACACTAAGAGACCTTATTCTTTTTTCTTTCTTTTTTTTTTTTTTGCGGTACGCGGGCCTCTCACTGTAGTGGCCTCTCCCGTTGCGGAGCACAGGCTCCGGACACGCAGGCGCAGCGGCCATGGCTCACGGGCCCCCCCACCCCGCTCTGTGGCATGTGGGATCTTCCCGGACTGGGGCACGAACCCGTGTCCCCTGCATCGGCAGGCAGACTCTCAACCACTGCGCCACCAGGGAAGCCCCGAGACCTTATTCTTTGAATATATATTCCATGTAGCCCAAATTTTGTTTTCAGTTTCTCTTAGAAGATAGTTTTCAGTGTAAAGCATGCTTAATAATGAAGAGTGAAATTGTTAGCCCTGATGTTAATTTTTTATTCTGTTGTTACCTTTGTTTTGATGGCCTCACTAGTCTCCACTTTGCTATACCTTCATGCAGTTTCTTCTCTTTATCTGTGATGGTCATTTTTCTCCAATATTGACTGATGTGGAAATGTATGCCCCTCTCTGAGCACTTATGGAAGGCCTGTAAAATTATGTGAAAATACTTTAAACAATGATATAACTATAACCTGTAGCCAAAACATGCATAACTTTCCTCAGCAAAGTCATGTAGTTGCCCCAGGTGCCGAATTTTATCTCAGAGTCTTAAAACAATTATGTGTATTTCAGATTATGCCATTGAATGTTTAATATCTCTAAAGTTGATGGGGTTTCAGGGTACTTGGACATGATTAGATTTTGCTTGAACTCCAATATGTCTTTTTTTTTTTAACATCTTTATTGGAGTATAATTGCTTTACAATGGTGTGTTAGTTTCTGCTTTATAACAAAGTGAATCAGTTATACATATACATATGTTCCCATATCTCTTCCCTCTTGCGTCTCCCTCCCTCCCACCCTCACTATCCCCCCCCCCCCCAGGTGGTCACAAAGCACCAAGGGGATCTCCCTGTGCTATGCGGCTTATGGGAAATAGTAGAAACTGCTGGAGCTGCAGTTTCTAGAGTTTTAACGTAGAATATATCTTCTGGTTTTAAAGTGAAATTCATTCTACACACTCAATATTAGAAAATACAGTCGTCTTAGGAACAGTTTATAAAAAGTACACATACTAGGGGAAAAAAAGACATAAAAGCATGATAAAACAAAACAAAATAATACTTGCATGTAATCATAAAATGATGCTGCCAAAGGGTCATGATACACTTGTACACATATGCCCCCTTGTGGTGAATGAATAGGACACAGGACATTTGGAAAGGTTTCTGGAAATCAAGGAAGAGTGACTTTGTTTTTCTTAGTTTAGTATTGTCTGAGATAGAAGATGTACATTTTAATAAGCCCCGATTTACAAGGATTTTACTTTTGTGTTGTTTACTAAAGCTTAGTAACTCTGAACTATCTACCCATAAGAAGGGAGGAAGGATCAGAGAAAACTGACTTGTAATATTTAACTGAGAAGTTACCCACATTCATATTGAGATTCCAAAACTGGACTTTAAAATGATTTAGTCAGTGTTTTTATCTATAAAATTTAAGGTATAAGTGGCAAAACAATCCCAGTGAAAAGATCAAATGAAAAGTCAGAAAAAGGAATTGTTAAAGTAAGTGAAAGCAGCATGTTTAAAATAAATCGGGTAGAAGACAAAGAAGTAGAGAGAAACTTAGTGGAAAGGAAAATAAAACATGCAGACTTTTCATTGACATTTTTAAATGCCAATGCTAAGTTTTCTTGCATATAAATGAAGCTCATAGTTTTGAGAACATTTAAGAGACCTTGAAGATGTCTCGAAGGGCAAGAGGGCAACCATGATTCTTAGAAGATTTAAGGCAATGAGAGATTCTACAGATTTGAGCACAGTAGCTTATATATAATTGATACATATAAGGGGGAAAAGGGCAGATAAATGAAACTAGGAACGTGATAAACCATAGTTAATGAAGACAGGGTTAAACCAGAAAAGAATATTGAAATATAAACTACTCCAGTGGATTTTCTGTAGTATCAGGAAAATTACCTGAAATAATAATAGCAACTCAGGCACTGTTTTGAAAAATAAATACTACCTATTTTATGGATATGTTTTCCCAAATTTATTTTGGATATGAGTGTGGTAATTATATAAAATAATTTTGAATAAAACAATTCTAAATTATTTTCCTGCATTACCACAGATTATATACAGGCTATATAATCACAGAATTTAGACCACATTTGTTCAGGTAAGAATTTCCCCCATCCTACCAACACTATTGCAAATTTAATCAAGTGTTAGAAATAGCCCAGAAAAATATAAGCCAATTTAGCGCCTAGTAAGATCATGTGGAAAGCTATTTGTAAATGGTTATTTTCCTCATCCTGAAACAAGAGAATATAAGGAAGTCTCAAGAAAAAAGCAGAACATTTTCCCTGATATCGTGAATTCTATTTCTGGCTAAATATACTTTTTAAATTCCTACTCTTTTTTTTTTTTCCCCACTTTTTTTTTTTTTTTTTTTTTGGCCGCACAGTGAGGCACGTGGAATCTTAGTTCCCCGACTAGGGATCAAACACCCTGAGGTGGAAGCACAGAGTCTTAACCACTGGACCGCCAGGGAAGTCCCCTTAATTCCTACTTGAAAACTCATAAAACTTGGACAGAAAGAGGGTTATAATAACAATCTTAAGGTATAATATTCATTATACTTCCTTTGGTATTTTGCACTGTTCTCTTGATTTTTAAAAAAAAGTTTTATTTATTTATTATTTATGGCTGTGTTGGCTCTTCGTTTCTGTGCGAGGGCTTTCTCTAGTTGTGGCAAGCGGGGTCCACTCTTCATCGCAGTGCGCGGGACTCTCACTATCGCGGCCTCTCATGTTGTGGAGCACAGGCTCCAGACGCGCAGGCTCAGTAGTTGTGGCTCATGGGCCTAGTTGCTCCGCGGCATGTGGGATCTTCCCAGACAAGGGCTCGAACCCGTGTCCCCTGCATTGGCAGGCAGATTCTCAACCACTGGGCCACCAGGGAAGCCCCTCTTGATTTTTTTAAAATATCACTATATATTCATTTTTACTGGTTTTCTAGCTTTGAATTTTTGAGGTTAATCTGGGTCACATTTCTAATAAAACTTTTGTAAAACTCCTCATGTCCCTCTGCTGTCTAAATTGTAACCATCTTGCCATTCACATTGGCAGGAAGTGCAGTACAGATGAGTCTGAACTTTGTGATTTGAAAGGTATTGTGACCAGACTGTAAAGTCCCTTGTCCTTCACTGTATGTAGCTTGAATATAACTTGCCTAGAACAATTGCCTAGAATATAGAAGAGAGGATAAGGGATGTATGTCACAATTTTCAAGAAATAAACAAACAAGAGTAAGGAAAACAAAAATGAAATATGAATGTGGCACAATGTGACAGAAATATGCCCCATTAAAACAGCATTTTGTAAGGTGTACTTCTTGCCTGATTTTGTCTGTACTGGCCCAGAATCTTAGCTGTCATAGTCACAGAGACTCTGCCAGTAAAGATATCAATAAATGACAATATCTGGAGAATATTCTTCAGTTCTGGATTTGTGGGGATGACAAAAGGATTACTTAAAATACCCTGAACCTATGTTATAAAAATAAAACAAAATACATTTTACCAGATATTACATTAACCGTAGGTCTACTCAACATACAAGAAAATAACATTCTAATATTAAATTCCAATTTCTTCTTAGGAAGAATTCATAAAAAGTATCTACGACAATAGTCTATTTTGGTCTAATCTGAATTCTTTTTCCAGTTTTCAATGACTCCTTTCTATATCTTGTCATTTCTACCAATACACTTGCTCATAGTTCACTTCAGGTGCAGCCTTTTTCACTGCATTTCTAAGATGAGTTACTTCCAATAATAAAGTGGAAAATACTAGTTCCCTATCATCTTTGTAAATCCAGAAATAACATCTCTTTGTGTAGTGCCATAGCACTGCCAGTCTTTCTGAGCCCTCATACTATGCACTGCATTTTTTCATATAAATGTGAAATATTGATAAAGGTTTTTTTGGTACAACATTATCAAAAGAAGTTCAGAGCAAAAAGAATTGTAAAGACTGAGCTCCCTAATGTCGGTCACCTTACACGGAGGTGTCTCAAGCCCCCATGTTCATCTTAAGAAAGATATTAACATAGTTCAAGAGCTCCTCCACTGGCTTCAAACACTAAAGAAACTTTATAGAACACTGGAGCTTATGATGGATGAGGAACTATTACTGAGACATTTTATAGTTTATAAAACTTTGACTTTCAAGCTGCAAATTCTAGTTTTTAAGCATATAATCAGGTTCTCAGACATCCAAACTAAAATGCCTATTAGACATTTTCTCAGCCTAACTCTGCTAGTCAATTTGGGCTGCCATAACAAAATACTATACAGTGGGTGGCTTAAACAATAGGAATTTATTTCCCCCAGTTCTGAAGGCTGAAAGTCCAACATCAAGTTTCTGGCTTATTCAGTTCCCCAGTGAGAGCTCTCTTCCTGGCTTGCAGAGAACCACCCTCTCACTGAGTCCTTACATTATGAAAAGACAGAGAGCTCTTTGCTTCCTTTCAGGACACTAATCCCATCATGGGGGCCCCACCCTTATGACCTCATCCAAACCTAGTAACCTCCCTAAGCCCCCACTTCTGAATACCATCACATGGGAGGGATGGTTTAGAGCTTCAATATATGATTTTTGGAGGGACACAAACATTCAGTTTATCACACTAATCAAGTCCTAAAGAGCTGAAAACTGGGAGATGTGTTAAATTTTCCCCTGAAAAATCAGTTTGTTTCTTCTGTGGTGGTTGTTGTATGTTAGTTGTTTATCCTTAAACCAGGCCATTAAAGGGGAAATTTTAATACTTAAGTAAAAGAATCCTAAAATTAAAATTGTAACGAGGTTTACCTTCATTTACGGGGTCCTCCTTAAGCAATACTACCCCATCACATCTTTCACAATTTCTCTTTTGGATTTAAACAAATGTGTTCAAGTTGGAGATTTACACAGTTGGATTTCCTCTCCTGGATGTTCTTGTAGTCTCTATATACATAGTTCATGAGCTGCATGGACAAATCAGCACTGCTCTGACTCCTCCTTGGCAAATTTGTGAAAAGTAACTTGCTCTTTGGGTGGAAAACTATACTTATTCGCCTTAGTGTATATCAAGATGTCAAAAGCATTATGTATATATGATTCAGGCTGCCATCCTGTCCCTCAGGTCTTCCTTTTAAGTCCTGGAGACCAACAAGAACTCAAATAGGAAACAGAGATCTCTTTAGTATCTCAAAATTTAAGAGCTAAGGGAGTGAGAAGAGGAGGGAGATGAGGAAGAAAGAACAGATTCAAGCCTCTTTTGCATTGGGCTTAGGCAATCAGCCTGTCCCCTTTTGCAAATATCTCCTGATTCCCACTTAAAAGAAAAAAAAATTTTTTAAATTAAATAGTAATTAAACAGGGAAGAAAAAAAGTAAAGGTGAAACATGTTTTAAAACATTAAGTAGGGCTTCCCTGGTGGCGCAGTGGTTGAGAGTCCGCCTGCCGATGCAGGGGACACGGGTTCGTGCCCCGGTCTGGGAGGATCCCACATGCCGCGGAGCGGCTGGGCCCGTGAGCCATGGCCGCTGAGCCTGCGCGTCCGGAGCCTGTCCTCCGCAACGGGAGAGGCCACAACAGTGAGAGGCCCGCGTAACGCATAAAAAAAAAAAAAAAAAAAAAAAAACATTAAGTAAAATAACCAAGGATTAAGCAAGGTATAAACTGGAAGTTTAAAGGATTTGAAAGTGCCCTGAGAAATGGAAGATTCTTCTTTCATGAGGGTATCTCAGGAGGCCAGGACACAGGTCCTGCCCCCAGTCTCAGCAAGGAGCCCTCACCTGCAGCATCCAGACCTAAGGCATCAAAACAAGTTACCCTCTGTGAAAAGGAGTTCTAGCTCATTTCCCAGCTCACTTCGTCTCTGACAGTCCTGAATAAACAGTCTTCCCTTCCACCCCTGCTTCCTTCTCATAGAACAGGACTTTATGGGAGACTTATTTCTTAAATTGAAAAATAAAGAAAATCTTTAGGGAATGCTTAAAGATACCTATTTTTTATGGTACTCTTAGCATGTACTCTTAAAAATTAGAATAAATATTCACTTGAATTAAATATCCACCAAGATTAAGTATGGTGTATCCATGTTATGGGGCAGGTAGCAATCATTGACAGTGTGCATCCTATATTTCTTATTTCCCTTTACTATTGTTAAGTGCACAGGCTCCTAATATGCATTTGTTACCGAACTGAACTTGGGTCCATTCACCTGTGTACAATAAAGCCGAAATACTGATACCAGGTGGTAGTGAAGCAAAATGCAGTGTTTATTGCAGGTGCCAAACAAGGAGTGCAGGCAGCTAATGCTCAAAAACACCCAGACCCTCTGACGGCTTTTAGAGAAAGGTTTTCAAAGACAGGGTGAGGGAGAGTATTGTGGAGTGCATGATCAGCTCCTGGACATTCTTCTGATTGGTTGGTGGTAAGGTAATCAGGAGTCAATATCATCAACCTTTTGGGACCAACCCTTCTGGGGTCTTTGCGCTTGTGGTCAGCATGGAGTTAACTTCTTCCACCTGGTGGTGGTTTCAGCAAAAAAGTTCAAAGGATATGGCTCAGAGTATTATCTGTAGTCCTTGAGGAGGGGCTAAAAGTCCTTGACTTTGTTTAATGGCTAAACCATTATTATTTTGTCTTGCTTGACAGTTTTCCTTTGTTTCTGCATTTTCTCACTTCTCTGATTAAATGTATTCTGTGGAACTCAGGGAAGGCCTGGGAGGCTAAAGTTTTTCTACAAACAAGAGGCAGGCAGAGGACATGGGGGCAGTCTGGCCCAGGAAGGCTCCATAAGGTCCTGCTCAGTTACATATATACTCCAACAGTCAGCACCTGGGGCTTTATCAGAAGACTGCCCTAGAGACTGCTGGCATCTACTTTGCCTGCAAGCAAAAAGGCCTGGGAAGCAACTTGGGATTTACATCCCACCAGGGACAGCCTTGGACCAATAACTGGCACTGGCAGAGGCCGAGGTATAAAGACTCCATCACTCGTCTCTAACCTGGATAACTCTGTAGGAGGAATATAAAAAGAAATGCATGAAAATGATAAACAGCAAGTTCAGAATAGGAGACATAGGGTATGGTAGTCAGGGCAATAAATGAGATCTGGAAGAGGAACCCCTGGGGCTTCATCTGTATCAGAAATACCATATTTTTAAAGCCAAGTGGTGGATATATGAGTGATCATTGTATTAGTTTTTATGTGACATTTTACGTGTCTGAAATATTTTATAATATTGTTAAAGAATTTTTGGAAAGATTGACAAGGTAATGCTCCATGGTTTTCATTAATATTAAGATATATATTGTCATGTTAAAAATGTTAAAAAGATCCAGCATCCTCACATTTGTCCTTCAAAGAGGGTGCATCTACCCAAATTTAGAGCTAAAAGAGAAGTCCTTAAAAACAAACTTCTATAACCACCTAATCTTCCACTTCTCTTACTGATCCACTTTTTCTATTCTTGAAATAGAAAAGTGTGCTCATCAACACACTTTTCCCCATGGTTTTCCCTCACTTATCTTCCCAACACTGACCTCATGGTCACCTATTTCAAGAATGCACATTCATGCTTTGAATCATCTATCCCCTTCATCTTCAGCCTCATCAAAATTCAGCCCTGGGTAATATATGTTTTCCCTTTTGCCTACTTCTGTTTCAAGGCTCCCGACATTTACCATTTAAGTGACAAAACTCTGCCAGTGGACTTCTCTGTAAGTTTTTCTATGAGAACAACTGTTTTTAGGCACTTTGAGGATAGAGATTGTGTCTCCATTGCAATTTCTATCCCTATATTAGTTAGCTAGGGCTGCCATAACAAAGTACCTCAAACTGGGTGGCTTGAACAACAGAATTTATTGTTTCACAGTTCTGGAAGCTGGAAGTCTGAGATCAGGGACTCTATAGGGTTGGTTCCTTCTGAGGGCTGAGAGAGAATCTGTTTCATGCCTCTCTCCTAGCTTCTGGTGATTTGCTGGCAGTCTTCGATGTTCCTTGGCCTATAGAAGAATTATCCCTATCTCTGCCTTCATGTTTACGTGCCATTCTCCTTGTGTGCGTGTCTCTGTGTCCAAATTTCCTCTTTTTTATATGGACACCAGCTATACTGAATTAGGGGTTCACCTTAGTCCTGTATGACCTCATCTTAACTAAGTACATCTGCAACAACCCTATTTCCATGTAAGTTCATATTCTGAAGTACTGGGGCTAAAACTGCATAGGAATTTTGGAGAGACACAATTCAACTCATAAAAATCCCCTATGTCTGAGATCAGAGGCAATGAGTTGTTGTCTTTCCTTGAACTAAAAACAGCCCCCTGTAGAAATGGCTTTAGTCTGTTACTCAATAAATATTCCTTGAATTCAACTGAAAAGAGTTGAAGACACTGTCAATTTCAGTTTCGACTTGAGCCCTTTACTTCAGTCAGTGTCCTGTTGTCATATGCAGTACTCCAAGTAGTTTGTCTTTTAAGTATTCTCTTACCTACCTCTTTCCATTAAATGGGAGAGCATTATTTTCCACACAATGTAGCCTTGGAACACCACTGTATTAGTTTCCCTAATGAGTTCTTCTGACTTACAAATGCCGGGTTTATTTTGGCTTGCATATGAAGTTTGATTGCATGCATTCATAATTGAGTTTCCCTTTTGATTTATTAATCAGAACCATCATATCTCAAAATGATAATTAGCTGGCAAGTTGTGGCAAACATATACAAAGTTATAGATATCTTTTACTTTCTGTCTGCATGTTAATATTGTCTAATAAATCATATAACTGTAAAAGTGACAGAATACCTAGACTAAATCTTTTACTTTTACTGAAATTGTGACATTTTAGAGTAACATGCTTAAATATTCACAATGTTTATGGCTTAATTAATCTGCTTCTCCAAAATTTGACTCTTTAATATTTTGAAATGACTTCATAGATATTTTTATCATTCAACATGGAAGACTGTTGGGTTACATGTTCTGAATTTAATTTATACAGTATTGCCTCTGGAAGGATGTTGCTATAGATACATAGATATAGATACAACATTTCCATTTTCCCATTTACAGTTTCACTGATACTGTAGTAGAAAAAACAAATTATCATTCAACACATTTGAACATTTTCATATCTGAGTGCCTATACAAAAATAAATGTGAAAAGGTATTAACTGATATAACTTCTTTTCTAGGCAGATATGCTGAAAGCATCTGATGACTTCAAAATATATAAGCAAGGAAAATTAAGGAACACACAACTAGAGCTTTCTGATTAGCTTTTAATTCTTTTTTTTTTAACCATCAATTACTTGGAGATTGGAGGGATTGAGATAGTCAATTTTTTAAAGTACCTTTTGTAGAGAATAGCCTAGGCAAGACCTTAAATAACATGAAGATCATGGCTCATTGGAGAGCACAGGGGACCAATGTCTGAAAGGTCAAAATTCTATTCCCAGTTTCTCCTATTTGCTCTTTTATGGAGCAAATTAGAGAAGTGAATGACCCAGTAGAAGTTTTATGCCTTTGGAGGCTACTTCTATTCAAACCTCTATTGATCCTTTCATATTTTGGGGGAACAGAAGGAGCAGAACAATGAATATACTTGCCTTACAGAGAGCACAAAAACTGTAAGATGCTTTATCAACTTTTTCCCACAAGAGAAAGATCACTAAGAGCAGATTCACCAAACTTCTCTCCCAAGGAAGTTATTTGTTTTTCCCACACTTGTGTTGAGAACTGGTCTATGTCAATTGGGTCATAAAGTCTTTTTAGTGGATAGCCGTACCAACCAAAACACTTGAGGTGACTGAGTGACCACCCCCTCAAACTTGCTTCAAGTTAAAATTAGAGCAAATCAGGACAATTCTGCCTCATATATTGATATTTATCATACAAACATTTATTAACAAACAGGAACAAGGCATTTGTACAATTTGTTCTGTGAGATACTGAAGTCCCAATTCTCCATTCTTATAGGGGATCCCTAAATATCTTTCCTGAAAAAATATCATTTGAGGAAGCCTAAACAACATCCAGAGAGCCAGGAGTGTATAGCCTTGCAGGCCACACAATCAGACATCTTCAGATTAACTGTCCCAACCACTTAGGGATTATTGAGGGATTAGAATCCATCCCTCAAGTGACAGGCTAGCTATAGGCCTCTCTGCATTCCTATACTCTGATTATGCAAGAGGAGAAAGTTATCACCAAAATATTTTAGCTAATCCACATATCTTGAATGCCACTAATCTCACCAATGAGGATCCACTTCTAAACCCATTATGCTGGCTAACAATTCACCAATTTAACCAATGGAATTCCTTTTCTGCTGCTGATCATTCTAATTATTAAAGCTTCTGAATGTCCATCAACAGAGAAATGGATAAAGAAGATGTGGTACATAAGTACAATGAAATATTACTCAGCCATAAAACGGAATGAAATTGGGTCATTTGTAGAGATGTAGATGGACCTAGAGACTGTCATAAACAGTGAAGTGAGTCAGAAAGAGATATACAAATACCGTGTATTAACGCATATATGTGGAATCTAAAAAATATGGTATAGATGATCTTATTTGCAAAGCAGAAATAGAGACAGACACAGAGAACAAACGTATGGATACCAAGGGAAGAGGCTGGTGGGGTGAATTGGGAGATGGGAATTGACATATATATATTATGGGTACTATGTCTAAAATAGGTAACTGATGAGAACTTATTGTATAGCACAGGGAACTCTACTCAGTGCTCTGCAGTGACCTAAATGGGAAGGAAATACAAAAAAAGAGGGGCTATATATACGTGTAGTTGATTCACTTTGCTATACAGTAGAAACTAACACAACATTGTAAAGCAACTGTACACCAATAAAAAAATAATAAACCTTCTTATATTGATCCCATATAAATAGCTAAATCAGTTGTATCAATGCCCCCTGGAGTCTGGGCTTCCTTTTAGAATGCTAGTGAGCCATCACTGAGCTGTAAAATCCCAATAACTGATCATCACATTGAAAGTGTAATGTAGGAGGAGCATCAAGATGGCAAAAGAGTAAGACGCAGAGATCACCTTCCTTCCCATAAATACATCAGAAATACATCTACACGTGGAACATCTCATACAGAACACCTACTGAAGGCTGGCAGAAGACCTCAGACCCCCCAAAAGGCAAGAAACTCCCCACGTACTTGGGTAGGGCAAAAGAAAAAACAGAGACAAAAGAACAAGGATGGGACCTGCACCAGTGGGAGGGAGCTGTGGAGGAGGAAAGGTTTCCACACACTAGGAAGCCCCTTCACTGGCTGAGATGGCAGGTGGTGGAGGAGGGAAGCTTCAGAGCCATGGAAGAGAGCACAGCAACAGGGGTGCAGACAGCAAAGTGGAGAGATTCCCGCACAGAGGATCGGTGCCGACCAGCACTCACCAGCCCAACAGGCTTGTCTGCTCACCCACCGGGGCAGGTGGGGGCTGGAAGCTGAGGCTCGGGCTTTGGAGGTCGGATCCCAGGGAGAGGACTGGGGTTGGCTGCGTGAACACAGCCTGAAGGGGGCTAGTGCTCCACAGCTAGCCGGGAGGGAGTCCAGGAAAAAGCTTGGACCTGCCGAAAAGGCAAGAGACTTTTTCTTGCCTCTTTGTTTCCTGGTGCGCTAGGAGAGGGGATTAAGAGCGCTGCTTAAAGGAGCTCCAGGGACAGGCGTGAGCCGTGGCTATCAGCGTGGACCCCAGAGACGGGCATAGGATGCTAAGGCTGCTGCTGCCGCCACCAAGAAGCCTGTGTGCCAGCACAGGTCACTATCCACACCTCCCCTCCCGGTAGCCTGTGCAGCCCGCCACTGCCAGGGTCCCGGGATCCAGGGACAACTTCCCCAGGAGAACGCACGGCGCGCCTCAGGCTGGAGCAATGCCACGCTGGCCTCTACCTCTGCAGGCTCGCCCCGCATCCGCACCCCTCCCTCCCCCTGGCCTGAGTGAACCAGAGCCCCCGAATCAGCGGCTCCTTTAACCCCGTCCTGTCTGAGCAAAGAACAGATGCCCTCCGCCAACCTACACACAGAGGCGCGGACAAATCCAAAGCGTAGCCCCAAGAGCTGTGCGATAAAAGAAGAGAAAGGGAAATCTCTCCCAGCAGCCTCAGAAACAGCGGATTAAATCTCCACAATCAACTTGATGTACCCTGCATCTGTGGAATACATGAATAGACAACGAATCATCCCAAATTGAGGAGGTGGACTTTGGAGCAATGACATATATATTTTTCCCCTTTTTCTTTTTGTGAGTGTGTATGTGTATGATTCTGTGTGTGATTTTGTCTGTAAAACTTTGCTTTTACCATTTGTGCTAGGTTTCTGTCTGTCCGTTTTTGTTTTTTATCACTTAAAAAAGTTTTTTTCTTAATAGTTATTTTTTATTTTAATAACTTTATTTTATTTTACTTTATTTTATTTTATCTTCTTCTTTCTTTATTTCTTTTTATCTCCCATTTATTCTGAGCCGTGTGGAGGACAGGCTCTTGGTGCTCCGGCCAGGAGTCAGTCCTGTGCCTCTGAGGTGGGAGAGACAACTTCAGGACACTGGTCCACAAGAGACGTCCCAGCTCCACATAATATCAAACGGCAAAAATCTCCCAGAGATCTCAATGCCAAGACCCAGCTCCACTCAACGACCAGCAAGTTACAGTGCAGGACACCCTATGCCAAACAACTAGCAAGACAGGAACACAACCCCACCCATTAGCAGAGAGGATGCCTAAAATCATAATAAGGCCACAGACACCCCCAAACTCACCACCAGACATGGACGTACCCACCAGAAAGATAAAATCCAGCCTCATCCACCAGAACACAGGCACTGGTCCCCTCCACCAGGAAGCCTACACAACCCACTGAACCAAACTTAGCCACTGGGAACGCACAACAAAAACAATGGAAACTACGAACATGCAGCCTGCGAAAAGAAGACCCCAAACACAGTAAGTTAAGCAAAATGAGAAGAAAGAGAAACACACAGCAGATGAGGGAGCAAGGCAAAAACCAACCAGACCTAACAAATGAAGAGGAAGTAGGCAGTCTACCTGAAAAAGAATTCAGAATAATGATAGTAAAGGTGATCCAAAGTCTTGGAAATAGAATGGAGAAAAAACAAGAAACGTTTAACAAGGACCTAGAAGAAGTGAAGAGCAAAAAAACAGAGATGAACAACACAATAAATGAAACTAAAAATTCTCTAGAAGAGATCAATAGCAGAATAACTGAGGCAGAAGAATGGATAAGTGACCTGGAAGATAAAATATTGGAAATAACTACTGCAGAGCAGAATAAAGAAAAAAGAATGAAAACAATTGAAGACAGTCTCAGAGACCTCTGGGACAATATTAAACACACCAACATTCGAATTATAGGGGTCCCAGAAGAAGAAGAGAAAAAGAAAGGGACTGAGAAAATATTTCAAGAGATTATAGTTGAAAACTTCCCTAATATAGGAAAGGAAATAATTAATCAAATCCAGGAAGCACAGAGTCCCATACAGGAAAAATCCAAGGAGAAACATGCAAAGACACATATTAATCAAACTATCAGAAATTAAGTACAAAGATCAAATATTAAAAGCAGCAAGGGAAAAACAACAAATAACACATATGGGAATCCCCATAATGTTAACAGCTGATCTTTCAGCAGAAATTCTGCAAGCCAGAAGGGAGTGGCAGGATATATTTACAGTGATGAAAGAGAAAAACCGACAACCAAGATTACTCTACCCAGCAAGGATCTCATTCAGATTTAACAGAAAAATTAAAAGCTTTACAGACAAGCAAAAGGTAAGAGAATTCAGCACCACCAAATCAGCTTTACAACAAATGCTAAAGGAACTTCTCTAGGCAGGAAACACAAGAGAAGTAAAGGACCTACAATAAGAAACCCAAAACAATTAACAAAATGGGAAAAGGAACATACATATCGATAATTACCTTAAATGTAAATGGATTAAATGCTCCAACCAAAAGACATAGACTGGCTGAATGGATACAAAAACAAGACCCATATATATTCTGTCTACAAGAGACCCACTTCAGACCTAGGGATACATACAGACTGAAAGTGAGGGGATGGAAATAGATATTCCATGCAAATGGAAATCAAGAGTAAGCTGCTGGAGTAGCAATTCTCATATCAGGCAAAATAGACTTGAAAGCAAAGACTATTACAAGAGACAAAGAAGGACACTACATAATGATCAAGGGATCGATCCAAGAAGAAGATATAACAATTGTAAATATTTATGCACCCAACATAGGAGCACCTCAATACATAAGGCAAATACTAACAGCCATAAAAGGGGAAATCGACAGTAACACATTCATAGTAGGGGACTTTAACACTCCACTTTCACCCATGGACAGATCATCCAAAATGAAAATAAATAAGGAAACACAAGCTTTAAATGATACATTAAACAAGATGGACTTAATTGATATTTATAGGACATTCCATGCAAAAACAACAGAATACACATTTTTCTCAAGTGCTCATGTAATATTCTCCAGGATACATCATATCTTGGGTCACAAATCAAGCCTTGGTAAATTTAAGAAAATTGAAATCGTATCAAGTATCTTTTCCGACAACAATGCTATGACTAGATATCAATGACAGGAAAATATCTGTAAGAAATACAAACACATGGAGGCTAAACAACACACTACTTAATAACCAAGAGATCACTGAAGAAATCAAAGAGGAAATGAAAAAATACCTAGAGACAAGTGACAATGAAAACACAGTGACACCAAACATATGGGATGCAGCAAAGGCAGTTCTAAGAGGGAGGTTTATAGCTATACAAGCCTAGCTTGAGAAACAAGGAACATCTCAAATAAACAACGTAACCTTACACCTAAAGCAATTAGAGAAAGAAGAACAAAATACCACAAAGTTAGCAGAAGGAAAGAAATCATAAAGATCAGATCAGAAATAAATGAAAAAAAATGAAGGAAACAATAGCAAAGATCAATGAAATTAAAAGCTGGTTCTTTGAGAAGATAAACAAAATTGATAAACCATTAGCCAGAATTATCAAGAAAAAAAGGAAGAAGACTCAAATCAATAGAATTAGAAATTAAAAAGGAGAGGTAACAACTGACATTACAGAAATACAAAGGATCATGAGAGATTACTACAAGCAACTCTATGCCAATAAAATGGACAACCTGGAAGAAAGGGACGAATTCTTAGAAATGCACAACCTTCTGAGACTGAACCAGGAAGAAATAGAGAATATGAACAGACCAATCACAAGCACTGAAATTGAAACTGTGATTAAAAATCTTCCAACAGGGCTTCCCTGGTGGCGCAGTGTTGAGAGTCCGCCTGCCGATGCAGGGGACATGGGTTCGTGCCCCAGTCCGGAAAGATCCCACATGCCGCGGAGCGGCTGGGCCCGTGAGCCATGGCCACTGAGCCTGCGCGTCCGGAGCCTGTGCTCTGCAACGGGAGAGGCCACAACAGTGAGAGGCCCGCGTACCGCAAAAAAAAAAAAAACAAAAAAATCTTCCAACAAACAAAAGCCCAGGACCAGATGGCTTCACAGGTGAATTCTATCAAACATTTAGAGAAGAGCTAACACCTATCCTTCTCAAACTCTTCCAAAATATAGCAGAGGGAGGAACACTCCCAAACTCATTCTACGAGGCCACCATCACTCTGATACCAAAACCAGATAAAGATGTCACAAAGAAAGAAGACGACAGGCCAATATCACTGATGAACATAGATGCAAAAATCCTCAACAAAATAGTAGCAAACAGAATCCAACAGTACATTAAAAGGATCATACATTATGATCAAGTGGGGTCTATCCCAGGAATGCAAGGATTCTTCAATATGCACAAATCAGTCAACATGATACACCATATTAACAAACTGAAGGAAAAAACCATATGATCATCTCAATAGATGCAGAGAAAGCTTTTGACAAAATTCAACACCCATTTATGATAAAAACCCTGCAGAAAGTAGGCATATAGGGAACTTTCCTCAGCATAATAAAGGCTATATATGACAAACCCATAGCCACCATCATCCTCAATGGTGAAAAACTGAAATCATTTCCATGAAGATCAGGAACTAGACAAGGTTGCCCACTCTCACCACTCTTATTCAACATAGTTTAGCCACAGAAATCAGAGAAGAAAAAGAAATAAAAGGAATACAAATTGGAAAAGAAGAAGTAAAGCTGTCACTGCTTGCAGATGACATGATACTATACATAGAGAATCCTAAAGATGCTACCAGAAAACTACTAGGGCTAATCAATGAATTTGGTAAAGTAGCAGGTTACAAAATTAATGCACAGAAATCTCTTGGATTCCTATACACTATTGATGAAAAATCTGAAAGTGAAATTAAGAAAACACTCCTATTTACCATTGCAACAATAAGAATAAAATATCTAGGAATAAACCTACCTAAGGAGACGAATGACCTGTATGCAGAAAACTCTAAGACACTGATGAAAGAAATTAAAGATGATACAAATAGATGGAGAGATATGCCATGTTCTTGGATTGGAAGAATCAACATTGTGAAAATGATTCTAATACCCAAAACAATCTACAGATTCAATGCAATCCCTATCAGACTACCACTGGCATTTTTCACAGAATTAGAACAAAAAATTTCACAATTTGTATGGCAACGCAAAAGACCCCGAATAGCCAAAGCAATCTTGAGAAAGAAAAACGGAGCTGGAGGAATCAGGCTCCCTAACCTCAGACAATTCTACAAAGCTACATTAACCAAGACAGTATGGTACTGGCACAAAAACAGAAATATAGATCAATGGAACAGGATAGAAAGCCCAGATATAAACCCACGCACATATGGTCACCTTATCTTTGATAAAGGAGCCAAAAATATACAGTGGAGAAAAGACAGCCTCTTCAATAAGTGGTACTGTGAAAACTGGACAGCTACATGTAAAAGAATGAAATGAGAACACTCCCTAACACCATACTCAAAAATAAATTCAAAATGGATTAAAGACCGAAATGTAAGTCCAGACACCATCAGACTCTCAGAGGAAAACATAGGCAGAACATTGTATGACATAAATCACAGAAAGATCCTTTTTGACCCACCTCCTAGAGAAATAGAAATAAAAACAAAAATAAACAAATGGGATCTAATGAAACTTAAAAGCTTTTGCACAGCAAAGGAAACCATAAACAAGATGAAAAGACAACCCTCAGAATGAGAGAAAATATTTGCAAATGAAGCAACTGACAAAGGATTAATCTCCAAAATTTATAAGCAGCTCATGCAGCTCAATATCAAAAAAACAAGCAACCCAATCAAAAAATGGGCTAAAGACCGAAACAGACATTTCTCCAAAGAAGATATACAGATTGCCAACAAACACATGAAAGAATGCTCAACATCATTAATCATTAGAGAAATGCAAGTCAAAATTACAATGAGATATCATCTCACACCGGTCAGAATGGCCATCATCAAAAAATGTACAAACAATAAATGGTGGAGTGGGTGTGGAGAAAAGGGAACCCTCTTGCACTGTTGGTGGGAATGTATGTTGATAAGCCACTATGGAGAACAGTATGGAGGTTCATTAAAAAACTAAAAATAGAACTACCGTATGACCCAGCCATCCCACTACTGGGCATATACCCTGAGAAAACCATAATTCAAAAAGAGTCATGTGCCAAAATGTTCATTGCAGCTCTATTTACAATAGCCAGGACATGGAAGCAATCTAAGTGTCCATCAACAGATGAATTTGTAAAAATGTGGCACATATATACTATTACTCAGCCATAAAAAGGAACAAAACTGAGTTATTTGTAGTGAGGTGGATGGACCTAGAGACTGTCATACAGAGTGAAGTAAGTCAGAAATAGAAAAACAAATACTGTATGCTAACACATATATATGGAATCTAAAAAAAAGAAAAGAAAATGGTCAGATGAACCTCGGGGCCAGACGGGAGTAAAGATGTAGACCTACTAGAGAGTAGACTTGAGGATACAGGGAGGGAGAAGGGGAAGCTGGGACAAAGTGAGTGAGTGGCATGGACATATATACACTACCAAATGTAAAATAGCTAGTGGGAAGCAGCTGCATAGCACAGAGAGATCAGCTCGGTGCTTTGTGACCACCTAGAGGGGTGGGATAGGGAGGGTGGGAGGGAGGGAGATGCAAGAGAGAAGAGATATGGGGACATATGTATATGTATAACTGATTCACTTTGTTATAAAGCAGAAACTGACACACCATTGTAAAGCAATTATACTCTAATAAAGATGTTAAAAAATTTTTTTTAATTTTTAAAAACAAAGTGTAGTATATACTATGTAATTTACAGTAAATTACAGACATCATAGCGTTACAGCAAATCTCTAAGATACAAGATCTTTTGTGGTGCCGTTGTTCTATTATCTGCCTTCCTCTTTTTTTTCTTTTCCTTTATGCCTATGCTCTCCTTTATGCTAATAGGCATTCTCTTTTGGCTTCTTCTCTTCAATTTGTCGGTCAGTATGTCTCTGATTTCTTATGTTGGGCTTCCTAGGAAATAAGCTTTTCCTGTTACTACCTACATTGATAATTTCTCCAAAAGAGGTCTCTAGACCACCTGCTTCAGAATCATGTGGGATAAACTGTTAAAAATGCATATTCCCAAGGAGCACCTCTGAGGTTTCTTTCGAAATCTGCAGTTTTAACAGACACACCTTCTTCATGGTTTTTATACACACTAATGTTTAAAAACACATTCTATTTCGCATGTTCCAGTCAAGTAGTAAGATTCGTATCAAACATAAACTGTGTGCAGATGGTTTTTATTTGGTATTTTTACTTGGTTCATCTACTTTTCAGCACATTGTGGAACCTTCATAAATATTCAATAACTGTAAGGCAAACTCTCAATTATTCAGGTGTGAATTAACTAGCTGATGGATTATCCAAGCTCTCAGCTTCTTCTGCCTTCTTCTTAATGTGTTGTGGCTATTTCTGTGGGCACAAATCACTCATCTGTTGCAACTTGTTAGCAAGTTTGATAAAAGGCTGAGTTTCTAGGCATATTGAAATGAAGTTGGGGGTTTTCTGTGTAATAAATATCCTACCCAGAAGGACTACCCCTTCTGCAGGTAATGAAGAGCTAGCTATAATATTTACCAGTCAAACAAGGGCAGAAAACACTGGCCTGACCCTTTTGGTGGGAAATAAAATTCTTCATAATTGCTGTAACAAGTTATAATACATATTCTTAAATATCCACACAAAACACCATAAATACAGCTAGAATATCAGGTAATTAAACAGAGGGTAAAAATTGCTTCCCACAAGGGTTTCAAAATGCCATTGATAGTATGCTTAGACAAAATAGGGAAGAAGTTAAACAAAAAGGGACAAAGAAAATCCTTTCTTCTCAGTTACATCCACACAAATACAGTAGAAAACAGAATATTTGGCCATCTCTAATAAGATTTATCTACTTCACCACTTTTTCCATCTCTTACGCATAGTTCTTTCCATATATGTGATCTGCGTATGAGAACTATGTGTTGGAAAGTGTGGGTTTATGAGACCATATTCAGTTGGATTATGCAAGTGGCAAAGTCCTTGATGGAAGTCAAATATAATATGCTTAATTCACACACTGCCTTATTATTCTTTAATATCGAGTCTCCTTGCTGTAATCTTGGTATTGTTTGCATGGAAGATAGTGCTTTAGATAGACTCAGGCCAAAATGATTTAATGCTTTTTTTAAGTGCTCTATATAAGCAGGAACTGTTAAGAAACTGCTGCAGGAGTCTTGGGGTAAAAGATGAAATCCTAGCATAGATTTTCAATATCAAAAAGAAAAAAAAGTAGGAATAGAAGCTATGATTTTTATAATTTTCTTTCCAAAAGGTTTAACCTCGTTCCCTATGCACACTGCAAAGTTGTTTAGATTCTCATTTCAGTCAGAATACCTTTGACTGCCCCAGTGTAGCTGCTGAAAACTTGACTTAGGATATACCGTGCACTAGTGGATTATGCAGTCCATCATTGTTCCTGAAAGGATGAGCACTTTGTGATTTCCAGATGAAAAATGGAAAAGGTTCAAAGAATCTACTTAAATCCCAATTAAACTTAGATCCAAAATTGTATTGTTCGTTTCCTAGCCAAAGGAATTAAATTATATAACAAGTCTTTTTCAATTCCAGTTTCAAGTTCTGGTTCTTACCTATTAAATCACCCAAAGTCCTTTTACGGGTCTACCAAATAATACTACAACTTCCAACTCTAAAGAATGCTACTTTCTGCTGCATACTTCTTGCCTTTATAATGATAATCCCATGCTTTTCTCCCTGCATCTCCTCTCTGAATAGTGACAGCTATGACCAGTCCTTTTTCCAAACTATTCTTATTTCTGCAAATTAGGTGAGTTTTTTGGCTTTCAAGACCAGTGCTTTATTTACTATAATTCGTTTTACATGTTGAGAGGAGTAGGGGGGTAGTTATTGGAAGTTTAGGAAGAAAAGAAGACTTGCACGGTCACTGAAAATAGTGAAGATCCCATGGAGGCAAAATAGACAAATGCATCGAGGAGAGTGGAAGTATACTGCTGCATCCCTAGCCTACGATATTTTTGGTTTTTAAAGAAAGACAGAGAAAAAGGAAGGAGAAAGAAGGAAATTTTAAAAAGTGGGAGGAAAGAGGAAGGGAGAAGGGGAAGGAGCCCTTTATAGGAAGGAGGGATGGAAGGAGGAGGGAAAATATACCTTTGAACGTGTCAAAGTGAGTGCTCCTTAGATCCTGCTAAGATTGATTTTGTTACCATTTTGTATAAGCGACTTCTCTCAGGGTCATGTGAGAGCAGAAACTTATTCCTCACTCTGAAAAACTAAACTATATACTTTTCCTTAAAATTGATTTTGCTGAAATGGATTTTTCATATTGAAACCTCAGCTTTGATTCACTTGGATTCCAAAGTGAAAATGATCTGGGTAGTGAGAAGGAAAAGGAAACTTCACCAGGTAAAACTTCCACATACCTCATAGCAGAAGTGTGCAGAACTGAGTCTCTGTAAATAAAATGCCTGTACGCCTGACCGTTTAAAAAAAAAAAAAGTCCCTAAGGAGACTGGCGATTAATAGGACCCTGTGGAGAATTCTCTTTTTTTTTTTTTTTTTTTTTTTTTTTTTTTTTATGCGTTACGCGGGCCTCTCACTGTTGTGGCCTCTCCCGTTGCGGAGGACAGGCTCCGGACGCGCAGGCTCAGCGGCCATGGCCCACGGGCCCAGCCGCTCCGCGGCACGCGGGATCCTCCCAGACCGGGGCACGAACCCGCGTCCCCCGCATCGGCAGGCGGACTCTCAACCACTGCGCCACCAGGGAAGCCCGAGAATTCTCTTTTTAAATAAAGAAACTTCTTTAAAGATTAATTATCCTCACACTACTTCCTTATCACTAGTTTGTGTTTCTTTTCTTTAAAGTCAGAGTTGCAAGCATTTGGTTTGTAAAAACTCATTTCTGAGATATTACTTCAATAACCTCAATGTGAAAAGAAGCTGAAGTGTAGAAGGGAAACATAGAGACAGGAAGAGGGAGAAAGAGAAGGAAGAAGAAGAGACCCAGGAAGGACAGTGACATGAATATTCCAACAAATTCCAGACATGGCAGGAGAGGAGAGGAGATAAAACCATTGCTTTGAATCAATAATATCCCCATCCACTTTTCACTGATGGAAGATGAGCTGAATTAGTAGTTATTGAAACATGAGCCTCCTCTGTGTTTCTCTGGCAGTTCTGGGATGTCTTGCCAGCAGCCTAACCTAATCTGGCAGAAAACAGGTTAGGGTCAGGTTGAGACTATTAATCCCACTCTAGGTCACATGTAAGGATGGGTGTACCACAATTTGAGGACCTCAAAACAAGCTTTCACAAGAAAAGGCCCCCAAATCAGGATAACCCTTATTCCACGGGCCTCTGTAGACTGGGCCATTGACCAAGTCCATCCTCTTAAGAATCTATTTGCTCTGGATTTGATGTACTTCTGAGCATATGGAGGAGCAAAGGCCTCACGCCCCAGCCTGGTAGTCCAGGGCCATCTCAACCAACTTTTACCTGACATATGTCTGACTGCTCTAACAAAAACTGCATCTTGCTTCCCGCAATAATTTTTAATTATAACTCTACTATAACAAGAATATATTTTACCCTTGATTTAAATAATATAACTTATGTAGTAGTAAGGGGTAAAAGCTTTTCCAAAAGTCTTTAAATATTCCAAAGAAAAGAGTGGTATTTTGTAAGAAAGAGCTATACTTAAAATGATGTGAATGCAAAAAAACAAAGAAATCGAAAAGCTAAGCATAGCACTCTACCGAAGGAAAAACAAAAAAAGAAAAAATCCTAGATGATTAGGTAGTGATTCATTGCCCGAGAAATATGTCTAAGTGAGTGGTAATGGAAGCATATTAACAGCACCGTGTTCCTTTTCTAAGTATCTGAAACTGTATTCCAACCAAGTGCACATGTTGTCTCAATTCTACTACCCACCTAAGGATTTTAATAAGGCTACATTGATCCACACCAGCTCGCTCACTAACGCTTTATAACACACTCGGGCAAAAACGGTTGCAATGTACTTCTCAGCAATTCCTTTTTATCCATTTGAGCATGCAGTTTTTAAGAATATTTGGGTACTTCTGGCTGTACAAAATAATTTTCCTTTTAGGCAATAAAATAATTTACCTAATCATTTTATTAATTAATAAGCCCATATTCTGCCTTTTCAACCTAAAAAAGATGAAACCAAATTTTCTCTAGACAGGACCACCAGCTTCTGCTGGTTTCTGCTAGTGTTGTAGCCCTGTGACTTAGAGGAATCAGGAAAATTTAATTACTGAGTTTGAAGCAAGTCCTTGAAAAATACAGTACAATGGCTTCTGCTTATTGCAACCACTTTAGGAAATGGTTATTTGAGTCTAATAACTGACTGATTCAATTAAAAGGAGACAGGAAAACCATTTGCTGAAGCAGGCGCTCTGTTTCTTACTGCTGTCATCTAAAGCACATCTCTTAAGCCACAACCTTGCAAGCTGTGGTTCTCCATCTTTTCCCATCCTACTTTATTTGAAGACTATGGTGCAAACCCATTTTTTTTACTCACTTCACCAAGAATCCTCAGCTAGGAGGTGTGGTGTGCTTCGGAATTCGGGGTGAGATTACATGAGCAATAAAACCTTGCAAGATTCTAATATATCAAGATACACAGCCATATGGGGATTCTTGCTCCCATTCAGATGAAAATCACATCTCTGGGGTCTGTGCTTTGCGGGAGACAAACTATTGAATAAGAAACAACAATACACTGTTATTCATTTAATTCACAACAAGAAGAGCAGAAGGCAGTCAGAGACCTGCTTCAATTCTGGTTTTATGGTTATACAAAACCCGCAGACCTTGGATGGGAAGTTTAAAGAGTAACAATGACCCAGTGGAAAGTGACAACCCAAAGAATCTACATAGCATAACTCTTGTTTTGGACCCTAGAAGACCAAAATGTAACTTTATTAGCATAACTTTGGAATTCACTTTATGATACAAGGGGGTAATAAACTTATCTGAAACACTTGTTCTCTACAATCTCAGAATATCTATCTATATACCTTATAAGAACAAAACCTAATTTATTACATCA
Organism: Phocoena sinus; assembly: GCF_008692025.1. Lineage (NCBI taxonomy): Eukaryota > Metazoa > Chordata > Mammalia > Artiodactyla > Phocoenidae > Phocoena > Phocoena sinus. The sequence goes on along the minus strand of NC_045766.1, from coordinate 99,420,413 downwards.
GATCTTTTAATTGAACTTCAGGAATGCTTACGTGGTTAAATTAAATCTTTAATCAGAAGTAGATTATTGTTGTAATGGATGTCAGCCTGTAGTCTTTTAACTTAAAAGGCAAAAGAATGGCTGACTTATCTATATTCTAAAATGTATGCAGGAGTAAAAAGAAAAAATGTAAGTGATTAAAAGTGATCCAATTCTGGGTGTATTCTTAAGGTAGAACCAACAACATTCCTGTTGCACTGGATATGAGAAAAAAAAATTTTAAAGGAAAATTCCAAGGCTTCCTAGTCTACCTAAAAGAGAAGAATACACGGAGGAGCAGTTAGAGAGCAAAAATAATTGCTTGATTTTAGATATGTTAAGTTTTATGTGCCAATCATACATCCAAGGGAAGATGTTGAGTGGAAAGGTATATATAAGGCTAGAGTTGAGGGAAGAGATCCAGGCTGGGGATATACATTTGGGAGTCACTGGCATATCAGTGATATTTAGAGCCATGAGACTGGATGAAATTGCCAAGAAATAAGAGGAGTCCTGGGGCACTCTGAGCTGAGAGGTTGAGAACAGGATGAGGAGATTAGCGAGAGGGAATAATCGTCAAGGCAGAAGAAAAGTGAAGAATGGGTGGTGTCCAGGGATAAAAGTGAAAAAAAGTATTTCAAGGAGAAAGGAGTTATCAAGGAAGAACTGACAATTTGATTTAGCAAAAAGGAGGTCATTAGTGTCTTTGAAAGAGTAGTTTCAGCAAAGCAATGGAGGTAAAGGTTTGATTGAAATGGATTTAAAGGAAAATGAGGGGAGAAGCATTGAAGCCAGGAAGTACAGATAACTTCTGAGGAGTTTTGCTATACAGGGAAACAGAGACATGGGGCACCAGCTGGAAGGAGAAATTAGGTCAGTAGAACTTTTCTAAGGTCATAGTATGCTATGACCTTTCTCTCAAGAGAAAAAGAACAGTGCAGATTTCCTGAAATTATGTCCTTGAGAATAGAATATAATGCACAAGAGGAATGATTGACTTTAGATGGGAGTAAGAACTGTTCATCTCAAGTACTAGAAAGAAAACAGAGTACATGAGTCCAGATGTGGTCATGCCAGTTTGTTGAAATTCTCTTCAGGATAACTATTTTCTCAATCATGTTAGAAATATAATCAGTTAAAATTGAGGGTGAGATAGGAAGTGTTAAGAAGAAAGGATTTGATATGGAATACTCATCAGGAGAGTAGGAAAGTTACCTAGGGTTTTGCCATCCTAAGTGGCAACCACTAAACATATGTATCTATTGAACACTGAAATGTGACTTGTGTAATTGAGAAACTGAATTTTTTATTGTACTTAATTTTCATTAATTTTGATTTAAAAATTGATGCTCATTCCATTCTTTTGAAAAATCTCAGAATGTTTGGAAAAGCTTGAGTATGTAATTCTATGGTTTCAATCATAAATTTTATAGAATTTAATACAGATCAAGCATTTTTAAATTGAGAAGTGCTCTCTGTATAAGATACACACCAGATTTCATAGAATGAAAAAAAAAGTGAGCTATCTCATTAATATTTTATATTCATTATGTTGAAATAATACTTAAGTGTATTGGATTAAATAAAATATATTTATTTTAATTTAACCTTTTTACTCTATTTTTAATGTGCCTGCTAGAAAATTTTAAATTACACATATGGCTCACATTATATTTCTGTTGGAAAATGTGGGCCAAGTAATATGGAATATGCTTCACTCCTGCTATGGAGGTAAAGAATCCCAGGAAGGTGATTCAGTTCTCCCTTTACTAGCACTTGACCTAAAAGCTTAGCATTTAAAGTGAGAGAAGTAAAATCTTCCATATCATTGTGTTTTGTCTGTTTCTCCCAGGACCCTAATAGTTTTGCTTTATATATTTTGATGTTGGCTATTTGATATACAAAATTTTGTAACTGTTATTTTCATTCTTTTTAATATGACTAGTACAAACCCTAATTTCACTTTTGTTTTGATTGATGTGGGATATTTTTATACATTCTTTTACATTTAATCTTAGTGAGTCATTTTATTTTGGATATATGTCTTACAAACAGCACATAGTTAGGTGAATGTGTACATACATGTATGCATGAGACTCAATCTGAGTCTCTATCTTTTAATAAATAATTTAACACATCTTCATTTATTACAGTAACTGATATGCTTATTGTTACTTCTGTCATCTTAGTTTTCCAAACTGTCTTTTATTTTCCTAGTTTTGCTACATTAATCAAAATAACTCTGCTTATTTATGATTCATTAGTGAGTTAGTTGTCTACTAGTAGTTACCTTAAATTGCTTTTAACACATATTTTGTATCCCTACCCTATCAACTCTCAGAAAGGAATTTGCCTAGCTTTTACTTCTCCTGCACCACCACTTCTAAGATTTTAGCAATTAATCTGTAATCTATTTAACCCCTTTCTTCATTTCAGTGGGAATTTAGAATGTGGAGGGCTTAGTCACACACAGTCAGGTAGTTTCCATGAACTACAAGATAATCACGGAATTCTGTGTGTAGTAGTATACAAAGTGTATTAGTTCCCCAAAAGTGCCTAAACCAATAAATCACTACTTCTAATATGCAAAATGCATTCTGTGGTACTAGTGGGCATGATAAACAAGGTTGCAGGAAGCTGTTTAAAAGTAACTTTAAGTATCTCATGCCTGATTCATGTACTATAATATGGGACATGCTTAATGAAAGAATCATTAACTGGAATATAATTAGATGTTTAATTCAGTCCCTAGTCAATCATTTGTTTTTAAATACACCTAAGAGTAAATAACCTCAGCTATTCCGGTTTTTACCTTGATCTTGTCTTGAACATGAGTAGAGGGGCATCTGTGACATGTACAAAGAGGTACCAGACCCCTCAATATGCCAAAGCATCTTTCTTTGAGAAATGCTTTCCTGGGATACCCCAAAGATGGCCCCTTTTTAAGTTATTTTGAGTTTGTATTCCTGTGTTGTCGAGCGACACCAACTTATAAAAGGTTCTTAGAAGGCTCAACATTAAGACATTTGTTTAACCCTTTGTGATCCAAAGTATTTGACCATACAATTTTTTGCTTGCCTTACACTGGCAATTCATTTCCAATGGAACCTATTTTGGGAAATGTTGCTGCATGACGTCCTGTCGTGAAATAGTTAGAGGAGTCAATTTCACTTCTTTAGAGTTACACTTGATTACAGAGCTCCCAAACTACTTCTTATATTTTTGATGTCTTTTAGGGTTTTAATGAAATACCTGTCAGCCTTGACTTTCAGCTCCCCTTCCTCCCTCCCTGCTCAAATCTGCAAACAACTCAAATATAAACTCAATGGTGGGAAGGAACCAAGAGGTTGCAGCCGCAGGCACATGTACTCAGACTCACCTCTATTCTCTGATATCTAAGGATTCAGTAACATGTCAGGCTCATAATGCTCACTCCCTTATCCCTTACTGGGCTTTCTCTGAGAGAGTTGCCTTATGGAAGCAGACTTCTGGTGGGCCAGGCCCACGGTGTACCATGTAGACATACCTAGCCACGGCTCATGTTCTCTGGGATCCCTCAACAAGTGTGCATGTATGTGTCTCTAGTTAGACTCTCAATTCCTTGAAGGAAGCATCTGAGGACATGTTTACTTTTATATCTCTACTCTTTGCAATATAGGTGTTGCTGAATGAACAAGTCACAAAACAAATGTAAAAAGTGAAAAAATAGTTGGGTTCTCCAACTTCTCAATTATTTCAGAGGTAAGAATTTGAACAAAAATGCCAGGGCGTGAGCTTGTATCATCATGGTTTGTCTACATATCAGTTTCCAAATATTTGGCATATTGAGGTGTTTTAAATAAAAGGAGCCAAGAAGGAATGAAAAGTCTTTGTATTTTTACTTTTACAATGAAAATCTATTAAGTATTTTTTTGTAACTGCCCTACCATACACATGCATAGGAAAAATATACAGAATCAGCATCAGGGTTAACAAAAGGCAAAGGTAAGTAGGTAAAAACAAAAATGATAAGACGTTAGGTTCATGGATCAATATGAAAAAACAAATAGCCAAATAGAAAAACAGGAGAAAAGAAAGAGCAATTCACCAAATATGAAATACAAATGACAGTGAACATATAAAAAGCTGTTCAACCTCATTAGTAATCAGAAAAATGCAAACTAAAACAATAAGATTATATTTCCAACCATCAGACTGGCAGAAATTAAAAAGATTTATAATATCCAAAGCTGGCAATGATAAGTAAAAATAAGCACTTTCGTACACTGCTGGTGGGAGTATAAATTGATAAGACAGTTTTGAAGAGCATTTGACAGTATCACAAAATTTCAATTGTAACTTTTAGCCAACTAGAGCTCTTCCACAGAAATACTTTCACATGAGAACCAACTTATGCACAGGATATTGATAGCAACATTATTTATAATAAAGAAAAATTGAATGAAAATTGTGTCCTCCAATACAGTAATTTTAAATTAATAATTATACATTCATACAATAAAATATTATACAGATATTAAAAATAATGAAGCAGACTTTCATGGACTGACTTGGAAAACTCTGTAAAACATAGTGTTAAAGGAAAAAATTAAAAGCATATTGGAAATTTAAATTTTGAGCATAATATTTTTATATATACTTGTGTATGTTTATTCACTTAATAAATCTGTCACTTGCACAAGCTCTTTAAGCTACTCAGATATCTGATGCACTGATATGTTTTGAATTAAATACTACATTACAAATAAAGATGAGAAATATGCTAAAACAGGGTTGGTATAATACTCACCAAGCTTAACAGTTGTTCCTGACTAGGAGAGGGCTGAAGAGGATGTAATATGTTTTATTCTGTATAGTTCTGTATAGTTTGAATCCTTTGTAACAAAAATGTATGACACATGTAATTTTTAAAATATATTTGGTCTCTGGTAGCCATAACGTTTGTTACAGCCATCATATAAAGCCTGCCCAGCTTAACACTTACATGCCAAGCAGTTGAAAGTTTAGAATTACTGATTACAGAGATGCGAGCAGCATCACACACTGACTCTTAGGTACTAATGCACATTGTTCCTTAATGATGGGCTACCGGGGCAACCGGTCTAATTCAATAAATCCAGTCTATTCCTTCCCTTCTTACATAGACTACTCAGATCACCTGGTAGGCTATGAGGCAGTTAGCCAGTCCTTCTATACAACTCTGGTCAGTTGAAGGTTAAGTGATGAAAACCATCACAGCTTTAAAAGGTTGAAGGAATAGAGATGATGGTGAAATGTCTCAACTCTGATCCCTCTATAGATCACTTTTCAGAGTACCATGGGAAGCTAAAAATAAGATGTCTTAAGGAAAGTAAATAATCCCCAGGGATTAATAAGGTTATCTAAAAGTGTTAGTATTTACAACCCACCTGAAGCATGTACTTTCTTTAGTTGACCCTTCTCTTTATTGACATAAAGAACAGACAATGTCTATCTGTATCGCCACACAATTTTACAATGCTGAGCAAGTAACGTCTCAATTTCCTCTGTAGACAATGACTCCTCACTGCTCATCTTGAAAATCCTTTTGCAGGAGTAATGATCTCCCTCTTAAATTGTGGTTGAATCACTTGTGCTCAATAGAGGGTGCATTTAGTTCGAGCAATACATTTTCCAGCAGCATGAACACTAACACGGAAGCCCACTGTGCACAGTGCTCATGTCACATGGCTATTTTTCCAGTGAAGAATGCTGAAAAACTATCTAAGAGCTCATTTTCCTCTTGATTTGTCATCTGTATACCCTATGGACAGCTTGCCTGTCACTACTCAGTTGTTCAAAACAAAATACATTCTCTCATATTGGACGGTAAGAATTTATAAACACAGAGATGTCCCACCTAGTTACAGCTCAAATGGAACAAATGTTAGCAGCTGGCTGTCACCTGACTACATCTTAATAACAACAAAATCTTCCCTTCCATTTTGAATGCATTATTATAAATGTTATAGAAACTTTCTATAGTGCTTCCAGTTATTTTTATTCTGTATCTACATTTTTCAGTCAGAAACCATTAGAAAAATCTGTTTCCCCTTTAAGAAAAAAAGAGGTCTTAGAATACTTTCGAATTATAAATTTTAATTAACCTAAATTCTCCTAATGTCAGTTAACTCAGTCTTTATTGACACCATGCTCTTGTGAACATGTACAATTTTATTTGCATTAAGGTGATTTTTTTTTTTTTTTTTTTTTTTTGCCGTACGCTGGCCTCTCACTGTTGTGGCCTCTCCCGTTGCAGAGCACAGGCTCCGGACGCAGAGGTTCAGCGGCCATGGCTCACGGGCCCAGCCGCTCCGCGGCATGTGGGATTTTCCCCGACCGGGGCACGAACCCGTGTCCCCTGCATCGGCAGGGGGACTCTCAACCACTGCGCCACCAGGGAAGCCCTAAGGTGATATTTTAGTTCCTGACCATTGTATAAAAAAAAAGCCCTTTTCTGCAGTTGTCTGCCTTATATCACTACACTTTCTCTGATGTATGCAGCAACATTCATTTAATAAATATAGCTCCTGGTAATAACTGTTAATTGGGGAAAAATTATAGAAAATAAACAGCATAATAACCCCCAATACATTAGTGCAGATGTAGTAACTATAAAAGGATAATGAAATCACCCTCTGAGGATTCAGTTGCTTTTCACACGTGGACCAGAATTAAAGTAATAAAAAACGAAACTTTACAATTTTACAGAAAGGAGAGTAGCTGGCAACAGTTTGTCACAGTTTAATATGAAGCTTTCTAGCTTATTAAAAATTTTCTTTTTGAGTTCTGAATTCCCTGAAGCATTGTCAGTCCAGGAGCAAGTTAGCCCAAGGGTTGATTAATTTAGCTGCTCACCAGCCCCACAAAAAGCCTTACGTATTTCTTTCCATATTACTGCTCTGCCCCTCTATGGTCAGCATAGCTTTCTTTCTCGTTGCAAGATAGCTGCTGCAGTTCTAGTCATCCCATCCAGACTTCGTTACAGAGGAAGACGAGAAGTTGTCCACTAAGCATTCCCAGAAGCACCTCAGCTGACTTCTGCTAGTATTACATTGGCCAATGCCTCTTCCTAAATCAACCACAGGCAAAGAGAATAGGATTACCACCAGTGGTTTTGTGAATATGATTATGTGGAATAGGGTGAGTAACCCAACACAATCCTAGTCCTGCTCAAAAAAAAAGAAATAGTTTAGTGAGTGTTTATTGGATAGACATTAAAGAGTATTTGCTACTCCCTGAATTTACTGCATCTTTATATACATGTCCACCTCTCCATGAAAACGTACGCTGCCTGCGAGTGGGTGCTACTTTATATGTGCATTCGTATGTTCAAAGCATGTTAAATGTTCAGTAAATAACTCTCAATGAATGGATGAATGAATGAATATAAGAACAAGAATTTAATGCATAAGAATACAAGAAAATTTACTGGGACGTTAACAAAGCTTAAGTTTTAGAGGCTTCTTGTAAGAATCTAAGAAAAGCTATAGAAACATGTTCTTAGGATCATCTATTATAAAATCTGCAAAAGTAAGATATTTGGGGCTTCCCTGGTGGCGCAGTGGTTGAGAGTCCGCCTGCCGATGTAGAGGACTCGGGTTCGTGCCCCCGTCCGGGAAGATCCCACGTGCCGCAGAGTGGCTGGGCCCGTGAGCCGTGGCCGCTGAACCTGCACATCCGGAGCCTGTGCTCTGCAGCGGGAGAGGCCACAACAGTGAGGGGCCTGCGTACTGCAAAAAAAAAAAAAAAAAAAAGTAAGATATTTGAAGAGCAACTGGTTCAAATCACTGACTCCACTCTGACAGACTTTCCTCCATCACATTTCTCCCAGTGCTGGAGTGACCACAAGCATTTTGGGAATTCAGTTATCAGAAAGTTGAGTTGGGGATACATTTATTTTTAGTTCAGTGGGATATATTCATGCATTTCTAAGTCATTTCCATGTATAGTAATGTTACTGCTATCCACCTGGTATAGGAATGGTTTCCAGAAGTACCTCTCCACCCACCATGCTGAATCATTGCAAGATGATACAGAGGTGCAGGGCCAGAAACGTTAATATGATAGAACATTCCTTACAGGACCCAGCCCTGAAAGAATGTTAGCAGTAAACGAGCAACAAGGATTGAAAGGGAGGGAGGCAGAAACTGGTCTGTTTAAATTTTTTTCAATCAGATATATAAAATTATAAGTAAAGGATCCAGTTTTTATCAAGGTCCAATCAAAACAGAGTATCTCTCCTGTCAAAAATATATTTGATAATGCAGTGCATACAATTTTAAAAAACATCATAACTTTTCTCACTTTTAATGGGTACTGCATGAAACAATTGATCAGAATCCCTGTTTGTAAGAAACAAATCTGTAGTAGTAGTGAAAACAGCAAGTTTGCCTATAACAGCTAATATATTAAACTTGATAGGTTTTCTCAAATTTAGCAACCATCGTAAAAATTTACACAATATCACCTATAAAACGTTATGAAGCTGAAATAAATTTTTCTAAACTAATAATAAAACCAAATTTTGACCAACCATGATAAGGGAAAGATTGACCTTTTGTATTCTCTTTATAGAAAATTGTTATAAAACTGTTGTCAAATGAAGAGGTGAACAAAGTTATGTAGCCACAAATGAAGCCAATGGGTATGCCATTCCAATGTAGCAATAGCCTAAAATAAGAATAGTAGCTAATTCTTACTGAATGCTTTCTAAGGGATGTTGCATGTGTTTACTTCTTTAAGTGTATTTACAACAACTCAGTGAAGTTACCGTATATTCAGTATAGGCTATGTTATATAGCAGTAGCATATAATCCCCCAAATCTCAGTGGCTTAGTACAGTAAAGGTTTATTTCTTGCTCACTGTCTACATCCTGTAGCTAGAAATTGTGCTTTATATGGTTGTCACATAAAAACTTAGCTATGACAGTGCTTCTACCATCTGGAATATCTCCCGTCACTGTAACAAGGAGAAAGGGAATGACAAATAGCACATTGCCTCTTAAAAGCTTTGACTGGAAGTGACAACCATCATTTCTACTTACATTTTGTTGACCAAAGCAAGTCACATGGCCACACCTAAATTCAAAGAAGTTAGGCAAAAACAATCTCTCCTAGAATGAGAAGAACAAATAAATAGCTAATAATAATTTCTACAGGTACTATTATCACTAGTTGACATATAGGAAAACTGAAGCATAGAAAAAATTAACTAGGCAAAGATTATAGAAATAATAAAATATAAGACTAAGCTTCAAATGCAGGCTTCAGAATCCACAAGCTTAACTTCTACTTTAACTTCTACTTCTGCTATGCTTCCTCCTCCTTTGATGTACATTCTTTGGTAAATCCTAAGCCCTGGAATGGAATGGCATTACCCCAAGCATTATATTCTTACTAACAATTATGACAAGTAATACGATTAAGATCCACACATTTTCTAGTTTATTGAGCAGCATAGTTTACACTCTCAATCATTATATTCATTCAAAAAACATTTCTAAAACACATTCAAAAGTTATAAATGAATATAGTTATTTATATAGCTATTCACTTATTATCCAATACTAATTTATGAATAACTCTATAAATAACTATATTTATAATAGTTATTCATTTATGATGTGTTATCACATCAGTTTCATGGAGAAAAATAAGAGAAGGAAATACCTCGAACACTGGAGGAAAGAATTATCTGGCAATTAAAGGGCCATCTATGGGACATTTAACAGCTGTAATGACTCATTGCCAATGATCAGTAACCTGCCTTTCCTCCCTCTCCTCCCCTCCCCTCCTCCCTCCCTCTGTTCCTTCCTTCCTTCTTTCCCCCCTTCTTCCCCCTCCTTCCTCTTTTCTTCCTTCCCTCCTCCCTCCCTCCCTTTTTCCCTTCCTTCTTCCCTCCCCACCTCCCTTCCTTCCTCCCTTCCTCCCTCCCTTCCTTCCTTCCTTCCTTCTTCTTTTCTTCCTTCCCTCCCTCCCTCTTCCTATACTTCCTTCCACCTTCTCTTTTGCAGAAATGTATTGCATTTTATATGGCAGTTGTTAGGAATTGGAGAGAGAAACAGGAATAAGATCTACCCCCAGTCCCCATGGCAATCACAGCCGTAAATGAGATGCATAAATGCAATGTAAGATTCAATGAGACAAACTGAAAGTCTCAGAAATTCAAACTCTACACATAGGCCTGATTTTATAGGTACAGAACCAGGCTATAATTTGCCAGGATATGTTTATTACAGCTCTCATCCTGTGAATTTATTAACATCCTCTCTAACGCATAAGACCTTTTAGTTTCATTCACTGAAGTGTTTATAGCTGACATGCACTATCTTTCCTGGCTTTTATGCCCACGTTTGTTTACACTGACACATGTTGCTATAGCTTTTGTCTAGATAAGATTTCAAGTGTTTTCACCCAGAATTATAGTAAAGAGATGCATTTATAACCAGAATTATAGTAAAGAGATGCATTTATAACCATCAAGGAATACTGGATCTTGGATTCTGTGTTCTTTGACATCTGTTAGTAAATATCTTACTACCTTCACTGGCTTTAGAGTATTCATTGTTTACCTGTGGCACAGCAAAAAATATCTCCCATATTTTGTGGGGGGAAATTCTGTGTCTGACTGTCATGGTTCTGAGAGTTGTTTACAGCCATCTGGCAGAAATTTTTACTTGTACTTCACCTGCAATGATTTGTGTGTCAGGCTTTTTGTCTCTTATGGTGCATGAAGAGGACAAATGAAAGTCCTTTCCCCTGCAATATCTCTCCTGCTCATAAAAGTTACTTTTCCAAACTTTAATTACTGGCATGATATTCTGTTCCCATTCTTACTGTCAGAGTTCTTATTTTGCTTTCTTTTCTAGTTAGATCTTCTTCAAGAGCTTTATGTATTTTAGTCTGCCATAGTTCCTTCGCTATAAAGAACAAAGATAGCTTTTGTGCTATGCTACAGCTGGCTAGTGTCTTATCTCAATCTGTGTCTTCAGTTTTTTGTATAGAAGTACAGGTGGTTGTATATTTGTTAAAATATCATTGAACATGGTGGCTATAATATATTCAAAACTGCTAACATTCAAACTGGAAGCAAATATTTTGTTTCCTTTTTAGTTGTCAGAGATTGTAATATAATGACATGTAGTAAGCATATTCCCTATTTCAGACTGAGACTGAGGAAGGATCCCAAATTGCATTTTCCTTACAATTTTGTTGAAACCATTAACATTTTGGTATTATAGAAAGTTTGGGAAAACAAAACAAATAAAAAAGGAAGAGCTATTTCTGTAGAAATGCTGCATAATAAGCACACCCCTCCCCCCAAAAAATATCTCTGGCTTACAACCAGCCTTTATTTCTTACTCATGAGTCTACAGGTCAGCTGTAGCAGCTCTGCTTAAAATGCCAGTTAAGTTCAGGTTTGTCTCACCTTTCTCATTCTGGGACCCATGGAGCAGCAGCTACGTATAGCATGCCCTCTCATGGTGTAGGGCAGGAGTGCCAAAGTGGCAGCCAATCAATCCAAGCACATTAAAGCCCCGGTTTGATATGACCTATTTTACCTCGCATTCCATTGGCCAAGCGAGTCTCATGCAAGCTCTGTCAATGAGGCAGGGCTGTATTCTTCACTCACAGTGAACAATGGCCAGTGCAGAGAGGAAAGGAAGACTTGTGACCAAGTAATACAATCTATCATAAGTCTGCGTTATGACTCTCTGTCTTCCTCGTATGGAATATGGTTAATTGCCTGGGGAAATTTCTAATCATATATGTCAGTGTACTTAAGAAAAACCATCTTGACTTCTTGGGGTAGATTTCTTCTGTTATTTAATATGTAGTTCTCTACTTCTACTTGTCTTTCATGCCTTCAGTTTAGGTCAAAGAATGATATATGTTTCTACCATAATGTATTAGAATTCATATAAAACCACCTAATAATACGGTTCTTTCTCAAATGAGATTATCACTTTTTTTTTTAAGTAACATGGTGGATACTTCTACCCACTTCTTTTATAAATAAGATTATAACTTTTTAAAAACTAACTTGAGCTTTGGCCCACTTCTAAATATAAGAATGAAATAATTATTTCATTAAAACAATAAAACTCCTTTTATCCACAATAGAGCCATGCCCTCTTTCCCAAATGAAGATTTTTTAATATTTTTGTATATTTAAATTTGTCATTATTCATTGGGTAAGCCAAAAATATAGATTATACCAATGTTTTAAATGCTCAATATAGTTTTACCTTTATTTCCTCAAAGTTCTCCTTCCCTGTGAAACTTGACATGCCTTATAATTGATATAATATTTCATAACTTGAAATAATCAAAATATTGAAAAATCTTTGGTTTAGTTTATACACATTAAACTTTAACAACAAATATGTTCAGTTTTGCCAAGTAATACCATCTGCAGATAATGGGGACTTATGAAGTCACATGAAAGTTCACAGAATAAAATGTAAACTTTGATGTTTGTATTAGAGATTGGCCAAATGGTTTGTGTTCACTCAAACATCCATGATGTTCGGCTGTTTACAAGTCCCAGGAAATGTGCCACAGCCAACAATCTGTCCTTCCAGTGTCAAAGTAAGATGTATGTTCAATTCCATTAAAATTGATGATGGGCTGAAAAACATGCTGTTTGATTTTGGCTAGATGTGCAAAAATTAATTTTCTTCTGGAATCTAGTATTAGTTTGTTTGTTTTGTTTTTGTTTTTTGTGTGCCGGCTTTGAGAGATGGCACCTATGAGGGAGGTGCACAGGGTCTCTATAGCTATGACTCCAGGCTAAGGTGAAGCCTCTTTAGCCCCTCCTGACAGCCTGCTCTGGGCTGCATCTGAGCAGCTGGAAACACGGAGCCTAGTTCCAGGAGCTGAGGGAGCCAGTCTTCATATTGCTGTGTTCTATTTTCAACAAGTTTATTGAGATACAATTTATATTCCACAAAGCTTATTTAAAGTGTACAATTCAATGATTTTTCATTTACTTTCAGAGTTGTACAACTATCACCATAATCTAATTTTAGAACATTTTCACCATCCCCAAAAGAAACCCCCCTATTCATTAGCAGTCACACCCCATCCTGTTCTTATTTCTCCACAGCCCTAGGCAACCACAAATCTACTTTCTATCGTTATATATTTGCCAATTCTGGACACTTCATACAACATGTGGTCTTTTGTGACTGGCTTCTTTCACTAAGCATAATGCTTTCAAATTTCATCTATGTTGTAGCATGAATCAGTACTGCATTCCTTTCTATTGCCAAGTAATATTCCGTAGTATAGAATACTGTGTTTTGTTTTTCCATTCATCAGTGATGGATGTTTGAGTCGTTTCCACTTTTTGACTATTAAAGATAGTGCTGCTATGAACTTTTTGTGTACAAGTTTTTGTGCACACATATATTTTCAATTCTCTCGGGTATATATATATATCTAGAAGTGAAATTGCTCCATCATGGTAGACTTGGACATTGTAACTCTATGTTTAACTTTTTGAAGAGCTGCCAAATTGTTTTCCAAAGTGGATACACCATTTTACAATTCCACCAGCAATGAATGAGGGTTCTAATTTAAATACATCCTTACTAACCTTGTTCTTGTCGGTCTTTTTAATTATAGCCATTCTAGTAGGTGTGAAGTGGTACCACAGTATGACTTTGATTTATATTTCCCTAATTACTAATGATGTTGAGCATCTTTTCATGTTCTTATTAGCTATTCATATATTTTCTTTGAAACAACATCTGCTCCTTTTCCATTTTAAAAATCAAGGTTTTTTTTTTTTGTTATGTTATAACCATTCCTTATGTATTCTGGATATAAGTCCCTTATCAGATATAGGATTTGTAAATATTATCTTACATTCTATTGGTTGTCTTCTCACTTCCTTGATGACGTCATTTGAAACATAAAGTTTAATTATTATGAAGTCAGATTTATTTTTTCTTTTATTTCAAATTTCATCTTTTATGCTTTTGGTGTCATGTTTACAAAATCATTGCCTAACCCAAGGTCACAAAGATTTACTACTGTGTTTTTGTCTAAGATCTTTATAGTTTTGACTCATATTTAGACCTGCAATCCACTTTGAGTTAGTTTTTGTCTGTGGTGTAAGGTAGGTGTCTAACTTCACTCAGTTGTCACATACCATTTGTTGAAAGACTATTCCCTTCCATTGAATTGTCTTGACCCCTTTGTCTAAGATCAACTGGCCGTAAATATTTACTTATGACCATTTATTTTTGGACTCTCAATCCTATTCCACTGACCTGTATGTCTGTTTAAACTGTCTAGGTTTTTATAGCTTTGTAGTAAGTTTTAAAATTCAGCAGTGTGAGTCCGCTAACTTAGTTCTTCTTTTCAAGATTGTTTTGGCTATTGTGGGTCCCTTGCAACTCAGCCTGATTCTTAAAGTCAAAACGGAAAGCTCTTTTTAGCCCATTTTCTTTTTTGTTTGTTTGCTTTTTGCCTGAATCACACATAGAAAGCCTAGTAAATTATCTCATTAAATGAATGGCATGGATGTGATTGAGGGAAGAGTTGTTGAATATAAATATACATATACATATGTTCACATACTAAAATATCTCCAAGCTTTAGATATTATCATAAAATTCTTGCTTAAGGAAAAGTATGTATTTGAATTTCATACTCTAATAACCCTAACACCCAATTCGTGTGGCAGCTTATTTATCTCCTTGCACTAAAATATTAACTGAAGCAGTAGTTGTAAATTAACATCCATGTGAACATAATTAGGTTTGGAAGGGCACAAACCACATGACGTCAAGAGTTTACAGAAAAGAGCAAATCCCACTTCTACCCACTACTGTTATTCTTACTTTGAACTTTTAACTATGCAAACTTGTTTTGTGAAGAAACATGATTATTTCCCTAAAACCAGAGAAGAGCGGTCATATAAATAATACATAGGGGACTTCCCTGGTGGCACAGTGGTTAAGAATCCACCTGCCAATGCAGGGGACGTGGGTTTGAGCCCTGGTTCGGGAAGATCCCACATGCTGCAGAGCAACTAAGCCCGTGCGCCACAACTACCTAGCCTGCGCTCTAGAGCCCGCGAGCCACAACTACTGAGCCTGCATGGCACAACTACCGAAGCCCTCACACTCTAGGGCCCATGCTCTGCAACAAGAGAAGCCACCACAATGAGAAGCCTGTGCATCACAATGAAGAGTAGCCCCCATTCGCCACAACTAGAGAAAACCCTCACACAGCAAAGAAGACCCAAGGCAACCAAAATAATAATAATAACAATAATAATAACACTACACACAACTGGGGAAATGGCTGCTGGTTTCATGTTTTGCCCAACAACCATGGTCTTTCTTTGGATCTGAGTTTGTTTATTTATTTTTTTTCCCTTCTTTTATTTTTTTTTAATAGGTCTTTATTGGAGTATAACTGCTTCACAATACTGCACTAGCCTCTGTCACACAGCAAAGTGAATCAGCCGCATGCACACATATATCCCCATATCCCCTCCCTCTTGAGACTCCCTCCCACCCTCCCTATCCCACCCCTCTAGGTGGTCACAAAGCACCCAGCTGATCTCCCTGTGCTATGCAGCTGCTTCCCACTAACTATTTTACATTTAGTAGTGTATATATGTCGATGCTACTCTCACTTCGCCCCAGCTTCCCCCTCCCCCTCTCCGTGTCCTCAAGTCCATTCTCTATGTTTACATCTTTATTCCTGCGCCGCCACTAGGTTCATCAGTACCTTGTTTTTTCTTTTTTAGATTCCATATATATGTATAGCATACGGTATTTGTTTTTCTCTTTCTAACTTACTTCACTCTGTACGACAGACTCTAGGTCCATCCACCTCACTGAAAATAACTCAATTTTATTTCTTTTTATGACTGAGTAATATCCCATTGTATAAATGTGCCACATCTTCTTTATCCATTCATCTGTCGATGGACACTTAGGTTGTTTCCATGTCCTGGCTATTGTAAATAGAGCTGCAATGAACATTGTGGTACATGAGTCTTTTTGAGTTATGGTTTTCTCAGGGTATGTGCCCAGTAGTGGGATTGCTGGGTCATATGGTAGTCCTATTTTTAAGGAACCTCCATACTGTTCTCCATAGTGGTTATATCAATTTACATTCCCACCAACAGTGCAGGAGAGTTCCCTTTTCACCACACCCTTTCCAGCATCTATTGTTTCTAGATTTTTTGATAATGGCCATTCTGACTGGTATGAGGTGATAGCTCGTTGTAGTTTTGATTTGCATTTCTCTAATAATTAGTGATGTTGAGTATCCTTTCATGTGCCTCTTGGCCATCTGTATGTCTTCTTTGGTGAAATCTCTATTTAGGTCTTCTGCCCATTTTTTAATTGGATTTTTTTTTATATTGAGCTGCATGAGCTGTTTATATATTTTGGAGATTAATCCTTTGTTGTTTCATTTGCAAATATTTTCTCCCATTCTGAGTATTGTCTTTTCATCTTGTTTATGGTTTCCTTTGCTGTGCAAAAGCTTTTAAGTTTAATTAGGTCCCATTTATTTTTTATTTTATTTTCATTTCTAGGAGGTGGGTCAAAAAAGATCTTGCTGTGGTTTATGTCAAAGAGTGTTTTTCCTATGTTTTCCTCTAAGAGTTTTATAGTGTCTGGTCTTACATTTAGATCTTTAAACCATTTTGAGTTTATTTTTGTGTATGGTGTTAGGTGGTGTTCTGTATCTGAGTTTATTTAGGTAGCAAAAGTATTATGGAGAGGCTTTTGTAATAGCCCTAAAATTTTAATAGCCTCACCTCTCCGTTCCCAAAGTTAAAGCATTTATACTGTAAAACTTGGAATCCATTGTCAACACCTTCTTTATTACCTGGGACTTTCTTTTTTATTCAGATTGTGTCCTACTGCCAAGTTTGTTATTTTCATCTGTCTTTCCTCTTTTTCATAATAGTTACGCAGAAGTTTTCTAGCTGAATATAATTCACTGTCTTATTCCTTAGGTAAGTCTTTTTCAATGGTAAATTATTAAGTAGTACTTCTGGCATATGTAGTAAACCTTTAGCAGATAATCAGTATTTGATCAGACTTTCTAAGGAAGATGCTTTGAGGGCATTTCAAAAACAAGATTTTGTTGTTATTTTTTCTGACTCAAGCCTTTTTATGGTAGAGTTGCCAGAAACGCCATAAATCTCAAAATGGCCATTCTTGTCCTAAACCGATTGACCCTTCAGTTCTACATCCTCAGCTAGCTCAGGCTTTCTACTGGACCTCACTGCCATTCTCTGAATAATTTATGTGATTTACAATGCCTTGTAAAAAGCACTGAAACATCTCTGGGTGTGACTTGTTTGCTTTTGAAAGTGACATCTTTTCATAGTAGTGGAAAGTTGCTGAAAAACTTTTCTGAAACATTATGTCTTTCCATTCATGCTCAGGTGACTATGGCTCAGTTATCAGTGACCTCAATTTTCTGCCCTGTTGTTTTTCATATTAAAAAATACATGTGGGCAGTCTCTTCACAAAGTCACACATTAAATAGCACTACCCAATAGATCATTATTCTGTGTGCACTCTGCCATTTCCAGTGGAAATAATGACTTATTTCCAAAAGTCATTACCTGACTTTTGGAAATAAGGAGAACATTAAGAGCATCTACTGAGATATTAAAAGCTGTAATATTATTAATTTTTTTAGGGTCAGCTGGAATGTTTACATTGTAGCTATGATGGTGACTCAGTGAGTGACATGTATGGTTGGTAAGTGGCCTTTGTCAAGGCTTCACGATGGCCTGATAGTAATAAAGAAGGTAAATGAGGAAAATACCATCTGGTTCAGTGAGATAGCCATTTGTAAAG
The DNA here is from genome assembly GCF_008692025.1 of Phocoena sinus. NCBI lineage: Eukaryota > Metazoa > Chordata > Mammalia > Artiodactyla > Phocoenidae > Phocoena > Phocoena sinus. The sequence goes on along the minus strand of NC_045766.1, from coordinate 99,402,525 downwards.
AAGTTTGAGCACATATAAAGTGCTCTTCCCTACATAGAACATAAGGAGATGCAGCAGACCTGCCCGTGTGAGTGGCTTATCATTTAAATTTGATGTCCAGGGAAAATACTGAAAAGCATTAACCAAAAAAGAGAGGCACATAAATTGTTGGCAGAGAAATTCAGATGTCTGGAGCAGTAGCACCAATACATGTTTAAATTAAAATGTTTTCTTATCAAAAACCTGGAATAAATAAAACAAAATCATTCCTAGTCTTCTTCTGAGGAACAGTTGTTTTTACTATTTGGAAAATGTAATCAAGATGATTACAAGGATGTAATTATCAGCAAAAGCAATTGCTTCGAGAATGTAAGAAACTTGTGTGTTTAAGTGTTGAACAAGGATTTTGTATAGAACAAGAAATGATGTGCATATGATTATGTATGCTTGTTTAAGACCATTGTTTTCTGAAATTCACGTCTTAGAACAAGTATTTAGACAAATTGAAAACGCAAAGTAAGGTAATGTTTGCAAAATATCTGTCACAGTGTCCAGTAAGTACTTAGTAAGTGTTATCTATTCTCATCATCATAACTACTATTAATATCAGCATTATTATTATTTCTTCTAACAAATAGTTACAGTTGTGCTCAGTCAAGTAGTTATTGATTTACATGAAGGTCTTCATCAAAGGTAACAGAAGTAAAAACATCTTACTACTCAACATATTATCCCCATCTTTGTACGCTGTTTTAGTAATTCAGTTGTAAATGGTTCACAATTAACTTTGATTATTTTATAGCAAGTACAGAAATAGTTATCAAAAAACCTAGTTTCTAGGGCTTCCCTGGTGGCGCAGTGGTTGAGAGTCTGCCTGCCGATGCAGGGGACCCGGGTTCGTGCCCCGGTCCGGGAAGATCCCACATACCGCGGAGCGGCTGGGCCTGTGAGCCATGGCCGCTGAGCCTGCGCGTCCAGAGCCTGTGCTCCGCAACGGGAGAGGCCACAACAGTGAGAGTGTACCGCAAAAAAAAAAAAAAAAAGAACAAAAAAAAACCTAGTTTCTAGTCCTACTCTACCACTCACTATTGTGTGACCTAGAATGAGTCTTATTTTCTCTAGGCCACAGTTAAAATCGAGGGTATTTATGAGTACCTTTCTTATCTAATATTCTAAGGGGTAGCTCAAGGGGTAGAATTGCAGGAAAAGTTTTATAATATATTGCATTCACTTTAATCTGTCCTTGGAAATCACCTCACTTCTGCCCCAAGCAAGTTCCACATCTAGTTTAAAAGTGTCATTTCACTGAGTGGTACTGCGGGCTGCAGAAACTACCATTGCAGTGTGTAATGGATATCAAACATTTACTAAGGACAAAAACTTGCCTTAACCTGCTTGAAACCAAAAACTGAACTTTTAGAAACTATTCTATAACAGAGAGATAGATACCCGTTGTCTTTAAACTATCTTTTACTATTTGCAGTACCTTTGACCTTCGTGTGAATTTTATAGCAAACCAAGTCAAACTTTTTTCAACTGTTTATCCCTGAGCGGTACCATCTGATATGAATAGTATTCCATCAAAATGCATTTTTTTTCCTGAGGAAGTCTTGCTATAATACTCATCAGAATGACAGCCAGTGTATTATACATTACAGTAAAACATCCCCAGAGCAAAGGTACATGTGATGATGAATTATGCTAATATCTCATTGTTGTTATGTTATCAGCACTCAGATAGTGATTTAGTGAGATACATCATCAGTGAGAGATTATCTGATTTCATATTACTCAAAAAATGACACCATCATGGAAAACTGCAAGCAGATTCATTTGATTAATAGGGTTGGTGATATTCTAGTGCCAGAAGTCATGTATAGTGGTATATTAAAATGTCCTTTGAAACTGAAAACAAGTTAAAGAAAGATAAGTCCATGAGGTGAGGTTATAAAAGCACTGTCAATTTAAATACTATTACTGTAGACAGAGTGGAGAGTTAAGTATAAACCAAAAGTCGTCCTTTGTCCTTTCTTCAAACATTTGACAAAGATTTTGTTCTACTTAATTATCTTTAAGAAACCTTGAGAACTTCTTATAAGAAGATGTCTGTCATAAGACTACTGGTTATTGGGCTTCCCTGGTGGCGCAGTGGTTGAGAGTCCGCCTGCCAATGCAGGGGACACGGGTTCGTGCCCCGGTCCAGGAAGATCCCACATGCCGCGGAGCGGCTGGGCCTGTGAGCCATGGCCGCTGAGCCTGCGCATCCAGAGCCTGTGCTCCACAACAGGAGAGGCCACAACAGTGAGATGCCCGTGTACTGCTCAAAAAAAAACAACAAAAAAAAGACTACTGGTTATCCAATATATCTGCAGTATACAGATGACACTTTGTGATGATATATGCATTATGCCCCAAGTCACTGAACCAATCAGACATATCACAAAACTTGTTGAGTAACAACTAATTTATTCAGGATATAAGCTGATCACTTTTATTCCAGGATCTTCCTTTGCACAGGATCTTGCACACATTAGGCACTCAAAATATACCTACTAAACTGAATTAATGATTCTCTTATAACATTCTATTTTATATTCCAAACCACCAAATAATGTCTGATGCCAAACTGTTAGATTAAAAGAGCCAGACACCATGGATTGCAAATAGAAAAAACATTTTTCTTGGCACTGCTCCTTCTATCCTGATGATAAAAGCTGGAATTTCTTCCCCACAGCTGTCTGTATAAGATCTCTGACCTGAAGATGGTTTTTTGGGGACCCTAGTGTTCCATCTTCTTGGTCTGCCAGCTTTCCGAATAAGGTCGTTATTCCTTGCCTCAACACCTCGTCTCCCAATTTATTGGCCTGTTGTGTAGTGAGCAGAGCAAGCAGAGCGAGCTTGGACTCAGTAACAAAATTGGCTTAGCCCACCAGGAGCCTTGCTGCTTGTGGCTAGCCGGCCCTGGTCAGGGAATATTGGGGCAAGGTCCTAACAGCTTCTGGGACCATTTGTGCTGAGGATCTTTCCTTCAAAACTCGCTGAAACAGCACTGGTTACCCCAGCGTTTGGCAGATGAAGCAAGGAACTGACAAACTTCTATGAGTTGACAGGCTCGATTTTGGAGGTGAAGTAAGACTGGCAAATCTGTGCCCTGATGAATGAGAGCTGTGAAAAAAGACCAGCCTACAAACAAGAAACACAAGGTGAGGGAATCCAGCACTTGAAAAAGAAGCCATGTGGATGAAACGCTCTTGGTGCTCCAGCCAGGAGTCAGTGCTGGGCCTCTGAGGTGGCAGAGCCAACTTCAGGACACTGGTCCACAAGAGACCTCCCAGCTCCACGTAATATCAAACAGCAAAAATCTCCCAGAGATCTCCATCTCAACAGCAGCACCAAGCTTCACTCAACGACCAGAAAGCTACAGTGCTGGACACCCTATGCCAAACAACTAGCAAGACAGGAACACAACGCCGCCCATTAGCAGAGAGGCCGCCTAAAATCATAATAAGTCCACAGACACCCCCAAAACTCACCACCAGACGTGGACCTGCCCACCAGAAAGACAAGATCCGGCCTCATCCACCAGAACACAGGCACTAGTCCCCTCCACCAGGAGGCCTACACAACCCACTGAACTAACCTTAGCCACTGGGGACAGACACCAAAAACAACGGGAACTACGAATTTGCAGCCTGCAAAAGGGAGACCCCAAGCACAGTAAGATAAGCAAAATGAGAAGACAGAAAAACACACAGCAGATGAAGGAGCAAGATAAAAACTCACCAGACCTAACAAGTGAAGAGGAAATAGGCAGTCTACCTGAAAAAGAATTTGGAATAATGATAGTAAAGATGATCCAAAATCTTGGAAATAGAATAGAGAAAATGCAAGAAACATTTAACAAGGACCTAGAGGAACTAAAGAGGAAACATGCAACGATGAACAACACAATAAATGAAATTAAAAATACTCTAGAAGGGACCAACAGCAGAATAACTGAGTCAGAAGAACGGATAAGTGACCTGGAAGATAAAATAGTGGAAATAACTACTGTAGAGCAGAATAAAGAAAAAAGAATGAAAAGAACCAAAGACAGTCTCAGAGACCTCTGGGACAACCTTAAACAAACCAACATTCGAATTATACTGGTGCCAGAAGAAGAAGAGAAAAAGAAAGGGACTGAGAAAATATTTCAAGAGATTACAGTTGAAGACTTCCCTAATATGGGAAATGAAATAGTTAATCATGTCCAAGAAGCACAGAGAGTCCCATACAGGATAAATCCAAGGAGAAACACTCCAAGACACATATTAATCAAACTGTCAAAAATTAAATACAAAGAAAACATATTAAAAGAAGCAAGAGAAAAACAACAAATAACACACAAGGGAATCCCCATAAGGTTAACAGCTGATCTTTCAGCAGAAATTCTGCAAGCCAGAAGGGACGTGCAGGACATATTTAAAGTGATGAAGGAGAAAAACCTACAACCAAGATTGCTCTACCCAGCAAGGATCTAATTCAGATTTGATGGAGAAATTAAAACCTTTACAGACAAGCAAAAGCTGAGAGAGTTCAGCACCACCAAACCAGCTTTACAACACATGCTGAAGGATCTTGTCTAGGCAAGAAACACAAAAGAAGGAAAAGACCTACAATAACAAACCCAAAACAATTAAGAACATGGGAATAGGAACATACATATCGATAATTACCTAAATGTAAATGGACTAAATGCTCCAACCAAAAGACACAGACTGGCTGAATGGATACAAAAACAAGACCCATATATATGCTGTCTACAAGAGACCCACTTCAGACATAGAGACACATACAGACTGAAAGTAAGGGGATGGAAAAAGGTATTTCATGCAAATGGAAACCAAAAGAAAGCTGGAGTAGCAATTCTCATATCAGACAAAATAGACTTTAAAATAAAGACTATTAGAACAGACAAAGGAGGACACAACATAATGATCAAGGGATCCATCCAAGAAGAAGATATAACAATTGTAAATAATTATGCACACAACATAGGAGCACCTCAATACATAAGGCAAATAATAACAGCCATAAAAGGGGAAATCGACAGTAATACAATCATAGTAGGGGACTTTAACACCCCACTTTCACCCATGGACAGATCATCCAAAATGAAAATAAATAAGGAAACACAAGCTTTAAATGATACATTAAACAAGATGGACTTAATTGATATTTATAGGACATTCCATGCAAAAACAACAGAATACACATTTCTCTCAAGTGCTCATGGAACATTCTCCAGGATAGATCATATCTTGGGTCACAAATCAAGCCTTGGTAAATTTAAGAAAATTGAAATCATATCAAGTATCTTTTCTGACCACGATGCTATGAGACTAGATATCAATTACAGGAAAAGATTTGTAAAAAATACAAACACATGGAGGCTAACAATACGCTACTTAATAACGAAGTGATCACTGAAGAAATCAAAGAGGAAATCAAAAAATACCTAGAAACAAATGAAAATGGAGACACACTGGCCCAAAACCTATGGGATGCAGCAAAAGCAGTGCTAAAAGGGAAGTTTATAACAATGCAATGCTACCGTAAGAAACAGGAAACATCTCAAATAAACAACCTAACATTGCCCATAAAGCAACTAGAGAAAGAAGAACAAAAAAACCCCAAAGTTAGCAGAAGGAAAGAAATCATTAAGATCAGAAATAAATGAAAAAGAAATGAAGGAAATGATACCAAAGATCAATAAAACTAAAAGCTGGTTCTTTGAGAAGATAAACAAAATTGACAAACCATTAGCCAGACTCACCAAGAAAAAAGGGAGAAGACTCAAATCAATAGAATTAGAAATGAAAAAGGAGAAGTAACAACTGACACTGCAGAAATACAAAAGATCATGAGAGATTACTACAAGCAACTCTATGCACATAAAATGTACAAGCTGGAAGAAATGGACAAATTTTAGAAATGCACAACCTACCAAGACTGAATCAGGAAGAAATAGAAAATATGAACAGACCAATCGCAAGCACTGAAATTGAAACTGTGATGAAAAATCTTCCAACAAACAAAAGCCCAGGACCAGATGGCTTCACAGGTGAATTCTATCAAACGTTTAGAGAAGACCTAACACCTATTCTTCTCAAACTCTTCCAAAATATAGCAGAGGGAGGATCACTCCCAAACTCATTCTGTGAGGCCACCATCACCCTGATACCAAAACCAGACAAGGATGTCATAAAGGAAGAAAACGACAGGCCAATATCACTGATGAACATAGATGCAAAAATCCTCAACAAAATACTAGCAAACAGAATTCAACAGCACATTAAAAGGATCATACACCATGATCAAGTGGAGTTTATTCCAGGAATGCAAGGAGTCTTCAATATATGCAAATCAATCAATGTGATACACCATATTAAAATTTGAAGGAGAAAAAGCATCTGATCATCTCAATAGATTCAGAGAAAGCTTTCAACAAAATTCAACACCCATTTATGATAAAAACCTTCCAGAAAGTAGGCATAGAGGGAACTTTCCTCAACATAATAAAGGCCATATATGACAAACCCACAGCCAACATCATCCTCAGTGGTGAAAAACTGAAACCATTTCCACTAAGATCAGGAACAAGACAAGGTTGCCCACTCTCACCACTTTGATTCAACATAATTTTGGAAGTTTTAGCCACAGCAATCAGAGAAGAAAAGGAAATAAAAGGAATCCAAATTGGAAAAGAAGAAGTAAAGCTGTCACTGTTTGCAGATGACATGATACTATACATAGAGAATCCTAAAGATACTACCAGAAAACTACTAGAGCTAATCAATGAACTTGGTAAAGTACCAGGATACAAAATTAATGCACAGAAATCTCTGGCATTCCTATATACTAATGATGAAAAATCTGAAAGTGAAATCAAGAAAACACTCCCATTTACCACTGCAACAAAAATAATAAAATATCTAGGAATAAACCTACCTAAGGAGACAAAAGACCTGTATCCAGAAAACTATAAGACACTGATGAAGGAAATTAAAGATGATACAAATAGATGGAGAGATATGCCATGTTCTTGGATTGGAAGAATCAACATTGTGAAAATGACTGTACTACCCAAAGCAATCTACAGATTCAATGCAATCCCTATCAAACTACCACTGGCATTTTTCACAGAACTAGAATGAAAAATTTCACAATTTGTATGGAAACACAAAAGACCCCGAATAGCCAAAGCAATCTTGAGAAAGAACAACAGAGCTGGAGGTATCAGGTTCCCTGACTTTAGACTATACTACAAAGCTACAGTAATCAAGACAGTATGGTACTGGCACAAAAACAGAAAGATAGATCAATGGAACAAGATAGAAAGCCCAGATATAAACCCACGCACATATGGTCACCTTATCTTTGATAAAGGAGGCAGGAATGTACAATGGATAAAGGACAGCCTCTTCAATAAGAGGTACTGGGAAAACCAGACAGGTACATGTAAAAGTATGAGATTAGAACACTCCCTAACGCCATACACAAAAATAAGCTCAAAATGGATTAAAGACCTAAATGTAAGGCCAGAAAGTATCAAACTCTTAGTGGAAAACATAGGCAGGACACTCTACGACGTAAATCACAGCAAAATCCTTTCTGACCCACCTCCTAGAGAAATGGAAATAAAAACAAAAATAAACAAATAGGACCTAATGAAACTTCAACGCTTTTGCACAGCAAAGGAAACCATAAACAGGACCAAAAGACAACCCTCAGAATGGGAGAAAATATTTGCAAATGAAGCAACTGACAAAGGATTAATCTCCAAGATTTACAAGCAGCTCATGCAGCTCAATAAGAAAAAAACAAACAACCCAACCCAAAAATGGGCAGAAAACCTAAATAGGCATTTCTCCAAAGTAGATAATCAGACTGCCAACAAACACATGAAAGAACGCTAAACATCATTAATAATTAGGGAAATGCAAATCAAAACTACAATGAGATATCATCTCACACCGTTCAGAATGGCCATCAGCAAAAAATCTAGAAACAATAAATGCTGGAGAGGGTGTGGAGAAAAGGGAACACTCTTGCACTGCTGGTGGGAATGTGAATTGGTACAGCCACTATGGAGAACAGTATGGAGGTTCCTTAAAAAACTACAAATAGAATTACCATATAACACAGCAATCCCACGACTGGGCATATACCCTGAGAAAACCATAATTCAAAAACAGTCATGTACCAAAATGTTCATTGCAGCTCTATTTACAGTAGCCCGGAGATGGAAACAACCTAAGTGTCCATCATTGGATGAATGGATAAAGAAGATGTGGCATATATACGCAATGGAATATTACTCAGCCTTAAAAAGAAATGAAATTGAGTTATTTGTAGTGAGGTGGATGGACCTAGAGTCTGTCATACTGAGTGAAGTAAGTCAGAAAGAGAAAGGCAAATACTGTATGCTAACACATATATATGGAATCTGAGGAAAAAAGAATGTCATGAAGAACCTAGGGGTAAGACAGGAATAAAGACACAGACCTACTAGCGAATGGACTTGAGGGTAAGGGAAGGGGGAAGGGTAAGCTGTGACAAAGTGAGAGAGTGGCATGGACATATATACACTACCAAACGTAAAATAGATAGCTAGTGGGAAGCAGCCACATAGCACCGGAAGATCGGCTTGGTGCTTTGTGACCACCTAGAGGGGTGGGATAGGGAGTGTGGGAGGGAGACAGACGCAAGAGGGAAGAGATATGGGAACATATGTATAGGTATAACTGATTCACTTTGTTATAAAACAGAAACTAACACACCATTGTAAAGCAATTATACTCCAATAAAGATGTAAAAAAAAAAAAAAACGATCTCTGACCCATTCATAGTCAGAGGGGTTATGGGAAGGAGGCTAGGTAAGCTGAAGGATAGATCTCACTTAATTGGTACTCTCTTAATCTGGCATTGATGATTTGAGCCTCCTGGGTAATTAAAACTAACTGTGTCATTACTTTCATAGCTTCTTTGAGGACCCCTCCCAATCATTACACATATCTTTCCTGAAGATTTACTAACAAAGTCTGTGCCTTTTAGAGCTCATGATCATTTTGTTAGTCTGTTTTCCAGCTGTTCACCTCTCTGATGACATCTTACACTTTTGGGCAACGTGCCTTTGAAAAAAAAAAACCCAAGCAGGCCCCATCCCACAAGGCCCATGTCTGATTCAAAGATAGACTCCTTTGCCCTGCAGTTAGTGAAAACACAGCTTATAACAATTACCATAACTAACTTTTACGGAGTGCATTGTTTACATGTATTAACTTATTCAACTTTCTCAAGAAGAGAAGGTATGATTATCCTCGTTTTTACACATGAAAAAATGGAGCCATAGAGGTATTAATTCAACCAAAGTTACAAGATCTGGAGATGAGAGAGCCAAGACTCAAGCCTTGGTGGTCTGAGCTCTACTGTGTGTGCTCCTAATTACAGCACTAAATTGTAGGTTTTATATTCACGCTAAATACTAAATTCTTTTTTTTTTTTTTTTTTTTTTGCGGTACACGGGCCTCTCACTGTTGTGGTCTCTCCCATTGCAGAGCACAGGCTCTGGACACACAGGCCCAGTGACTACGGCTCACAGGCCCAGCTGCTCCGTGGCATGTGAGATCCTCCCGGACCAGGGCACGAACGCGTGTCCCCTGCATCAGCAGGCCGACTCTCAACCACTGCGCCACCAGGGAAGCCCCCTAAATTCATTTTTAAAACTACATACCAGTGTTCTCTCCTTAGAACAGGTACCAACCAGCCAGTGTCTCACCTGTAAGCTTTTCCAGGCATGGATCAAAACAAGTGCCTTGTATTCCACCAAACTCCAATGGCAAATAAAAATTCTCCCAGTGTTCCTATCAAGTCCCTCACTAGATTTGACATAAGGGGGTGCCTCACACTCCAACTACATTCTCCAAAAATAGTTATTTCCATCCAAGCCTCTTCAGTGATCTGGGTACTGAGCAACAGGTGAGAAAACCAGTGATTTTGTTCCTTTGTTTTTGAATCTCTCTTATAAAGCCTTGTTGTAATGTAGGAGAGGTATGTAATGTAGGACACTTGCTGTGTATTATTTTTTTCTCCTTGGCCTTTTTGGACCTTGGCTATAACTGAGATAGAAAGAGCCCTACTTTAATATCCTTTTACAAAAATAAGAGCCATTTTCTGTAACCTGAAAGATAAGGATATGAGAGTATATTGCTTCTAGGAATGAGTGGGTATGTCTCTTCGTCAGTAGTAAAAACCTTAAAAGATGAATGTGTTCCAGACCTCAAGAAATGTTTCAGGGTCATGAAAGGAGTTTTTACTTCAGCTGATTTATGTGTGCAATTTCAATAGGGCCGCCTGTTCTAGAGTGCTTCCAGGGATCCACTGGTTAGATCATGATGAAGTTGGTATCAACCCGTCAGTGTGCAATTTGGCTTGGAGGTATGTTATCAATTTCCAAAGCATCTAATATACTCGACTGAACGGACAGGATGTGGGGCACTCTGCATCCCAGCAATCATTGTGTCAATCTGTCGCACACGTTGCCAGATTGCTGCCAGTCTTCTTCTGCAAAGTGATTCCATTTAAAACTTCCCAAGAACACCCCCAAGATAGGTTGAACGAGTATTCTGACCCCTTTTATACACTGCAGCTGTCCTTAGTTTTATTGGCATGTTAAATGAATTATCGTTAAATTATGTTTATTTCATTTAAATTTAAACATGTTAAATTATTAATGAATTTTTAAGAAAAAAGCAAAGCATTAAAAATAGCCAGTGTATATGTTTCTTTTATTCATTTACTTACTAATGAAGAAATGGTCATTGTCTTAAGAAGAAAAGAAGTTAGTGACAAGCAAGCTGCTTCACAATCTAATGCTTGACGTAAAGGTTTTTTGTGAAACTGTTTTGCCACCTACAAATTCTTCTTCCTTGTGGGAAATTTACCTCTACTTGTCTTTTGCCTCTAAAAGTTGAAGGAGGACAGTTTAGTGCTTAGAAAGGTGAAATGCTGTTTCAAGATAATGCAATAAAGTTAATATGTAAAGCTCTTTACATTTATAGAATATTTTATTCATAATACTTTATTGAATGTTGACAAAAGGAAAGCAGAATTATGTAATGGAAATATCACTGGTTTGAAGGCAGAGGCCTGCATCCAAGTCTTAGATCTGGCACGTTTGCTGGCCACGTTGCCCTGGATAGTTTTCCTGCCTGCCTTTTCTGTTCTTCATTTTCTTTGACTGAAAATGGTGACAACTGTTTTTATTAGCAGTAAGTAAACTGAGTATAGGATCTGGGCCTTATTTATCTTTGTGTCCACAGGTGCCAGCCCAGTGTCTGGCAATAAATGCTTCATGATGAGTAAATAAACCCATGAGGAATTATTATCTTCCATTTACAGATGAGCAGAGTGATTCCCCGAAAATTTCAGTGACCTAGTGTTACACAGCCAGTGAGGAAAATGCCATGAGAAAAGCATTTCTTATGGTTGTGAGAACAGGATCAAATTCTGGGAGTTCTGACACGTGTGGAGTTCTCTTCGTAGCAGGTGTATATGTATATACCAGGTGTATATAGACAGTAGATTTCAGAAGCATATACTTCAGGGTGTTCCACTGGAGAACTAGTTTATTCCCCCTCACTCCCTGCAGGTACTTACAATTAGCAACAAATATTGATACTATGATGCCTTCCCTCTTGGTGGAGATAAAGAATACATAACAGATATAGCACTCGTTTCCCCTTTTGAAATGACAGACATTTTTCTTATGAGTGTATCCTGCACAGTGTTTAGTGTAGAGACTAAATATGAAAAGAAATAATAATTACTCTTACATGAGCTAAGCACTGTCGCAGCATTTTAGATGCATTCTCTTCTTAAATCTACAAAACGTCTCTATAAGTTACTGTCATTATCTTCTCTTTACAGCTGAGAAAATTGAGGTATGGAGAGGTAAGGAAATTTGCCAAAGGGCACACAGCTCCTAAGTAGCAGTAGGATTCAGATCTAAGCAGTACAACCTGAGAGCCTGAGCTCTTAACCTCTACACTTTACTGTCCTGGATAGTAAATAGAGAAGTGTAGGACACACAAAAAGGATCCTGATATGCAGTTCCCAAATGCAACTCAGAAATTGAAACTTAGCAAGAACACGAGGCCTGGAAGAAAATACTATGCCTCACAGAAAAACCAAGGAATGTCTAGAACACATGAAAATCCCTTTTGCAGCTACTTCTCTTATGCCACAATTTACTATAACACACGTTCAGGTAAGCATTTAACTAAATATCAATATATTTTGTCTGAACTTGCATTTGACTAGAACAAATACCCTCAATTTTCAAGGGATGGCAGAAATATTAATTCTGTGGCAACTGTCGTAGCCCAGGTTCCCAAGAATACAGAGCCTCAGAAAAGAATTTAAAATGATGAGGCTTGGGCTTCCCTGGTGGCGCAGTGGTTGAGAGTCTACCTGCCGATGCAGAGGACATGGGTTCGTGCCCCGGTCCGGGAAGATCCCACATGCTGCGGAGCGGCTGGGCCCGTGAGCCACGGCCGCTGAGCCTGCGCATCCAGAGCCTGTGCTCTGCAATGGGAGAGGCCACAACAGTGAGAAGCCCGCGTACCGCAAAAAAAAAAAAAAAAAAAAAAAAGATGAGGCTTTATTTGGGAAGTATCAACCAGAGCATCTAGACAGAGGGAGAACAGAGGTGAGACAAGGAAGAATGTGGAGAGATGTCACAACAGACCTCTGTGCTTGCTGCTTCTTTACACGGACCATGAAAAAAAAGCGATTGAGAGACGTGTCCACTAACCATGCAAAACTTCTCCAGATGGGTTGCATGGAGAAACCATGCTTGAAATCATTCATGGCAAGAAGGAAGAAGGAGGAATTTCTCTGTCTAACTCCTTCCTGACTCCTGTTTCCGTTGGCCAGTGTTCACCGTATTCTGAGTTAATTCCCCCGTGCTTCCAAGTTGAGTGAACTGGCACCTTCAATGACCACATGAGATGTCAGGTTTCACATTCTTCAGTGTGGTGTATCATTCAAGTCCAGAGTGGTGGAAGTCACAAATTCTGAGCCTATCGCTGATGGAACTGAATGCGTGGAGATGGACTTGGCATTCCCAAGGCAAGGGCCCAGTCAGCCCTCAGGGGTGGCATCAGTGGTCCACGAGGCAGACAAGACTGACAGAAGCTGATACATTCCCTAATACTTATAAAACTTTTAGGAAATCAGCTTCGTCAACTCAGCTGAACAGAATATCAAAAGTCAAGGCCACTAAGAAAGAACCATCTCCTTTAACATATGACAACATCTAAGTGTGGGGTATAGAGGAAAAAGAAAGTCAAACATACACACACACAATACACGTATACAAGATATGCATACAAATATGTATATTATATATATAATTTTCTTCAATATCACAAAATATTTAGTACTACACATTATAATCCAACCACAACAAATGGATTTTTAGAAAAACGATTCTGAAAAGACGTGGGTTTTCAGAGCCAGTATTCCATTGGTGGTAGACCATGGCAGGCCAGGCCTCACACAGCAGGGAGAAGAGTGCAAAAGGCATTAGGAAGGAAAAGAACGTTAGGAAACCTCTCACAGGCCACATCACAGGCCAAAGGCCAGGAGGCAGGTGGGTTGTGTCATAGGGTAAAGTAAAGGGTTTCCCTGTTGGTGAGCAGAGCATAGTATCCAGAGCATCTGGCAGCAGGTCATGAAGGTAGTCCAGGAAGACAAGCAACCTGAGCTAGTCACAGTTAATGGATTTTAGGGTCAAGAAGTCCTTGTATGGGGGTAGTAGTGGCCCCAGGGCTTAAGAAAGAGCCTGTATGCTAGTGATGGCTGAGTATTCCTTCTTGGGGAGATCAGAGGGTATGAGGGCAGAGAATCAGATTAAAGGGCCAGACAAGTCATTCAGTTACTAATTTTCCTGAATTAGAGTACACTGACAGCTAGTGATGTGTTTTTAGCAAAAATTTATTGAGCACTTATTATATCTGATATTTAATACATATTTCAGACTAGCAACAAATACAAAAATTCTATAATTTATTGTGTATTTTGATAGTCTAACATAGTTCTCACAATCATAGACCATATGCATATATAATTTCATTTTAAATAGTAAAATTTAATATTACCATTTGTATTTGTCCGATAACAATTACCTACCTTCTTGACTGTTGTACAGTATAATTTATATTTATTTGACATTCACATTTACGTGTAATCCCTTTCTCCTTCTTTTCCATCCCCCATCAAGTGTAATGCAGTCAACTCCTTAAACGATAAGTGGTAGAAATATTCTATAGAGATACCTAGCCATTTCCCCAAATATATAAATTGAATGTCAAGTTGAAAATAATGTAAAGTATCTACATTCCTAGTTCAGTGTACTCAAAAGTAGCCCATCCTGACAGCTCGCAAGAGTATCCTGCTCTGACAGTCTGACCGTTACACTCCAATTAAATATAAAAACAGATCTGAATCTTTTTCACCCAGTTGTACTGTCAAGGATAGTATAACTTGACTGTCATACAGAGCTCCTTAAATCAGCCTGCCAAGAAAATATGATTGTAGTACAGATTTTAGCATTCAGAAATATACTCTCCCCTTTCACTTACACAGATTTTGAGGGTCAAAGCTATGCATTTTTATGAGATATTTTATTATCTTTCAACCTTTGTGAAGATCAGTGTATTAGAATAGAGAAAACTTTTTCTCCCTTACTGCTGAAGTGATTTGGTACAAGGGAAACACTAATGAGGATTTTTTTATTACTTACGGAAATTTTCCATTGGACAAAATGAGAAAGTTTTATTTTAAAAAAAGATGGATGCAATATTTAAATTCCATAATACTTTTGGAAACTCAGCATCTGTTCAAAATAGATGAATATTTAGAAAAGGGATAAAAGTGTGGAATTTGGAATTTTCTTAGAAACGTGATGCTTCCAAGAAGAGTCGCAGCATGTTTCAGCAAAAATTTAAACACTAAGAGCCCTGACTTATAAATCTAAGCCAAGAGAGAAACTTTTAGAAGTAGATTTTTTTCCATTTATTTTAAATGTAATATAGTTCTTATTATAATTCCTAAAAATGATGAGTTTTTAGCATTTTTCTGTGACATAATGGGTACAGCAACCTAATCACTCTTTCTCTTATTATTGTCATTCCAATGGTTATACTTTTAGACGGTGGCATGCAAGTCATCCTGGCTTTGACTCCCATGGATTGATTGAATCACATTATGTTTTTTAACCAGTTAGATCATAAACTCCATCATTTAACACAGTGAACGACTAAAACCTCTAGGAGTTTCTCTTCAAATTACGAAGTCCTAAATGAAGATATCCAAGTTTAATACAGTTAAGCTATCATCCCCATTTTATCGTCATCAACGTGAGCACCCGCTGTACTAAATGTAAGATGTCTCTTTTTCCTTGAATTATAAAAGTTAATCTTTCCTTTTTAAGAGATACTTAGGAGAGGGAGGGTGGAATCATTTTAGGGCTCATGCAGGTGAAAGATCGACAGCACTGCCTGAAGTCAGACAGAAAGCAGTCAGCCCTGGGGAAGCCTTGCTGACAGCGACGCTAGTGCACTACAGCGCTGGCATGAAACTTCCTCTAGATTCCAGGAAGAAGCCATTGGGGAAGAGCCTGTCAATAATGTAAAACTGGGCCAAATCGTTCTTGTTGTGGACTGTTAGCAAAAGCCTACCCAAGACTAATTGGAGATGATCAAGCTTATGTTTCAAATGAAAAAATATGAGCGTAGCCATCCTCAAATGAAAGGAGCTTTCCTGCAAATTAAGTTGTTATTTTTTAAATAGTATTTTGGGTTTAACATCTCAGGTATTTTTCTACAAGTAGATTTTTTCTTCCTGAATTATCAGAGCTGTGCTTTAAGTTCAGTTTGGTTTACCAGAAAGATATGAGAACAAGTTTAATGCTGTGAAAGATGTTTACTTAGAGCAATAATATGACAAGCAGTACTGAATATATAGCAAGTTGCACATCACATAAAGCTTTCCAACCAACACTGGCTTTAAAATCACCAGTGAACTAAAAAACAAAACAAAACATAAAATTAAAACCAAGGGTATAGATGAAAACCACCATGTCAAAAACACAATCAAATAAATCATCTTCTTTTGTGTTTAAATGATGGATGAAGCTTATGGTAACCATAACCACAGTTTTTGATGCCTTGAATTGCTTCAGAAACTTGACCTTCAGTTTATTTCTCTGGAGTATAACATTGAGCCCATGTGAAGTCTTTTCCCCTGAGCAAATTTGTTGTCAGAAGGGGAAAAACAACTAAAAATTGATCCTATAGAATTTCATAAATGACAACGCTGGAAAACAATCTTTCTGAGTGAATTTTCTTTCTTCTACCTAGTATACACATATATGTGAGAAAAAAAATCCAAAAAGTTGGACATTTGTCCTTCTTCCCTTCAGATAAACTGCTTAAACTATGAATTTAATATAGACTAAAGCACACAAAAATCACTATGGATTAAATAGGGAAAAGGTAGAATGTTTTTAAACATAGCATTATTAATTTTAAATATCATAAGAAATCTTCCTAGTCTAAGTAGCAGGTCCTTAGAGGATTTTCCCTAATAAATAAATTTAAAGTGTGTATAAATGATGCTTCAGGATGGTCCTTGAGAATTTTACAAAATTAGTTTTTTAATAATCTTCCCTCAACTTTGTTTACGTATAATTTATATGGACTCTCCATTTAGATATGTTAAGCAGAGTAAATGTCATCCTATTACTCTCTGGAACATGGCAAATAACTAATCAGAAATTGAAATAGATGTCTTTAACGTATAAAAATTTGGTGCTGTATGTGACTATTATAGGATTATTGAGTAATGCTACTAACTTCCTAGAGACGGCAAGATGTTCCTGTTTCTGCTCTTGCCTCTATCTGTCCCCTATTCCCCATCCACAATGCAGCCAAAATGATCTAAAAATAACAAAACAAAACCCCTATTTTGATCACCCCATTGCTTGCAGTCTTTCAATGGCTCTCCATTGCCAAAAGAAAAGGTTCAGATCCTTTAAATGCCTTAAGAATCCTTCATGATCTTTAAGCCCTTCGTGATCACTGCCTTGCTGACTTCTCTAGCCTCTATCTCTCCCCACTCCCTCATCTCACACTGTACTCTCCAATTGCACTCGAATTCTCTCAGTACCTATAAATCTGTTATACTCTCTCTTGTGTACCTGCTCTTTTCCCTGCCTGGACCAGTCTTTCCTCCCCCTATCCCTGATCTCCTTTCTTTTATTCATCTAACTCCAATCTTCCATAGGTCCAAGCCTAGACATCATTTTTTCTTGAAAGCCTTCCCTGACTCTCCCCTATCAAGGCATCTGTCATATTTCATAACATCCTTTAATACGTGTCACCCACTAGATGATAAGCACTGTCATGATCTTATGCTATATCTCCAACTCCTTTAATATTAATAGAGTATCTATTATGCTCAGAGTCATCTCTAAGCTCTGAAAAAATAGCAAAGAATCAAGTGAAGTCAAAGTTCAAATTGTATTCTGAACACACAACAAATATTTATTGGCAAGAACAGTAAAAGAAAACAGGACAGTAGAGAACAAAAGAAGAAACAAAAATGAAGTCGAGAAGAGTGTACAGAGTGAAATAAGAAAGAACGAGGAGACATTCAAGGTAAAATGGAAAGGGCTCATAAAAGTTCAAGTTGATCTCTTAAAAGGCCCCACCCACAACTAGACAGGCTCTCGTTCATTTAAAACGTTGCCTTTGTGATATTATTTGAAGGTGGTAGAGATGGTTCCTTGCTTCATTCTACCTGTAGCAAGTACATCCATATTGTCACGTTATGCCATTCAGTGTTCCAGCGATGTCCTCCAAAGCCATCTGCTGTCCACAGTGAACAAGGCTTCAGAACCCAAATGATATATTTAAGCCTGAGCAAAACAAGCTGGAAGCTCATTCTAAAAGCATTGATTTTCCAAAATTTATTCACTGGGAAAATCTGCTGTAAAACAGTGAATATGTTATGCAAGTAAAATTAGACCTTTCAACCTGCTTGGTATGATGCAGGGTTGCACACACTTATTGCAGGTGATTCTGTCAAAATTAAAAGTAACTTCATTTTTTTATTAGACATTTAGTGCAAAAGGTCAAAAGTGACGTTTAGGATCCCTGTCATCTCTTATACTTAAAAAAATTTTTTTGACTTATTTACAGCATCTTTTTACCATGTGATGCAGATCTTTAAGCCACAGCAAAATTAGGATGAAAATAAACAAACAAATCAAACCAAATTGCGTATAATTTTGCATGCAGAAACCATGACAGATGCATCCTAATTGTAAAATCCTGTTTACTAGGAACACATTTCAGGTTATGGTGCCATTATGAAGCCCCGTTGCCTACGGTTTTAAATGTCTAACCACGCCTTCAGTGACATGGCTACTGTTGATGTTTCCACCTTCACGGCCACTGGCTTCCTCCTTGGACTCTAATGGACAGCAGTTTTAGGCAACTTGCAATTCCTGGAACATATTATGCTGTTCCACCCCTCTGTGCTTGGAACTCACTGTTCTCTCTGAAAGGAGCCCCTGGCCTCTTTGTCTCACTCATCGAACTCCTACTTTTCTTTTAACTCTGTCGAAAACATAACCTTTATTAGGACGCTTCTCTGCTTCTCCCCGTAGCCATCCCAAACAGCTAACCCTCTTTTTTGCTGCCAGATGCATCTTGTACAGACTGCTGTCAGAGCCCCTACCCTCTGTGCTGCCATTATTTGTTTATGTCGGTGTCTTTCCTACTGTAACATGATCTCCCTGAGGGCAGGGAGGATGTCTTTGTGACTCAAGCCCTGGCACGTGAGATGTGTTTTGAAAAAATGTTTGATCATGCCACCTTCAGCACCTCTCTGGGCAATGCCCTTTATCAACTGAAAATTTCGAGTGGGAAATTTCCTTTATTTTCCTTATCATTAACCAAGTTCGTAATGATGACTAAGAAGGAACGAAGAAGGGAACTTTGAATTCCACTTACACAGTATGGTTCCACGACTGTGCTTTTCATTTTACCTGATTTGCCTAATTCATCCCTTCCAGTCATCCCCTCGGCAAATAATCATTAAATTCCTGCTATAATCAAAGCACCATGCTAAATACTATAAAGTAGATTACAAAGAAGAATAAAGGCCCCTCCAAGATTTTTATAACCTTTTGGGAAGACAGTACATTCACAATTTAAAAAGCCAGAGAGTACATAGAAGGTATGTGTTGGTAAATGCCAAATGAAGCAAGCAGACACTGGGGGTTATAGGCAGGCAGAAGAGAAGTAATCACGTCAGTCATGGACAAAACAGCACCGGAGGAAAAACTGACAAGACAGCCTTCCACGCTGGAACAATGGAATGAACAAAGGTTTGTATAAATTGGCTCTGCTAAGAATCTGAAGATATAAGAAACCTGTTCTCCATATTTTAATCATTTTATCCCAACTTTAAAACTTATTGGGGATACTAGCATTTTAATTATTCTCTCAGCCAAAGTCTACCTTTAAAACAGAATTTATTTGCATTAAACCTTGTTTTGGTATTTCCAGTTCCAGGTACTTCCAGATTTTTCTCAAGTTCTTACCCACCTTTGGATGTGAGCCCCTCAGCCTTGTCCTTCCCACCGAGCAAAGCTCTCTCAGTCTTTCAGAAGACTGTGCCCTCTCCTCTGTTGAGTGTACATCGGTCTGAGTAGCTGGTCCCAAACAGACTGCCCCTAAAGATGTCATTATGTCATCTTGCCTCGCCTCTTCAGGTTACGCTCAGAACTAGCCTTTCTGAAAATGGGTAATTTGAGGTCACGGTTCCTCTCTGAACTGATATAGCACAACACTGCCCGCGACAGCTACAAGAGAAGACCTGCTTCTCAGATATGTTCGGTCGGAGCACTGTGGATCTGTCAAGAAGAGTCTGATTTAATGTATAAAGTGCCTGTGGGCATAACAGTGACACAGGG
Source organism: Phocoena sinus (assembly GCF_008692025.1). Lineage (NCBI taxonomy): Eukaryota > Metazoa > Chordata > Mammalia > Artiodactyla > Phocoenidae > Phocoena > Phocoena sinus. The sequence continues at coordinate 99,382,457 of NC_045766.1, read as the reverse complement.
AGCAACTGAGCTCGGCACTAACCCTTTCTGCTACGTTTCCTCAGGCAGAAGTGGAGGTGGTCCCTTCTGTTTTAACTCACTGGGGTATTACGTGTTTTGACAAATCATAGAGTATTAAATGTCACATGAACTGCAAGATCACACAGTCCAACCCCTCAATTTACAGAGAATCTGCAACTTGCCCAAGATCACACGACAAATTACGGAAAAAAAGAGAGATTAGAAGCCAGGAGTTTTGCTTCACAGTCACTTTCTCACTCCACATTGTACACTTTCACTCCAAAGCAGGCACCCCTGGGTTTATGTGAATCACCACTGTGTATGCCCTGGAGTCCTAAACACTTTGTCCATCCTTTCTGAATATTTTTTTCAAACAGGGTTTCCAAATAATACTAGTATAAATACAGACATACCTCATTTTATGCAATCATTTTTCCTAAAGACAGGATCTGAATTTTTTCCCCAAACAAAGAGCATCCAACTGTAGATGGAGATGGATGGTATAAGTATTAATCAGTGCTTATTATTATTCTCACAGGACAACTGATAAGAAAGCAAAGTATTTGCTCTTTAGTGGTATACATCAGTTTGAGGCTATTCAGATAAAAATGCTTTTAAACACTCAAGTGTTATATGCATAAAGAATTATATTATCGTTTTATATATTATATTAGTGTTTAATGTGTTAAATGTCTCGATATTAATGGCCCAAAATAATTAATCCTTTACTCCCCTTTATGATTTATGTGGGACATTTTTAGAAAACTATTACTTCTATGCTAATTTCCATAGGTCTTTGCCATAAAAACTATAGATGAAAACTTTAAGAAAACTTCACTAAAGTACACTGGGGAAGAAGTAGGAGGGTAGCTAGGCTTCTGAAGAACCGGATTAAAATGAAAAGAGAGAGAGAGAGAGGAGAGAGGGGTGACGTAAGGAAGAGTGCTACTGTCCAGAGAAGAGTAGGAGTGTTTTTTTAACTCTGTTAGTATCAGCTATCCTCGTGGGACCCTACCATACAGTATATTTGTAAAATCATAATGAATGATAACATTGGTTTTTTTTAATTGCCTTTCCTGTCAGTGGTTATCTACACTCAGATACAATGGCAATTCTCATAATAATGTATATGATTAATTCTCGTACAATAGTAACATTGTGTCCTACTTCATCTACCTTATAAAATGGAGAAGAAAATCTAATTTAACCGATATCCCCCAGAATAGTGTTATTCACTTAATGATGTAGCATCTATAGTCTCATCGAAAGAGGGTACTGAGAAATAGAGGGCAGTGAATTATTTTAGGGAGCAATTTAAGAGAGAGCAGGTAAAGGATTCTAATTCTTGAGGCTTTGAACAGCACGATAAGCACCACTGCATTAAAGGAACAAAAAAATTAGCATTCACTGGGCTGTTTATACATTTAGACAGTGAATAAAATGGACTGCAGTTTTAGGTAGATGGTGTGAGGCAAGAAAAATGAGAAAGTCTTTCCGTAGTTAAGAATTTTTTTTTAGAGAGTGGAAAACGAAGCTGACGAGGAGTTAGCTACTCATGTTTGTTTGAAGTCATTTCTCACCTGCCCTATTCCTTATGAAAAACACGGTGTAAGTAAATTTCAGAAGTAGATAACTGTTTCATAATCAGAACAGGGAGATTGGGTTAAAGTTAGAGTAGGGCCGGGGGAACCGCAATGCCTGCAGGAGCCAGGAGGACACTGGAAATAGGTCAAGTGTGTCTGATGAAAGACTTGGTGACATAGTAGAGTGGCGTGGTGGTGCTCTGGAGAGCCCATGGCCTGTCTAAAGGCATTTAGATTCACTTGAAAAAAGACTTAGCCATGAAATACCTAACTGCAGGCCTATTTCAGCTAAGGTCAAACAGTTTGTGAGTTCTGGATTCATAAAATCCAAGACCCTGAGACCTCAGTGAATACCCACACAGGAACAAGAAACAACTGTTCAGAAGTCTTTGTTTTACGTACAAATGTTAAAAGGGTGTATTTCATATGTTTGTGGCCTAAAACAATGCTAGTTACCATAGATTTCTACAGTACTGGTTATCCTATAAAAATTCGTTATTTTTAACCAATGACTTAACATTTTAAAAATACTATGCCAAAAAGAGTCTTTTGCTTATAGCAAAAGTATCTCAGTCTAACACCTATGAATCCCATGATACTGATGCAAAGTATTGTGTGTATCTACATGTGCATTTTTGAGGGAAAAGGTTTGTACCTTTCTGTACCTACAAAGAGAAGAGAAACACCCAGGAAAAGGAAAGAAATCCAGAGAGAATCATTATCAGGCAGGTCCATCTGTAGGCAGAAACCTGGGTGCCGTAGATAATGTTCAGCCATGGATAACGTTCTTTGATGACAGAATTCTACCTATGAAAGAATAAGAAGAATGAGGTATGTCTTCAGTCTTGGAAGGTCACTGGTGGGGCAATAGCAGGAACGTAGACATGGGACCCAACTCACTGGACCAAGATACACAGATTTCCTCAAACTGCACAAGACAAGGTCTAAATTATAGGAACCGAGTCAGAGCCTGTCCCTCAGCAGAATTGGTGCCTCTGGTTTGAGAAGATCACCCCTGAGCCTGGACACTGTAGGGGGTGGCTCAGTGACTCGAGATGAGTGAACTGGGGACGCTGGTCTGGGCTGGAAGCCAAGCAGGTCCAAAAATAAGACAAATTTAAATACATGAATTAAGGAGACAAATAATATTTGCTGAGTGCCTACCATGTTTTGACAGCTAAGAGATGCTTCGTTTGTACTATCTCATTTAATTCCCTTAATACATTATACCTAGAAGCCAAAATATGAGACGCTTTCTTCTTTACAAAAGAATTCATTGCATCATGGTCCTCAGTATTTCTTCAAGGAAGGACAGATATTATCCCCATATTTCAGAATTGCATAAAACTTCAGAAAGTACCAAAGTTGCCCTACATCAGCAAATTTCAGTGGAGGAGAGTACATGCCCCTCTGAGAGGAGGTGGGGATGTCATTTTAAAAGATTTGCACCAGATAATATTTGTGCATTATAATATTTTAATTTGTTGATTGGGGAATACAAACAACAAAGAGATGCTCAGAGACGGGTTTATTTCTCAAGATTAGTAATTCTCAAGAGAAAGAAGAATATCCCCTTAATGAGAGTTGTTTGTATAACTACTCTGTTGTGAGATCTTTCTGTGATTTACTATGACTTCCCAGGACACCGTAACAAATTGAGGCAGAATACCCCAAAATGCTGATTCCCCCACTAGCGTTCCCAGGCCACTCTGCCACAGAGAATCCCACTGACAAGAAAGTATAATGTAAAGTGATCTTTCAGGAAACACATTAATGCCCCTTTCACTAAGTTTCCTCATAATGAGTTTTCCAAATAACCAATCGTTACTCATTAACAGTATTTTAACCTGTTAAGAGTTAAAAAAAAAAAAAAAAAAAAAGGGAAAAAGGCAATATATTGGTTCCATCCCATACCTTCCTAAAAGGTATTATTCATGCTGTTGCTTTCTTAAACAAAAGTGGTTATTTTAACTCTTCCTTACCACTCAAGATGATCACTGTGACCATTGACCTGGGAAATATAAGAGTGTCCTTGTCTCCTTTGCTATCTGTCATCAGGCTATCTGTTCACACAGTTTAGGTACCAACTCATATGGCCTATCTCCTTACAATATAATCTGAGCTGAGACACTGTAGGCAAATATTAAAACTCATTACAGTTTACTATTTTATGATCATTGAATCAAGTCCCCTCATTCTGCATATCTGAAATAAAAGACTAAGAGTTAAGACTTGCCCATGGTCACTCAATGGATTATGGTAGAGCTGTATCTCACTTAGAATTTAAAGCTCATAAGGAAAAACATTATTTAGTCAAAATTGCCATTAGAAATTCCTTAAACTAATCTTTAAGCATCGTATATATGTTTTCTGTACTATAATTTTTATACTCATTGGAGTTTGGGTACTATAGCAATAGATGGAGAAAATAAAAGGAAGTCTGCTGGCAAATTGGTGTCTATTCAAAACATTTGCCTTTAAGATAACCATCAAATCCATTGAATGAGAAATGAGATTTTTATTGTGTTCTTCTTTCTCAATGGAATTTTTCCATTTGGTTTTAGTATTAAGCCTCTGTAACCTTACTATATTTCAATTGATTGTTCCCTCTGCTGAAGATTAGAGGATTAAGTTCTAAAACTCAGATGTGAGTTATAATACAACTCCATGAGGGGTATAGGGTTTACAGGCACACAGGGCTCCTGGTTTCCCCTTTAGCACTTTTTCTGCTACAATCTCCCTACCTAGTTATTAGAAATCAAGCTCTGGATATGACTTGAAAAACAGAAAAAAGGTTTGCTAACAAACTTCTCAGTAGTGATATCCAGTTTGCTTACTTCCTGTTTCTCCTTTGTTCTCTAAGTGATTAAGCTTGCTGCATAAGGGGGGTATTAGTAACTGAGAAGACTTTTGAGTTACATTCAGCCATTTTGATTAGTATCTTTGGTAACTTCTTTTTCCTCACAAACATATGGCAAAGCAACATGTAATGTTCCAATGATTGTGATTTCAAATTTAAAGTACTATTTGTTCATTCCTGAAACCTGAAACAAACATCTGGTGGTTAACGCTTTGAGAAAAAAAAAAAGTACCTTAGTGCATTACCTCTGTCTATGATTCAAGATCATGGGCAAAAGTAAGTAGATGAGATATAGCCACAGGAGTTTGTTGGTCCATTCAATTAAAAAAAAATGTTTTTTTAAAAAAACTAAAGTAGGAGTTTCCTCTAAAGTAGGAAAGACAGTACAGACCATACAGTAATCTTAAGTACATCTTCCTTTCTGTCTCATCTTGCACTTAGATATAAACTATATCTAGTATAGATCCTCCCATTAGAAAAAAGATTTGAATGCTTTCTTATCTCCATCCCATATATGCTCAGAATTATTGCACTTTGTGCATACTGTCAGGTTCATGTTACCATGCGTTTTTGTTAATGAGACTAGTATCTCCTACGTTAAAACTTCCGTGCCAGTTTTTCATACTTAATATTTTAAGATTTATTCTAACTCACACTTTCCATTACAATATGACACTTGGGGAAAAAACCTGAAATAAAGATGTACTGTCCTTTTTGCATTGTTGCTCATCTTAGGGGAAAAAATTTTGATTTTTTTAATGGGGGTAGTGTATTAGTCTGTTAGGGATGTCATAACAAAATACCATAGACTGTGTGGCTCAGATAATAAGAATTTATTTTTCACAGTTATGGAGTCTGGACATCCAGATTCAGGGTATCGGCAGTTTGGGCTTCTCCTGAGACTTCTCTGTTTGGCTTGCAGGTGGTCACCTTCTTGCTGTGTCCTCACACGGCCTTTTCCCTGTGCTACACACCTCTGGTGTCTCTTCACATTCTAAGAAAGACACCAGTCATATTGGATTAGGGCCCACCCTCGTGACCTCATTTAATTTTACCTCTTCAAAGGCCCTAGCTCCAGATTGCAGTCACATGGAAGGTTAGTGCTTCAACATATGAATTCTGGGGGGAACACAATTCAGTCCATAACATGTAGCAATGCTTATTAATCAAACATTCTGTAATATCTTCCCCTTGAGGAAAAAAGTAAAATCTTAGGAAGGAAAGTGATAAAGTTATCATTTATATGTGATACCTAGCTATAGGAAATATAAATTTATATGTGACTCATTTATATGAGATGTCATTTATAAGTGAATGCACATAAAATAACCCTTAACTCCGTTCTTTAGCCTGTCTCAATAGAGCTCACACAGATTTATTTAGCAAAGGAACAGCCCAGCAGACTAACAAGTCACACTTCCACGTACAGTTTGCCAGAAGAGACCAAGAAATATCCAGATTCAGAAATGCTCGATGAGACTGCTGCTCTTGCATCTGCTCTGAGGTCACATTTACAGATTTGGTATTTATTCTCTGGAAGTGTGGCTTCCATATTTGAAAGAAGCCTGAGCCTGACTTAAGTGGCTTCAGAAAGCAGGGCCACAAGCCCGAGGAGCTTCAGCCACAACACACACTAAAACAAAGGCTGCTGCACTGCGAGTGCACGAACACAAGTCGGAATAGCCTTGTCCCTCCTGCGGCATAGACCACCTAGTTTTTTCAGAACACTGTGTTCTGTTGGATCATTTACCATGTTCCCATTTCTGAATTTTTTTAATGCCCTGGGTTAAGGGTTGCCAAATGTAGTAAATAAAAATATAGGATGCCTGGGGCTTCCCTGGTGGCACAGTGGTTGAGAGTCCGTCTGCCGATGTAGGGGACACAGGTTCGTGCCCCGATCCGGGAGGGTCCCACATGCCGCGGAGCGGCTGGGCCTGTGATCCTGCGCGTCCAGAGCCTGTGCTCTGCAACGGGAGAGGCCACAGCAGTAAGAGGCCCGCATACCACAAAAAAAAAATATATATATATATATAGGATGCCCAGTTAAATTTGAATTGCAGGTAAACAATGAATATCTTTTTAGTATGAATATGTCTCGTGCAATATTTGGGATGTACTTATACCAAAAAATAATTCCTGTATGGGACATACTAATACACAAAAAAATGTATTTGTTATTTATCTGAAATTCAAATTTAACTGTGGGTCCTATATTTTATCTGGCAACTCTACTTCGGGTTTAAGAATGAATCCTCCCCTTCCCGGACTCACCACCCTCTTAAACTTCCATCACCAACTTTGCAAATTTAACTTCCTGCTCTTAATTTGGTGCTGCCCCAAAAGGTGAAAACCCCAGGTTTCAGGCTCCCGTCTGTTATACTACTGTGATATACGGTTATAGATACTCTGTGTTAAAACATGAAAGTTAGTTTTCCCCCCATGCTGAAATATTTGCATCTTTATATCAATGTTCCACAATACTACTATGATAACATTAGCTGACACTATGTGCTTAACAGTGTGGGGAAGAGTCTCTAAATCTCTAAACCTTGGGCTCAGTCAGCTCACCTGTAAAAGGAGGGGACTGAATTCAAGGTATTTTCCCCCAAGGTTCCTTTTAAGAATTCCTTGCCACAAGTCTTTAAAGTGAGGTTCTGTTAATGTTCTCATTTGCCTTGTGAAACCGAATTATTCCTATTGCGGGTGAATCTCTTTTCCCTTCAAGTAAGTGGCGTTTAGATTACTAAATAAGTAGTGTTTCGGTTACTCGATTAACGGCTTCCTCTTTAAAGATGTTCGCCCTAAATTCCTCAAGGGCCAGAGAATGCACCCTTTATTTCCCTCCACCCCATTCACCCTAACACCAGACTTTGAGCACAGCGGGTGATCAGATGATTGTGGTCCTGAAAGTGATGATAATGATGAAACAATGCCATCGTGGTGGGTTTTCTGACTGTCGAAAATCATTTGCTGGGAACAGAAGCCCTCTCCGCGGGGTAGGAGACCGCCGTCTGGAAGCCGCTCGTTGTACTCTTCCGCCATCTAGTGGTGCCAGGGTTGCTCTCCTTCGCTCAACTTGCTGTTCGGAGCTGCAGATTTCAAAAATTGTAAATCAAATGCGTAAATAGTTTTATTCTTGTCATTAGAGTAAGAAGGGACTTATAGAGTGTTTTGAGAGATAAAGTGTAATGTGTTGGTAAAAAATAAGTATAACGCAATAGCTGACTTTAGTACCTGAACAGTATAGACTAAATTCATGCAATTTAGTCTCTTTAATATGTTCAAATGTTAACTTGACCATAGAACAAAAATATAGACTAAAGAGTTCTAAGGAAGATATCTTTTTCAGGGGCTTTTGTATAATGTTCAAGGATTTTTAAATTTCAAAGAAACGTAATCCTAGCAGATGAAAAAGAGCGAAAGGGAAAGGAAATATAGTTCTGATAAACGTTAAATTGTTTAGAGAAAAGTCTCAATTCTGTATTTAACCATTTGACTTCAATTAAGCTAGAACTTATTATCATTATTATTTATACATGCAGTACAATGTTTAATGAATGTTGAATGATATTTAGCTTTAATGTCCTATAATCTGGAACATTCTTCAAATGGCATGATAGTGGATTTAATTGTGTGATTCTAAAGTGAAAATAAATTTCTCTAATGAATGAAATAAAATATTTCTGAAGTGTGACTTATGTCCCATTAAAGCTGTTTTCACTGAATAACTATTATAGGAAATATATTTCTGACATTTTAACATTATTCTGGTTTCTTTTTATTTTTATTTAAAATGCCAATGCAGTGTTTAGGTCTTTCTAATGGAATATATTTAATTGCAATGCCACTTCAATCTTTAATACACTTGTGACCCAACTGAAAAAGTCTCCAATTTGTTTTCCAGGGTGGGAAAATACCCATAAGGTGGACAGCCCCAGAAGCCATTGCCTACAGAAAATTCTCCTCGGCAAGTGATGCATGGAGCTATGGCATTGTCATGTGGGAGGTCATGTCCTATGGAGAGAGACCTTACTGGGAAATGTCTAACCAAGACGTAAGTGCCACCCATAGTTAAACTGCCATTTTATGAATGCAGACATATTAGCATTGATGAGGAGATATGCCTTTTGCCCTCACTCAAATTAGCCCTTATCTTCCTGAGAGTTGTCAGGGTCTGTGGCCGAACTCGAGCAGCCTTTCACTCTGAGCTGTATTTGGTGTCATAAGGGCCAGCTGATGGACTTTGTCACGTAAGTACCTGATCTGTGTCTTACATCTGATACTTCCACATATATCACTCTAAGGTAGTGTGACTGTGCTTATGCAAGAGCCTTGGCCTAAAACAAAAACCAGTGAATAATGTTTACTTTTCATTTCTTCCTTAGAGCAATTTAATGTACCACTATAAAGAGCAAACTAATTTAGACTAGATATCCCTTAGTAGAAAAAGATTGAATGCTTTCAGGCAATGTATTATCAATATGTGTCATGTAGTATGGTTCTTTTGAGATACATGACCCTCTTAGCAATCTGTTTTGTTTCCGTTTTATCTGTAAAAACTACCTTGGTGGCTAATAATACTATAGAACAGGATGGTTAACACACATTTGACCTCTATGGACTGTCCAAGGTAGTAGAGACGGTAGTCAAAATATGCTAGGATCCTGACAATGCAAGTAAACGTGCTGTCAGAGCTGCAAATATATTTTAATATCCCACTCCCTCATCCCAGAATTGAGACTTTGTCTACTCGTTTGCTTCCTCCAAGTATCGAATGGTTTCTGAGACAATGGCAATGGGAAGTCAGCTCTACTGGGATTCTGAATGTTCATGAGGGGAAACAAAGGCTATATGACTATAGAAAAATCCCTAAACACAGTCAACTCCTGTCACATCTCTTCTCTGTTTTCCATTCAATTGCTTGAGCCTCCCCTCCACACCTCACACTCATTACTTTACCCCCGCCTCAAGTTGTCCAAGTATCTTAAGGGTTTGTTCAGTGACAGAGAAGGTCTATCCCTTTTGAATGCCAGACACAGAGAAGACTAGGTTTTGGTTAGCTCACCATGGCTATTGTTTCTCCCTGCCTTGGAGTGTTACTTTAGAAGCTGAGTCCTGCTCAGTCCTGTGGGTGCCTACTGACTCCGCAGAGAATACCAGGTCCAGAAACCTACATGGCAGCAGGTTCAAGGTCGTAAAACACTGCTCAATCTTGCTCTTTAAAGCACATCATCAAAACACAAAGCCAGGTGGCTCGGTCCTGCAGAACATTTGCCCTTAAGTACAGAGTATGCCATAATCAGCAGCCTTTCCTCCACTCCCAACACTTAGACTTTTTGGATCCAGGTCATTTGCCTAGAGTTTACTGTCTTTCAGGGAATATTATTTGAAGGAGCTCATTGCTCTTTCCTGTCTCTGGGCCTTGTTTGGGGCAACTTGTGACCACCTCTCCAGCTCTTCTTAAAATTGAATCCCAGAAGCAGAAATTCGTCCCTTCTCTCCCAGAAAGAACTCATCTTTCTTTCACCAATTATCCAAGGTAATAGAAGCCCTGGATTCAGTCACCATAATTCCTGCTCCACTCTTAACCCAAGATAATGCTTGCCTGACTGTCCTACTTTGACGTGACTAAAATAGGCCATTCAAGCAGATCTCTAGAATAAAAAGTCCTCCTCCAGATGAGTTAAAGTCTTCACTGCACAGAAGAGCCCTCAGGTCAAGTACCCTCCTTAACTGGTACTCCATTAATCCTTGTCTTAACCTGTTTCCTGACAGACGTAAAATAAAAAATTGCCTAACTCAGAGGACTCCAAACTTTACTAATAATACATCCTTGCCAGTAAAAAGTTCTTGAGCATTCACAACTGACACATGTATACTTATTTTCACATTGTATACAAGTACTACCGTACTAATGTATTCATTTTTCATTAAAAAATATTCATTGGGTGCCTTCTCTGTTTCAGGAAGCGGAGATACAACAGAAAACAAGTGTTACACCTGGAAGGGACCATAAAGATTATCTAGTCCAACCCGAGTTGAACTTGGTTATGAAACTGAGGCTTAGAGAAGTGACATGATTTCCCTAGAGCCAAGGGAAGTCTTGGGAAGTCAGCTCTACTGGGATTCTGAATGTTCATGAGGGGAAACAAAGGCTATATGACTATAGAAAAATCCCTAAACACAGCCAACTCCTGTCACATCTCTTCTCCGTTTTCCATTCAATTGCTTGAGCCTCCCCTCCACACCTCACACTCATTACTTTACCCCCGCCTCAAGTTATCCAAGTATCTTAAGGGTTTGTTCAGTGACAGAGAAGGTCTATCCCTTACTAGGTCTATCCCATAGTAAGTGCTTTGACAGTGATATTAGAAGACAATTCTAATAACCTTTTAGAAGACGTTATGGGCAAGGAGAAGAGAAGAGGGGATAACTGCCTCTTTCATGGTGGTTTAGTTCACAGTCTATGGGCCAGTGATTTCTTGCCCTCATTGAGTTTATATTCTAGCAAGAGGGAAACAGACTTTAAACTAAGTAAATCAGTAAAATATATACCTGATAATCACTGCTTTGGGGGAAAAAAGCAAGAAAGGAGGATAAGAAATGCTAGGGGTTTGATTTTAAATATATTATATATATTGCCAAATACATTTGTAACAGTCATTTCATTATGGCCATAAAAGTCATAGTCATTCTTATTAGACATGCATAAATAGTCTTTCTTACAATAGGATGAGACAAATAAACATAAAGAGAAGTTCTATTATTTTTCCTGCCTCCTGGATTATCATCTTGCTGCCTGGGGTACATTGTACCACCAATTTGGTAACCACGGCCATGGTTATGTAGACTATAATTCAACAATGAAAGTGCCTCAGTTTCATGACCAATAAATACAATGAAAGGACTAGGTTAAATGATTTTTAATATCCCTTTTAACAGTAACATGCTATGGTTTTATAATCTCTGGAGAAATAGTTTTATCATACTTGTCTCAGCAAAGGAATGATTCAGATTGTTCTTTTCTCAAGTTTAGGAATCTCTGTGGAGATACAAGAAATCCGATAGGACTTCCACAGAGCAGAGCATGTACAAGTGAAGATACCAGACTGCAAGACAGATTTTCTAGGAGAGCAGCCTCTGAGAGAAAAAGCCCAAATGTGTAGTTTCCAACACAGACCCCCATGTAAATTGTTCTTAACTGTTGCCTAGAGTAGTCCAAACCCTGTTGTCAACTCCTCCCTTCATGGATCGTGCCCAACAGTTTACCCAGCCATTCTGGCCATGTGTGTTGATGATCTGTGTCCAAGATGACCATTTACAGAGCCATTCTGTCTATTAAACCTCATTTGGCCACAAAGACTATATCTGGAATCAGAAGAAGTTGCTGCAGCCAGGAATAGACCCCTGGACATTAAGCCCATCCTCATTCATTCAGGGTTGCCATTGCCCACAGCACAAGGCTGAATGCTTCCTCCGCCCAGAGCTTGGTTGTTCTTCAAGGACCAGGTAAGGACTAAGCTGGTTATTTTCATGGTCTTTGAGTGGCTACCAAAGAATATGCAAGCAGGAATCTGAAAAGAGGAGAACAAAAAGTTCTGGGGAAAATAAATAAAAAGCCAAACCCTCTAGGTCCTCAGATCAATACAAGAGGAGAGGAAAGTCCTAAGAGCTAAAATCTTTTCTGTATCTTGTGAATATTTTTTGCTGCTGCACTAGAGTTGAAATTCTGTTTAGCTTAACATATTGGAAGTCAGCGTATCTGTGACAGATCCTGAAACCAGAATTTCTGTTTGGAAGCAGAAATAGCTTAATCAAAACTTTCCAAGCTGCTCTCTCCAAATATGAATTATTTCCTGTTTGTCCTGCATTTCACATGTTTGATCAAAGTTCAGTCTCGTGTTTGACTTTATGCAACCAAGGTGTATTTTAAATAAGGAAAGTCATTTTTAGACAGTAAAAATTCAACTATCCTCTGTTTTAATATTTTATATTTTTATTACATTTTGGTGAGTTTAATTTATGGGCTTAGTTAAATATGGAATGTTAACATGCTTTAGGATTTTAAATGAGTTTAGGAAATTTCAGATAGTTTTCATGAAATAGTTCCTCCATTCTGCAGACTGTGGCATATTTCATTGCAATGAATAATTCTGAGTTTGCATAATCTATTTTTGTGAATAATGTAATGATTTTCCCAAAGGTCAGTGGTAATGTACATTAGGACTGTACATAAGGAAATGAGAAAACACAGAGTACCCAGGACTAGTCCATAAAAGACATACCAAACATAACAGTAGGTGCCATCTGCTTAGCCTTTCAGCAGTTACTGTTTGAACACATGCCAGTCACTGGGCGTGTGGATGGGGATGGAGAACTAGAAAATCCAGCCCCTGCTGCCAAGGAGCCCTCTGTGTAGGCGAGGAGATGAAGTTCTGGCATTTCTAAGTCTTGCCCTTGCCCCCAAGTAGAATGTACACTCCTCAAGGGTAGACCTCAGGCCTTCTTTTCCTTTTTAATATAAACGACATTGTGTGAATGCAACATCGCTATTTTTTAGAATATGCCAAAAAAGCATGCATACTCTATTATTCAAAGTACTTTTGATTATCAATGACAGAAACTCAATGTGAACTCACTTAAGTAAAAATAATTTTTTTCATTCATGATACTAAGAAGGCGTTGAGCAGTGCTATATCTCGGGGATCGGCAGGATTTTTAGTGCTTCCCAAGCACTAGGTCCATTGACCTCATGTTCTCCTGTTGCAAAGGTCTTCTTCTTTGCTTTATTCTTCTTTATGCTCCAGGGTTCAGCATTCCAGCTTAGCCACCTCAGCAGAATGAAACCTTCTCTCTGTGAAAATTCATACACCAATCCCAGAGAAGACTGGTTGGCTGTGTTAGGGCTCTACCCAACTCTGAACCAAAACCATGCCAGGGAACGGACACTATGATCGGCCCAGCAAGGTTTAGGTACCAGCATGTGCATTCGGAGGTGGGTGGAGCACTGTGATTAGCAATTTCCCCATAATCACATGGAGTGAGGAAGGAAGTCCCCAAAGGAAAGCAGTTGTGCTACCAGAGATATACTATAGTATTCTTTTCTGTGCATTGTTTTCAAGATCAGTTTTATTTATTGCAGTATCAAATGGCACCAAAGTATTAACTCTGTGCATCATTATATTCTACTGCAGCAGCAGGTGTAGTGGAAAGATCATGAGAGCTTTAGAGCAGGGTTTCACAGCCTCAGAACTATTGTCGGGCCAAATAATCCTTTGTTGCGGTGTGCGGGCAGGGGTGCTGTCCTGTGCATCTTTCACATCAATCCCGGCCTCTACCCACTAGGTGCGAGCAGCACCCTCCCAGTCATGACAACCGAAACTGCCCCCAAACATTGCCCAGTCAGAGATGGGGTATAAAAATCACTCCCAGGGGCTTCCCTGGTGGCGCAGTGGTTGAGAGTCCCCCTGCCGATGCAGGGGACACGCGTTTGTGCCCCGGTCTGGGAAGATCCCACATGCCGCGGAGCGGCTGGGCCCGTAAGCCATGGCCGCTGAGCCTGCGCGTCCGGAACCTGTGCTCTGCAACGGGAGAGGCCCCAACAGTGAGAGGCCCACGTACCGCTAAAAAAAAAAAAAAAAAATCACTCCCAGTTAGAAGCCACTGCTTTAGAGCTAGAAAGATTGGGGTTGAAATCTCAGCTCTGCAGTTCACTGGCTATGTAATCTTAGGCAAGTGGTTACAGCTTTCTGAGATACTGTCTATAATGGGGTCCCAATTACTCAACTGCAGGATTTGAAAAAGTGTGATTCTATAATGGGGTTCAAAATACTATAATGGAGTTCAAAATACTCAACTGCAGGATTTGAAAAAGTGAAAGATAATATATATAAAGCGCCTGGTACGTAGAAGGTATTTAATTAATCAATGGTAATAATCATAGCTTGCAATTTCTGAATTTATTATGAGCCAAGTATTTTAGGATATTGGCTCATTTAATCCTCGAAATAATTCTTTAAGATAGATACTCTTTTTACTCCCATTTGTAGATACGAGGCTTTCTAGAAAGTTTAAACAACTTACCCAAGGTTACTAGATGGTTAACGATAGAACTGAAGTTGAAGCCCCCTACTTACTCCTAAGTGTGTGCTTTTACCCTCTGAGCTATACCATAGAAGTCTAATTTTCAAAGGAGTCTCCATACCACGCAAGCTCTACGTAATGAGATCAAAGCATCTTTAATTATGTATGCCACTGTGTCACAAGAGAAGTGTTTTCATTGTTTCCTGTCAGCAAAAGAATGTGGATTGACTCACTATTGTTTGGAACTATAAATCTTTTCTGCAGTATTTTTTTTTGTCTTGATGTTAAAAATTTATAAAATGTACTATATTTATTATATTTCTTAAAAATATTTAAGGCAGTAGCTTAAAATAAAATTCTAATCATCAATATATTTAGCCTATTACCAGAAACATGTCACAGGCACATTGAAGGTGTATAGTTCCTTGCTGTTTTCTAGCATTTTTTTCTTTCTTTTTAAGGTATTGCAGGATAATGTTCTATGTTATTTTCATCCAAGTTCAAAATAATTGTTGTTTACTACATAGTAGGAGTACACTGTAATGCTAGGAGCTACACTGGCTCCAAAGAGGACACCAAGGGCACTGCAGTTCTTACAACACTTACACTGTGTAATGTGCTTAAATGAAGAAAATGCAAGCAAAACATGAACAGCAGGCAACATTAAATAATCAAATCCCCACAGAGCTAATATGTAGAAAAAAAACTAGCACCACATAAATGAGAGGCAACTTAGCTCAAACTAATGATCTGAATGCAAGACTGGAGACTTGGATTTTGTTTGTTTTGTTTTTTTTCCCTGACATGCTGCTGTTTTAGAAAAAAAAGAAAGAATGAATGAATGAAAAAGAAAGGAAGGGAGGGAGGAAGGAAGGAAGGAAGAAAGGAAGGGAGGAAGGAAGGAAGGGAGGGAGGGAGGGAGGGAGGAAGGGAGGGAGGGAAGGAAGGATTCACCTTGAAGTAATTTGAAGCCCAAATGCCTTCTAGGTATGGTATCATTTAGGTATATGCTACTCAGCTAGTTCAGTTTCCCAAAAAGAGAACCACTATGAGAGAACTTCTCATTTGAGGTTTAGTAGAAAACATAATACTGCCTCAGTGTTTTGGGGTTTTTTTCCTCCTTACTTTTCAAAAGCTTTTATATAATAGTGAGTTTTGCTTTAGATTGCTTTCTGAAACTTACCTGAAGAAAAAAATTAGAGTTCAGCTTTAGGATACTTTTTTATATAGATGATGTGGTTAGAAATAAGCTTTTGACCTTACCTGAATTGATCCCTCTTTTCAAAATTTGAGAAGGAAGAAAATAACCTTTTACCATATTTTGTATTTGTCTTTTTGTAATTTTATAACCTTTCTCAATTATAGGTCAATATTTCAGCCAAGAATGGTGGATGTGAGAATCCACTTACCTCAAATGCAGTATAATTTTATGACTCAGAGAGTCCAGTCATTTCCAATTTTTGTCACTGATTAGGTTTTCCAAACTCTACTTTATTATGTAATGGCCCTTGTGTAATGATCTGTGTAAGATACAGTAAACTGCTAAAGGCCCATTCCCATTATTTCAACCTTCCATATTACAGAGGGAATTTTTACACTTGTTTGATTATGTTTCTACCAAAGCAATTTTCAAAATGACCTTCTTTTTCTCAATTTTTCAATAATTCCTACTATTGGTACACAGGCAAGGGCAACATTTTAATTAAATACATACTAATTACACTAACATGATGCATGTCTGTTACAGAGGCAAGAGTAATAGAGGATATTATGAGATTCAATCAATCACCATTGTAAGTAATTCAAATAGTAAGGTTTCAAGTAGAGGAAACCAATAACCAGTATGCTACTAACACAGTATAATTTTCAAGAGAAATATTTTTTTCTAAATAACCACAAAGCTAGAAGATATATACATACCAGCAACATTCTCATAAAAAATTAATTATACCTTCAATTTCTATTTGGAAGAAATTTACAGTCTACTGCTCTTATAATTTTTATAATTATTTTTTTCTCTTTAAAGCGTATTTACAAAGAGGGATTTTTTTTTTTTTGGCCAATTAGGACAAATATCTTGTTTTTATTATGTTCATCTTTAAAATGTAGAAAATGCCAGATTGTTACAGTAAAGGAAGTTCTTTTAAAATGCTAGATTCTATCTCTTTTTTTTAAACATTTATTTTTTATTGAAATATAGTTGAATTACAATGTTGTGTTAATTACTACTATACAGCAAAGTGACTCAGTTATATATGTTATGTATATACATATATATACATTCTTTTCCTTTATGATTTATCCCAGGATATTGAATACAGTTCCCTGTGCTATACAGTAGGACCTTGTTGTTATCCATTCTGTATATACCATCTGCTAATCCCAAACTCCCAATCCAACCTTCTCCCAGCTCCCTCCCTCTTGGCAACCACCAGTCTATTCTCTATGTCCCTGATTCTGTTTCTGTTTCATAGATAGGTTCATTTGTGTCATTTTTTAGATTCCACATATAAATGATATCATCTGGTATTTGTCTTTCTTTTTCTGACTTAGAATAATAATCTCTAATCGCATACATGTTGCTGCAAATGGCATTATTTTGTTCTTCTTTGTGGCTGAGTAGTATTCCATTGTATATATATGTACCACATCTTCTTTATCCATTCATCTGTCAGTGGACATTTAGGTTGGTTCCATGTCTTGGCTATTGTGAATAGTGCTGCTATGAACATAAGGGTGCATGTATCTTTTTGAATTATAGTTTTGTCTGGATATATGCCCAGGAATGGGATTGTGGATCATATGGTAACTCGATTTTTAGTTTTCTGAGGAACCTCCATACAGTTTTCCACAGTGGCTGCATCAACTTACATTCCCACCAACACTGTAAGAGGGTTCCCTTTTCTCCACACCCTCTCCAGCATTTGTTATTTGTAGACTTTTTAATGATGGTCATTCTGACTGGCATGAGGTGATACCTCACTGCAGTTTTGATTTGCATTTCTCTAATAATTAGTGATGTTGAGCATCTTTTCTTGTGCCTATTGGCCATCTGTATATCTTCTTTGGAGAAATGTCTCAAAGAGGATATTTTAAAATCCCCTTTTCCTTTGTACTCATAAACTGTTTTTCCATAGCTTTCCAATATTTTTAGTGGGCCCAGGAAATATGTTATTAAAGTTGCCTATTATCTTTCTAAAATTGAAACGATGCATCAATGAAGAAATATATGGTTTTTTCCTAGAGAGTGCTTGGGAATTTGGGCCTGAGTTTTAAGAACATTGTCTTCTTAAAGAAACAATTATTTCAGAAAAGTAGATTTGAAATGTGTGTTTATATTTCCAAAAAGTATACTTTGTTGAGGGGAACTGGCATAGTAGTGAACATCATGGTTCCCCATAAGAACAAAAAATTTTACAATTTGTGTGGAAACACAAAAGACCCCAAGTAGCCAAAGCAATTTTGAGAAAGAAAAATGGAGCTGGAAGAATCAGGTGCCCTGACTTCAGACTATACCACAAAGCTACAGTAATCAAGACAGTATGGTACTGGCACAAAAACAGAAATATAGATCAATGGAATAGGATAGAAAGCCCAGAGATAAACCCATGCACCTATGGTCAACTAACCTATGACAAAGGAGGCAAGAATATACAATGGAGAAAAGACAGCCTCTTCAATAAGTGGTGCCTGGAAAACTGGACAGCTACATGTAAAAGAATGAAAGTAGAACACTCCCTAACATCATACACAAAAATAAACTCAAAATGGATTAAAGACCTAAATGTAAGACCAGACACTATAAAACTCTTAGGGGAATACTTAGGAATAACACTCTTTGACAGAAACCACAGCAAGATCTTTTTTGACCCACCTCCTAGAGTAATGGAAATAAAAATAAAATAAACAAATGGGACCTAATTAAACTTAAAGCTTTTGCACAGCAAAGGAAACCATAAACAAGATGAAAAGGCAACCCTCAGAATGGAAGAAAATATTTTCAAATGAAGCAGCTGACAAGGGGTTAATCTACAAAATATACAAACAGCTCATGTAGCTCAATATCAAAAAAACAAACAACCCAAGCAAAAAGTGGGCAGAAAACCTAAATAGACATTTTCCCAAAGAAGACATGCAGATGGCCAAGAGGCACATGAAAAGATGCTCAACACCACTATTAGAGAAATGCAGATCAAAACTACAATGAGGTATCACCTCGCACCAGTCAGAATGGCCATCATCAAAAAATCTACAAACAATATAAATGCCGGAGAGGGTGTGGAGAAAAGGAAACTCTCTTGTACTGTTGGTGGGAATATAAATTGATACAGCCACTATGGAGAACAGTATGGAGGTTCCTTAAAAAACTAAAAATAGAGTTACCATATGACCCAGAATGTACCCTGAGAAAACCATAATTCAAAAAGACATATGCACCACAATATTCATTGAAGCACTATTTACAAAAGCCAGGTCATGGAAACAACCTAAATGTCCATCAACAGATGAATGGATAAAGAAGATATGTGGTACACATATACAATGGAATATTACTCAGCCATAAAAAGGAATGAAATTAGGTCATTTGTAGAGATGTGGATGGACTTAGAGTCTGTCATACAGAGTGAAGTAAGTCAGAAGAGAAAAACAAATATCGTATATTAATGCATATATGTGGAATCTAGAAAAATGGTACAGATGAACCTATTTGCAGGGCAGAAATAGAGACACAGACATAGAGAACAGACATGTGGACATAGGAGAATGGGGAGAGGGGCTGAGATGAATTGGGAATTGGGAATTGGGATTGACATATATACACTACCATGTGTAAAATAGATAGCTAGTGGGAACCTGCTGTATAGCACAGGAAGCTCAGCTCCATGCTCTTTGGTGACCTAGATGGCTGGGATGGGGGGTTGGGAAGGAGGTCCAAGAGGGAGGGGATATATGTATACATATAGCTGATTCACTTTGTTGTACATCAGAAACTAACACAATATTGTAAAGCAACTAGACCCCAATTAAAAACCAAAACAAAAACATCATGGTTCCCCAAATCTTCCTAGTCTTAGTTTACTGGGATATAGTCTGTCCCTATCTGGATTTTTGTCTTTCTGCACCAGGAGCCCTGTGGGAAACAGTCCTTTCAGAGGAAGCCAAATCTAGATCTGGACGCTACAGAACTTGGAGATCAAGAGATGTTACCAGAGGTCCTGCAGATTAAGCCTTCAGTTTCACTGACTCTAGAAACATAGCTTTTTGAGCTGAAAAGTGCAATCACAAGTACTGAATCCAGTTTCCTTTTCTTAATGAGGAGACAGAGACTTTCCTAAGAGCAGAGCTTGTTTAGGACAGCGATGAAGTTCAGGTGACTCCTTCACTAATGCTCTTTCCACTACTTAAAAACTGAAGCATGGTTGCTTAGAAGGTGTTAATTATCTCAGTCTCAAGAAGTGTGACTTTTGGGAATTCCTTGGTGGTCGAGTGTTTAGGACTCAGCGCTTTCACTGCTGAGGGCCTGGGTTCAATCCCTGGCTGGGAAACTAAGATCCCACAAGCCATGTGATGTGGCCAAAAAAGAAAAGGTGTGACTTTCAACTGTTAGGGCTAAATATTTTCCAAACCATAAATCATATCATCAGCAACCTTTTAACCTATGAATCCTACACTTCATATTTTCCCCCATTTTGTCCACTCATTCAACAATCTGAAAGGTGGTAACCTACTAAGTGCAAGTACTCTCCATTTTTATAGATCCTTGACATTCTATTTCAACTTCCAAGAAATGAGGTTAGAGAACTGTCTTAAGTGTAAGGTTTTAAGAAATTCTTCATCTTAAAATTTGAAAGGAAATCTTAGGTTTCCATGCTCTAATGATTTAAATTATAAATTAGCTTCGGAAAAATTGTTTTCTTTCTGTATCTTTTTCTTTCATCACTCTGTCCCCCTCTTTTTCTAATGTACACTGAATTTCATTTGGATTTTGATTGTTTTTCACTGAATTATAAATTCTGTATGTTGAAAAATATTGACTAAGAAAATAGGTATAATATTATAAATGTTATTGACTTATAACTACTTCTTTCCTTTCGTTTTTTCTTTTGCCTATGCAGATACAATCATTATATTGCATATCAGGAAAATACATTACCAGTGTTTTCAGTATTACTGTTTTATAAACCTAAATGTCCTAATATCTATAAGTAATCATTATCACAAAAAGTAAGGATATACTGGAACTCTTTGCTTCACCATCCCCCTTCAACCTGAAATTAAGGTCGATGAATTGAATTTATCAACAAAACCATCATGAATATTTAGAGGGAAGATAGAAGTAAAACCATTTCACAGTCCATTTACTAGTGTACATTTCAGCCCTTGCTAAAATTTTGAGACAGTTTCTTTTAAAATAACTTTTTAAATAAGTAAATTCAATGTGCTTCTCTTTAGGAGTTGTTTAGCAGTGTTATAATAATGTGATTCCCTGCACAGCCCAAGCAGTCTTTGTTCAATAGTATTGTTCAGGGATATCTCAGTGTCTTCATATTGACTGTCTACTCCTTGTTTGCCTAGTTTAATAAAAGGTGCACATTGCCTGCTTTGATTCAGAAACTGCCAACACAATTGGAAAACTCATCAGATTCAGCAAGAGCAGAACAGTCTGCTACGTGTCCCAACTGAGCCTTGTGTAGATTCTAGGCTGCTAAAAATTGCAGTGTCATTGACAAGGAACCAGTATGATCTACTTAGAATAACCAGCCAGGTTTTAGATGATAATTTCTGACAGAATCTAATTTCTTCTACCTCTGCATAGAAGTTATCACTGCAGTCATTTTCATATTTTTTCACTTTGTTTTAATTTTCTTCTTACATTTTAAAATAAGGGTATAACCTTGTATAACTCTTCTCCAAAGGATGACAGGCTACAGCTATCATAAAACCATACTGATAACAAAATTCTCTCTAGTTAATTATCACCCCTTCATATCCTAAAACAATAAACCTCATTTAGTCTTTTAGACAAAACACCCCATATGCTCCTGGCTCCCTGTCAGTCCTTGACTAGGGAATCAGAAATACCTATAAAACAAAACTTCCCACAAAAGACATGTTAATGAAGATAAAGGTTAATATAAAGCTTTCATAGGTCACATATATGACAATTGGAGCTCATTCTTTGACTTGACAAGGCATTGTTTTAGATGCTGGGAACATATGGGAAAAAAACAGTTCCTGATCTTGAACTCGGCTTGCCCAGCTGAGAGACTGCAAGTGTTTTGTAGTGGCCAAAGCAAAGGGGAAACAGGATGCAGCCAGAAGTGAGGACTGAGAGCCAGGGTCATGGTGAGCCACTGCAGAATTTCAGGAACGTGCACAGTTTCACATCAGCAGGATTGCTTTGGGTGCACTACAGGAGATGATTGAGGGAGGAAAAGGGGAAACAAAAAGACTAGTTAAGCGGTTGTTGCAGTGATCAAAATGAAAAATAAATCATTTGAAGAGAGGATTAAAACTGGAGCAGATTTAAAATATATGAAGGTGGTGGAATCAACATGTCTTAAGTTAATTTTGAGCACCCGGAAAGGCAAAGGCCCAGATGACTCCCTGGTCTCTGACCTAAATCACTGGAAAAAGAATGGGACCATTTTCAGAGGACAGAAATGCCAAAGCAGGGGCTTTTCTGGTGGCACAGTGGTTAAGAATCCACCTGCCAATGCAAGGGACACAGGTTTGAGCCCTGGTCCGGGAAGATCCCACATGCCGCGGAGCAACTAAGCCCATGCACCACAACTACTGAGCCTGTGCTCTAGAGCCCAAGAGCCACAACTACTGAGCCCATGTGCCACAACTACTGAAGCTCTCACGCCGCAACTACTGAAGCCAGCATGCATACAGCCCGTGCTCCGCAACAAGCCACTGCAATGAAAAGCCCGCGTACCACAATGAAGAGTAGGCCTGCTTGCCGCAGCTAGAGAAAGCCCGCACGCAGCAACGAAGACCCAACACAGCCAAAAATAAAGTTAATTGATTAATTAATTAATTTAATTAATGCCAAAGCAGGAACAGGGTTAGTTTTGAACAAAAACAATCATGGCACCTATATGACAACTTTATGAAGTGTTATGTCCCATAGACAATAGATGGAGAAATCTGGAGAGAAAGCTGAGCTGGAGCTTCAAGCATAACTGTCATGAGCAAGTAGGTGAGAGGGAAAGCATGGAGTGTGTAAATGTGTAAGAGAGGCTCAAGAGCTAATTCTGGGAGAATGAGTCAGGTATGTGGCTCAAGACTCAGGACAGATTTTTCTCTACCGCTATCATGATTCAGAGGCTACCACGGTGATAATTAGTCCATTCTGCAGGGCATTATTAGCTATGTGATGTTGACCCAATCTGTTCATTAGTTTGAGCTTCAGTTTTCTTACCTACAAAATATGTAGAACCACACTCACATAGGTATCTTGAGATCTAAATAAGGTAAGCTGTGTTAAAACACCTAGCCCGGAAATTGACATATAATAAGCTCTCAAAGTTTTATATGTTACTTGAATCTGAAGCCAGAAAGATCACAGAAAATTTAACTCATGGTCACTCCAGCCCCAAAATTGCTCCTCCTCCTTTGTCTTCTATCTTTACTAGTTGACCAAGCCAAAAACCTAGAAGTCATTCTTCTCTTCTCCCTCTACTTCCATACCCAATTTCACCCTAATCCCGCATTCCTGTCAGATCAGTCTATTTCTTGTACCCCACGTCCACTGCTTTCACTAAGACCATCCTGACCTCTCTCCTGGATCACTGCAAGCCTCCTTCAGGCTTCCCATGCCCTCCGATGCACTCTTCACATTGCAGCCAGAGTGAGCTTCCAAAAGATAAATCTAGTGTCATTTACTTGCTAAAACCCTTTGCATAAAGTCTGTATTTATAGCATGTAAAATCATTCATGATCTCAAGAAATATAGTTTTTACTTAACCTTTGAGCCTCAAATCTCACCATTCCTCTCTTTGAAGACTCTATTCTAGCTGCAGAAATCTACTTTCATTCCCTGATCAG
The DNA here is from genome assembly GCF_008692025.1 of Phocoena sinus. Lineage (NCBI taxonomy): Eukaryota > Metazoa > Chordata > Mammalia > Artiodactyla > Phocoenidae > Phocoena > Phocoena sinus. The sequence continues at coordinate 99,358,877 of NC_045766.1, read as the reverse complement.
GTCACATCTCCTCTCTTGGACCCATCTAGTCTAGTCGACCCTGCTACCCTCTACATTCAGTTCACCTCCTCTGAGAAGCCTCCCCAAGGTTGGGTTAGGTGCTCCTCTGAAAAGCTTCCATAACTCCCTGTTCTACATGGCACTTACCATATTCAGACTCCTTGGTCACCTTCGCTAGATTATACATTTCCTAAAGACAGAAATATTTCTTACTCATTATGTTATCCCTTGTACACGGTATGCTCAATAGTATATTTTAAGTGATTAATATATATGTTTGGATAAATAAATTAAAAATCCATTAGAAAGCTGTTGTATCTTTTAACCATCTTCGTGAATCATATTGCTTAAAACTCTTCTCTAGCTACCTTCAAAACCAGAATTTTTACGTGTGTGATCTTCAACAAATTAAACCTCTCTGTGTTTAAATTCCTTGTCTGTAAAATGAGGCTAACAATAGTACCTACCTCATAGTATTACTGTAAGGATTAAAAGAGTTGATGCATGTAAATCATTTAGAAATGGAACCTGGAAGTTTCCAAGAGCTTTCAGTAATTGTTAGCTGTTATTATTATTGTCACTGTTGTTACTGTTATTAATATTTTCCTATAAGGTGGGAACTTCAGGTTTGACATCTGTCATGAACCAGGGCTCGGGACATATTTCACAAAGTCACAAGTTAAAGAACAGAGGAAGCTTTAAAGCCAGAGGTCAGCAAGAAGCAATGTCATGAGTCCCTGAACTTCCCACTCTCCCCACAGAAAGGCATTCTGGGACCAGACACGTTGCTGAACACATTATGGATAAAGGTTCCAGGTGAAGGACCACACTTTCTTGTCACTCTGTCTCCTTACAGGCCAATCATGAGAGCAACTTTGTCAAAAGAGAGTAAACAGCCTGCTTGACACCAAGCAGGCTAGATGTGAGTGTCAGCTGTTTACAAAGGAGTTGTCTGGAAAAGTCAGCTCCCCAGCAGCTAAGGACGTTTGGGTCAATGGGAAATAGTAAACCTTCTGGACAGGAGTAAGAAACCACCAGTCTTTACAGGAAGCTGACGTTGGGTCCAGTGCCCTCTGTCTTAGACAAGAGCAAGGCCCAATCTCACCTGGCCATTGTCTAGCCAAACCAGGGAGAAATTATATCATTTTGAACAATACTACTTGATGCCCCCGTTTTTTATTAATATTTCCTTCTGAGGTGCTTCAAATGCTGTCATGCTTCTGCTTTGAATCCATCTTGGGTAGCTTGAGACTCCAGGTTTTCTAAGAGTCTGCTCTCTATCAAGACAAATCCCAGAATTTCTTCTAATAGCTTTTGTTTTTGTCAATAACATTTATTAATGTATCAGGCACCATACTAAGGGATGAGAATACAAAATATAGGGACATAATTCCTTCTTTTATGTATGTTTAGCCTGAGAGGAAGCAGATCAAATATTATAATACAATGTAACAGATGCAATAATAGAAATGTGTGCAGGACTCAGATGCACTCAGAAATTACTCTGTTCAGCCAGAGATTACATTTTGCAAACTATGAAGTAAATATGTTTTTGATTTACCCAGAATATAAAGCTTAGGATCCAAGTAAAAACATTGAAGCCCAATTAGCAGATGTATAACAATAGATAAAATGGTAATCATCACTCCTAAAATTACATCAGTTGATATAAAATTGGAGAGGAAGATGTTATCATGAGAACTGAAAAGCATTCCTGGGGAATGGCCAGAGGAAAAGTTTGGAAGCTAAAAGAAACAAAGTTCAAATTTCAGCTCTGCCACCTATGCTGTGTGAATTTAGGCAAGTTTCCTAACATCTCTGAGTCTAAATTTTCTCATTTAAAAATAGGTATAATAATAACTACCATATTGAGTTATTTTAAGCAGTAAATGAAGAAAACTATGCGAAGCATCTAGTGCATGATGCTCAATAAAGGCAGCTAATTTTTTTCTCAGACTATAATAACTTCACTTGTCATCCATTTTATTCTATGCACTTAAAATTAGGTAACTGTGAAACCGACTAGAGAGCTCTCCTGGGGTGGGATTTTAAAGTCTTTCTATAATGGAGTTCTATCCTATTTTTCTTAGTTACTTTTCAAAACTATCCACAGTAGTTTTGATGCATTATAAGCATTTTTATACACATCCTGTTTTACTAAAATGTGTTGCAAAATGTCTTAAAATTCAAGCCTAATTGGTAGCAAAAGTAGTCAGAAAACAGGTAAGAAAAAATCCTATTCAATAATGGAATATAAAATGAACAGAAAAAAAGCTAGTATCCTGACAGGTTAAAGTGTTTTGGTCACAAAGACACAGATGGGATTATGAGACATTCCCTATTACTAAAAAAGCTAAAGCTTAGCAGTTAAGAGGTTCCTGAAGGCATATTTTTGCTTCTTTTTACAGACTGCCTCTAGCATAAATTATAGATATTTTACAGTCATGTCAAATAGTGTCAATTAAAAAAGAAATTAAAAGGAGATGTGTTTTTTTATTATTATAGAAAATGAAAATGTGTAGATGGTGGTACAATAAAGAGAGCACTGATAACAATATTTACACTTACATTTTTGTATTTCTGTTGTTGGCACAGGGAAGAGGTAAGCTTGTATTGTTTCTGTCTTTAAGTATTCGTCTGTCCCTCAATTTTCCCACATCAAAAATGGGGGAAATATCAATGGAAAAGCTTGGGTCCTAGCCCACCAGGCACCTCCATTTTGAGGGGCAGGGGGAAGATGCCTACACAGGACCATAAGATGCACCTTTTAAAGGACTTTCATTTTTCCTCACAAGGTGGCATTTTAGAGAGGGGGGGCTGTGGATTTCAGAGAGCCTGCCCTGCTTTAGGCAAATCCTGAGCAACAATCCTTTAAAAACCCTCCCAGAGAACCACCTAGTCTATAAAAATGTGGTTCCAGTTCAGTGCCTTCTCTATGCAAAGTTTTTCTTTTTAACTGTTTTGTTAAATTTTAACAATTGGGGAATTTTGAAAATGGCTTTACACACTTCCTTGCCTTCTTAAAATAAAAGCAGACAAATGTTAAAAAAAAAAAAAAGAAGGGGGTAAATAAACCCTTTCCTTTGTCTTCCTCCCAGAGACGATGTAAGAATAGTCACGTGAATACCTTTGAACACTTTATTAAAAAATAAGCTACATAAATTCCAGGTCAACTTTATTGCATTGTTAGGAAATTCCCAGTGGGTAGTATATTAAACAGAGAAATAGATAAATATCTTACCTTATCTTATATGTGATTTCCTAAGTACAATACAAATAATAATAATACAGTTATGGCTTATCTTATACAGCCAAAGTTAACTTTGGCTTCTTATCCTGTCCCTAAAGCTACACTGTCCTATAGAGTAGCCACTTGCCACATGTGGCTATTTAAAATTTAATGTCAATTAATTAAACTAAAACTAAAAATTCAGTTCCTCAGACTTACTAGCCACATTTCAAATGCTCAATAGCCACATGTGACTACTCGCCACCATGTTGGACAGAGAGAACATTTCCGTCATCATGGAAAGTTCTATTGGAGAGTACTGGCCCAGAGGATACTCAGGCTGATTGTCCTGTTGCTCTGTGGCCTTAAGCTGGGCACTGATAGCATTTCAAAGATTAAATGACCTTAGAAGTTCTGAAAGGACTTCATAATCACATCAGTGTCAGACTAAGGGAAAGACAGAAGTAAGTGAAGAAGAATTAAAGAGGCAGGGACTTCCCTGGTGGCACAGTGGTTAAGACTCTGTACTCCCGATGCAGGGGGCCTGGGTTCGATCCCTGGTCAGGGAACTAGATCCCACATGCATGTCACAACTAAGAGTTCGCATGCCACAACTAAGGAGCCCACGTGCCGCAACTAAGGAGCCCGCCTGCTGCAACTAAGACCCGGTGCAACCAAATTAATAAAATAAAGAATTAACTAGACAGTAAAGAAGAAAGAAGGAAGGATGGCTACAAAAAGAATGCTCACTGACATTATTATAAAGGGATAAAAAATGAATCAGGAATTCAGTGCTTCTGCAGAAGTACAGTTTTACTTAAAACATTTGTCACATGTGGTTTGTATTAAATGCATCAATCTTAGACTAAATTTCTGATGTCCTAATTGGGTTTTGAGGCATTCCAGCTAAATCACACAAAAACTATTTCTGGACATTGGGATGAAATTTAACCTCCCATATGTATACCACAAATTTTAAAAACATATTTTTCCTCTCAAGGGGGGTCAGCAGATGCTACGAAGATACTTGCAATTCTTGTTCACAACTTTCGTATTTATCCTCGTCTGGACCACATGTACTCACAAGTAGTTTTCATGCTTACCAATGTTTTGGCTTCCACTTCCTCTATAAAAGGAATTATAACTTAGCACATGTATTACTTGTACCCAGAAGTAAGAGAATAACCTGTGTATGTTTGCATTTAGGTCATTCTGTCCATTGAAGAAGGTTACAGACTTCCGGCTCCCATGGGCTGTCCAGCATCTCTACACCAGCTGATGCTCCATTGCTGGCAGAAGGAGAGAAGTCACAGACCAAAATTTACTGACATTGTCAGCTTCCTTGACAAGCTGATCCGCAATCCCAGTGCCCTTCACACCCTGGTAGAGGACATCCTTGTGTAAGATGCATAATGTTGATTTTTCCCCTTGACAATCATAATTTCTTTCAGGCTGTAGACAAGACTAACAGGTAAAGAGGAGAAAGTTTGCCTTGATAACTGTCTAGTTGTCTACCTTTTAGAATATTCTGTATAAACCATATTTTATTTATCAGCTGAAAAAGCAGTTTATTAACATTTAAAAAATGATTTTTTTCCACAAGAAAACAAGTTCCCCTTTCCTTTTGTCCATATCTAATCTTTCTGAATCACTTTTTAAATATTTTTTCCTGTGTGGGTCTATGGTATTTCTAATTCCTTTCTTGACTTACTGATTTTCTTCTTACCTTTATAAGAAGAAAATCTTATGTGTGTGCATGTGTGTGTGTGTGTGTGTGTGTGTGTGTGTGTGTGTGTGCAGCCCCTTTAATTTTCTTGTCCATTCTATATTCCTCTCTTTGAAATGGCAAGCAAGACAGGGGCAATTTGTGAATCAGCCAGGAGCAAGGATGTCTCCTGCTGATATGATCACACCCAGCTGTTGTTACCTTCCATTGCTAAAACCAGAAAAAGACGGATGACAAGACAAGAAAATGAAAGCACTCATCCACCATTTTATAAAAGTCAGTAGCGTTGAGAGATCTACCTACTTCTCTCTGAAAAGCAATTATAAGAGGGAGAGTAGAAGAAAAAAAAAACACTGGCCTCTATTTCTGAACATATAACATTTAAAATATTGTTAAGTTGAAAATAGATTTCTTTAGGCCAAATTGGACTTAAAAATAACCAAAGCATTTTCAAAGCTTACTTTCCTGACTCAGGAGATGGCCAATAGGATATACAGATGTTCAACTTTAGGTCACAAGTTCAAGTCAGTGCAGGTTTTAGTGACAATAAAGCCAAAGGCTCTTCAAGAACTACTTGAAACAGACCTCAGTTCATAGCAGAGCATAGAAGAGTTCACCTCTAAATCACTAATTGGCAGCCTCAGTAAAGTGAAGCCAAGCATGAAATAGCTAGAGATTAAACTATTATTCTAGCCCGTCTTCCCTAAAGCAGTCCAGCACAGGAGGCTGTAATGGTGAGAGTGGGCGTGGGGGCCATTTTGAATTTTATCATAAAAGCAATGGGCAGCCATTGAAGGATTTTAAGCAAGAGAATGGCATGATCACATTTGCATTTCTGAAAGATCACTCTAGGGCTGATTTAAACTGAAAGTGTAAAGCAAGGAGCAAGATGGGAAACAGAGAGAGTTATATGTTTTCAGCAATCCAAGCTAGGAAAGGTCAGGGCCTGACTTATGAAATGAGAATAAGTTTGGAGTCAGGAGATAAGAAAATGGATTTATTACTAGATAAGGAAAACGAATGTGTCTTGGTCATTGAGTGAACAAGGAAGGAGGAGAAAAGAATCAAGATATTTGTCAGGTTTCTTTCTTAGACAAGTTGGTTGGTGGTATTACCACTGAGAGAGAGGGAGAAGGACAAGTTTTTGGAATAGAAATGAGACCATTTCGTGCATATTGAGTGGAAGATTCCTGTGGGACATCTAAGTGAAGATATCCAGCAGGCACTTATATTTATATAGGTTGAACTCAGTTAAAAAGATCTGGGCTAAAGATGTAGATTTGGAGATCGTCAGCATATTGATTGTACCTGAAGCTTTAAGCGTAGTTAAGATAACCCATGGAGAATATAAAGAATGAAAAGAAATAGGAAAAGAATGCAAACCTTTGGAACACCAAGATTTAAGAAATGAATTGAAGAAGTGTACCCAAAGGAGACTGAGAAAGGAGAGCCAGACAGATAATCAGGAAAACAGAGAAAGCACAGTATCCTAGAAGCCAAAAAAAGGAGACAGTTCCAAGGAGTTTAATGTCCAAGGCTTTATGAAGCTCCCTTAAGATAAAAATGAAGTGCGTCCATTGGATTTAGCAACTATGTGTTTAGGTTTCATGGGCGGCCTTTGCAAGAGCATTTTCACTAGCATCATGTAAGACAAACTCAGTGGGGGAGCAGTGAATGTGAGGTCAGAGAGAGGCGCTATACAAAGTACCAAGTCCAGTCCTGTTTTCTCAAAAAATCTGTATCTGAAAAGAAAGAGAAGTGGTTAGAGAAAATGTTTCTTGTGTTTTGTTTTTATATGTTTTATTGAAGACATGAGCATGCTTTGATAATGAAGAGAAAGAACTACTAGAAAGGGATCATGGAGTGAGTCTGAAATCATTTAATCTGGGCCTCTTGTGGTTTAGGGTCAACGGACTCCACAGCCAGTGCCCGTCAACAGAGCTCTCTGACTGTTCTATGGCTGTAGACGCAGGCAGGTAAGAGCCTTCTTTTTGAAGAAAAGCAGATAAAACAATTTCTTCCCTGCTTTTTCAAGATATTGAATCTTCCTCATATTTGGAAAATAATGATAAAGAATTTAAGATGAGAAAATATCAAAAAGTCCAAATGAAACAGAGGTAAAGTCAGTATGAGCACTGGTGACTGAGGGCCAGAAGTTATGCTTTAACTGGGTGGGCAATAATCCAGTGGACAGGCCAGAGGAAGGCAGGCTCCGCGATGGTGCTGCCACACGTGGGCCAGGAGTTGGGCTTTATATAAAGTTGGCAGTTTGATTCAATTCTAAAGTCTATCTCTGGGACTTCCCTGGTGGTCCAGTGGTTAAAGACTTCGCCTTCCAATGCCGGGGGTGTGGGTTTGATCCCTGGTTGGGGAGCTAAGATCCTACATGCCTCGTGGCCAAAAAACCAAAACATAAAACAGAAGCAATATTGTAACAAATTCAGTAAAGACTTTAAAAATGGTCCACATTAAAAAAAAAAAAATCTTAAAAAAAAACAGTCTAATCTCTGGGGGACCAAATGGAAGTTTTTGTGACTGATTTGCTATCCTTGTTTCTGACAAAGACATATGCGCTACCCTTAATATACTCTTATTTGGGAAACAAAAGGAACCAGAGTTCTAAGGGTATCGTGCCTGAACCTTTATCAGTATTCTTGTTTTCAAAGCAGCCTGTGTGGGTTTCCCTTGTCCACCCCCTCACCCCCAATGCCACCCACCTACCCTGATCCCAGAGCACTGAGACCGTTTAGGGAGAAGAGATGTGGTAGATTGAAGGATGGCAATGTTAGCTACAGAATGCCTGGTTTGTTTTATGCTTACAAAACTGTGACATTGCCACTCCAGCCCCCAATTCCAAAGCCCAGTCACTTGTCCCAGAGTGATGTTGGACTAAGGAAACATGATGGGTTATAGAATTGCAGTCTTTCCTCCCATGTATCTCTCAAGCAGGTAAAGGAGTCTAAGAGTATAATTCACAGCAGCTCTTATTAAACTCTCCTGTACGCTCCTTTTCTCTAATATCCCCAAACTCCCAAAGTTCTCTCACACTCCTATACTGACATAACTCTCTCACCCACTAGGTCCCCATGGTTTTTATTCCACTCTAATAGCTTTTTTTCTCAAGAATTCACCTGAGAAGGTTTTATCCATTCTCTTGGCAGAGTAGTAAGAGGGGAAGAAATTAAGGTGACAAAGAGGGGAGAGGAAAGCTGAGAAACCCACAGCTTCATCATTTTATACCAGCATATTGGAAATTTCATAGACCTTATATCTGTAATTTTTCTTTCAAAGGACAGAATACCCAGTAGAAAAACAAATTGTTGGTCAGAGAAGGCTTTTATTATTTAGAACAACCACTCCAAATAATGCTGACATTCTTGTGCCTGACACACTCCCATGGGAGTATTCAGAGCTCTGTGAAGTCCCCAACCTCCTTGCTTTCTCTGCTCCTCAAGAAAGCATATGGATATATAAGTGAATGTAACGATCTAAGTACAACCTTAAATCCAATTGATTGTAAAAAAATAATTTGAGAAAGCACCTTAGTAATATAGGCAGCCATCCTTTCATGCATGAATTTCAAACTACCTTCATTTTCATTTACAGTACAATGATGCCTTATAACCCCCTTTCAAAGAAATATCTGTAGCTGTCACAGCCCCTGGAAAAAGGGCCCAGCTTGAGACCAAGGCTACATGGAGAACGACATCAGGAGCGTTGCCTGGCCACACCCTTTGAAACACCTCTTCTCCCTTTCCCTGACCCTCAGGATTAACCCGAGGCATGCATATTGCCATGGAATCCAGAGTCACATCTGGGGCTCGGTAGTTTAATAGCACAAAGTAGATTGATGACTATATGGCTTCACCCAGCCCTACCTTCCCCACCCTACCTACATCGTCCTATACACTCACCCTCCAACCTCTTAACCCCCACCCCTGTTTCTTCCATACACCGTAGCCTACTGAGTGCACTAGGCTGAAATCAGCTGGACAGTGCCTTTTGGATAACGCTGCAGTGTAATAGGAAAATAACTCTTTCTTCCGATCCTGCTCCAGATGCCCAGCATGTCACTGATAAGAATTTTATAGATTATGGGCTCCTCGACAACATCAGCTAAAAGGTAGCATTCAAAAACAGGCAACAACTGACCAGATGGACCAGTCCATGACAGAAATCATATTCCACCCAGGCCAAGGCACATAGGAATATTCTCGCTACCTGCTAGGCCATAATTAAGGATCTTATAATATTTTAGCTCTTAGGAACTGGAACCACCACTTTCCCTGGTATGTATAAATTAACTGTTGAACTTTTCAAGCACTTGGCTTCTGGTAATATGTGAATCATGAAGGTAAGGAAAAGCTCAAACCAGTATCAGCTGCTTTGGAGAACTGCAAGTAAACATTATAAGACTAAATGGTACTACCTCCCTCCATCCAATTAATAAAGCACCTGCAATGCTGTCTCCTGAGGGCAAAAACTTTCAACAGTTTGTTAGAAATGTTTCTATTCATTTTGAAAACATCTTGCTAAGTGCTGCCTAGGCTGTCCGTAATCATCACTTACTAAATTGTTTACCTCTATAAACCAAGTCATGGACAACTTGTTCTGTTTAATTTTTGTAACTAACAGTTTTAATGGGTTTTTTCCTGACAGAGAAATAACTGGCTGGCCAAAACTAGTGTTGTAATCGAGTGATAAGCAAAGCTTTGCGGAAGGAAGACAGAATATTAAGTATTAATCAGGAAGTGTGAAACTTCTACCCGTTAGAAAATCTAAATTTAATTCACATGAACTGTTGCCACAATATACTACTACTAATGTTAATACCAGTACTAATATTGATACAAGTTCTATTAATCATTATCAACAATAACTATTACTGCTATTTGTTAAGAGCCTACTATGTGCCAGTCATTGTACTAGGCACTTTTATCTGTCATGTCATGTAATCCTCACTGTTATTATCTCCATCCCTCATGTAAGGAAACAGAGACTCAAAGAGGCTAAATTTCCCAGGGGTACACAGCAAGTAATTACTAGATCAGGAATTTGAATGAGGTCCACCAACTGCAAAGTCCTTGTTCTTTCCACTACACAGTATACAATCACCGCACTGTTTATGATTATAGGAAAAGAGGATACGTTTTTACATCTCCAGATAGATTTTCTCTGGACTTATCAGACTTCATCAATGGAGTATATTAAAATTCCAAAAAGAATTTGTAGCAGAGCACAGCTTGTTATTTTATGTTCTGCTAAGCAAATACAAGGATGTAGAAAATGAGTATGCCCTCATTCATGGGAATAAGCAAACACATAATCTGTATATTCCCCCAACTTTCTCCTACAATGCTCGGCCACTTGAAGAACATTACTTGAAAAAAGAAAGTAGTAACTACAACAAAATAAAGAAATGAGGAAACTATGGCAGCAACATAGTTTCACATTTACGTCCTCAAGCATTTTTGTAGTTTGAATTTTTCCAGTGTTGGCAAATGTATGCTTTGCTTCTTTGCCTTGTTATGGCCGACATTACTAACCATCACAGCACTCCTTCTCACTGAGCCCACATGCTGTATCTTTTTAAGACCACATTTTGATAACTACTGGCAATGAATTGTAGTTGGCGTGTGATATGAAATCTATTTCTGTCCCTGTATTATTTACCCACATAAAATAGGCTTTCCTGAGGTTCAGTGATCTGTTACTCTGACTATAGTGACCATGTGCTAAGAACTCTACTCAGAATGTAGGGAATACTTAAACAGTATTATTCCTACCCTGTATCTATCCTTCCTAATGTTTAAACACATCTATAATTTTTAAATTTGCTTTGAATTTCACTCCTTCACACTTTTTACCAATTATCAGCCTTATTATGAGAATTAAATAATCATGTCAATAAAAATCCTGAAGACTTACTGAAAATAAGAGGCTGACAAAAAATAACTAAATGTCTATTTAGGTCTTCTGCCCATTTTTGGATTGGGTTGTTTATTTTTTTGTTATTGAGCTGCATGAGCTGCTTGTAAATTTTGGAGATGAATCCTTTGTCAGTTGCTTCATTTGTAAATATTTTCTCCCATTCTGAGGGTCTTTTTGTCTTGTTTATGGTTTCCTTTGCTGTGCAAAAGCTTTGAAGTTTCATTAGGTCCCACTTGTTTATTTTTGTTTTTATTTCCATTTCTCTAGGAGGTGGGTCAAAAAGGATCTTGCTGTGATTTATGTCATAGAGTGTTCTGCCTATGTTTTCCTCTAAGAGTTTGATAGTATCTGGCCTTACATTTAGGTCTGTAATCCATTTTGAGTTTATTTGTGTGTATGGTGTTAGGGAGTGTTCTAATTTCATACTTTTACATGTACCTGTCCAGTTTTCCCAGCACCACTTATTGAAGAGGCTGTCTTTTCTCCACTGTATATTCTTGCCTCCTTTGAGAATGGACTTGAGGATATGGGGAGGGGGAAGGGTAAGCTGTGACAAAGTGAGAGAGTGGCATAGACATATATACAGTACCAAACGTAAGGTAGATAGCTAGTGGAAAGCAGCCGCATAGCACAGGGAGATCAGCTCAGTGCTTTGTCACCGCCTAGATGGGTGGGAAAGGGAGGGTGGGAGGGAGGGAGACGCAAGAGGGAAGAGATATAGGAACATAGGTATATGTATAACTGATTCACTTTGTTATAAAGCAGAAACTAACACACCATTGTAAAGCAATTATACTCCAATAAAGATGTTAAAAAAAAAGATCCATAAATAAATAAAAATTAAAAAAACAAAACAAAACAAGATCCTACCTTGGAACAGTGTTTCTCAAAGTATAACTTTTCTTGAATCATTTTTAATAGGTCTCTTACTTTTATATTTACATGATGAATATAAACTATGGAAAACTTTTGAGGATAAAAACCTTCCTGCTTTATAATGGCAGTTTTAATACCTACTGGTAACCTAAGAACTTTCTAAATTAAAGTACTAGTACTAGTATGAACTCAAAGGGCTCATTAGAATCAAGACTTCTTGGCTCTATCAGTGCTATTCATTTTCACATATTTAGATATATTGAGAGTATGTGTTTATTGCACCTTAAACTATACTATTACCTATTATAGCTATACTGCAGCCCTTTTCCTAATCTTAATTGACCATAATTTATACCTGGAAGAATTTCCTAATTCTACCGCCTCCTCATTTTTCTGAGGAAGGTAGTAGACCTTTGACCTTCTGTTCTACAATATGTACATTTTTTCTGTGAGGTTTTGCTGTAAAGACATTTCTCAGGTGGGAAGCTCCCTCTAGTCACCAAATAGCAGAAATTTCTACATGCTCAGCAAATAGCAGGCTGAATTTATCATTGCACATGGTTGATAAGAAAGGGCGCTTATTGTTTATTAGGTAATATTCCAGAGAATTCATGTGAGGGTGATGGCACCCTCAAAGCCAGAAAATAGCAGCATTTTTCAACTTCGTTATAAGGTGAAAGGAAAGTTATTGCACAGTGGCTGTGAACAATGAGGGAACGCTGACCTTCCTAAATCCACCGTCAGTGCGGTCACATAAAGGCCAAAGTGTATCTAGGTTACTAAAGATGTATGGAGAGAAAGGGAATTATGGTATTGAAACATTCTAGGAGCAAGTAGTGGATGCTTTTCAACAGAGAAATAGGCCATTTAAATCATTTAGTATACAGAATGTCCTTCCACGACCTTTCTATACTAAGGACATAAAATTAGCAAATTACATTTCCACTCACCAGTTATATGAATTGTGAAATCTCAAGAGTTATTCCAGCATTATCTCAGGAGAGAGAAGTGGAAGTCGTTTGACTATGTCTGTGCATCAAGAATGGCATAGGAGTATGAAGGGAAAGTCACCTAAACACATCCTTTTAGTCTGGTTCAGTTTCAACAGATTTCTCAGACAAGTAATTAAAAGACATGAGAGCCACAGTGTTTTGAAATAGGACATTCAGCTGCCTAACGTATATTGTTTTATTTATGTTAATAAGCAATAAGGATACCCTGGGCATTTTGATATTTAAACTTGGTCAGTGAACTTACTACAGGAATATTTCCTGAAGTATGTTCTGTAGGAAACTGTTCAGATAATTTAGGGAAAAAGTGCAGAAGCTATTTTGAATCCTCTTATGTATTCATACTGCATATTAGGATAGCGAAGGCTCTAAAAAACGCCACAGTTAAAAACCCTGTTTAACTCTGTTTGCCATGGAGAACTTTTTTGTTTTTATTGATATATGAACTTTTATTTATTTGATAATTCTTATTAATATAAACAACTCTAGGAAACTAAGAAATATAGCAACCGTTAAAGTGTTTATTAGTAGATGCCATGATAGCTTTTCAACCTTTAACATAACTAAACTTTGTTTAGGGTCAAATCATGAATCATTCTGATATTAATTAGAATGAAATAGCCCATAATCAAATAGCATTGCAGTTTTTAGTACAGGAAAATAAAATGTGGCTTTACAGCCTCCAAAATAGGAAATATGGTAACAGAATTGAGTAGTGGTAAAAAGAACACAAGTCACTGTGAAGAGTAACCAGACTCCATATGGACTACAGCATAATCACAAGATACATGCATTTAGTTTACGCAAATTTCAATTATATAGAAAGAGCAATAATCCCTGGATTTCCCTGTCATCCTTCTTCACTCCCCTGTCCACCTTCAACTAGAATTCAGTTTAGAAAAGTAGAAGTCAATGTAGAATCAAAGAAAAACCAAAGAAATTAATTTTAGGTCTTTAGTAGGGACTTTGTCCTAAATAATTCCAAGGGGCATCTTTCAGGGTCTTCAGGAGTCATACAGCGTACAACTTGTATCCCCATGTATTATGTACATCTCTGGCTTTTGTGCTCCTAAAGACCCGAGTCCTGGTGATATACCTATATGTATCTATATCTATGTATTCACACATTTACTAGCCTTTTCAAAATAATACCTTTATATTATTTTTATATTAAAACTACAAAAATATCTCCAACTGGAATGCCCTTCTGCATCAGATCTTAGAAACAGAAATACAGATTTCTGTATCACTTACTTTAAGATCCATCAATGACAGATTCCTTTTTCTTGTTAACCCAAGCTTGCATTGATTTTGCTTTAGTTTTGTACTTTATTAATATCTGTGCTTTGGGCTGTATTACCCTATACTTGGATGTATGTAAATCTTATTCATGCCGTTGAGCTCTATGACAGCAGAAGTTACTTTTTAATAATAAATTCTTGTTGAATGTTTGAGGACAAATAAATGGAGACTTGATCAATGAATTCATCATAAAAAAAAGAAGGGGCTATCATAGCAAATGTGAAAAAGGGGACGTCCCTGGTGGCACAGTGGTTAAGAATCTGCCTGCCAATGCAGGGGACATGGGTTCGATCCCTGGTCCAGGAAGATCCCACATGCCGCAAAGCAACTAAGCCTGTGCGCCACGACTACTGAGCCTGCACTCTAGAGCTTACTTGCTGCAATTACTGAAGCCCGCCCACCTAGAGCCTGTGCTTCTCAACAAGAGAAGCCACCACAATGAGAAGCCCACGCACTGCAACGAAGAGTAGCCCCCGCTCGCCGCAACTAGAGAGAGCCTGCGCACAGCAATGAAGACCCAACGGAGCCAAAAATAAATAAATTTTTTTTTTAAAAATGTGAAAAAGGCCAAAGGGCATAGATTCAGTGGCAGGTCAGAAAGCGTATGAGTGAATAGCCTGTGGCTAGTTACTTTCTTTGGGGGTATTCCTCAAATTTGAAAACAGAATTTCATGCAAGAGAAAAAAGTAAACAGAAGTTAGCAAGATGTGGGTTTTCTCAAGATACATCAAGTATAAGACCTAGTAGTGGCAAAAAGCAGGAAAAGACAAAAGAAACTGACAAGTGAAACTGACCAGGTATAAGTGGCTGATTTGAATGTGATGGAAAAATTTTAAATCTCTGGCTTTCTATGGAGGATGAAAACATTTGATGTAAGAATACTGTAAAATTTAAAAATAAAGTTGGGTGTTTTTTGCTTTATCTTGCTTTTAAATGGTCTCCATGCTTGTTTGTTTGTTTTTTCCTTGCAGAATGCCAGACTCCCCTGGTGAAGTTCCCGAATATCCTTTGTTTGTGACGGTTGGTGACTGGCTGGATTCTATAAAGATGGGGCAATATAAGAGTAACTTCATGGCAGCAGGGTTTACAACTTTTGACCTCATTTCAAGAATGAGCATTGAGTAAGTGGTGCTATGTTCATTACTATATTTAAATGCTCCACTCAGGAGATTTTAAATTCAAATACTATGTCAAGAACACCATGGTCAAACTACCTTCCCTAATACTAGGATGGTGTTTCCACATCTTTCCTCACCATTTCTGTCGATCATTCTAGTGACAGTTGGATATTACACTTTAACTATTTTCCTTTGAAAGAATATATTTAATTCAAAAAACTATTTAAAATTTTAAATGCTTTCTAAAATGCATATTCCTCTTGTTCACATCATAGACTTTACATCAACATAGTTTTACCTTAGCAAATTATTTTGACTCATGTATACTAAATCTATTACTTTCATCAAATGTAATAATTGTAATAATACAATATTATGTTATCTCAGAGCTTTTTCTCTATGTTATAATGGTCCAGCATTTTTCCACTTTCTCAAATGCTATCCTTTCATGGGTGCAGTGAAAATGCTCAACATGTGCTTAAAAGAAAGATACTGAAACTAGTAGGTGAAGCCATATGAAATTGCCATTGTTGTAAAATAGTAATGGTAATTTCATACTGTTCAACACAATATAATGGCATTTTTTCAGATTATTGAAAGACCATGACAATTAAAACGGAGCCCACATTATACTTTCTATCCTACATGCTATTTTGCTAATACTGTTGAAAATTTATATAATTACATAAAACCCTTGGGCTTATGAAATATCTGAACATTACATCGGTACCTGAATTCTTTGTACCCTTAAATCTGAGGTTGGCCTGATGCATTCTCTGGCACCAGGGTAAAGAAAAAGGTAATGAACTCCTGTTGTTCATTTATATCTCTGCTTAAACTCTCATTTTACCAGGTATACAATTTTTGGCAAATCTGACATGGGGCACATTTACCATATCTAAATGTTCATTTCCTCTCTGTCATACTTACCAGATCTAAATGTTCATATTCTCTCTCTCTCTCTCTCTCTCTCTCTCTCTCAATCTCTCACAGTGACATTAGAAGAATTGGAGTCATACTCATTGGACACCAGAGACGAATAGTCAGCTGTATACAGACTTTACGTTTACACATGATGCACATACAGGAGAAGGGATTTCATGTATGAAAGTACTACAAGCACCTGTGTTTTGTGCCTCAGCATTTCTAAAATGAAAGATATCCTCTCTACTACCCTCTCTTCTGATTCTCCAAACATCACTTCACAAACTGCAGTCTCCTTTCAGACTACGGGCACACACCCTTTGTTTATGCTTCCAACCTGGACTTAAAAATCACTCATCATAGCTCCGCTCTGAATAACCTGCAAATAAAACCCTGGCCCACTGCAGATTATCATTACACAATGGTAAATAACTCAGCATGGTTGTGTAACTTTGTATAATTGTATTTCGGAAGTGTTCAAGGACTTAACCCAAAGGAATTTGGGGTTAATGATGTATTTAGAGTTTGATGGTAGATTAAAAAGAAAGAGTTGACCTTGCTTTCATGTTTCGTGATCGAGTAGCTTCCAAACTGACATGAATATTTATTTTTTAGATAATTATATTCAACTCTGTGGGTCATATCGTTAACTCTATCCTACAATACTTTACCTGTCGAAGCCTGATGTTGTTAGAATTATTTGCAGAAAAGACCAATGATTTCATGTAGTGAATTCTTGTCAAGTGTGACTGGGGTGAGAAGGAAGTTATCAGGGAGGGTGAGGGAGAAACATACTGTGCTTTTAAAACTTCTTAAGTCTTGGTTTGTCATTTTTTAAAATTAACTTTATAGTGTCCTACATATTTCGTAGTAGGTGGTAGTTTAGAGGCAGGCTTTCCCCTCTAATTTTTTACTAACTATAGTATATTTCTCTACTGTGTTATGAAGATCACCCCTGGAAAGACCAAGAGTGAGTCCATTGCTCTAAAGGCTATAAATAGAGTGAAGCATGGAATAATCCACGACTGTATCCTTGGTTCATCTTCACAAGCTTGCAAGAGTAATTATCAAAGCATTAAGAAAATTATTCTCAGCAGAATTGCTTTGAATAAAAGATCTACGATTATAGCCTTAGATTAAACGTAAAAAGATTTTAATTTAAACAGAATTTTATGATAGTTACATGGTGGCCCAAGAAAATAAACACATCGAGCTGTCTAATATTGGTACATTTTGCAAGTTTAAGAATTTTTATGTTTTGTTTGTAAAAATAAGTTACACGAACATGCTGAGCTGTTTTCCAAACCTTCCAAGAGACAAGTATGCCGCTGCGTACACCAAAGAGGGTATAAACGGATCTAGCACATGAGCATATATGAATTGTGTGTAACCTGAGTCCTTGATACAGTAACATAAAAATGTAAACACGGCTAAGGTGTGTTGTTGCCATAATCTTCTGGAGGCTGCAAAAACAGGCAAATATACTTTTCATTGAATTAAGCTGAGTCAGCTTATCAAAACAGTAATGTTGTATGAACAAATTCAATTATAAAATCAGCTGTTCCCTGTGAAACTAAAAAAATAACTGCTGTGCTAGGTGGAAGAGTAGTGAGAATGTCTTAAGAGAAAAAAAAGAGCAGGTTGTCTGAAGATGCTGATTTCATATAAAAATTAAGTTTTATTTGATCTCGCAGATAAAGGTGCCCTACCCACATCCTCAAATTCCTGCCTAAATTACATTTTTTGGTGATAGTAGTTTTCTTGCTATAAAAGGAGTCTTGATTTTTTTTTCCTAGTTTAAGATTTTTTGATTGTCCCATTAGACTAGACCCTTCCACATATTTTCTTTTGTTGATTTATCTTCTGATTTTTGCCTCCCACAGCTAAAATTTTCTCATTTCAAAAGAAACAGAGAGAGCTAGAAGGAAGAGTCTTTAAAGTATTCCTTAAAGTACAATAAAAAAGAAAAAAGTGGGAAATCCATCACTTTTTAAGTAAGTGTGTCAGAAATAGCTAGCAACATTTTCCAGCCATCACCTGCATGGTCATGCATTACTCACAGACTGTCTGCAGTTTGCTTGTTACATTTACACAAATCTGGATACATTTAGAGGAAATATAAAATTTCCATATTTACCTATCTTCAAATATATATTAAATAAGAACAGATGTAAAGCAGATTAAATTTATTAATCATATATATTTATTTTTATAATACAACAAAAAACATATTTAGAAACTAAGGAATAGGATAATTATGGTCTTCCATAGGACTCTGTCAGCAACATCTGTATACTTCGATGAAATAAATTCTATAAAGTATTTAAACTTCTATGGGATGGGCATTCAGTGCTTGCAAGATTTAAATTCTGTTAAGAATTTTTTTCTTCAAAAATCCAATGATCCTATTCTATATCTGGTTAATTCATACTTTTTTTTCCTTCCCAAACATCGTTCTGTAGTATTATAAAACTGCCTTTTCACTTTGTCTCTTACCCCAATCCTCTTTAAAATTTACATTTATATTTTTTGCAACTGTAAGCATGATAATCTTTAGTGTAAATTTGAACCTCATCATGGTCAGAGCAAGGTATGCA
This sequence comes from Phocoena sinus, assembly GCF_008692025.1. Classification (NCBI taxonomy): domain Eukaryota; kingdom Metazoa; phylum Chordata; class Mammalia; order Artiodactyla; family Phocoenidae; genus Phocoena; species Phocoena sinus. Next base: position 99,340,164 of record NC_045766.1, on the reverse strand, counting down.
AGATTAAACAGAAACATTAAAAAATAAGTATATCTATTTCTTTACTGCCTACCAATCACAGATTTGAAAATTTTACATGAAATAGTTTGAGATTTACTAGTGCACATATTCAGTAATTAAAGCTGTTTAATATTCATAGCATAGAACGTAATGATAGAAAGAAAATGAGTAACTTCCATAAATCACAAGCCTCCAAAAATAATCTTTAATAACTAAAATATGCATATATAGTCATGTACCTGCTTTATTTTAAATTTCCTAGTCTATACTACTGAGGGGCTTTTTAGATTTTGAAAATCAGACAGCTGAAGGAACCATTTTTAAAAATTTTCTACGTGGTCAGTTTCCAGCCTATAGTCAACTCATTATCTCATAGTATATATAAGACATACCTGGGAAAAAATGTAAAAACAATGTACAACCAAGAAGAGAGATTAGGTATGTAAATCATTACACTAAAAAAGCCATCAGAAGTTGCAAAGCTCTTGGTTTAACAATAATCAAGAATTACAGCACTTTTGCACTGAGTTATAACTTGATACATAAGTTATGCATGCCATAATCAAGAAGGATTTCTTATTTCACTCTGTATTACTCTTTAAAATCTATCCAACTAAATACCTGAAAAAAAAAATTTTCCAGCCACAGCCTTAAGGCCCAACTCAGGCCATGCATGGAAAATAAATCCAAATTTAATCCTTGAAAAGCAGTCTTTATAGGAGGTCTTCTGAGGATGTGGTGAAGAATGAATTACATTACCTATCTCCCAACCACAATTTTCTTAAAAAGCCATTTTTATGTCTTTCCCTACCAAATTTCTACTCTGTAAAGCAGTCAGTTAAATCTCTTATCTCAAAATGTTCACCAATACTAGGTATTTTGGGAGCATTTACACATACAGAGGGTATGAATTCTGGCTTTTTATTAACTGGAAATTAAGTGCTTTGGAAAGTAATTTCAAAATGGATGAAGATGATCCTTTCCTACTGCTTTAGCTAGGGAAATGTGTTATTAATTTAAAAGAAATAAATATTTTATGAATCAAAAACTGTTATCAACTCACAGTTGTCGTACATGTCTTTATATAAGAAAGAGATTAGAAGATGTAATCACTTCTTTTAGTATCATCAACTTAACTTTTCCAAGTTCAAATTCCATTAAGTATCAAAGACTCATATTAACTTTCGATCCAAAAATATTTTAGTGCTTTTTATATGAAGACTCCAAAAAGTAGAGGAGCACACTATGTCAAATTGATGGTATTCTTCCATTAGAGCACTGGGCACTGAAGTCATCCAGCTTTTGGTTTTTATGATCAACATTTTCAACAGATTTTCAGTTTTTTATAATAATGTTCAATAAAGGTAGTGTAAGCTTTAGTTCATTTTAACAAATATCTATAAGGTGTCTCCTACATGCATAAAATTTTATGGCAAAGATGAGTTTGACTGTAGTGTCCTTACGTTCAAGTAACTCTTAAGCTTAAAACTTAGAGGTTAGAGCCTATTTGCTATTTTGCTGTGATTGCCATGTCACTAAGGGTTAGTTCTTTCCACAGAACAAAAATACATTGAATAAATAAAACCTTGTCCAGTGTGAAATAAAACCTTGTCCTATGGAAAGAAATATGTTGGACCTCAAATTTTCCATAGAACACTCCACACTTCCTCTGGCAGAAGGGAGCACACTTGCTGGATTCTTTAAGAGAATCTCTCTTGTTAACAGCTGATCCTCCTCAGGAGTCACATACTTCTATTGTCCAGTGGCATACTTTTCAGTTCAGGTGTAGGCTCACTACCTCAAAGGTACTTCCAATTAGAAAACATCAGCCATTTTTCAAAAACAATTCTGGGGTAATCTCTTGCCCAAGCCAATTCACTGGCTTTAGTAAATGTAATAATGAGTATACAGCTGAAATGGTTGCATAAAATTCTTTCAAACATGATATATTTAACAAAGGAAAGAGATGATTACTCATGACCAGAGCGCATTTATTACTAGATGAAATAAAGGAAAAGAAAAATCTTATATTCCAGAAGAATAAATACCCCATCTTTCTCTTACTATTCCCTTAAAAAGATAAGTATTAGACAAGGGTTTCAAAGATTTATGAGGATAAAATGTATTTTTTTTTGTTATAAGAGGATGTGACGTGATATACGTGTCTCTTGCGGGAAAAAGATCCAGAAGAAGATCCAAGTCATCAAAATGTAGTTTTAACTAATCCTCTTTCATCTGACTAATAATTATATCCAATTTCAAATTAATGATGGATTTAAATAAAATGTTTAAAAAAGCATATTTACATCTTAATTGGAAGACTTGGGTTCTTTGCTCTTAATTCAAAAGAAGTTAACAAAAACCTGGTTGGCATTGGCTTTTTTGGAATATTAGAATAGATTTAAAAGTCTATTTTAGCTTATCAGTATTGATTCAAAATTATTGTATTTAAAAGTGATACAAAAAAATTAAAAGTAAACTTTTCAATTACTATGGATAGCAAAGCACTACTAAAAAATTAACTTCATCTTTTGGAAAAGAATCTGGCAAATACAAAGTGTTGTATTTCTCTTAATGCTACCAAGTCACCTCCATTTTATTACACTTTTGCACTTATCCATTGAAAGCAAAGTTTCTTGCTAAACAAAATAAAGAAGGTTCTTACTTGAATTTCCACACTAGTTTATCAGAATACCAAATCTCTATATTCTTAAGGGAATTTTTTATTTATTTCATTTAAAGGGGAAGATCTCAAAGAAGAATTCCACTACCTTTTAAACCTAATTCATCTTAAGAATATAAAAAGCGACGAAAGATCTCTTTTAAATGTAATGATATAAAGATGTGGTATCTACTTTCAATTAGGAAATAAAGTACAGATTAACAACACAATTTCCTGGGAGTTGTAGAAAAGTACCAGAATTAGTGAAAATCTCCTCTCAAGTAAAGTTCTGTTCTCATCCATATTCCTCCATTATTTGTAACCTCTGGCTAATCTTTAATTTGTCATGATAAACTTACTGTTGGTTAAGATAATGTTATCAACTCAAACTGTAAATCAGAACAACTGAGATGTGACTTTAAGGTGTTCAACAAAATAATAAAAGGACAACCCTACTTCAGGATTCTAATTTAGTTAGCAACAGAGTCTCCATTTCATTAGAGAGAGATTGAAGGGAGAACTGTCTTTATTCCAAAATAATACATTATTTTAAAGAAAACTCCAAGGACAGGAGAACCTTCATTTTTCATATATCTAAATCAAATTTTATATTTAGTTAGGCATTATTAACTTTGAAGATAAATGTCCTTGTTTTCATTGGTTAAATATGAGCTTTCATGGCAAGCAATATTGATGTGAACATTACTATACAAGTTTTTCTATGTTTATAGATCATCATCCTTAGAACAGTCTTAATTTGCCTTTGTTCTTGAAAGACCAAATATCATTTAACTTTTTGAAATCCTGTTACATGGAGTGAACAGTGCTAAATCATAAAGATGAATAAACAATACACTTTCAAGATTTTTACCTAATTTAAAATGTCCTCTTCTATTGCTTTTATAATAAATTAAAAGTCTCTCTTCCACATTTAGTAATTTGTAGAATGATATCTATGCATTTAGATAGCAACTGTTTTTCTAAAATTTTCACATAAACACATCTTCACTCAGAGAGAAGCCAGAATATGATTAATTACATTAGTTCAGTTTTCAAAGTAGTAACTGATGCTCTTTTTAGAATTATTTACCCAGTATTATCATTTTTTAAGTTGTAATGAAGTTTTTACTTAACTGTGCATGTTTTATTTATTGCCACATAGTAATGCTTAAATAAATCTGCTTAAAACTGTTGTCTTTAGAAGCTCTATGACAAAATTAATGACCACTCATTTGATAACAGACTTGTAACTGAACAAGCTATTTTATGTTGATGTGATTGATGTGAGCATTGTTAAAACCAATTTGTTTGAAAATCCATTGGTATTTTATCTAGAGCTATTATTGCAGTATCTTCAAGAGTATCTTTAAAATAATAGTGACAATAATAATATTCATGGACAATATAAAAATAAACAGTGACTGAGGCTTTTTAAAATTTCTGCACTGCTTGGAAAATAAGGTTTAACTTGCATAAATGTTTGTCATGGAAGTTTTTAATTTGCTTTAATGTGATGTTGTTCTCCCTATGCCATATGTATGTATTTAAAGAAAATTGTATTAATATATTTATACAATGCAAAAATCTCATTTTCTTCTTACAGATATGGAGTTTTGATATAATTTTAGGTGTTTTAGGCCTCCAAGAGAAAAAAATCAAAATGTGAGATGGGAGCATTTTTGTTTTTGGTGGGGCACAATACCTGAGCGTTCCTGACAAACATGAATATGGGTAACACTGGACTTTAAAGATCACTATATGTGCTTTATTTATGACACATTATTAATAATTTTGTTAATCATACTTCATCGTTAGATTGTGTCATTGGAAATTTGAATAACTTTGCACATTTTTCACAAACTATACTTAGGTTTAATTTTGTGTGCAGTATAAACTTCGACAGCTTAATTTTGACTTTTGATGGAATAATTGTTAATTAACAAATCTATGTTTCCTAAAATGTTAGTTATACCTTCTAAAATAACCTTATTTTTTAAAAAATCACAGGCAGAGCATGAATGCAGAACATGAAAATGGACCAAGTTCCATTAAAACTGAGGAAAGGTAAAAAGGTAATATAAAGAGGAGTTTGTGTTAAAACTATTAATTACCTCATTAAAAATACCAAAAAATTAATAGAAAACGGTCTGAAAATTATGTCATGTTACTCTTACTGGTAATTTTGAAGCTAAAATGCATTTTGAGGATGCATTATCTAATGCATATATCTAATATAAATAAGTCCACTAATATTTGTTAAAATATGTATTGCTATATAAAATTAGAAAGAAATCTTACCAAAATATCAAAAATTTAAATTTATTTTTTAAAAGTATATTAACAGACTGAATGATCATAATTATTAACATTTCCATACTAATAGTTCTTTTGATTTCTAAGACATATATAATTAAGAATTTACCTCCCAAAACTTGATTAGACTGTCAAAGCACTTTATACATATCACTCCTATTAATAAAAAGTTTTTCCTTCTGCTTTATTAAATGTAAAAACAGTATATATAAGATGCAGGTAAAAATAATTGAGTTGAAAGGGTAGTCTTTTTGAATCAAGTTATGCTTTTACACAGATACATAAATTTTACACATAGTCTAAAAAATACAGGACCTAGATATTAGTTGTACATTATATCTTATGATCTCTAAATGCTTATATTCTTTCAAGGAGATTGCCTTCTCTTTTCAGTTGTTTTAAGTATTAGAAAAAAAAAGGACTGCTTTATATATTTCCATTCAGTCTTTCTAATATTGCTTGTAACCTTCCAATTCTCAGAGAAGTTGCAGCTAAAATCCGTAACATAGTGGTTAGAAATTATTATTTTTGAAGCTACTGCTCTTATCTAATACCGGTCATATATTCCATAAAGTCTTCTGGAAAGAGCAAAATCTTTTACTTTCTCATGAATGGAAATACAAAAAGAAAGTCTTCCATTAGACTTTGTATATTCAAAGTACTGTAGTGAACATATATTTTTACAGTTACTTTTCCACTGTTTACTGTTTATTCAATTTTTAAATTTCACCAAATGGGATACTTCAAACAAAGGTACAAAGCTATTCCATTTTTGCATCAATTGCTTATTTTCTATGGAGTATCCAAAAATTACTTTCAGGAAGCAAAACATTCCCTTTCCCACCTCACAACTTTGATCACTCTACCATTAAATGAAATAGTTAGGTGTCTGTATTTTAATATAAAGAATAGCAACAACAAAAATATTATGATTTGTCCAGTTAAAGCTATTTACACTATGGGGAACAGATATAATAAACAAACAAACACAATTAAATCAAGTGTGTTTGCTAGTCCAAAACTGTATAATTCCTAATTTTAAAAATATTATATATACATATATACTGATTTACTTTAAATGTATATTTATCCATAAGTCCATTCATTCATTAACTAATGCTTACTAAACATTATCTTGTACAAGTGTCTTATTCTCAACACAGAGGACACAAAGCGACCAAGACAAGCAAAAGCCCCTGTCTCATGGAATTGACCTTCTAGTGGTAAAGACACACAATGAAGAAGTACTGATAAGTGCTATGCTGAAAATTAAATTAATATTGTTACATAGCATGACTGTGGCTTCTTTATATTAAGTGGTAAAGGAAGTCTTCTCTGAGGATGTGATATTTAAGCCAATGTATGAAAAGCATGAAGGAACCAGTCATGAGAAAATCTGGGGGAATTCCAGGCAGAAGGAATAGTTTAATGTGTGAGACTTTAGAGTGTTCGAGGGTAGAGAGAACAGTGTGCTTGGTACACAGTTGATGAGCCAAAGAGAGGCAAAAATGAGATGGGGGTCAAAGAACATTTATGAAGCTGCTACAGTAGTTTAAGCAAAAAAGAAAAAACAAGGTGGCTTTTGTTAGAGAAGAAGTAGTGAAGATGGAGAGAAGTAGATGGATGTCTGGTATGTTTGAAGACAGGGCTTGCTAATGGATTGGCCCTGAGGGATGAAGAGAGAAAAATTGAAGATAAATTCTACATTTGAAAAATAAGAAATGTAGTCAGTGGTGGTGCAGGAGAAGCAGGTTTGGAGGGAAAAAAATCAGGAGTTTGGTTTTAGCCATGTAATGCCTGAGATACCTGTTAGATATTCAAATGGAGATATTGGGCAGACAGTTGTATATAAGAGTTCCAAGGAGCGATCAGGGCTAGACATCAAGATTTAGAAGCCATCAATATATATATGGTATTTAATGTTTTTAAATCACCTGGGAAAAGCCTGTAAGATAGAGAAGTAGGCATTGATTGAGATCCAAGGCATGTCAATGTAGAAGTTAGGCGGAGAATTAGAAACCAGCAGAGGACCCTGAGGAGTGTAAGGTAACGTAGAGAACAAAAAACCAATTGGCCATCTGAATTAAATGCTTTAAGAAGCCAAGTTTAAAGTAAAGAAATGACCGTTGGGCTTGGCAACATGGAAGTTACTGACGATTTTGACAAGGGCAGTCTCTATGAAGTAGTGAAGTCAAAGCCTGATTGAAGTGGATTGAGAAGATACTTTAGAAAAGAAGGTGGAGTCAGTATCTATACACAACTCTTTCAAGAATTTTTACCCTACGAAAGCAAGAGGAACAGGGCAGTAGCTGAGTAGTTGGAAGTAGGTATGGGGTCAATAAAGGTGTGTGTGTGTGTGTGTGTGTGTGTGTGTGTGTGTGTGTGTGTGTGTGTGTTTAGAGAAAGGATGCTAGGGAATATTTATATATGAATGAGAATGATCTGGTAGAAAGGGGAAAACTGATTATGCAAGAGAGAATTTAATTAGAAAAGGCTTTGAGAAGTAGAAGGGTTAGGATTCATAGCTTAAGTTGGAAGGTTAGTTTTTGACAGGAGGAGACAGAACTACAATGGGAGGGAAGGCAGAGTGTGTAATATGCAGATAGGTTGGTAGATTTATGGTAGAAATGTAAGGATGTTACTGTGTGAGTAGTCTTACTTTACCAAGAGGAAATAAAAGTCAGTATAAGGAGTGGGAAGCAGGTATAGGCTGGAGAGATGTGTAAGTAGTTGGAAAGGGGGAACACACACACACACATAAACATATATATGTGCATATATAAACATAGTCAATGGGGATTTGTATGTAATACACCACAGGAAAAAGACCTATTGTATAAAATATATTAAAGCCATTTTACTAAATATTTTTGAGACATCTTATTTGGAAGACCTGAAACTGAATCCTGAGCTTTTCCAGGGATGCTGATAACAGAGCCCTCTTTCCATAATGTAGAGATTAAGTGAGGACTTCTCAATGCCATAGATACTTCCCATGTTTTGTTATTTTTGTCTACTACAGTGTAAAAGACAGAAACATCTTGTAGCCATTCTAATTCAAAGCTTATGAAAATTAGTTTAATGCTTAAAGATGTGTATTATATATTCAAGCCGTCAATTTTCTCAAAACACTATTTTGAGATGGTTTGAGCCCACATCTGAAATTAAAATAAATAACTAAATAAAGGTAATCAGGCTCTAATCGTTTGGTAAAACAATATTTTATTTTGTTTTGTTTTCATATAAAAACATCTGTCGTTTAGTTTAGGAGAAACACAAGGGCGATATATTTTTTTTTTCATTGTGCCCTCTCTATCCTATAGGAAGGATGTGACTTTTTCATTGTGCTTGGAGCTTTATTTCTGGATAGGCTGTATGTAATTCAGTGTGTTGGAATTTATACGTGCATATTTGTTCTTTGGATTTGATGTAAAATTAGACTGTGAATAATGGAATAAGATTGCTCTCCATTTTTTTCTGTTTTAGCATAGCCAAATATATAAAGATATATGTGTACATATAAATATGCATTTGATTAAACTCAATATTTAAATGGCCATATCAAGTATTAAATGGTAGATTTGACAGTTGCAGTGTATTCAAAATAAAAAAGTTATAAAAATCTTTGTAGCACAAATCCTAAAAAGTTTATTTAAATACTAAATAGTACATTTATATTAAATGCCTAGATAACAACTGTCTAGGCTGAGACATTTAGTCCCTCAGAGAGTAATATTTGACTAACGATAAACTGCAGCTGAAAACATTTTTTCTTCCTATGATTTTTAAAATGTATCTCTTTGTAACCTGTCATAAAGTTATTTATCATTAATTATGGATTTAGCACTGTACCCATCTACTCTTGCAAAAAGGGGAAAAGATCTGTTTGTGAGAAGGAAGTGCAGCACTGCATTATTTTTTCTCTTTAGTATTACATCACTATTTACAGCTTCAATATATGCCTTTCACTCAGGTTCCTTACACAGCCTATGTTCTTTTTTCTGGTTGTATCACAATATGGTAGAAAGATAAACACAGTAAGAGGGTGTTTACAACAGAAATGCAATCCTACCTATTATCTACTTCACTATGACAATGAAGTAGTCCAGACTTACTTGAAGGTGGTATTGTTTTCAACTTATAAAATCTACTGTAATATTATGATGTTCCATGTATATTTTCACATGCTGGCATGCTTACAAGTTATAGTGTTATAGAATGCTCAGCTCTCAATGAGGGATTGTTTGCGGTGAATTGCATTACATATGTCATCTATCTATTTGCTGAAAGAATATGGTGTTTAGCAAAACTACCTGCTGAGCAACATAAGATTTTTGTACAAAGTACAAGTTACTAATTATTGTATTTTATTTTTCTATGATTTCCTAAGAGGCATTATCAGGGTCTTACAGATGGAGTAAGCCTGTTTATTAAAATATCTATTAGCAAATAAAAGTTACAGTTCTAGTGGTTGAATTTGTGACTTTTTTGTATTGTCGTGTTGATCATATTTAATATAATTTATCTTTTAGTCTATTAAATCTAGATGTTCTTTACATATATTAGTAATTTTGGAGACAAAATCATAGCTGTAATTTTTCACAATAATAGCATTAAGGTCAAGACATAAATTCACATAAGTCACTATAAATAATTAGTACATATTTTTATAGTGATTTTATATCAGCAAAATATTTTGTGAGATTCAAATGAATTAAATTGTTCATTTCATAGGTAATACTGTATACAAATTGCAGATGACTGACAGATACACATAATGTACAACTGTTCAAACAGCTTTAGACTATCAATATTTATTCCAAAAACATCCAGTAAATTACCAATCATGGATTTTCTATATTTTTTTAAAGTTGCTGGTAAGAAAATATATTAAAAGTATCCTGAGTTAATCACAATAGCACTGTGCTCACCATATCTCACTCTTCTCTCTTTTATAATTCTTACCACAGTTCCAAAAGCCAGTATGAAATTTAAACTGGTAATAAAGTACTTGAAACTTTCTTTCCTTATACAGGTATCTTAAGAAGCCTTCATAAAATTAAGAACCATTTTTAAAGCTTCTTATTCTCATAATAAGGAGACCCAAACTAACTTCTTAAATCAAGTGAAACCAATTTTCATGCTGAGCCTTGAGTGTATTGTTGAGAGCTGTTTTGGTTGGCAAAGCACCAAAACAGCAGATTCAACCATATGAAGTATTTACTTTTTTAAAGGTTGTTAGTTTCAAAACTGACATTTTCTAGATTATTGAGTAGATTGTGGGTTTCATGACCACTATTTCATCTCTAATAATAAGAAGCCAACATATCAACTACACTTATCTAAGATAACTATTTACTTAGCTAAATTTTTGTAAGAGAATTATGTACCTTAAGATAACTATTCACTTAGCAAGCTTTTAAAAAAGAATTATGTTATCTGCTTAAATTGACTGAAAAGTTGGATATCCAGTCTCTCCATTTCATTTCCAGCAGAAAATATCAACTCCAAACAGGAAAAATTGTCTGTACACTGTTTCCTGAAACATAAGATTTCTACTTAGCTCTAAGGAAAAAAAAAAAAGTCAAAATCCGGCTGTAAGTACTTAGCTTCCAACTTTTATCAAAGTGAGTCACAATACCCAGACACACAGAAAAGTAATTAATACCTCACTGTAAATTCAGTGTCAGAAGTTAAAGGACCACATTTAAAAATCTTACCCATATAATAAAAATTGCAGTACAAAGGAAGATAGGAAATTGTTTATTGAACACCTACTATGTGCCAAACATACACATACCTCTGTTACCTACTTATTCCTCAAAACCACCAGATGAGATATTTAGTGTCTTTTTGAAGGTGAGGAAGCTGAACAATAGAGCAGCGTTAACTGGTCTAAGGCTACACAATAAGGCGGAATATATTTCCATACTCCATTTTTTCAAGGACATTGGTAAGTAAGTTCTTTTGGATATGCAACTATAGGTTTTTTTTGTTTTTACGTTTTGTTAGTTTTCATCTTTCAACAAGAGTCACTAGCCCAGAACATTTTTTTTCCATTGTAAAAATAACAGAACCGCATTTGAAAATTTGGAAAATAAAATGCATCCCATGATTATGCAAATACAACCTTTCCCCCATTATTACTTTTATATAATTCCTTCTAGTCTCTTTTTTCACTCTGCTAATCCACTTAATAGGCCGAAATTGATAAGCCAAAGAACAGGTAGGGTAGTAAATATAACACTAGGTAGCTGGAGGGGGTAAAGAATCTCATACTCCTGGCTAACAAAGGAGATAAGTCATTTACTATTACTGTAATACCCCAGAGCAATTTAAGAGGGTGGCTAACTTTAAGCATTGAGACTACAGATACCTGACCACCTGCCGATTTGATTCTGGGGACTGTACTCTAATCGCAGGGGATTATGCCTCGTGGAAATCTCTTCAGGAGATCAGACACCTCAGAAACCAGGTTCAGGCAGACTTCCTTTGCCGAATAATGCCTGTGAGTTTATCTCCTCTCCTTGCCCGCACGAACGGTTTTGCTTCTCCAGGACTCCGGGGTCTGAGGCCTAACGGCCTGTTAAAGGGTGGATGCGATGGGCAACCAGGCAATTCTGGCGTACTTCTCGCCCTAGAGCTCATAGTCGGGTCCCGCAGTTGTCGCCACCGCGCTGCGCCCATGCTCGACGTCGACGCAGACTCCTCAGCGCTCTGGGCGCCACAAAGTGCGCCGCTCCCTCTGAGCTGACTTTCCCGAGAGGGCGGAGAGACCGTGCGGCGAGAAAGGCCCGAAGCCAACGCGGACGCCGAACACTTCCCAGCAGGCTGTGCGCAAGCCTACAACTGCCATTATGCTCCACCGGGGAACGGCGGGGATCCTCGCTGGGAGGCGGCAGTTCACCCCTTCAACCTCGCTTACACTTCCTCAATACTCCTCGCTATGCCTCTGACATTTGGGGGAGCTCTAAAATCCCTTAACAGGAGCACGGCGGCGGACGCGCTGAGACCTGAGGAGGCGTGGCTCCGCACCGGAAAAGCCTCCGGTTGCCCGGGGAACGCCACGCACCAAGGCGCCTGACCCGCCACTGATGCTTGGGCTGAGCCAGAGGCTGCCCCTTCACCCAACTTGCGGAGGCGGCTTTGCTCAGACCCAGGAATCCTTCCTGTGGAGGCCTAGAGAGGAAGGCTGAGGGACGCCCGCACCATATTCCCATTGCAGAGAGGGATACGAGCGAGTGCGTCCATTACTGTTCTTCAGCAGCTCCCGGGCCCGCAGGACTAATCTCAAAGACCAGGTATCTCCCCAACCCCAGTTTTTGTATCCAGCGCCACCCCCCAGTCCCCTCCGCCACCAATTTTAGAATTGCTCTTCCTCATGTTTTTCACTCCGTGTGGTTGTTTCTAATGTGTGAGAACTAGAAAAGAAGAAGTGGGCTATGGACCCCAGAAAACTCATGGAACTGCTTTGGGTGAATTTTTGTTTGATTGGATGGTTTTAACACTACCCGATTTGGGCCTCTTTGTTTGCTGTGTGGGAAGTATAATTGAAATTTCATCATCAAAAACTGAAAGCTGAATAAAAATATTTATTGGGGGTAGTGAGAGTGTGCTATAATTCACTCTAGAAACATTTTTAAAGTTACAAAGTACCATTCATGGTGTTTTCTTTGCTCGACCACTCTCTCTGTGTAGCCTGCCTTCCAAGCTCGTAACTATGGGTAACATCCTAATTCTTCAGGACTTTTCTGGCAACAAGTTAAAAAAAAAACTTTAGAAAGCAGATTCTGGGACTTCCCTGGTAGTCCAATGGTTAAGACTCCTCGCTTCCACTGCAGGGGGCCCGGTTCAGTCCCTTGCTGGGGAACTAAGATTCCCTCTTGACGCCTGGAGGGGCCAAAAAAAAGAAAGAAAGAAAAGAAAAGAAAGCCGTTCCTCAGATAACAGCCAAGAGAATTTGATTGGCTGGTTTGCAGAGAGAGGAAAACAGTAAAATAAGAAACTGGAAAGGTAGATTGGAGCCAGATTGTGAACTTTAAAAGCTATGCATGGAAGTTTAAACTTTATTCTAAAATCCTGAAGTTCTCAATAGTGACTGTACATCAGAAACACTGTGTAGCTTATTAAAATACAGATGCCCTGATTCCATCTTCAGAAATACTAATCCAGCTAGCTGATTCCAGTGTGCAGCCAGGGTCGAGAATCATGGCTATGGGAGTAGGTTGCTACAGAAAACTTTCACTGTATCTCCTGCTGTGCACTTAGGACATGGTTAATGAATGTCCAGTGACTTAAGTTATCTTGTTTCCTTATTTCATGCAAGCAAAAAGTAAATTTATAAAGATGTATAATTACTAAGAAATAGAAGCATATATAAGGCTATATGATAGTTGTTTATAAAGCAACTTCAATAAATGTAATTATATCTCTTAGAACAACTGACTTTTATTTTTTATTTTATTATTATTTTTTACATCTGTATTGGAGTATAATTGCTTTACAATGGTGTGCTACTTTCTGCTTTATAACAAAGTGAATCAGTTATGCATATACATATGTTCCCATCTCTCTTCCCTCTTACGTCTCCCTCCCTCCCACCCTCCCTATCCCACCCCTCTAGGGCTGATCTCCCTGGGCTATGCGGCTGCTTCCCACTAGCTATCTATTTTACGTTTAGTAGTGTATATATGTCCATGCCACTTCTCTTTTAAATTGCATATCCCACAGTATTTCAATAACAAGCATCAGGTGTTTGATAATCCATGAAAAAGGGGACAGAAAATCACAATCCGATGTTCTATGAAAAAACGAATATTCAAGTATCAAGCTTTTGACAATCAATGCTTTATTGTAGATGCCCAGAGGGGGATGATATGAGAAGTGGTCATATTTTTTAAAATCTATTCAAAATCGTATGGGAATTGGAAAACAAGATATAAACCTATATCAATATGCTTAGTACAATTAATAACAAAGTGAGTAATAGCAAATTTACCTTGAATTAAAATGGTCTGTGTGAATTGTTTCATGATATCCGAAGGCTAACTTAAAGTAGATTCAACAGATGTCTATCCCTAAGCTGAGATTTAAAGGAATGGGTTGAGTGAGATTTGAATCTCCAACACAAGGAGAGAAGTCGATTCAAGCGGCACAAATGGAGTACCTGAAGTCAAACCCATCCCTTGGGTAAGACAACTGTGGCCCCATGTTTGGGTGGGGTGCTTTACCTTCTCTTTTCTGCACATCATTGGAATTCAGTTTTGAAATTTCTGTCCATAATGATCTCTGAAGGGGCCTAAGCAAAACTAATGATGCAGCCACCTTTCAGATGCAGTTGTCTTGGAAGCTTCTTATTTTTTAAGTTGCTGAATCCTCATCCTTCAAGGTATGGTCTTGCCTTTTTGGTGTGGAATAAAAAATACTGAAGGAGCTGTAAGATGACAAGCTTCTGGAACCTTAGATGGAGATGAGAATAAATCAATTAAATGAAACTGATATTTAGAGGGTTTTTTGTTTTGTTTTGTTTTGTTTTTTAAGAGAACTTTGAAAATGGTGGTTTGGAGAGTAATAGGAAATGTTTGGAATACAGGTGTATTGTAGTTATTGCTGTAGCAGTCCCTGCAGCAGTTGAGGGCTGGCAAAAGTGGTATCTCTCTTCTCTCACCACATAATAATGTTTTGGGAGGTGGGGGTGGTGATGGACCCAAAGGAAGAACCTTTGGAAAGTTTCATTTGGAGACCTGAAGTCTAAATCTAACAGTACCTTAGAAGGGTATGAATAGCCATAAAGTTATCACATAGCCAGCAATGCATCATCAGCAGTTTTATCTGACTTCAAAATGCTTGTGTTTGGATTACTGATGGATTTTTTTTGAAAGTTTGCATTGGAAGGATTTTTTTTTCCAAAGAAAGAATTGATAAACAAATGAACACTTCAGGGACAAGTTAACAAAGAATCTTTTGTGGTATTTGAGAAAATGAGATGAAAATGTAAGATTGGTATTTACATTCATATTCTTTACTAGTACACTAGTTAAAATTCTTTTAAAATGATACTTGACAGGATAGTTCATGTAAGTTATAGTTTCAAAGAAACAGGTATTTATTAAGGTTCAAATTGTGTGTGTGTTTTATACATAACCTTCTTCCCAAATGGGTTTGTGGTGACTTACAAAGATATACGTAAGGACTAAGGAAAAATTAAGATAAATATATCAGTTAGGATTTTTTGTTTCTTTTGATAGAAGACATAACCTAAACTGGATATAATCAAGCAAAGAAACAAAAATGGTGAATTTAATGTTTATTACTTTGTATTATTGCAAACTACAATGGGGCTGGCTTTAGAAAAAGATTTGACCAGTGGCTCAAATGATGTAGCCAAAATCTCAGTTTTTCTCTGTTATTCTGGTCTGCCTTCTCACTTTCTAAGCTTCAGCATCAGGCTTCACATGAACGCCATTGCCCATACATTGTTCCAGATTTCCAGAAAAGGCTGCAAATATTCTCAAGTATCACAGATGGCAGACTCCACATGATTCTGAGTTTAACCACATTTTCTTCTTAAGTATTATATGTTACGATGAGAAACGTACAGTTATTTCAAGGGCATTATTCTGTGTTGCCAGGGGTTATTATCCGCCAATCTGCGTTTCAGTTAAGACTCCTTTCTGGTAATCAGCTTAAACTCTGTTTACTAAATGCAAAGCTATGTTGACATGGTTTTCACAATATCACTGTGTCTTTAAATTCTGAAATTTGGGATACATATGCTCATATTTTCTATTCTTAAGGTGCCTGTGGGTAATATATCTTTTTTTTTTTTTTCCTGACTTGCAGCTGGTTTGTAAATACTTGACTCACATTATGGGATTGCTAGACAGACTTTCAGGCTTGCTTGGCCTGAGGAAGAAGGAGGTGCATGTTTTGTGCCTTGGGCTGGATAATAGTGGCAAAACAACAATCATTAATAAACTTAAACCTTCAAACGTAAGTATATTTATTAGATACTTTGTGTATTTTCTTTTTTATAAAGGACTGTTTTTATTTTTTATAATCCATTTTTTTTTTTATTGGAGTAAATTTGCTTTACAATGTTGTGTTAGTTTCTGCTGTACAATGAAGTGACTCAGCTATATGTATACTTATATCCCTCCCTCTTGAACCTCCCTCTCCTGCTTCTTCCCCATCTAGGTCATTACAGAGCACCAGGCTGAGCTCCCTGTGCTATACAGCAGGTTCCCACTAGCTATCTATTTTACACGTGGAAGTGTATTTATGTCAGACCTAATCTCCCAAATCACCCCACCCTCCCTTTCCCCCCGTATCCACATGTCCGTTCTCTATGTCTGCATCTCTATTCCTGCCCTACAAATAGGTTCATCTATATCATTTTTCAAGATTCCACATATATGCGTTAATACACAATATTTGTTTTTCTCTTTCTGGCTTACTTCACTCCGTATGACAGACTCTCAGTCCATCCATGTCACAAAGAACCCAATTTTGTTCCTTTTTATGGATGAGTAATATTCCATTCAATATATGTACCACATCATCTTTATCCATTCATCTGTCATTGGACACTTAGATTGTTTCCATGTCCTGGCTCTTGTAAATAGTGCTGCAGTGAATATTGGGGTGCATGTGTCCTTTTGAATTATGGTTTTCTCTGGGTATATGCCCAGTAGTGGGATTGCTGGGTCATATGGTAGTTCTATTTTCAGTTTTTTAAGGAACCTTCATACTGTTCTCCATAGTGGCTGTATCAATTAACATTTCCACCCACAGTGCAAGAGGGTTCCCTTTTCTCCACACCATCTCCAGCATTTATTGTTTGTAGATTTTTTGATGATGGCCACTCTGACCGGTGTGAGGTGATACCTCATTGTAGTATTGATTTGCATTTCTCTAGTAATTAATGATGTTGAGCATATTTTCATGTGCCTCTTGGCCATCTGTATGTCTTCTTTCGTGAAGTATCCATTTAGGTCTTCCGCCCATTTTTAATTGGGTTGTTGGTTTTTCTGATATTGAGCTGCATGAGCTGTTTATATATTTTGGAGATTAATCCTTTGTCTATTGTTTCCTTTGCAAATATTTTCTCCCATTCTGAGGGTTGAATTTCCATCTTGTTTATGGTTTCCTTTGCTGTGCAAAAGCTTTTAAGTTTAATTAGGTCCCATTTGTTTATTTTTGTTTTTATTTTCATTACTCTAGGAGGTGGGTCAAAAAAGATCCTGCTGTGATTTCTGTCAAAGAGTGTGTTTCCTATGTTTTCCTCTAAGAGTTTTATAGTGTCTGGTCTTACATTTAGGTCTTTAATCCATTTGGAGTTTATTTTTGTGTATGGTGTTGGGGAATGTTCTAATTTCATTCTTTTACATGTAGCTGTCCAGTTTTCCCAGCACCACTTATTAAAGAGGCTGTCTTTTCTTCATTGCATGTTCTTGCCTCCCTTGTCACAGTTTAGGTGACCATAGGTGTGTGGGTTTATCTCTGGGCTTTCTATCCTGTACCATTGATCTATATTTCTGTTTTTGTGCCAGTACCATACTGTCTTGATTACTGTAGCTTTGTAGTATGGTTTGAAGTTGGGTAGCCTGATACCTCCAGCTCCGTTTTTCTTTCTCAAGATTGCTCTGGCTATTCAGGGTCTTTTGCCTTTCCATACGTATTGTAAAATTTTTGTTCTGTTTCTGTGAAGAATGCCATTGGTAGTTTGATAGGGATTGCATTGAATCCATAGATTGCTTTGGGTAGTATAGTCATTTTCACAATACTCATTCTTCCAATCCAAGAACATGGTATGTTTCTCCATCTGTTTATGTCATCTTTGATTTCTGTCATCAGTGTTTTATAGTTTTCTAAGTACAAGTCTTTTGCCTCCTTAGGTAGTACGTTTATTCCTAGGTATTTTATTCTTTTTGTTGCAATGGTAAATGGCATTGTTTCCTTGATTTTTCTTTCTGAATTTTTGTTGTTAGTGTATAGGAATGCCAGAGATTTCTGTGCATTAATTTTGTATCCTGCAACCTTACCAAATTCATTGATTAGTTCTAGTAGTTTTCTGGTGGCATCTTTAGGATTCTCTATGTATACTATCATGTCATCTGCAAACAGTGACAGTTTTACTTCTTTTCCAATTTGTGTTCGTTTTGTTTCTTTTTCTTCTCTGATTGCTGTGGCTAGAAATTCCAAAACTACGTTGAGTAAGAGTGGCGAGAGTGGCCATCCTTGTCTTGTTCCTGGTCTTAGTGGAAATGCTTTCAGTTTTTCACCATTGAGAATGATGTTTGCTGTGGGTTTGTTGTATATGGCCTTTATTACGTTGAGGTAGGTTCCCTCTGTGCCCATTTTCTGGAGGGTTTTTATCATAAATGGGTGTTGAATTTTGTCAAAAGCTTTTTCTGCATCTCTTGAGATGATCATATGGTCTTTATTCCTTAATTTGTTAATATGGTGTATCACATTGATTGATTTGCATATATTGAAGAATCCTTGCGTTCCTGGGATAAATCCCACTTGATCATTATGTATGATCTTTTTAATGTGTTGTTGGATTCTGTTTGCTCCTATTTTGTTGAGGATTTTTGCATCTGTGTTCATTAGTGATACTGGTCTGTTGTTTTTTTGTGTGTGTGTGATATCTTTGTCTGGTTTTGGTATCAGGGTGATGGTTGCTTTGCAGAACAAATTTGGGAGTGTTCCTCCGTCTGCAATTTTTGGGAAGATTTTGAGAAGGATTGGTGTTAGCTCTTCTCTAAATGTCTGATAGAATTTGCCTGTGAAGCCACCTGGTTCTGGACTTCTGTTTGTTGGAAGATTTCTAATTACAGTTTCAATTTCATTACTTGTGATAGGTCTGTTTATATTTTCTAATTCTTCCTGGTTCACTCTTGGAAAATTGTACCTTTCCAAGTATTTGTCCATTTTTTCGTGGTTGTCCATTTTATTGGCATATAGTTGTTTGTAGTAGTCTCTTATAATCCTTTTTTTCTGCAGTGTCAGAAGTGATTTCTCCTTTTTCATTTCTAATTTTACTGATTTGCGTCCTCTTTTTTTCTTGATGAGTCTGGCTAAATGTTTATCAATTTTGTTTATCTTCTCAAAGAACCAACTTTTAGTTTTATTTATCTTTGCTATTGTTTTCTTCATTTCTATTTCATTTATTTCTGCTCTGATCTTTATGATTTCTTTCCTTCTACTGACTTTGGGTTTTCTTTGTTCTTCTTTCTCTAGTTGCTTTACATATAAGGTTAGATTGTTTGAGATTTTTGTTTCTTGAGGTGAGAATGAATTGCTATAAACTTCCCTCTTAGAACTTCTTTTGCTGCATCCCATAGATTTTGGGTTATGGTGTTTTCGTTGTCATTTGTTTCTTTTTTTTTTTTTAATTTCTTCTTTCATTTCTTCAGTGATCTCTTGATTATTTAGTAGTGCACTGTTTAGCCTCCATGTATTTGTATTTTTTGCAGTTTTTTTCCTGTAATTGATTTCCAGTCACATAGCGTTGTGGTCAGAAAAGATGCTTGATACGATTTCAGTTTTCTTAAATTTACTGAGGCTTGATCTGTGACCCAAGATGTGAACTATCCTGGAGAATGTTCCATGTGCACTTGAGAAGAAAGTGTATTCTGCCACTTTCAGATGGAATGTCCTATAAATATCAATTAAATCTATCTGGTCTGTTGTGTCATTTAAAGCTTGCGTTTCCTTATTTATCTTCTGTTTGGATGACCTGTCCACTGGTGTAAGTGGCTTGTTAAAGTCCTGTACTATTATTGTGTTACTGTCGATTTCCCCTTTTATGGTTGTTAGCATTTGCCTTATGTATTGAGGTGCTCCTATGTTGGGTGTATAAATATTTATAATTGTTATACCTTCTTCTTGGATTGATCCCTTGATCATTATGTAATGTCCTT
Organism: Phocoena sinus; assembly: GCF_008692025.1. Classification (NCBI taxonomy): domain Eukaryota; kingdom Metazoa; phylum Chordata; class Mammalia; order Artiodactyla; family Phocoenidae; genus Phocoena; species Phocoena sinus. The sequence goes on along the minus strand of NC_045766.1, from coordinate 99,320,262 downwards.
CCTTATCTCTTGTAACAGTCTTTATTTAAAAGTCTATTTTATCTGATACGAGTATTGCTACTCCAGCTTTCTTTTGATTTCCATTTACGTGGAATATCTTTTTCCATCCCTTCACTTTCAGTCTGTATGTGTCCCTAGGTCTGAAATGGGTCTCTTGTAGACAGCATATTTATGGTCTACTTTGGTATCCATTCAACCAGTCTGTATCTTTTAGTTGGAGCATTTCATCCATTTACATTCAAGGTTATTATCGATATCTGTGTTCCTACTACCATTTTCTTAATTGCTTTGGGTTTGTTTTTGGGGTCTTTTTCTTCTCTTGTGTTTCCCACATAGAGAAGTTCCTTTAGCATTTGCTGTAAAGCTGGTTTGGTGGTGCTGAATTCTGTTAGCTTTTGCTTGTCTGAAAAGCTTTTGATTTTGCCGTTGAGTCTGAGTGAGATCCGTGCTGGGTAGAGTAATCTTGGTTGTAGGTTTTTCTCTTTCATCCCTTTAAGTACATCCTGCCACTCCCTTCTGGCCTGCAGAGTTTCTGCTGAAAAATTAGCTGATAACCTTATGGGGATTCCTTTGTATGTTATTTTTTGCTTTTCCCTTGCTGCTTTTAATATTTTTTCTTTGAATTTAATTTTTGTTGGTTTGATTAGTATGTGTCTTGGTGTGTTTCTCCTAGGGTTTATCCTGTATGGCATTCACTGTGCTTCCTGGACTTGGGTGACTATTTCCTTTCCCATGTTAGGGAAGTTTTCCACTGTAATCTCTTCAAATATTTTCTCAGACCCTTTCTTTTTCTCTTCTTCTTCTGAGACCCCTATAATTTGAATGTTGGTGCGTTTAGTGTTGTCCCAGAGGTCTCTACGATTGTCTTCAATTCTTTTCTTTCTTTCTTCCTTATTCTGTTCCTGGGCAGTTATTTCCACCATTCTCTTCCAGCTCACTTATTTGTTCTTCTGCCTCAGTTATTCTGTTATTGATTCCTTCTAGTGTGTTTTTTTTTTTTTTTAACATCTTTATTGGGGTATAATTGCTTTACAATGGTGTGTTAGTTTCTGCTTTACAACAAAGTGAATCAGCTATACATATACATATGTTCCCATATGTCTTCCCTCTTGCGTCTCCCTCCCTCCCACTCTCCCCATCCCACCCTTCCAGGCTGTCACAAAGCACCGAGCTAATATCCCTGTGCCTTGCGGCTGCTTCCCCCCAGCTATCTACCTTACTACGTTTGTTAGTGTGTATATGTCCATGACTCTCTCTCGCCCTGTCAAAACTCACCCTTCCCCCTCCCCATATCCTTAAGTCCGTTCTCCAGTAGGTCTGCGTCTTTATTCCTATCTTACCCCTAGGTTCTTCATGACATTTTTTTCCCTTAAATTCCATATATATGTGTTAGCATACGGTATTTGTCTTTTTCTTTCTGACTTACTTCACTCTGTATGACAGATTCTAGGTCTATCCATCTCATTACAAATAGCTCAATTTCATTTCTTTTTAAGGCTGAGTAATATTCCATTGTGTATATGTGCCACATCTTCTTTATCCATTCATCCGATGATGGGCGCTTAGGTTGTTTCCATGTCCTGGCTATTGTAAATAGAGCTGCAATGAACATTTTGGTACATGACTCTCTTTGAATTTTGGTTTTCTCAGGGTATATGCCAAGTAGTGGGATTGCTGGGTCATATGGTAATTCTATTTGTAGTTTTTTAAGGAACCTCCATACTGTTCTCCACAGTGGCTGAACCAATTCACATTCCCACCAGCAGTGCAAGAGTGTCCCCTTTTCTCCACACCCTCTCCAGCATTTATTGTTTCTTGATTTTTTGATGATGGCCATTCTGACTGGTGTGAGATGATATCTCATTGTAGTTTTGATTTGCATTTCTCTAATGATTAATGATGTTGAGCATTCTTTCATGTGTTTGTTGGCATTCTGTATATCTTCTTTGGAGAAATGTCTATTTAGGTCTTCTGCCCATTTTTGGATGGGGTTGTTTGTTTTTTTGTTATTGAGCTGCATGAGCTGCTTGTAAATTTTGGAGATTAATCCTTTGTCAGTTGCTTCATTTGCAAATGTTTTCTCCCATTCTGAGGGTTGTCTTTTGGTCTTGGTTATGGTCTCCTTTGCTGTGCAAAAGCTTTGAAGTTTCATTAGGTCCCATTTGTTTATTTTTGTTTTTATTTCCATTACTCTAGGAGGTGGGTCAGAAAGGATCTTGCTGTGATTTATGTCATAGAGTGTTCTTCCTATGTTTTCTTCTAAGAGTTTGATAGTTTCTGGCCTTACATTTAGGTCTTTAATCCATTTTGAGCTTATTTTTGTGTATGGTGTTAGGGAGTGATCTAATCTCATACTTTTACATGTACCTGTCCAGTTTTCCCAGCACCATTTATTGAAGAGGCTGTCCTTTCTCCACTGTACATTCCTGCCTCCTTTATCAAAGATAAGGTGTCCATATGTGCGTGGGTTTATCTCTGGGCTTTCTATCCTGTTCCACTGATCTATCTTTCTGTTTTTGTGCCAGTACCATACTGTCTTGATTACTGTTGCTTTGTAATATAGTCTGAAGTCAGGGAGCCTTATTCCTCCAGCTCCTTTTTTCGTTCTAAAGATTGCTTTGGCTATTCGGGGTCTTTTGTGTTTCCATACAAATTGCGAAATTTTTTGTTCTAGTTCTGTGAAAAATGCCAGTGGTAGTTTGATAGGGATTGCATTGAATCTGTAGATTGCTTTGGGTAGTAGAGTCATTTTCACAATGTTGATTCTTCCCATCCAAGAACATGGTATATCTCTCCATCTATTTGTATCATCTTTAATTTCTTTCATCAGTGTCTTATAATTTTCTGCATACAGGTCTTTCGTATCCTTAGGTAGGTTTATTCCTAGATATTTTATTCTTTTTGTTGCAATGGTAAATGGGAGTGTTTTCTTGATTTCACTTTCAGATTTTTCATCATTAGTATATAGGAATGCCATAGATTTCTGTGCATTAATTTTGTATCCTGCTACTTTACCAAATTCATTGATTAGCTCTAGTAGTTTTCTGGTAGCATCTTTAGGATTCTCTATGTATAGTATCATGTCATCTGCAAACAGTGACAGCTTTACTTCTTCTTTTCCGATTTGGATTCCTTTTATTTCCTTTTCTTCTCTGATTGCTGTGGCTAAAACTTCCAAAACTATGTTGAATAAGAGTGGTGAGAGTGGGCAACCTTGTCTTGTTCCTGATCTTAGTGGAAATGCTTTCAGTTTTTCATCATTGAGGATGATGTTTGCTGTGGGCTTGTCATATATGGCTTTTATTATGTTTAGGAAAGTTCCCTCTATGCCTACTTTCTGGAGGGTTTTTATCATAAATGGGTGTTGAATTTTGTCGAAAGCTTTCTCTGCATCTATTGAGATGATCATATGGTTTTTCTCCTTCAATTTGTTAATATAGTTTATCACATTGATAGATTTGCGTATATTGAAGAATCCTTGCATTCCTGGAATAAACCCCACTTGATCATGGTGTATGATCCTTTTAATGTGCTGTTGGATTCTGTTTGCTAGTATTTTGTTGAGGATTTTTGCATCTATGTTCATCAGTGATATTGGCCTGTAGTTTTCTTTCTTTGTGACATCCTTGTCTGGTTTTGGTATCAAGGTGATGGTGGCTTCGTAGAAGGAATTTGGGAGTGTTCCTCCCTCTGCTATATTTTGGAAGAGTTTGAGAAGGATAGGTGTTAGCTCTTCTCTAAACGTTTGATAGAATTCACCTGTGAGCCATCTGGTCCTGGGCTTTTGTTTGTTGGAAGGTTTTTAATCACAGTTTCAATTTCAGTGCTTGTGATTGGTCTGTTCATATTTTCTATTTCTTCCTGATTCAGTCTTGGCAGGTTGTGCATTTCTAAGAATTTGTCCATTTCTTCCAGATTGTCCATTTTATTGGCATAGTGTTGCTTGTAGTAATCTCTCATGATTTTTTTTATTTCTGCAGTGTCAGTTGTTACTTCTCCTTTTTCATTTCTAATTCTATTGATTTGAGTCTTCTCCCTTTTTTTCTTGATGAGTCTGGCTAGCGGTTTATCTATTTTGTTTATCTTCTCAAAGAACCAGCTTTTAGTTTTATTGATCTTTGCTATTGTTTCCTTCATTTCTTTTTCATTTATTTCTGATCTGATTTTTATGATTTCTTTCCTTCTGCTAGCTTTGGGGTTTTTTTGTTCTTCTTTCTCTAATTGCTTGAGGTGCAAGGTTAGGTTGTTTATTCGAGATGTTTCCTGCTTCTTAAGGTGGGCTTGTATTGCTATAAACTTCCCCCTTAGAACTGCTTTTGCTGCATCCCATAGGTTTTGGGTCGTTGTGTCTCCATTGTCATTTGTTTCTAGGTATTTTTTTATTTCCTCCTTGATTTCTTCAGTGATCACTTCATTATTAAGTAGTGTATTGTTTAGCCTCCATGTGTTTGTATTTTTTACAGATCTTTTCCTGTAATTGATATCTAGTCTCATGGCGTTGTGGTCGGAAAAGATACTTGATACAATTTCAGTTTTCTTAAATTTACCAAGGCTTGATTTGTGACCCAAGATATGATCTATCCTGGAGAATGTTCCATGAGCACTTGAGAAAAATGTGTATTCTGTTGTTTTTGGATGGAGTGTCCTATAAATATCAATTAAGTCCATCTTGTTTAATGTATCATTTAAAGCTTGTGTTTCCTTATTTATTTTCATTTTGGATGATCTGTCCATGGGTGAAAGTGGGGTGTTAAAGTCCCCTACTATGAATGTGTTACTGTTGATCTCCCCTTTTATGGTTGTTAGTATTTGCCTTATGTATTGAGGTGCTCCTATGTTGGGTGCATAAATATTTACAATTGTTATATCTTCTTCTTGGATCGATCCCTTAATCATTATGTAGTGTCCTTCTTTGTCCTTTTTAATAGTCCTTATTTTAAAGTCTATTTTGTCTGATATGAGAATTGCTACTCCAGCTTTCTTTTGGTTTCCATTTGCATGGAATATCTTTTTCCATCCCCTTACTTTCAGTCTGTATGTGTCTCTAGTTCTGAAGTGGGTCTCTTGTAGACAGCATATATAAGGGTCTTGTTTTTGTATCCATTCAGCCAATCTGTGTCTTTTGGTGGGAGCATTTAGTCCATTTACATTTAAGGTAATTATTGATATGTATGTTCCTATTTCCATTTTATATACTGTTTTGGGTTCGCTACTATAGGTCATTTCCTTCTCTTGTGTTTCGTGTCTAGAGAAGTTCCTTTAGCATTTGTTGTAAAGCTGGTTTGGTGGTGCTGAACTCTCTCAGCTTTTGCTTGTCTGTAAAGGTTTTAATTTCTCCATCAAATGTGAATGAGATCCTTGCTGGGTAGAGTAGTCTTGGTTTCAGGCTATTCTCCTTCATCACTTTCAGTATGTCCTGCCACTCCCTTCTGGCTTGTAGGGTTTCTGCTGAGAGATCAGCTGTTAACCTTATGGGGATTCCCTTGTGTGTTATTTGTTGTTTTTCCCTTGCTGCTTTTAATATGCTTTCTTTGTATTTAATTTTTGACAGTTTGATTAATATGTGTCTTGGCGTGTTTCTCCTTGTATTTATCCTGTATGGGACCCTCTGTGCTTCCTGGACTTGATTAACTATTTCCTTTCCCATATTAGGGAAGTTTTCAACTATAATCTCTTCAAATATTTTCTCAGTCCCTTTCTTTCTTTCTTCTTCTTCTGGAACCCCTATAATTCGAATGTTGGTGCGTTTCATGTTGTCCCAGAGGTCTCTGAGACTGTCCTCAGTTCTTTTCATTCTTTTTTCTTTATTCTGCTCTGCAGTAGTTATTTCCACTACTTTATCTTCCAGGTCACTTATCCGTTCTTCTGCCTCAGTTATTCTGCTATTGATCCTATCTAGAGTGATTTTAATTTCATTTATTGCATTGTTCATCGTTGCTTGTTTCATCTTTAGTTCTTGTAGGTCCTTGTTAACTGTTTCTTGCATTTTGTCCATTCTACTTCCAAGATTTCGGATCATCCTTACTATCATTATTCTGAATTCTTTTTCAGGTAGATTGCCTATTTCCTCTTCATTTGTTAGGTCTGGTGGGTTTTTATCTTGCTCCTTCATCTGCTGTGTGTTTTTCTGTCTTCTCATTTTGCTTATCTTACTGTGTTTGGGGTCTCCTTTTTGCAGGCTGCAGGTTCGTAGTTCCCGTTGTTTTTGATGTCTGTCTCCAGTGGCTAAGGTTGTTTCAGTGGGTTGTGTAGGCTTCCTGGTGGAGGGGACTAGTGCCTGTGTTGTGCTGGATGAGGCTGGATCTTGTCTCTCTAGTGGGCAGGTTCACGTCTGGTGGTGTGTTTTGGGGTGTCTGTGGCCTTATTATGATTTTAGGCAGCCTCTCTGCTAATGGGTGGGGTTGTGTTCCTGTTTTGCTAGTTGTTTGGCATAGGTTGTCCAGCACTGTGGCTTGCTGGTCGTTGAGTGAAGCTGGGTGCTGGTGTTAAGATGGAGGTCTCTGGGAGATTTCCGCTGTTTAATATTATGTGGAGCTGGGAGGTCTCTTGTTGACCAGTGTCCTGAAGTTGGCTCTCCTACCTCAGAGGCAGAGCCCTGACTCCTGGCTGGAGCACCAAGAGCCTTTCATCCACACGGCTCAGAATAAAAGGGAGAAAAAGTAGAGAGAATTAGTAGAAGTATGAGGAAAGAAAGAAGGAAAGGAGGAAAGGAAGGAAGGAAGAAAGAAGCAAAGAAGGAAAGAAAGGAGGGAGGGGGGGGAGGGAGGGAGGAAGGAAGGAAGGAGGGAAAGAAGGAAAGAAAGACAGAAAGAAAGATGATACAGTAAAAATAAAATAAAGTATAATATAGTTATTGAATTAAAAAATATTTAGAAAAAAAAGGGACGGATAGAACCTTAGGACAAATGTTGGAAGCAAAGCTATACAGAGAAAATCTTTCACAGAAGCATACACATACACCTTCACAAAAAGAGGTAAAGGGGGAAAAATCATAAATCCTGCTCCCTGAGACCACCTCCTCAATTTGGGGTGATTCGTTGTCTAAAGGAGGAAGGGAAGGAAGGAAAGAAAGAAAGAACGAAGGTAAAGTATAATAAAGTTATTACAATTAAACTTAATTATTAAGAAAAAGAATTTTTAAAAAAAAGTCATGGACGGATATAGCCCTAGGACAAATGGTGGAAGCTAGAGTATACAGACTAGATGTCACACAGGAGCATACACGTACACCTTCACAAAAAGAGGAAAAGGGAAAAAAATCATAGATCTCGCTCCTAAATTCCCCCTCTTCAATTTGGGATCATTCCTTGTCTATTCAGGTATTCCACAGATGCAGGGTATATCAAGTTGATTGTGGAGCTTTAATCCGCTGCTTCTGTGGCTGCTGGGAGAGATTTCACTTTCTCTTCTTTGTTTTCACAGCTCTCAGGAGCTCAGCTTTGGATTTGGCCCTGCCTCTGCGTGTAGGTCGCTGGAGGGCGTCTGTTTTCTCGCTCAGACAGGACGGGGTTAAAGGAGCCGCTGATTCGGGGCCTCCGGCTCACTCAGGCCGGGGGTTGGGGGATGGGGGAAGGAGGGGCACTGCGTGCGGGGCCGGCCTGCGGGCGGCAGAGGCAGCGTGACGTTGCGGCAGAGGCCGGCGTGACGTTGCACCAGCCTGAGACCCGCCGTGCGTACTCCCGGGGAAGTTGTCCCTGGATCCCGGGAACCTGGCAGTGGCGGGCTGCACAGGCTCCGCGGAAGAGGGGTGTGGAGAGTGACCTGTGCTCGCACACAGGCCCCTTGGTGGCGGCAGCAGCAGCCTTAGCGTCTCCCGCCCGTCTCTGGGGTCCGCGGTTTTAGCCGCGGCTCGCGCCCGTCTCTGGGGTTTGTGCTTTCAGCCGCGGCTCGCGCCCGTCTCGGGGGCTCGCGCCCTCAGCCGCGGCTCGCGCCCGTCTCGGGGGCTCGCGCCCTCAGCCGCGGCTCGCGCCCGTCTCTGGGGTTTGCGCTTTCAGCCGCGGCTCGCGCCCGTCTCGGGGGCTCGTGCCCTCAGCCGCGGCTCGCGCCCGTCTCTGGGGTTCGCGCTTTTAGCCGCGGCTCGCGCCCATCTCTGGAGTTCCTTTAAGCAGCGCTCTTAAACCCCTCTCCTCGCGCACCAGGAAACAAAGAGGGAAGAAAAAGTCTCTTGCCTCTTCGGCCGGTGCAGGCTTTTCCCCGAACTCCCTCCCGGCTAGTCGTGGTGCACTAACCCCTTCAGGCTATGTTCAAGCCGCCAACCCCAGTCCTCTCCCTGAGCTCCGTCCAAAACCAAAACCCGAGCCTCAGCTCGCAGCCCCGCCCGCCCCGGCGGGTGAGCAGCCAAGCCACTCGGGCTGGTGAGTGCCGGTCAGCACCGATCGTCTGTGCAGGAATCTCCCCGCTTTGCCCTCCGCACCCGTCGCTGTGCACTACTCCGCGGTCCCGATACTCCCCCCTCTGCCTCCCGCAGTCTCCGCCCGCGGAGGGGCTTCCTAGTGTGTGGAAACTTTTCCTCCTTCACAGCTCCCTCCCACTGGTGCAGGTGCCGTCCTTATTCTTTTGTCTCTGTTTTTTCTTTTGCCCTACCCAGTTACGTGGGGAGTTTCTTGCCTTTTGGGAGGTCTGAGGTCTTCTGCCAGCCTTCAGTAGGAGTTCTGTAGGAGTTGTTCCACGTGTGGATGTATTTCTGGTGTATCCGTGGGGAGGAAGGCGATCTCCGCGTCTTACTCTTCCGCCATCTTCAAGGTCCCCCCTAGTGTGTTTTTCATTTCAGTTATTGTGCTGTTCATCTCTGTTTCTTTGTTCTTTAGTTCTTCTAAATCTTTGTTAAACATTTCTTGTATTTTCTCAATCTTTGTCTCCATTCTGTTTCTGAGATTCTGTATCATCTTTACTGTCATTACTCTGAATTCTTTTTAGGTAGGTTGCCTATTTGCTCTTCATTTATTTGGGCTTGTAGATTTTTTACCTTGCTCCTTCATCTGCAACATATTCTTTTCTCTTCTCTTTTTTTTTTTTTTTTTTTTGATGGGTGGGATTGTGTTCCTGTTTTACTGGTTGTTTGGCCTGAGGCTTCCAGCACTGGAGTTTGTAGGCTGTTGAGTGGAGCTGGGTCTTAGTGCCGAGATGAGGACCTCTGGGAGACCTCACTCCAATGAATATTCCCTGGGGTCTGAGGTTCTCTGTTAGTCCAGTGGTTTAGACTCGGAGCTCCCACTGCAGGAACTCTGGCCTGACTCCCATCTTGTGAACCAAGATCCTGCAAGATGTGTGGGGCGGCAAAAAAAGAAAAGAAAAGGAGCAGAACGATAACAAAGAGTAAAAAATAAAATTAGATTAGAAAACTAACAGATTTGTTAGAAAGAATAAAAATATAGTTGAAACAACAACAGAAGGTAAAACAGAGCCCCCATAGTAAGGAGAAAAAGAAAAATAAATCCGGAAAAAGCCTTGGCTGTGGGGGGCAGGGGTGGGTTTCAGGTGGGGGCGGGGCCTATGCTTAGGACCAACAGAGCAGGAAAAGGCCCTGGAGGTGCTGGGTGGGTGGGGCGGTGAGTCTTAGGCTCAATGCAGCAGCAGGAGCCTCAGCAGAAGGGGCCCAGGCAGTGCTTCTGGCCTTGGAGGGTGGAGGACCTGGTCCAGGACCCCAGCAGGCTCACCAGGTCCGAGTGGGCAGGGGAAGTGCTAAGCATATTCCCCCCAGTCCTCTGATCCTGGAAGGCCCCTCCCCATTGGCCTCTCTTCTTTTCCCCTCTCCTTCCCTCCTATGCCCCGGGACCCACACAGCCAGAGGAGATCCCGGAAGGCAGAGGACCAGACCTGGAAGCCCAGCAGGCTTCCTGGGGCCCAGTGGGCGGGGGAAACGCCCACAGTGCCTTCCATGATCCCCTGGCCCCAGATGGTCTGCCTCTCCTCCTCTTCCCCCCTCCTCCCTCCCTCCCATTCTCCTAGGACCCACAAGGCTGGAGGGGGCCCTGGAGATCAGAGCACCAGGCCTGGAGCCCAGCAGGCTTCCCGGGGCCCAAGTGGGTTGGGGGGAAACGCCGGCTGCACCTCCCCTGATCCTCCGGCCCCAGAGGGCCCCTCCCTCCCGCCTCTCCTCTTCTCCCCTTGCCTCCCTCCTATGCTGCTAGGACCCACGCTGCCTGGAGGGGGCCTTGGAGCCCAGCAAGCTTCCTGCAGCCAAGTGGCCAGGGCAAAGACCTGTTGCACTTCCCTGATCCTCTGGTCTGGAAGGGCTTCTCCCACCTACCTCTCCTATTCTTCCCCTCACCTCCCTCCTATGGCTCTAGGACCAATGGGGCCTTGGAGGGTGGAGGACCCTGCTGAGGAGCCCTGAGGGCTTCCCACGGCCCGACTGGGCAAGGGAGATGCTAGGCGTGCTCTCCCTGATCTTCTGAGCCCCCGAAGCTCCCTCCAGGCATGGGAACCCCTCCCCTCTCCCACCCACCCCTCAGGTGCACCAGTCCTGTCTGGCCTCCACTTCTCCTCCCCCCTCAATCCCCCCTCATGCTACCAAGTTGCTTGGGGGTTCCTCCCATCTCCTAGGGCGTTGAGGTCCCCCACCAGTGTCCAGCAGGCACCCTAGTTGTGGAGAAACGCGAACTCCGTGTCCTCTCCTGCCACCATCTTGACTCCGCCCCCTGTATTTTCTGCTAAAGAAAGATAAGGCAGGATTATTTTGTTTGCCATTATAACTTCATTATCATGTTATGAAATCTTGTCAAATTTGTGGTACCTTAAATTAATAAGTATCGGCCAGCCATAATTTGCAGTGTATTTTATGCAGGTAGGTAGGTAAATCTTTATTATTTAAACTGGAATATTTTCCAAATGTCTTTTCTTCTCAGATGATCTTCACAAATTTGTGGAGTTTACTTTCAGGTAGCATTGCCTTCTTTTTGGCTCTCTCTTTACAAGAAGAGCAAAGCAAAGGGAAAGGTGAATCATTTTTATAGGTTCTATGGATAATTAGACAGTTTCCCAGGAGTGTGGTATGCGTATCAGTAGTAGCAAGCAAGATGACTTTGAGTCATTTAAGTAGTAAGTACTTGAACATATTATTTTAATAACTGAAATATATATAAAGCTAGCACATCCACCACATAATGCATGTTACAGTTAGGTTCTGCTACATATAAAGAAAACCCACATAACAGTGGACTAAATAAGATACTTATTTTTCTGTCATCTAAATAAGTCCAGGAGAGGTCTTCCAAGGCTGGTTTGGCAGCTGCATGGTCCAGGCATCTTCCATCTTTCTGCTTTGCTATCCTTAGTGCCTGGTTTTCTTCAAGATCCTCAGGATCTCCACGTGGCCACCTTAGTTAACTATCTTATCTATATTCTAAATCACAGGGATGAGAAAAGAACAGGGCAAAAGAATAAGCCTTCTTGCTAAATAAGCCCTCTTTAAAGAGCTTACCTAGAAGCCCCAACTAATGACTCTTTTACCTCATTGGCTGAGGCTGGATTTTTTTTTTTTAGGCAGGACATATTGCTGCTTCCATTAGTAATAGGGGTCCTGTAAGTATGAAAGAAGAGGAGAGTGGATATTGGGTAGACAGCTGACATTTACAGTTGTAAGTACTTTTATCTAGGTAAAAACCATTAGTCAATCAATGAAAAATGCTGAGTAAAAATTAATATAGACTGCATACAGACAGAACAAAAATTAGGAAGCTGGTACTCTTAATGACTGAATGGCTGGAGAGTGGGAAGCATTGCTCCTAAATATGGTAATTGAAGGTGGACTTCAGTGCCTCCAAACAGTGCTTCAGGTTGAGCAGAATGAGAAGCCATACTGCCGTTTTTTTTTTCTTTCTCCCAACGGCTTCAGTTATACTTCTGTTTAGTTCGAGATTGCTTTGGAATTACAAAAATGCCATTATTTGTTTTCTCCTGGTCATCATTCCCTTCTTCTATGTGAGTGAGTTTGCCATGTGAAAACAACTAACTGCTGGTGTATTTTCAGGTGGGAGTTTGTTTGAGGCAGCCGTGATAAGAAGTTGAAAATGGATTTGCAAAGCAATTTAGGTGTTTTAAGGGGCTCCCCAGCCAAGCTGGAAATCAGCTGAGATATACATGCTGAAGTCAGGCAGAGATAAAAACTAGCAGTTTTATTGAAAAAGGTGATTTTGGAGGGCAAGGTTTAGGTCTGGCCAGAGGACTTGCTAACACTCTAAGTTATGATTCGTGTCCCCAAATTCAAGCTTTCCTACTCGGGGAAAGATCCTGCTCATCTAGGTTTACTGCATGCTTAAGAACAGGTGAGAATGCATGGTTTCAAGAAGGATGTGGCTCTCAAAGAGACAGAGACAAAGAGAGAGGCAGAACCAAGGATGTCGGTTTCCATTTCATAAACTGAGAAGTCAAAGAAGTCTCTTTTTTTTTTCCCCTATGAAGAGGAATAAATTTGGAGAGGGGAGACAGAGTAACTAGAAGTATTATTTTAATGGATTTCTCTCTATACAGAAGCAGAGAAAGAGAGATTCTTCCCCAATAAGGAAAAGAACAGGTCAAAAAGTCCATGTACATTGGAGTCTGTCTCCTGACCTAGGTGATTATGAGAGATTTCTTTAACAGTCCTTGAGAGGAAGATATAGCATCCTACCTAATTGAATGGGGTCTGAATTGAATTTAGAGAATGATGGATGTATGGTAAAAATAGAACCACGTGCAGCTGTGCTTGGGTCCATAATTAGTTCCATGGATCAGCTATCAGCAGATCAACCTGGGCTAATAGTTAAACTTAGTGGCTGGTGACCTGCACTTCTGCAGGTAAGGCTGTGAGCAAGATTATAAGGAAATTCTTTAGGTAAGGTCCTTTAGGTCCTATCCTATAGGAGATATTTCCATTTTTCTCCACATGAAGGAATATTCTCAAAAGTAATTTTTTTGTAAAAGTAGTCTCAAATAAGTACAAAATGATTGAAACCAGAGCCACAGTTAATAACCCCAAAGTGGACCAGCCCCCCCAGTGCCTACCGTACTCAAATTGGCAGAAATGTCATTCAAAGAACAAAACAGAAATTACATTATCTTTTTCCATCATCCCATAGGGATAGTCTTTGATATGGATGGGAACAGCTTTCTTCTCTAAACATTATTGGTCATTTGTTTGGGGCAGAAGGGGAAGGAGGCAACATGAGCTCAGTCTATCATCTTGAAATATTCTAATATCCCAATTTCAGACTACTCTTGTGAAAGTTCTACTAACCCTGCCTAAAACACCACATTAGTCAGGGAGAGTCCTCAGGAAAACCTGGGCTTGCAGCCAATAAGGAAGGCTTTTTAATTAATCTTCTTTTGCTTTCCAACATACCTATCTCTCTGCTACCTCTGATGAATTATGGAACTAGCCTAGACTATCTCCAGGGCTGTTTTTAAGGAGATAGCCTAATTTCTGACACCACTTCCTGAGCCTTAATCTTTAGGCAACTATCCTGTCTCCTGAGAACAATTGACCTCTACATCCTGAGAGCAGAGTAAGTTGCTTTACTTTAAAAAAATTTGAGAAACAACTTGGTGACAGTAGCCAAGAGAACACTTGAAATGGGATTTCTTAAAACCCCCAAAACCTCTGTCATTCAGGCACAGATGTAACACTTGCTTCCTCCCTACCTTTGAACTCAAGAAAAGTCTCTTGTGAGCTTATATCCACTTTGAGAAATTCATTATTTTTTTTTATATCTTTATTGGAGTATAATTGCTTTACAATGGTGTGCTAGTTTCTGTTTTATAACAAAGTGAATCAGTTATACATATACATATGTACTCATCTCTTTTCCCTCTTGCATCTCTGTCCCTCCCACCCTCCCTATCCCACCCCTCTAGGTGGTCACAAAACACCGGGCTGATCTCCCTGTGCTATGCGGTGGCTTCCCACTAGCTATCTCTTTTACGTTTGGTAGTGTATATATGTCCATGCCACTCTCTCGCTTTGTCACAGCTTACCCTTCACCCTCCCCATATCCTCAAGTCCATTCTCTAGTAGGTCTGTGTCTTTATTCCTGTCTTACCCCTAGGTTCTTCATGACATTTTTTTCCCTTAAATTCCATATATATGTGTTAGCATACGGTATTTGTCTTTCTATTTCTGACTTACTTCACTCTGTATGACAGACTCTAGGGCCATCCACCTCATTACAAATAGCTCAATTTCGTTTCTTTTTATGCCTGAGTAATATTCCATTGTATATATGTGCCACATCTTCTTTATCCATTCATCCGATGATGGACACTTAGGTTGTTTCCATCTCCTGGCTATAGTAAATAGGGCTGCAATGAACATTTTGGTACATGACTCTTTTTGAATTATGGTATTCTCAGGGTATATGCCCAGTAGTGGGATTGCTGGGTCATATGGTAGTTCTATTTGTAGTTTTTTAAGGAACCTTCATACTGTTCTCCATAGTGGCTGTACCAATTCACATTCCCACCAGCAGTGCAAGAGTGTTCCCTTTTCTCCACACCCTCTCCAGCATTTATTGTTTCTAGATTTTTTGATGATGGCCATTCTGACTGGTGTGAGATGATATCTCATTGTAGTTTTGATTTGCATTTCTCTAATGATTAATGATATTGAGCATTCTTTCATGTGTTTGTTGGCAGTCTGTATATCTTCTTTGGAGAAATTTCTATTTAGCTCTTCTGCCCATTTTGGAATTGGGTTGTTTGTTGTTTTGCTGTTGAGCTGCATGAGCTGCTTGTAAATTTTGGAGATGAATCCTTTGTCAGTTGCTTCATTTGCAAATATTTTCTCCCATTCTGAGGGTTGTCTTTTGGTCTTGATTATGGTTTCCTTTGCTGTGCAAAACCTTTGAAGTTTCAGTAGGTCCCATTTGTTTGTTTTTATTTCCATTTCCCTGGGAGGTAGGTCAAAAAGGATCTTGCTGTGATTTATGTCATAGAGTGCTGCCTATGTTTTTCTCTAAAAGTTTGATAGTTTCTGGCCTTACATTTAGGTCTTTAATCGATTTTGAGCTTATTTTTGTGTATGGTGTTAGGGAGTGATCTAGTCTCATACTTTTACATGTACCTGTCCAGTTTTCCCAGCACCACTTATTGAAGAGGCTATCCTTTCTCCACTGTACATTCCTGCCTCCTTTATCAAAGATAAGGTGACCATATGTGCATGGACTTATCTCTGGGCTTTCTATCCTGTTCCATTGGTCTATATTTCTGTTTTTGTGCCAGTACCATACTGTCTTGATTACTGTGACTTTGTAGTATAGTCTGAAGTCAGGGAGCCTGATTCCTCCAGCTCCATTTTTCGTTCTCAAGATTGCTTTGGCTATTCGGGGTCTTTTGTGTTTCCATATAAATTGTGAAATTTTTTGTTCTAGTTCTGTGAAAAATGCCAGTGGTAGTTTGATAGGGATTGCATTGAATCTGTAGATTGCTTTGGGTACTATAGTCATTTTCACAATATTGATTCTTCCAATCCAAGAACACGGTATATGTCTCCATCTATTTGCATCTTTAATTTCTTTCATCAGTGTCTTATAATTTTCTGCATACAGGTCTTTTGGCTCCTTAGGTAGGTTTATTCCTAGATATTTTATTCTTTTTGTTGCAGTGGTACATGGGAGTGTTTTCTTGATTTCACTTTCAGATTTTTCATCCTTAGTGTATAGGAATGCCAGAGATTTCTGTGCATTAATTTTGTATCCTGCTACTTTACCAAATTCATTGATTAGCTCTAGTAGCTTTCTGGTAGCATCTTTAGGATTCTGTATGTATAGTATCATGTCATCTGCAAACAGTGACAGCTTTACTTCTTCTTTTCTGATTTGGATTCCTTTTATTTACTTTTCTTCTCTGATTTCTGTGGCTAAAACTTCCAAAATTATGTTGAATAAGAGTGGTGAGAGTGGGCAACCTTGTCTTGTTCCTGATCTTACTGGAAATGCTTTCAGTGTTTCACCATTGAGGACGATGTTGGCTGTGGGTTTGTCATATATGGCCTTTATTATGTTGAGGAAAGTTCCCTCTATGCCTACTTTCTGCAGGGTTTTTATCATAAATGGGTGTTGAATTTTGTCAAAAGCTTTCTCTGCATCTATTGAGACGATCATATGGTTTTTCTCCTTCAGTTTGTTAATATGGTTTATCACATTGATAGATTTGCGTATATTGAAGAATCCTTGCATTCCTGGAATAAACCCCACTTGATCATGGTGTATGATCTGTTTAATGTGCTGTTGGATTCTGTTTGCTAGTATTTTGTTGAGGATTTTTGCATCTATGTTCATCAGGGATATTGGCCTGTAGTTTTCTTTCTTTGTGACATCCTTGTCTGCTTTTGGTATCAGGGTGATGGTGGCCTCGTAGAAGGAATTTGGGAGTGCTTCTCCCTCTGCTATATTTTGGAAGAGTTCGAGAAGGACATGTGTTAGCTCTTCTCTAAATGTTTGATAGAATTCGCCTGTGAAGCCATCTGGTCCTGGGCTTCTGTTTGTTGGAAGATTTTTCATCACAGTTTCAATTTCAGTGCTTGTGATTGGTCTGTTCATATTTTCTATTTCTTCCTGATTCAGTCTTGGCAGGTTGTGCATTTCTAAGAATTTATCCATTTCTTCCAGGTTGTCCATTTAATTGGCATAGAGTTGCTTGTAGTAATCTCTCATGATCTTTTGTATTTCTGCAGTGTCAGTTGTTACTTCTCCTTTTTCATTTCTAATTCTATTGATTTGAGTCTTCTCCCTTTTTTCTTGATGAGTCTGGCTAATGGTTTGTCAATTTTGTTTATCTTCTCAAAGAACCAGCTTTTAGTTTTATTGATCTTTGCTGTCATTTCCTTCATTTCTTTTTTTATTTCTTTTTGATCTGATCTTTATTATTTCCTTCCTTCTGCTAACTTTGGGGTTTTTTTGTTCTTCTTTCTCTAATTGCTTTAGGTGCAAGGTTAGGTTGTTTATTAGAGATGTTTCCTGTTTCTTGAGGTAGGATTGTATTGCTATAAACTTCCCTCTTAGAACTGCTTTTGCTGCATTCCATAGCTTTTCGGTCGTCATGTCTCCACTGTCACTTGTTTCTAGGTATTTTTTTATTTCCTCTTTGATTTCTTCAGTGATCACTTCAGTGTTAAGTAGTGTATTGTTTAGCCTCCATGTGTTTGTATTTTTTACACATCTTTTCCTGTAATTGATATCTAGTCTCATAGTGTTGTGGTCGGAAAAGATACTTGATACAACTTCAATTTTCTTAAATTTACCAAGGCTTGATTTGTGACCCAAGATATGCTCTATCCTGGAGCATGTTCCGTGAGCACTTGAGAAAAATGTGTATTCTGTTGTTTTTGGATGGAGTGTCCTATAAATATCAATTAAGTCCATCTTGTTTAATGTATCATTTAAAGCTTGTGTTTCCTTATTTATTTTCATTTTGGATGATCTGTCCATGGGTGAAAGTGGGGTGTTAACGTCCCCCACTATGAATATGTTACTGTCGATTTCCCCTTTTATGGCTGTTAGTATTTGCCTTATGTATTGAGGTGCTCCTACGTTGGGTGCATAAATATTTACAATTGTTATATCTTCTTCTTGGATCGATCCGTTGATCATTATGTAGTGTCCTTCTTTGTCACTTCTAATAGTCTTTATTTTAAAGTCTATTTTGTCTGATATGAGAATTGCTACTCCAACTTTCTTTTGGTTTCCATTTACATGGAATATCTTTTTCCATACCCTCACTTTCAGTCTGTATGTGTCCCTAGGTCTGATGTGGGTCTTTTGTAGACAGCATATATATGGGTCTTGTTTTTGTATCAATTCAGCCAGTCTGTGTCTTTTGGTGGGAGCATTTAATCCATTTACATTTAAGGTAATTATCGATATGTATGTTCCTATTCCTATTTTCTTAATTGTTTTGGGTTTGTTATTGTAGGTCTTTCCTTCCCTTGTGTTTCTTGCCTAGAGAAGTTCCTTTAGCATTTGTTGTAAAGCTGGTTTGGTGGTGCTGAACTCTCTCAGCTTTTTCTTGTCTGTAAACGTTTTAATTTCTCCATCGAATCTGAATGAGATCCCTGCTGGGTAGAGTAATCTTGGTTGTAGGTTTTTCTCCTTCATCACTTTAAATATGTCCTGTCAGTCCCTTCTGGCTTGCAGAGTTTCTGCTGAAAGATCAGCTGTTAACCTTTTGGGGATTCCCTTGTGTGTTATTTGTTGTTTTTCCCTTGTTGTTTTTAATATTTTGTATTTAATTTTTGACAGTTTGATTAATATGTGTCTTGGTGTGTTTCTCCTTGTATTTATCCTATATGGGACTCTCTGTGCTTCCTGGACTTGATTAACTACTTCCTTTCCCATATTAGGGAAGTTTTCAACTATAATCTCTTCAAATATTTTCTCCGTCCCTTTCTTTTTCTCTTCTTCTGGAACCCCTATAATTCGAATGTTGGTGCATTTAATGTTGTTCCAGAGGTCTCTGAGACTGTCCTCAGTTCTTTTCATTCTTTTTTCTTTATTCTGCTCTGCAGTAGTTATTTCCACTATTTTATCGTCTAGGTCAGTTATCCGTTCTTCTGCCGTAGTTTTTCTGCTATTGATCCCTTCTAGAGTATTTTTAATTTCATTTGTCATGTTGTTCATCGTTGCTTGTTTCATCTTTATTTCTTCTAGGTCCTTGTTAACTGTTTCTTGCATTTTCTGTATTCTATTTCCAAGATTTTGGATCATCTTTACTATAATTCTGAATTCTTTTTCAGGTAGACTGCCTATTTCCTCTTCATTTGTTAGGTCTGGTGGGTTTTTATCTTGCTCCTTCATCTGCTGTGTGTTTTTCTGTCTTCTCATTTTGCTTATCTTACTGTGTTTGGGGTCTCCTTTTTGCAGGCTGCAGGTTTGTAGTTCCCGTTGTTTTTGGTGTCTGTCCCCAGTGGCTAAAATTGTTTCAGTGGGTTGTGTAGGCTTCCTGATTGAAGGGATTAGTGCCTGTGTTCTGGTGGATGAGGCTGGATCTTGTCTTTCTGGTGGGGAGGTCCACGTCTGGTGGTGTGTTTTGGGGTGTCTGTGGACTTATTATGATTTTACGCAGCCTCTCTGCTAATGAGTGGGCTTGTGTTCCTGTCTTGCTAGTTGTTTGGCATAGGGTGTCCAGCACTGTAGTTTGCTGGTCGTTGAGTGGAGCTGGGTGTTGGTGTTGAGATGGAGGTATCTAGGAGATTTTCGCCATTTGATACTATGTGGAGCTGGGAGGTCTCTTGTGGACCCGTGTGCTGAAGTTGGCTCTCCCTCCTCAGAGGCACAGCACTGAGTCCTGGCTGCAGCACCAAGAGCCTTTCATCCTCACGGCTCAGAATAAAAGGGAGAAAACGTAGGGAGGAAGGGAGGGAGGGAGGAAGGAAGGAGAGGAGGGAGGGAGGGAGGAAGGAAGGAGAGGAGGAAGGAAGACAAAAAGAAAAGAAAGAAAGAAAGGAAAGAGGATAAAATAAAGTAAGATAAAATACAATAAAGTTATTTAAATAAAATATAATTATTAGGAAAAAAAATTTTTTTAAAGAATAAAAAAGAAACGGACGGATAGAACCCTAGGACAAATGGTGACAGCAAAGCTATACAGACAAAATCTCACACAGAAGCATACACATACACACTCACAAAAAGAGGAAAGGGGGAAAAATAATAAATCTTGCTCTCAAAGTCCACCTCTTCAATTTGGGATCATTCCTTGTCTATTCAGGTATTCCACAGATGCAGGGTATATCAAGTTGATTGTGGAGATTTAATCCGCTGCTCCTGAGGCTGCTGGGAGAGATTTCCCTTTCTCTTCTTTGTTCTCACAGCTCCCAGGGGCTCAGCTTTGGATTTGGCCCCGCCTCTGTGTGTAGGTTGCTGGAGGGCATCCGTTCTTCGCTCAGACAGGACAGGGTTAAAGGAGCAGCTACGTCGGGGACTCTGGCTCACTGAAGCAGCGGGTAGGGAGGGGTGCAGATGCGGGGCGAGCCTGCAGCAGCAGAGGCCAGCGGGACGTTGCACCAGCCTGAGGCATGCCGTGCGTTCTCCCAGGGAAGTTGTCCCTGGATCCCGGGACCCTGGCAGTGGCGGGCTGCACAGGCTCCCCAGAAGGGAGGTGTGGAGAGTGACCTGTGCTCGCACACAGTCTTCTTGGTGGCAGCAGCAGCAGCCTTAGTGTCTCATGCCCATCTCTGGGGTCCGCGCTGTTAGCCGCGGCTCACGCCCGTCTCTGGAGCTCCTTAAAGCAGAGCTCTTAATCCCCTCTCCTAGCGCACCAGGAAACAAAGAGGGAAGAAAAAGTCTATTGCCTCTTCGGCAGGTCCAGACTTTTCCCCGGACTCCCTCCCGGCCAGCCGTGGTGCACTAACCCCCTGCAGGCAGTGTTCACGCTGCCAACCCCAGTCCTCTCCCTGCGCTCTGACCGAAGCCCGAGCCTCAGCTCCCAGCCCCCCCACCCCGGCGGGTGAGCAGACAAGCCTCTCAGGCTGGTGAGTGCCAGTCGGCACCGATTCTCTGAGGGAATCTCTCCGCTTTGCCCTCCGCACCCCTGTTGCTGCGCTCTTCCCCGCAGCTTCGAAGCTTCCCCCTTCGCCACCCACAGTCTCCGCCCGCGAAGGGGCTTCCTAGTGTGTGGAAACCTTTCCTCCTTCACAGCTCCCTCCCACTGGTGCAGGTCCCGTCCCTATTCTTTTGTCTCTGTTTATTCTTTTTTCTTTTGCCCTACCCAGGTACGTGGGGAGTTTCTTGACTTTTGGGAGGTCTGAGGTCTTCTGCCAGCGTTCAGTAGGTGTTCTGTAGGAGTTGTTCCACGTGTAGCTGTATTTCTGGTGTATCTGTGGGGAGGAAGGCGATCTCCGTGTCTTACTCTTCCCCATCTTCCCTGAACCCCCCAGAAATTCATTATTTTTAATGAATTAAGGTGAATAATAGAAATCTACAATGCTCTATTAGGAAATGTCTTGCAAAAGAAATCGCAAATCTCATTTTATAGTATCTTATTTTGGGGGGATAAAATCAGTTTCTAGATAACAAGATACTTCCTGAACCCAAACTAGTTTTTAATATTAAGCTGTCCTAATGTTCATTTATTGTTAATATACTGAGGTTGCTGATCTAGGTTTTCTAAACTGATGAATAGAGAGAGAGGAGGTACATTTTAACTTGATAACTTTCCAAGAACCTGCTCTTAGCTGTCATTTCTTGAGATGTGCTCTGTAAATACCTTTCTACTAAAATTCCCACTTTTGCCCCACTCCCCAACATAAATGCTCTCATTCTATCACATCATCCAGTTTTATATTCTTAACGTTTAAAACAATCTGAAATTACCTTGCATATACAGTTGTTGTTTATTAAATTTTTCCTCGTTGTAAAATTAAATTCCATAAGAGTATAGATCTTGTATTGTTCAATACTGAATCCCAGACACCTAGAATATTGCTTAGTAGTTAAATGTATTTTTGGACAAATGGACTGATGGGTGATTTTTTTAATTTTTATTTTTGGGTAGGGAGTAATGATCGATAGCACCGAGGATATTATTTTTAGCAGTCTTAATAAAGCTAACCAAATAGGGTCTCTCTTAGAAATCTTGTTGTACTCTTATTGATGTTGGTCTATTCCTGGGCTGCCTCAGATAGCCTAGTCCACTTAGGTACTAATTCCTGTGCCCTTTGCTTGCTTTGTAAGCATTCCCTGTCCAATTTAGGGAATTACCAAATGTATTTGTTCCTGGATAGAGCAGAGGAAAGTCAATCGGTGGAGACTATTTCGGAATTGTTTAGAGGAAAATCTGGAAGTACCAGCCCACATATCTTGTCCTATCCTGATTAATTTGTGGAGTTTCTTCTTTCTAATTATCTTCCAATAGAACTTTAGAAGTGAGGGGAAGAAAAGAAAGTTGATTAATTTTATCCCTATTAAAACAGCAAGTAAAAGGGTAGCTCGTCTGGAAACAGAAGGAGTTTGTGAAGAAACTGGGTGATTGTGAAGAGGCTAGGCCAATTTCTAATTACAGCTCACTGAAGACAAAGCTACTCATTTGAGGTATATTTTCTGAGATTTCTTTAAGCTTTTAAACTTTTTTATTATTATGTTTTTCCTAATAATAATAGCTGATGATTTTATCACATGATTGGCACATGAAAAATCCATAAAATCGAAACAGTGTTGCATTTTGGGACAACAAAAATTAGGAAACTCTTTATTCCAAAGTTTGTTGTGCAATGAAAAACCCCTAAGGTATGAGGCAGGAATCTGAGTAGCAGGAAATAAAATCTGTCTAACATAAACAAAAAGAGAGATATTTTTGGAAGAATACTAGGCAGCTCACAGGATGAAAGGAAAAGCTGAATAAACAAATCTCAGAAAGCCACAACAAGGGCAGCTCTGGGAGGTCTTTTCACTAGCACATTACTATTAAGGTGACGAAGCTACAGTGACTTTTCACCTTCTGTCTTTCGATTTGAATTTAAAATTTTCAGGAGTAGACTACCAAAGTGAACATAATGATGTGGAGCAACAATTTCCCCTCTACTTCTCCTGTTTTTACATAAAAACAACAAGATGAACTGAAAGGAAATTTTTTTAAGTTACACTCTGGGCAGATGGAGAAAATTGGGGAATGAAACTGAAATCAGTGAGAGTGTAATTCTAATAATAGCAAACATTTGTTGAGCGTTTACTATGGACCAGACACTATGTTGAGTATTTTGCATCCATTAACTTATTTAATTCTCATGATAACACTATGAGTTAAGGATAGTAATAATATATTTTACATTTGGGAAAATAAAGGCTTAGAACAGCGGTCCCCAACCTTTTTGGCACCAGGGACCAGTTTCATGGAAGACAGTTTTTCCAGCGGTCCCCAACCTTTTTGGCACCAGGAACCAGTTTCATGGAAGACAGTTTTTCCACAGGGGGGTGCAGGGGGGTTGGGGGGATGGTTCAGGCGGTAATGCGAGCGATGGGGAGTGATGGGGAGCGGTATATGAAGCTTTGCTGGCTCACCCACCACTCACCTCCTAATGTGCGGCCCGGATCCTAACAGGCCGCGGACCGCTACCGGTCCAAGGCCTGGGATTGGGGACCCCTGGCTTAGAGAAGTTAAGTAATTTGTTTAGGTAGTATATTAGCAATTAGGAGTAATCAGGAGGCTGTCGTAGTAATTTGAAACAAGAAACGATAATGGCCTGAGCTAAGGTAGTGAGATAGAACCAATAAAGCTTAGAGAACAGTTGTATAGGGAATGTAAAAGGGGAGGAGTTGGGGGCTTCCCTGGTGGCGCAGTGGTTGGGAGTCCGCCTGCCGATGCGGGGGGCGCGGGTTCGTGCTCCGGTTCAGGAGGATCCCACGTGCCGCGGAGCGGCTGGGCCCGTGAGCCATGGCCGCTGAGCCTGCGCGTCTGGAGGCTGTGCTCCGCAGCGGGGGAGGCCAAGGCAGTGAGAGGCCCGCGTACCGCAAAAAAAAAAAAGGGGGGGGGAGGAGTTGAAAATAAATCCTAGGCATCTGGGTCAGAAAGTGAATGGATTTTTATTCAAAAGGAGAAAGTTTTGATGATAGAAGTATTATGATGCATTTGATGAGCTAACTTGTCCATTTAAGGCCTTTTACTTGCCTGTGGGATGTGTCAGCAGGTCTCCCACTATACTCTTGCCCCCTTGCAATCCCTTTTCCACACATTTCCCACCATGGCCTTCAAGGCCCTACCTATCTTACTTGGTTACATACAGCTCTTTCCCTCACTAAATATACTTTAGACATACAGGCCTTCTACTTTTTCTGAGTGGCGGTGAGTTCCTCCCCGCCTTGAGGTCATGCCCTGGCTAATTCCTTTGACTGGAATGTTCTTTGCCAATATCTTGTCATAGCTTTTCCCCTTCTTAACATTCACTCCTGGGTGAGATGTCCCCTCATCAGAGAGGCTCTTCTATACTAACCCTCCTCTGCCCCATTGCCTCCCACCCTCAGTCACCTTTCATTGCACTGAGCACTGCTCAAAATTGTGTTCACTTGTAACTCAGTTGTTTATTGCTGTTTACCTCCTCCAGATTATAAATTCCATGAGAGCAGGGACCATGTATATTCACCATCTACACATGAGCACAGTCCTCTGCAGCATATATAAACTCAATAAGTATGAAAGATTAGAAAGTCCTATATGTGAGCTGAAGGAGACTTATGAAACCACTTTAAGTCCGTGGTAACTTGCAGCAAGCCACAAAATGTGAAGACACACATGCAGATTTATAATTAGTAAACCTTAAACTTTATAAAGAATTCACATGCAGTGATCTCATTGCAAAATATATAATTTTGTTTAATCCTGTCATCTCCTTAGTGGCAGATTTTAGAACTGGAAAATCTGGGTGCTTTTTTTTTTAACCTGAGGAAAAATTCATCTTTGGTAATTGCAATTTTCTAAACTTTGTCTTCTCTCTTAAAGGCTCAATCTCAAGATATAGTTCCAACGATAGGATTCAGCATAGAGAAATTCAAATCGTCCAGGTAATTCATTTTATTAAACTTGTGATTAAGAAGTTGTGAGTGAAAAATGATATTAGATCTACATAGTTATTCCTCCTACTCGTAGAAAAAAGTAAGTTGCTATTTCAGAAGCCCATAGATATTAAAATACTTGTACCACTACCTCTGGATTATTCTAAAGAATTTAGAGTTTAGGTAAACTCTGACAACCTCACTAGCAAAGGAAATATCTTTTTTATATGTTACTAATTGTAAAATCATATTTATATTCAAAAAATTTCATTCTATGGCACTTGTACTTGAAAGCTGGCCCAAGTTGAATATTGTATATTAAGGGTGGTTTCTTTGATTGAAAACAATTTAAAATTTTAAGTAAAAGTTAGACTTTTACTACCTTATAATGTAGTCATGTTTTTTCATTTTGTTTGTTTTGTTTTATAGTTTGTCTTTTACAGTGTTTGACATGTCAGGTCAAGGAAGATACAGAAATCTCTGGGAACACTATTATAAGTAAGTATGTCTGTGAATGTTGGTAAACTAGATGGTTATATTTTAATAACCAGTAATGATTAGAAATCCAAATGATTACATGGGCTAGGTTGCAATGTTTATTCTTTATATAATTTAAATATACTTCCTAATTTTTAAAAAAAGTATAATCATACTTTACATTATTTCTCAAATGCTTCAGGTTCTTCCTGACCTTGCATATGTTGTTCTGTCTGTTTTTAATGTCCTATTCTACCCTACTTCTCTGCAACTTAAGGTTAATATATTTGTTCTTTAAGGACTAGCTCAAAAGTCACCTCCTCTATGAAGGATTCCACTGTTATGCCCAGTTATTCTGTCCCCCATGTTGACACGGTACTTCGTCCATTCATATCTCTTGAATCATACTTATTACATCGTAAACTCATGTACCATAGCTGCCTCCCTAGTGGGATTATGAACTCCTCAAGGGCAGGGATTTTTTTTTTTTATTCAGTATTTCTTCAAGACCAAGTATGATTCTGGCCAGATAGATCAGTAAATACTTACTGTATAAATTTAGTTAAAATAACAGCGCTAATAGTTGATCCATGTGTTCTACAAGCAATTCTAAACAAGATATTTTTAGCATGTGCAAATCAAGTGCTCACCAGTTTCTTCAGATTAATAGCTGTCAAGTTGCTAGGATCCAAGTGTGTTATACCTTCTCAAGATTTGCATGCGATGTTAAAATAAATTCATTAAACTTGTAATATTACTAGGACTTCTTCATTTAAGATGAGTGTAACTCACTTTTGGAGTCTGAAATTTATAAACAGTATCTCTTCACTAAATGCACTTTTGTTCTTATGAACTCTTGTCTTGAAATGGTGTGTGATGACTGCCAGATCAGATTTTAATTTTCATTGGCTAATTCTTTCATGCTAATGTGGGGACAAATGTTGTATTCCTTGGGTAGGAACCAAAGGAGATTTATTCCAGATATTCTTTAAATATTGAGGGCCTATTTAAATCATATAGAGCCAGAGGACCTCTGAGGTAGAAAGAGAAGAATGCTTCAGATTTGAAGGCCAGTTTGGAAAAGGAAGGGTGGAATGTTTGTGGTATCCTACAATAAATTCTCTGGGGGAAATGTGAGGTGTTTTTGTTTTTAAGGAAACCTCAGTTTTCAGTATAGGATTTTTTTATTCTTCTTCCAATTAGTAGGTAAACAATTCTTTTTTCTAAAAAAAAAAGTATTTACTTTAGTTACTTTAAAAAAATGTAACATTTATTTTAATTACGGAAAACAATACTGCATAAAAAATAGTACTTTAAAAAGGAAGATTTTTTTCTGACTTTAACTTCTTTTTCTTCAAAATCTTTTTGGAAGAAGTTAATGAATTCAGGAGTATTATAGGTACATTGTAGGTGGAATGCTGAATATGGTTACTGTTGAGAAGTCTACAGTAATAGTAAATTTATTTCCTCTATCTCTTTACTTTTCTAATTGTGAAAGAACAAGTGCATTTTAATCTATTAGACTGAAAGAGGTTAAAAAGATTAATTAAGTCTACTGTTGGCAAAATAAGCCACTCTTGTAGTGAGAATGTAACATCTTTCTTAGGATAATTTATCAATATCTGTTAAAATGAAAAATGTTCATGCCCTGCAGCCATAATTTTTGCTTTCAGAAAAGTACAGTATGACTAGGACTACTGGGCAAAGATACACAGAGAAGAATGTGTGTTGAGAATTATTTATAATGACATTTTTTCATATCAATTATATGAAGAAAAAAATTATTCTTAATAAAAGTATGTGCTTAATATATATGGAGAGAGAAGAAAATTCTTAGTGGAATATACCGTACCATTAATAGCATTTGTTTTGGGAATAAGATTATAAAGGAAGTTTAGTTTGTCATTTGTATGACTCTGTAATGTTAATTATTGTATAATTTTTGCATATTACTCTTAGAATATAAAAAAAGTAATAAAGCATAAAATATAAAGAGTGCATATTTGGAAAGGAGTTAATATTTGGAAAATATAGAAAAGCATATTTAAACATTGTTTCCTGTAAATCTCACTAATAAATTTACCATTGTTAATCTTTTGGGTATGTTTCTTCTATTTTGAAATATATAATATACACTTTACATAATTGAGAAAGTAGCCTTCTAAAGTATGTACCATGTACTATATAGTTTTTCAGTTAACATTTTGTGATAAGGGTGAATCAAGAAAAACATAGAAAGGATGTAACTCTCATGGCAGCCTAATATTTTTTCATATTCCTGTGCCCAAATTTGCGTAATCATTTCTCTATTTTTGGACATAAAGACTGTTCTCAGTTTTTGAAGATTATAAGCAGTTCTTCAGTTAACATATTACTGTATAAATCTCTGTCATACTTTATGTTTCCTTAGTATAAATTCGAGAAATGAAATTACTGGCTCAAAGTGAACATTTTTAAAGCTCTTGATAGGTATTTCCAATTATATCAGTTTCCATATCCACTAGTAATATGTGACTGTGATAATCTGCACTCATTTTTTAAATGATAGGAGAAAATGGTATTAAAATTTTGTTTTATTTTTATATGCCTGTGGTTACTAATGGCATTGAACTTTAAAATCTTAATTTATGATTACACTGAGTTACAAAACATATATAAATGTCCAATAAATATATGAAAATATATTGAACTTAACGAGCAATTAACAAAATACAAAGTAAAATAATATGCTGTTAGGATGGTAAAAAATTGAAAAGAATGATAAGAGCCATGCTGGCAAGGGAGTGGGAAAAGTGCTGGTAGTAGTATAAATTGATATAACATTTCCAGAGGATAATTTATCAATGTTTATCTAAAACTTTAAATTTTGTATGTATTCCTGGAAATTTTATTCCTAAGAACAGATCTTAAAGTATCAAGAAATTTTTAAAATATATTTAGGAGGATGTTTATCCCAAAGTTTTTCATAGTAATGAAAATTGGAAGTAACCTATGAAGTCCAAAAATAGAAGTTTGGTACAATATTTAATGACATGTCCATTATACTTTATAATCATTAAAAGAAAGATGCGAAGGAAATCAGTGATTTTTTGAAGTGCCGCTGTGATCTATAAGTGAATCCTTATACCATTTCAGTGGCTGGTTATCAGCTTAAAAGTCAAATAGAATAAAATAAAAGCTCTTTGTAAGTATTGTCTCAGGAGACTATTTCAAATATATTTACATATACTTATGTGTCTAACCGCATCTTAATGTAAAATGTATTTCTCACTATGGTTATGGTAAAAAATATTTGAGAAACACTGGTGTAGAGCTTTAATGTTTCATATAAAAGTAGTTCAAACTATACTGCAAAAAAAGATCAGGGAAATGTACATATATTTCAGAAAGGCAGTATAAAACAGCAGGATTCCATTTAAATACAGATGTAGATATTCATATATGAATATACACAAAGGAAATGTTGAAAATGATTTACATGAAAATATTAATGGTTGTATCTGTGTAATAGGATTATGGTTTTACTTGTTATTTTTTAAAATTATGAAATGCCACTAAATTTACCATATTATGATCCAAATGAAAAGAAATTATTTTACATGAAATATGACTAACATGGTTAATATATTAGTTACTCATATAAACTAATAAGAAATAGCACCAAAGCCTGTAATGTATAAATGGACATAGGACATGAAGACGTAATACACAGGTTAGGAATTGCAAATGGATAGTAAACATAGAAAAATGTTCAAGTTTATCTTTAATATTTCTCATTCTTTATATTATACAGAGAAGGACAAGCCATTATTTTTGTCATTGATAGTAGTGATAGATTAAGAATGGTTGTGGCCAAAGAAGAACTTGATACTCTTCTGAATCATCCAGGTACATGTGTGTGTCTTTCAGTCTGTGATGTCTGTGCTTTGGGGTCTGTTTAGGTATGATGTTTTGTTCTTTGGTGTAAGCAAAACATGTTGTTTACGCTGTGTGATCTTTTATTTAAAATTTTTGAATTTTAAAACATATTAATTATGCAGAATTAACAATATCTTTACTTGCAGTACCATATATTTTTTAAATTTCAAAGCTTTTTGCAATGTTTTTATTTCCCTGAAAATGAAAATGCCCTTTTTTTCTGAATATATAAGTAATGTGTCAATAGCAAAATATGTGGATGGAAAAAGAATAAGGAGGAAAGTAAAAATCGATCTTTCAACACATTAAAAATTTTTTGGTTACCATCTTTTTACGTGTGCGTGTGTGTGTGTGTGTGTGTGTGTGAGTGATCACAGCATTTCTTAGATATTTATTGTGGGAATTCTTTTAAAACAGATCTTTCTGTTTCTAAACTACTCCCAGCCCTCTTTGAAGATATCAGTATTAACAATTTGGTACTTTTTCTTTCATACCTTTATCTATATTTCATATCATATATACATACACAAACATAATACAGGTACCAAAGATACATATAGTCGCCCTTGGTACCTATGGGAGATTGGTTCTAGGATCCCCAAGGATACCAAAAACTGTGGTTGCTCAAGTCCCTTATATAAAATGGTGTAGTATTTGCATAGAATCTGTGCACATCCTCCCACATACTTTAAATAATCTCTAGATTGCTTATAATACCTAACAAAATATAAATGCTATGTAAATAATGCCAGTGCATGGTAAATTCAAGTTTTGCTTTTGGGAACTTTCTGTAATTTTTTCCTGGTGTATTTTCCATTCACAGTTGGTCGAATTTGTGGGTGTGGAGTCCACGGATACAGAGGGCAAACTGTACAGGGTTGGGCGCTATGAGAACTGTCATCGTTATTTACTAGACGGGATCATTTTCTGTATACTCTTCTGCATCTTCCTCTTCTCAAATAACACTGCATGATGGAAATCCTTTCAAGTCAAATTGCATATATATAATTATTCTTTTTAATGATGCCTAATATGCCATACTGTGAATGTACCACAGTTTATTCAGTCATTCACCTGTTGCTAGATATTCTTTTTTTTCCCACAGTAAGTTTTCCAGTAGTATTGTGAAATTCTGCATTTTTAGCCTTACTCATGGAAAAACATTTTAAGTGGCCTTTGTACCTTTAGAAAAGGACTTCTAACAATTCTTGCTGCTTAACCATAATATCTTTGGTATTTTTATTGGACAACCTCAAGTTTATGCAAGTATTTGGGGGGAAATTATCCAGCCTGTACTTTTTATGTGACTTTTTCACTTTTAAAAACTTAGTCTTTTATCTGGGTTGAGAAGGTACTTGATTCTACATTCCCTTTTTTGTTAATATTTCCACTTTCTCCCCCAAAAGTGTTTTGACGTTGACCAAAAAATGAAATAGTTCCTACAAAATCTGCTTTAAATACCGTGGGAACCTTGGTTTCCTCAACTGAAGCCTTGTCCGTGTATCTTTATGTACTTACTGATGCATTTATTTTACCGTTAGATTCCCAAAGGAGGGATTTCTCAGCTGAAACGTATGTGAAGGTTTTTTAAAAATTGAAGTATAAGTTGTAATACAGTGAAATGCTCAGATCTTAAGTATATAGTTCTGTAATTTTGACAAATGCATACACTCATGTAACTACATTCCCAATCAAGAAACAGAACTTTTTCATCACCTCAAAAAGTTCCTTCATGCCCCTTTCCAATCAACACCCCACACCTGGAAACAGAGGAACTACTAATCTGATTTTGATCCCCAGAATTTTGCCTATTCTACAATTTCATATAAATGAGGGGAAAGGGACATACATTTTTGTGCCTAGGTTTTTTCATTCAGCATAATGTTTTGGGGAGTCACCCATGTTGTTGTATCACTTGTTTACTCCTTTTACTTGCTTTGTAATATTCTATTATATGAATATACCACAGTTTGCTTATCCAGTCTCTTGTTGATTAATATCTGGGCTGTTTCTAGTTCAGGGCAATTATGAATAAAGCTGGTGTGAACATATTTTTGAGATATAATTCACATATAATATCAGTTTCAGTTATTCAGCATAATGATTTGATATTTGTATATACAGTTAGCCCCTTGAACAACTGGGGTTTGAACTGCACAGGTTCACTTATATGCAGATTTTTTTCAAATAATGCTACAGTAGTACTACATGATTCGAAGTTGATTGAATCCACGAATGTGGAACCGCAGATACAGAGGGTCGGCAACGAAGTTATTTACAGATTTTTGACTGTGCAGGGTTCGGAGCCCCACCTCCACATTGTGCCAGGGTCAACTGTATTATGAAATGATCACTATAATAAGTCTAGTTAACATCTTTTTTTTTTTTTTTTACAACACATAGAGTTTTTTTTCATGGGATGAGAACTTTTAAGATCTATTCTTAGCAACTTTCAAATACACAATACAGTATTACTAACTGTAGTCACCATGCTATACATTACATCTCATGAATTATTTGATGACTGGAAGTTTGTGTTTTTTGGCCCCTTTCATCCATCTCAAGCTCCCTCTACCCCAGCCGCCTCTGACAACAGCCAGTTTCTTCTCTGCATCTATCGGTTTGTTGTGTTTTGTTTTCTTCAGATTCCACATGTGAGATCATATGATATTTGTCTTTCTCTGACTTATTTCACTTAGCATAATGCGTTCCATTTTGTCATTTCCTATCTTGCAATGGCCCCCCCGATTTTGTATTAGGGCTGTAGAGACCTCATAAAATGACTTGAAGAGTATTTACTCCTCCTCTATTTTTTTATCTTTTGGATTTGTGTAGAATTGATATTATTTCTTACTTAAACATTAAAATAGAATCTACCAATGAAGCCATCTGGGTCAGGATTTTGTGTGTATGTTGGGGGCATGAATTATAAATTCAGTTTCTTTAAATGATGTAAGGCTATTAAAGTTCTGTATTTCTTCTTGGGTCACTTTTGGTAATTTGTGACTGAATTTGTTAATTTGTTAATTTATCTAAGTTGTGAAATTTATTGGCATAAAATTGTTTGTAACATCCTCTCATTATCATTTTAATGTCTGTAAGACCTGTACGATATACATATCTTCTTTCATTTCTAATATTGGCAATTTATGTTTCCTCCCGTTTTTCTTGCTTCATCTTTTAAAGAGTTTATGGTTTTATTAATTTTCCAAGAACCAGCTTTAGGTTTTGGTACTTTCCTCTGTGGGTGTGTCTTTTTTAAAACTTCATTAATTTCTGCTCTTTTTTTATTAAGAACTTTCATTTTTATTATGAACTTTCTGTATTTAAATTGAATCTTTTTCAGATGTAAGTGGAAATTGTTGATTTTACACCTTTCTTTTCTAATAAAGCATTTTACACCTTTTATAATAAAAACATTTAAAGCAATACATATTTTCTAAGTATTTAGCTATATCTCACAAATTTTGATATATTTCTTTTCTTTATTATTTGACTCAAAGTATTTTCCAGGCTTAACCTTGTAAATTCTTCTTTGATGCTTGGATTATTTAGTAGTGTATTATTATTTAATTTCCCAAATATTTGGGAATTTTCTAGGTATACTTTTGTGATTGATTTCTGATTTAATTCCATGTGATCAAAGAACCTATTCTGCATGATTTTTATTCTTAGAAATATATGACCTAACATATACGATTGAGTGTGGTGAATGTTCCATCTGCAATTACGTAGAATGTATATCTTGCTCTTCTTGGCTGAAGAGTTCTATAAATGTCAGTTGATAGTGTTATTCACTTCTTCCACATCCTTTCTTTATTGAGGTATAGTTGATGTGTTAATACAATATCATATAAGTTTCAGGTATACAGCATAGTGATTCACAATATTTTAAAGTTATGTTCCATTTATAGTTAATATAAAATATTGGCTATATTCCCTGTGTTGTACAATATATTCTTGTAGCTCATTTATACATAGTAGTTTGAACCTCTTAATCTCCTACCCCTACCTTGCTCCTCCACCTTCCCTCTCCTGAGTGGTGACCACTAGTTTGTGCCCTACATCTGCGAGTCTGTTCCTTTTATGTTATATTCACTAGCTTGTCATATTTTTTAGATTCCACATATAAGTGATATCATACAGTATTTGCCTTTCTCTGTCTGACTTATTTCACTCAGCATAATACCCTTCAAGTCCATCCATGTTGCAAATGGTGATATTTAATTCTTTTTCATGGCTGAGTAGTATGCCATTGTATATACGTACCACATCTTCTTTATCCATTCATCTGCTGATGGACACATAGGTTGCTTTCATATCTTGACAACTATGAACACTAGGGTGCATATATCATTTCGAATTAGTGTTTGGGGTTTTTTTTGATAAATACCCAAGAGTGGAATTGCTGACTCATATGACAGTTCTATTTTTAGTTTTCTGAAAAACCTCCATACTGTTTTCCATAGTGGCGGCACCAATTTACAGTCCAACTGGCAGTGTACAAGGGTTTCCTTTCCTCTACATCCACACAAACATTTGTTATTTGTGTTCTTTTTGATGATAGCCATTCTGACAGGTGTGAGGTAATATCTCATTGCAGTTTTAATTTGCATTTCTCAGATGATTAACGATGTTGAGCATCTTTTCATGTGCCTGTTGGTGAGCTGTATATCTTCTTTGGAAAAATGTCTGTTCAATCTTCTGACCATTCTTTAATTGGGTTGTTTGTTATTTTGATGTTGAGTTGTATGAGCTGTTCATATAGTTTGGATATTAACCCCTATTGGTCATATCATTTGCAAATAAGTTCTGCCATTCAGTAGGTTGTCTTTTCATTTTTGTCACTGGTTTCCTTTGTTGTGCAAAAGCTCTTAACTTTAATTAGGTCCCACTTGTTTAGTTTTGCTTTTGTTTCCTTTGATTTAGGAGACAGATCCAAAAAAATATTGCTACAATTTATGTCAAAGAGTGTTCTGCCTGTTTTCTCTTCTAAGAGTTTTATGATTTCAGGTAGGCTTTAATCAATTTTGAGTTTATTTTTAGATGCAGTGTTAGAGAATGTTCTAATTTCATTCTTTTACATGTAGCTGTCTAGTTTTCCCAGAACCACTTATTGAACAGACTGTCTTTTCTCCGTTGTATATTCTTGCCTCCTGTATTTTAGATTAAATGACCATAAGTGCATATGTTTATTTCTGGGCACTCTATCCTAATGTGGTGTATCACAAGGATCAGTGGATCCTTCCACTGATCCATGTGTCTGTTTTTTTGCCAGTACTATACTGTTCTGATTCTTGTAGCTTTGCAGTATAGTCTGAAATCAGGGATCATGACTCCTCCAGTTCTGTTCTTCTTTCCCAAAATTGTTTTGACTATTCAGGGTCTTCTGTGTTTCCATACAAATTTTTAAATTATTTGTTCTAGTTCTGTGAAAAATGCCATTGGTATTTTGACAGGGATTGCACTGAATCTGTATTTTGTCTTGGGTAGTATGGTCTCTTTAACAATATTAATTCTTGCAATCCATGAATACAGTGTATCTTTTCACCTGTTTATGTTATCTTCAGTTTCTTTCATCAGCGTGTTATAGTTTTCTGAATATAGGTCTTTTACCTCCTTAGGTAGGTTTATTCATAGATATTTTATTCTTTTTGATGCAATTGTAAATGGAATTGTTTCCTTATTTTCTCTTTCTGATAGTTCATTGTTAGTGTATAGAAATGCAACAGATTTCTTTATATTAATTTTGTATCTTGAAAATTTACTGAATTCACTGATGAGCTCTAGTAGTTTTGGGGGTGCATCTTTGGAATTTTCTATGTATAGGATCATGCCATCTGCAAACAGATCCTTGTGATAGTTTTACTTCTTCCTTTCCAATTTGGATTCCTTTTATTTCTTTTTCTTGTCTGACTACTGTTGCTAGGACTTCCAAAACTGTTTTGTATGAAATTGGTGAGAGTGGGCATCCTTGTCTTGTTCTTGATCTGAGAGGAAATGCTGTCAGCTTTTCACCATTGAGTATGATGTTAGCTGTGGACTTGTCATATGTGGCCTTTATTATGTTGAGGTATGTTCCCTCTGTACCCACCCTCTAGAGAGTTTTATAATCATTAATGAATACTGAATTTATTTCAAAGCTTTTTCTGCATCTATTGAGATGATCATATGGTTTTTATTCTTGAACTTGTTAATGTGGTGTATCACAATGATTGATTTGTTGGTATTGAAAAATCCTTTCATCCCTGGGTTGAATCCCACTTGATCATGATTCTTTTGATGTATTGTTGCATTAGTTTGCTAATATTTTGTTGAGGACTTTTGCATGTATGTTCATCAGTGATATTGGCCTGTAATTTTGTGTGTGTGTGTGTGTGTGTGCACGTGTGTGTGTGATATCTTTGTCTGGTTTTGGTATTAGGGTGGTGCTAACCTCATAGAATGAGTTTGGAAGCATTCCTTCCTCTGCACATTTTGGAATAGTTTGAGAAAGATTGGTGTTAATTCATCTCTAAATATTTGATAAAGTTCACCTGTGAAGCCACCTGGTCCTAGATTTATATTTGTTGGGATTTTTTTTTTTTTTTTTTTTTACTACTGACTCAATTTTGTTACTGGTAATTGGTCTGTTTATATTTTCTATTTCTTCTTGGCTCAGTCTTGGGAGACTGTACATTTCTAGAAATTTGTCCAGTTTTTCCAGGTTATCCATTTTATTGGCATATAGTTGCTCATGGTAGTCTCTTATGATCCTTTGTATCTCTATGGTGTTGGTTTTAACTTCTCCTTTTTCATTTCTTATTTTATTGATTTGGGCCCTCTTCATTTTTTTCTTAATACATCTGGCTAAAGGTGAATCAATTTTGTTTATCTTTCAAAGAACTAACTTTTAGTTTCATTGATCTTTTCTGCTGCCTTTTTAGTCTCTATTTCATTTATGTCTGCTCTGATCTTTACTATTTCCTTCCTTCTGCTAACTTTCAGCCTTGTTCTTCTTTTTCTGATTCTTTTAGGTGGTAGGTTAGGTTGTTTATTTGAGATTTTTCTTGTTTCCTGAGGTAAGCTTGTATCAATATAAACTTACCTGTTAGAACTGCTTTTGTTGCGTCACGTAGATTTTGGATCCTCGTGTTTTCATTTTCATTTGTCTCCAGGTATTTTTTGATTTCCTCTTTGATTCCTTCAGTGATCCATCAGTTGGTTGGTAGCATATTGTTAGCCTCCACGTGTTTCTGTTTTTTGCAATTTTTTTTCTTGTAGTGATTTCTAGTCTCATAACATTGTAGTTGGAAAATATGCTAGATATGATTTAAGTTTTCATAAATTTACTGAGGCCTAACATGTGATTTATCCTGGAGAATGTTTCTTGTGTACTTGAAAAGAATGTGTATTCTCCTGCTTTTGGGTGGAATGTCGTGTATATATCTATTAAGTCCATTGATCTAATGTGTCTTTTAAGGCTAGTGTTTCCGTATTGACTTTCTTTCTGAATGATCTGTCCATTGATGGAAGGGGCACTTAAAGACCCCTACTATTATTGTGTTACTGTCAATTTCTCTATTTACATCTGTCAATATTTGCTTTATGTATTTAACTGCTTCTATGTCGGGTGCATACATATTTACAATTGTTATATCTCCTTGGATTGATTCCTTGATCATTATGTAATGTCCTTCTTTGTCTCTTATAACAGTCTTCACTTTGAAGTCTATTTTGTCTGATATAAATATTGCTTTCCTTGCTTTGTTTTGATTTCCATTTTTGTATGGAATACCTTTTTCCATTCCCTCACTTTCAGCCTGTGTGTGCCTTTAGATCTGAAGTAAGTCTCTTGTAGGCAGCATATGTACAGGTCTTCTTTTTGTATCCATTCAGCCATTCTATGTCTTTTGAGTGGAGCACTTAAGTCATTTGCATTTAAAGTAATTATTGGGCTTCCCTGGTGGCGCAGTGGTTGAGAGTCCGCCTGCCGATGCAGGGGACATGGGTTTGTGCCCCAGTCCGGGAAGATCCCACATGCTGCGGAGTGGCTGGGCCCGTGAGCCATGGCCGCTGAGCCTGTGCGTCCAGAGCCTGTGCTCTGCGACGGGAGAGGCCACAACAGTGAGAGAGGCCCACGTACCACAAAAAAAAATAAATAAAAATAAAGTAATTATTGATAATATATGTTCTTATTGATATTTTATTCATTGTTTTAGGTTATTTTCATATCTCTTTTTTGTTCCTTTCTTCTTTTGTTCTCTTGTGATTTGATGACTCTCTTTAGTGTTATATTTAGACTCCTTTTCTTTTTTTGGGTGTATATCTATTACAGATTTTTGGTTTGTGGTTATCATGAGATATATATGTATGTATGTATATGCATATATGTATATTTGTTTTAAGTTGCTGATATCTTACTTTCAAATGCATTTTAACAAGCCTGCATTTGTACTTTCCTCCCCTCGTGATTACTGTTGTTGATATCATATTTTGCATCTAATTGTTTTGTGTATCCCTTAACTGCTTATCGAGGATATAGATGATTTTACTGCTTTTGTCTTTTAACCTTCTACTACCTTTGTGCATAGATGGTTTCTTATCTTTGCTATACATTTGCTTTTACTGATGAGCTTTTTCCGTTCATGCTTTTCATCTTTCTCATTGTGTCTTTTTCTTGTTCACTTAGGGAAGTTCCTTTAATATTTCTTGTAAAGCTGTTTTGGTGGTGCTGAACTCTTTTAGCTTTTGCTTGTTTGTGAAACTTTTGATTTCTCCATCAGATCTGAATGAGAACTTTACAGGG